>NW_028249106.1:0-600000 GCF_964263255.1 Lissotriton vulgaris
ATTTACCAATCAGGGAGATATTAGTTAATAAAAAGTTGTGCGAAATGCTCTTTTTTGATGGAGCTAATGCTCTGCTTTAAAAAAAAGGGAAAAAACAGGGATCCGTGTTGGGGTGGGGTATTAGTCAGGGGATGAGTGAAGACACGGCAAGAGAGAAGGATGTCAGTGGAGGAGAGTAAAAGACCAGCGAAAGACAATCGAGAAGTATATAGACAAGAGGGTGAGTGGGCAGGGGAGTACACGGACATGGGTGGGCAGGTGGGGAAACACATGGGCAGTGGAGGGTGGACAAGCAGGTATGGGGAAGCATATAGACAACAGTGAGTGGATTTGGAAGCACATAGACAGTGGAGAGGGGGCGGGTGGATAAGCAACCGGTCAATGAAGGGCAGGGATAGGGAAGCGCAGACAACTTAGGTCAGGCGAGGATAGTGAAGAACAAACAAAGAGGGCAAGCCGGCAATTGGGAAACACTGTGGGCAGGAAGGCACGCTGGCAACAGAGGGTGGGTGGGGGAGCACATAGACAATGGCAGGCAGGGTTGGAAAAGCAAATGGATAGTGGTGGTAGGCAGGGAGGGGATGAAAGAGGGCTGGTCGGTATGTGGAAGCACATCACTACCACAGGCGGGTGAGGATGAGGATGCACACAAAGAGGTGAGGGTGGGTAGGGAAAGGGGAGTGCATGGACAGCAGAGGAAGTGGATGGGGAAGCTCTGTGACTGGGTGGGAATTTGGAAGCACAGAACAGAGTGGGTGGGGCATGGGGAAGCAAACATAACCAGAGTGTGTGGGAAAGAAATAATAGCAACCGAAGGTGGGCAGCCAGTGAGAAAGTAAGAACAAAGGGAGGGTAGAGGAAGGAACAAGTGGGAAAGAGGAACATAAAGTACACAAGGGAAATGGCTTGAAAACACATGCACTCATGTAGAATGCTTAAACAAAATTTAAAAAGTCGCATTTGAGAAGGGAGCAGTAGAAGGATAAGTAGTGGGTTCATACTCAGGACATATACCAGATTAGGAAGGAAAGCCCATAGAAACTAACGAAAAAAAGCAAGCAAATGAATGAATAAATATATCTCGCAACACTCCGACTCCGAACATCCTTAGTCAAGACCTAAAACTAGTACATGTACGAAGACTCAAACCTTGACGGCTTTGAACACCCACTTTCACCGAATGCCAAGTCACTGGGCATCACCCTGGACTCCAACCTCACTCTCAAGGAATACATTGATAAGAAACAGTCAGTCTGGTGGTACCTGCTCTCGCTTATGAAAAAAAAGAATCTGTGCCTTCTTGAAAGGGAACTCCTTACTCCTGTTCATGTACTCATAGTGTCGCATCTGGATGGTAGTAAAGTTCAGCTTAATGACCTTCCCGACGCGACATTGACCCTGCCTAAAAGCATCCCACACTGCAACACATCATAGCCAGGGTTAAATTAACATGATCATCTCACTTCTTATGGAAGTCAATTGGTTCCTATTTCTAGCCCACACCATCTTCAAAACCAACTGCATCATATACAAAGCCATCACGACCAACACCCTGCTTATCTTGCGGACATACTCCGCATCTTTGGTGGCTGTCAGCACACCAGCAGCCTGGACACACAAAGCCCTACACGACCAAGGCCCGAGCTACCTCAACAGCCGGATCAACTTCTACGCTCCCAAACGCCACCTCCGATCAGCCAACCACGCCCTCGCCGCCGTCCCCCGCATCCGAAGAGCGACTACAGGAGGAAGGACCTTCTCCTACCTGGCCGCCAAGACCTGGAACTCCCTCCCGACCGACCTGCGCCTGACCCAAGACCACCTCTCCTTCAGGAAGAAGCTGAAGACCTGGCTGTTCGAGCAGTAGCGGCACCCCCCCTCCCCCTCCCCCCCCCCCAGCGCCTTGAGACCCTACGGGTATGTAGCGCGCTCTATAAGTGTCACTGATTGATTGATTGATTGACACCTTTAGACTGAAGACTAACCAGTGTGAAAAATTCAAAACGGGTCAGCATGCCTTTTTAGGTCTTGCTCCTAGCTTTGTAGTGCGCACACTGCTCGTGCTGCGAGATACATTTAGTAGGTAAAAACGGAGTTTTAGCAGCTGACCTAGGAATGGCACATGCACAAAGTGTGTGGTTTTCCTTTTGTGGCACGCTATTGGGCTTTAATGCTTGTTTTTTAACAAGAGAGCATGCTATAGGCCAAAGGTGGTCGCATTACTCCGCCCATGGCCTATTAGTGTCTATTACGCTCAACTGCCATCATGTGATTTCAATTATCGTGCCCAGACATGGGTGCGATAATTGAAACCACATGGCTCGCAGTGCTGCGCGTCTGTGCGCACACCACTCGCTGGCTTGTTCGTTTTTTTTGTTTTTTTTTATCCATTTCTCCAGGAAGCAACTAAATGAAAGAAGCCTTGTTTTGTTCCTTGCCACTTTCACACCTCCCAGGATAGGATGTTTATAAAACAAAGTCTACCTATTTTTATGTGGTTGGCTGACTTGACTGTGAAATCGTTAAGATTCACAGCAGACAACATTCGTAGCATGAACATGGTCACCCATGAAGGTTGCTTTGGTCATCACCCATGGAGGTTGCTTTGGTCATCGCCTGGCTTCCTTCCAGAATCACATGTAGCAGATACCCAGAATGTCTGATTCTTCAGAAGGCAGATCTGTTCTTTAGGTAAAGTCAACAGCAAGGGCTTTTCAAAATCTGCAGGAAGACAACTGCAACCGCAACAGGCACCACATGTCAGTGTTTTCAAGACCTGTTCTAATTGAATGGGAGTAACCTTGATGACCGCAAGGGGACTAGTGCTGATGACAATTAAAATAGCGCTGATGATACCAATGTGACTAGTGCTCCTGACAACAATGAGAATAGCACTGATGATAGCAATGGGAATAGTGCTGATGCCAACAATGAGAATCGCACTGATGATAATAATTGGACTAGTGTCCGTGACCACAATGAGAATAGCGCTGATGATACTAATGGGATTGATGCTAATGCCAACAATGAGAATAGCGCTCATGGTACCAATAGGACTATTGCTGATGTAAAACAATGAGAATAGCACCGAGGATCATGCCAACAAAGAGAATGCAACTGATGATAACAATGGGACTAGTGCCCATGACAACAAAGACAATAGCACTGATGATAGCAATGGGACTTCTACCCATGACAACAATGAGAATAGCGCTGATGATACCAATGGGACTAGTGCCGATGCCAACAATGAGAATAGCACTGATGATAACAAGGGCACTAGTGCTGATGCCAACAATGAGAATAGCGCTCATGATACCAATGGGTTTAGTGCCCATGCCAACATTGAGAATAACACTGATAACCATGCAACTAGTGCGGATGCCAACAATGAGAATAGCACTGATGATAACAATGGGACTAGTGCCGATGACAACAAAAATAGCACTGATGATAACCATGGGACTAGTGCCGATGCCAACAATGAGAATAGCACTGATGATACCAATGGGACTAGTGCCCATGACAACGAGAATAGCACTGATGATAACAATAGGACTTGTGCTGATGCCAACAATGAGAATTTTGTAGAGAAAAGGAGTGTGGTCCTGGGATGCAGGGGAAGCTGGACCAGTTAAATGTGAGCATTAAGGAATTTGCTAGCCCCCACGAAAATAACTGTATAAAGAATTATTCAAAACAGCACAAACAAAGAAAATCTTCAGCTTGTGCAGGTATTTTATTTAAACCTGTTGAAATTTTTATCAAATTTGTGTTTTCATGGAAGAGAAAGGTACTTCTGAACCACATTTATACATATTTACAACATTTAAACGACAAACATATATACAAATATTACACAATCTTCTTTTACAAAAGCTACGTATTCACAAATATTTACTCTTTGTGAAAAATTTCTCTGCCTTTATGAAATATTTCTCACTTTTGATTACCAGAAATGAAAACAAAAGAAAGCAACCCATTCATTACAAGGGAAAAAGTCAAAAACAATTGGTAATGCGATCAACAATGAATTTCTAATCTCTTTCTTTAAGTGCCGACGCGTTTCGAATCTGAAGATGAATGACAGATTCTCATCAGGGCTCTTTCATTGAGGGTAATCTGAATAAAAAATGTGAAAGAAGATCATTCAGTAACTAGATCTGAAAACTTATTGCTCCCATTACAAAAGACTGATGTCACACAGCCTATTACCTTGATCTATGGGCAACGCGGTCCCGCGGGTCCAATATGTGTAACGAAGCTTATAACTTCTAGGGTCCTGTTTCTGTAACTGTGGACCTAATGTGTAGAATGAGGGATATTTACTATTTACATTGATAGCCACTCGGAAGACAGTCTGTTATACAGACAGAAAAGCTGAAGGTTCCTACCTCTATTGATGTTGGTAACATGGAGGTTTCTTTTTAATTGGGAATTCTGAGGTTGTAGGAGATGTCCTCCGTACTCACACGGGGGTTCCACACTCCTAAAAGACATGGGGAATAGCGCTTGTGAAAGTCTATTCTTTATTTTTGCTGTCCGCTACATAATATTTAAAATCGGAGCCCAACGTACCTGTGCTGTTTTCTTTCGCTGCACAGACAGTTTTACTCTTCGCGGGCCTTGTGTGTCTGTGCTGTATTTATGTAGCCAATTAGGACCTTCGTTCGGTGTCCTTTCTCGGTAGAAAAGACAGCGTTTCAATTCACGCTGTGCGTCTGCAAAAAAGTATTGCAGTTTGGATTAGGGAACTGGTGCAAAGATTAATAAAACAGCGGTCGCCCCCCTTCCCCGCTCACCTTCCTCTTAGTCTGAATTCCTATCGTTGTGAACCATCCTCCAATACCGTGGCAGCGGGTTGGCTCTTCCACTATGTTAAGTCGCCGCTAGGCATTATGGTCTATGTAGTTTGGCAATCATCTTTTTGGAGATTCCAAGTGCTTCAAAGCCTCGAAACCTCGGACAATGAATTCAGGCCTGTTTGGGCGCTGTTAAATTTTAAAATCAAGTAAGCCTCCTTTTTGAGCAACACTTGTTCTATATTTATTCCAGGTTTCATTTGGTTCATGCTGTATAAAACAGTCCACTGGAAGTCGTTATCCAAATGATTGTTATCAATGAAGTTTTGTACAAGGGGTGCAGTCTGGACTTTATTTTTGAGACGTGATCGGTGTTGTCATGCGTGCATTTACTTGTTGGGTCGTTTTCCCTATGTACACTTTTGGGCAGGGACAAACGATGGCATATACTACATTTTTTGTTCTGCAGTTTGAAAAAGCAGTGTGTGGCCAGCTCAAATTTGCATGGTGAAAGGTATTACCTTCGATCGTGGAATCACATGCCACACAGTTTCCACACCTGTGATGACCTTCGATGGGTTTTAAGCCCCATTGTGATAATAAATCGCTTTTGGGTTTGTTTAACCTTATATCTGCACGGACAATCTGTTGTCCAATGCTTTGGTTTTTCCTATACGCAAAGGTTGGGCGTGGAAAAGGTACTTCAAGTTCTCCAAGAAGATGCCAATGTTTGAGCACCATTTGTCTTATCTTATGTGTCTCTGCGCAGAAGGTAGTAACGCACACCAAATTCTCTAGGTCTCGTTTAACTTCAGTCTCAAAAAGACACTCTCTCGGGGTATAGCGTGCTCTTTTGTAAGAATGTTTTAGCAACTTACTGGAATATCCCCTTTGGCACATTTCTTCACAGAAGGTCTGTCCATGTTGGTCAAAATGTTTAATGTCTGAGCAATTTCTTCTAATGCGAAGAAGTTGTCCATATGGGACATTTGCCCTTAGATTCCTGGGATGTGAGCTCCTGTAATGGAGAATGGCGTTTTTATCTGTTGCTTTCTTGTACAAGGAGGAACTTAGTCTACCATCCGCATTTATTATTTCAACGTCCAAGAATGTCATTTTTTGATTGCTTGAATCTACTGAGAACTTGATGTCCTTATGTCTAGCATTGAGCCAATTGTGGAAGTCCATCAATTCAGTGTGGCTCCCCTGCCACAGGAGCCACACGTCGTCGATATATCTGTACCATTGGATTATGTG
Organism: Lissotriton vulgaris; assembly: GCF_964263255.1. NCBI lineage: Eukaryota > Metazoa > Chordata > Amphibia > Caudata > Salamandridae > Lissotriton > Lissotriton vulgaris. Next base: position 6,060 of record NW_028249106.1, read on the forward strand.
ATGTTTGAAGGGATTGTTATCTTCCACGTATTTTTTCTCATACTCTGCCATGAATAATACGGCTATCTCCGGTGCATAAGGGCACCCCATCGCGGTGCCCTTAATTTGCATGAAGAAATCATCATTAAAACGGAAATAATTCCTTTTCAATGTGATTTCCGCTAGTTTAAGAATGAAGGACGTGGGGACTCTGAGGTCTTTCTCTAGAGTCCAGGTAGAGCTCTATCACTTCCAACTCCTCATCCTGTGGGATCTGCGTATAAAGTGAAGTGACGTCCATGGTCACCATCAGTTGGGTAGTTTGATCAAATAAGGTTCCTTCAACTTTTTTTAGAAAATCTGATGTATCTCTCAAATACGCTTTAACTTGTGTCACAAATGGCTTCAAAAAGAAGTCAACGCATTTGGATAGGGGCTCAAGACATGAATCACACCCGAGACTATTGGACGTCCCGGGGGGTTAAACAGGTCTTTATGAATTTTGGGCAAAAAGTATGCCACTGGGGTTCTCGGGGAATTTTTTTAAGTAGGAAGTCTCCCTCTTTGGGGCCTAAAAACCCACTTTCCTTTCCTATTTCGACAATATTCGAAATGGAGGCCTGAATTTGTTGTAATGGATCTTCTTTCAACTTTCTATACCATTCTGGGTTATTTACTTGGGAAAACCCTTCTGCCAAATATTTTTCCCTGGGCCAAACCACAACTGCACCGCCTTTGTCGGCCTGTTTTATGACCACTGTGGGGTCCTCTTTAAGAGTCTTGAGTGCGGCCTGTTGTCCTTTAGTGATGTTGTGTTTTACATACTGTTTCTTACTTTCAAGTTTGTTTATGGATGACAACAAAATTTGCTCAAAGGCATATATTTGTTTGGGGATGTTATGACTAGGAACAAAAGAAGATTTGTTCCTGAGCCCAGTGGTTTCGGTGATGATGTTAGGTGGTTGGTTGGCAAAAAATGCTCTTAGTCTAATTTTACGGCAGAATTCAATTGTTTCCAGCTTTATTTTGGTAAAGTCCGTCTGCCTGGAAGGAACAAATTTAAGTCCACTTTGAAGTGAATATCTCCCTGTGAGACCCTTATCTGAGTTTTTTATATATTATTTAGTCTGAAATAGATATTCCATTTCTCTGCTATATAGGGTGGAAACCTTGATCTACAATTGAGGGACACCTAATCCCCGACCGATACATCACCCTATTTAGGCTGGTAGGTAATAACTACATAGGTGCCCAATCACCTTTCTGTGATAACATAATACACTTCTTATCGCAGATGGCTTGCTGACTATCTTCATAGGTTTTCTTAATGGTTTAGACCTTCTGTATACACTCCAATGTACTAACTGATCCCCCTCCAATACTAGTTTCTTCTCTCTAATTTTTAGAGTTAACAACCATCAACTTGAACTAAGATTATTCATCTTTTGAGTCTACTCCTATCGCGTCCTGCGAAAGGTGAGCGTTAGTCTTTGTATTTATTCCTACGTATGAGATTCTATCGTAGCTAAGAGCACACGGTTTTTCGTTCTTTTCACTGATAATCATGTACCACCAGCCTATGAATTTAAATACAGGAATGGTGTGTTTCTAATTCGTTTTCTAATTGTTCCCCAGGAGCTTGCCCACCCACAACAGTGCTTGTCCTGACGAAGACCCTTCCGTAAGGAAAAGACTCCTACAGATTTGGGTCGAAACGTAGACCACTACGTAACCAAAGACCAGCTCCAGTCCCCACTCAGTCATTGACAGCTATAACGGAGTTAGGCCCTTTTTTGAGATTTATAATTTTGGACTCTTGTGGAGCCTACAAATGTGGCCCTGATGCCAAGGGACCACATGTACACTGTCTTAATAGATAAAATAAGACTTGTCACTGAATGAATCAGCTTAACCATATCCTACCCCCTACACTTTCCCTCACGTCACCCCCTTCCCGTTGTGAATGTGGGCACGTACACAGTATATAAAGCAAATGCATAATGAACACTGTACCTATGAATTAGGATGTATGCAATCTTGAAGTAAAGTCTTTTTTGCAATACAAACGTTGTTTTTTGAATTCATGTATATAAATGCCTTAAATTTGTAATTTCTTTTGAGTCTCGGGACCCCTTCCCTTCTTTCCATTTGCTACCCAGGTCCCCATTGACTGCATTGGGTATAACCCTGTTTGTTATAACAATGAGAATAGCACTGATAAAAATGGTACTAGTGCCGATGCCAATAATGAGTAGCACTGATAACAATGGGACTAGTGCCCATGACAACAATGAGAATAGCACTGATAACAATGGGTCTAGTGCCGATGCCAACAATGAGAATAGCACTGATAACAATGGGACTAGTGCCGATGCCAACAATGAGAGTAGCACTGATAACAATGGGTCTAGTGCCGATGCCAACAATGAGAATAGCACTGATGATAACAATGGGACTAGTGCCGATGCCAACAATGAGAATAGCGCTGATGATACCAATGGGGCTAGTGCATATGACCACAATGAGAATAGCACTGATAACAATGGGTCTAGTGCCGATGCCAACAATGAGAATAGCACTGATGATAACAATGGGACTAGTGCCGATGCCAACAATGAGAATAGCACTGATGATACCAATGTGACTAGTGCCCATGCCAACAATGAGAATCGCGCTAATGATACCAATGGGACTAGTGCTGAAGCCAACAATGAGAATAGCACTGATGATACCAATGGGACTAGTGCTGATGCCAACAATGAGGATATCACTAATAACCATGGGACTAGTGCCCATGACAACAATGAGGATAGCGCTGATGATACCAATGGGGCTAGTGCTCCTGACAACAATGAGAATAGCACTGATGATAACAATGGGTCTAATGCTCCTGACAACAATGAGAATAGCGCTGATGATTCCAATGAGGCTAGTGCTGATGCCAAAAATGAGTATAGCACTGATAACAATGGGTCTAGTGCTGATGCCAACAATGAGAATAGCACTAATAACCATGGGACTAGTGCCCATGACAACAATGAGAATAGTGCTGATGATACCAATGGGACTAGTGCTCCTGACAACAATGAGAATAGCACTAATGATAACAGTGGGACTAGTGCTGATGCCAACAATGAGAATAGCACTGATAACAATGGGACTAGTGCTGATGCCAACAATGAGAATAACACTGATGATAACAATGGGTCTAGTGCTGATGCCAACAATGAGAATAGCACTGATTATTCCAATGGGACTAGTGCCCAGGCCAACAATGAGAATCGCGCTGATGATACCAATGGGACTAGTGCTGATGCCAACAATGAGAATAGCACTGATGATAACAATGGGACTAGTGCCGATGCCAACAATGAGAATAGCACTGATTATAGCAATGGGACTAGTGCCGATGCCAACAATGAGAATAGCACTGATGATAACAATGGGACTAGTGCCGATGCCAACAATGAGAATAGCACTGATAAAAATGGGACTAGTGCCGATGCCAACAATGAGTAGCACTGATAACAATGGGACTAGTGCCCATGACAACAATGAGAATAGCACTGATGATAACAATGGGTCTAGTGCCGATGCCAACAATGAGAATAGCACTGATAACAATGGGACTATTGCTCATGACAGCATTGAGAATAGCACTGATAACCATGGGACTAGTGGCCATGACAACAATGATAATAGCGCAGATGATAACAATGGGACTAGTGCCCATGCCAACAATGAGAATAGCACTGATAACAATGGCACTAGTGCCCATGCCAACAATGAGAATAGTGCTGATGATACCGATGGGACTAGTGCCCATGGCAACAATGAAAATAGCACTGTTGATACCAATGGGACTAGTGCAGATGCCAACAATGAGAATAGTGCTGATAACCATGGGACTAGTGCCCATGCCAACAATGGGAATAACACTGATGATAACAATGGGACTAGTGCTCATGACCACAATGAGAATAGCACTGATGATAACAATGACTATAGCTCTGATGATAAGAGTGGGACTAGTGCTAACGAGAACAGTGAGAATAGCGCTGATCACAACAATGAGACTAGTGCTGATGACACACTAAATTAGACAACAACGAAAATAGCTTGATGATAACAGGACTAGTGCAGATGGCAATACTTCATGATTAAGAGACTGTTACTTAGGGTCCGCACTGCTCATTCACAGGAGACTCTGTCCTGGACTCACATGCCTCTCTTCAGTGTGCACAATGGTCTTTAACCATATTTCCCCTACAGATTCTAGCACATTATTACAGGTTAATATGTTAGTTGTGAGGCCTCCTGATTCCTGCTATTTCGATTTAAGTTCTGCCACTATGTTGATTATAATTCCAGTTCTGGAGCATTGTGCTTTTGGTAACACAATGCCATCTCGTGCTTTACCTGTACTTGTTTGTTTTTGTGAGTAACGTTAAAAGAGCCAGTATGCGCTGTAGAAAGGGCTTCTCTGTAACAAGCATTTGCAATGCAATAGGTCTTGCATTTACGTGAGTTTGACCTAATGGCATTGTAAATGACAATGGCTTTTATTTATGTTTCAAAAACCAAAACATAAATAAAAGGCAATGTCATTAACAATAAAAAAAAAAGCTCAAACTTTCGCAAATGCAAGAACTATTGCATTGCAAATGCTGGTTTGATCTATGCACCCAAGATCTAGAAGAGCATCCCTGTATCCATCAGGACCACCCCAAAGTTGCTCCATTTTTATAAAGGAGTTGAAGACTCATCTCTTTAAATAACACTATAACTGTAACGGTACACTTCTGCTCCCAAGATTTTAAGCTACCATCCCATGTCACTCGTTGAAAGTACAGTGCTTGGCTTTCTGTTGGCTAAGTATGTGAAATGCAAATACTGCATCCTTACTTACATATATATATGTATTGTGTACTGGAAGAAACAAATGTTCACTTCAGCCTGCTTTTCTGTAATGTTTTAATCTGGATTCAAACTACAGGCCAGACCTATACACTTTGTTAGTGCTTTTTGTGTTCAAGAGTGATGTTTGCAGGACATCACAATAGTGGTCTGTTGGCAGTGTTGTAGGATTTTGTGCTAGCTCTTATGATGAATTTTCTTTTGAGGCACAATTGCCAGCAAGTTTTTTCAAACCGCACAAATTCCCTTTAAAGCGTTGTCAAAGTCTATTACTTATTGTAAATGGAAATGCATTGATAGAGGATTTTGTATGCGAACAAACCATTAAACATTCCATAATACACCCACCAACACAAGTAAACACCCAAGCAAGCATTTATGGATTCATGCACATCATTGCACACTCAGATATTGTTAAACACCCAAATACTTAATATATTCACACGCTGTCAGAGTGACATGCTTTCATTCACTCAGAATTATATACCCATTCTCATGATTAATGTCACAATACTATTCGGAATGCCAGGGGACGAGCAGAAATCCCTAGGCCTAAACCTGGTGGTTGACTCTAGGCCTTTTACTCCTGAAGGCTGTGAGCAACTGCGCCAAATTCCCCTTAAGCACCTGATTTTCAGTGGTAGCACAGATCGAGCACTCCAAAGCTTCTCGAGGAGGAGGTATGTATAAGGTGGGCACAGACTCAAGTCGGAATACATCTGCAACCCAGTAAATTATAGTCCAGTCAAATACTCGCTTCGATGTAAAAGAGAGTATCTACAAACACAAATTACAGTACAACACACTGCAAACAATACACACGGCCTTGACGCAAGCCCAATTGTATTACTCGTGTCAGCTTTGCAGTCCCACTCCCCCAATTTTATGTCTGAAGATTATTTCCCATTCACGTGTGGCAACATCCAACCTAGGCCTGCCAAGGCGTTAAAGTCTCAGAAGTTTTAAGGAGGCTCACCAAGTCCCCGTGCTACAGCACCTTAATTAAGACCAAATTCCCCAGCAGCCGGAGGGTCGTTTGTCATTCTTACCCGCTCTCGCAGTGTGTTAACTCAGAGGCCGCGGGCAACCATTTGCAGCCCTATTGTATCCTTTGCGGATCCATAGGCAATGCTCCTGGACGGAAAGTTTAAGTCTTTGCTCTCACTTTCAACAGGCCAAATGGCCCACGATCTCTTCCCATTTGCACGTGGCTTCTGGGTAACGTCTGCTGCTGGTGCCCTCCGGCAGGGGGTACATCTTCATTACTATGCAAGGGACTTTAGCCTTCTAACAATTTAATACTAGCATACACTATCAGACATGTAGGCTCTTACCAGATACCACTGTGAAAAGACATCTACATATGACCATGCACTACCCGACACCTTCGCTAACACAAAACTACCTACCTACACACACACACCAACACACACACACGCACCCTCCCGACTCTCACGCATATACTAGACTCACAGGCAAACTAGACACACAAACAAGACACAGACACCCAGAAACCCCACATACGGAACCATGTGTCCACACACAGTCCTACACCAATCCACCTAAACTACAAGCACAACGTGTTATAAGGCGCAAATGTTGAACATTTTAAGAGCAGATTAGCAGCTAAACCACTGTGAGGAGGTGAAAAATGCAACACGCTTTATTTAATAAATGCATGCTGTATGTTCTTGTACGATGGTGATGGAGAAAATCAAAACATACGTGGTGGCTGTTGTCATGATGTTGCCCTGCCCTTTAATATATGCACTGGCATACTATTGGTATTTTTTCTTATCTCACGACTGCTGCCTGAGACACATTTGGGAATCCTCATACCCCTTGCCAGTGTTAAAAAGTTGAAACTACATTCGGCACCTTCTAATCTGCCCGGTATTTCTTTACTTTGGGATTGTAGGGGCGGGGAGCACTAACATCTCATACCAGCACTTTTGTATCCACCCTCTCAATCAAAAACAGATTTAAACACCCCGGACAGGATATGTGATTAAGTTAGGCATAGTTTTTTTGCGGTGGTGAAGGGCTTTTTCGTAAGGCGTATCGCTTCTTTTCAATCTTTGCCAAGTCAGCATTATTTTGTTAAATAGCTACTCTTTTGCCAATTTACGATAAACATCACATTAGTTTGGTTTATTTCAGCAATTTAATTTGTGGATAATTGTTTCTTGACTTCTGGATTCATCTCTTTGACTCTATTTTAATTTGCAAACTTTCACAGGTATTTAATTAGTCAAGGAGCCAATGTAGGTGCAGTTAATAGTGAAGGTGATACGCCATTGGACATTGCAGAGGAAGAAGCAATGGAGGAACTCCTTCAAAACGAAGTTAGTCGGCAAGGTAATGCCAATTTCTACTTAAACATGAATGACAAATGTACTTACAAATATTGTCTTTTCTGACCATGCCTGTTTGGTAAAAGTTAGAAATGGCATGTTTAAGTGCATGCAGTAAATGAGTTATCTTTAAAAAACAAAAACATCCTAGCTATTATAAAGGAAAGTTGCAGTTCTGTTAAGGGCACAGAGGTGAAGACTATTCATAATCATCCCCTGTTTTTTTTCTCTAGCAGCCTTTTATAACAAGTATATAATCTACAACTCTTAAGAACACTGGGAAGAAGGCAACATTGTGAGACAATCCATATCATGATATCACTGAAGAGGGCTTCACACTTCCTGTGCTCCCTCTGTCTTTGCTCAACAGCTGCTGTGAACTTAATATTCCTTCCTTTACTTCATCTTCTTATCGTTACCTACCACAAACAAAAGAAAGATATCATGACTAACCCTTTATCACTTCAATGACCAGAATTAATATAGATTTCATTAAATTCCTTTATGAGCACAATTCATATAAGTAATTTAAACACAGAAGCCTATTACATTGAAAAGTTATATTAAAGTGATGAATTGTGGTATCAGCTGAATAATAAACTGACTTCTGTAATATTGCCCCTCTTGTAAGGAGGGTTTGGGGTTTTATGACAACTCATGGGTGGAATAATCCTCGCCTCTGCGCCCTTTATATGATTACAACTTTACTTTTACAATACCTTGGAATATTATTATTGGATATAAGAACCGGAGGTGAGGATTATGCAAGTTAAAGTTTACTTACAAGTGAGGCTACATCCACAACAGGTTTGAAATAAGACTTCTTCAAGGTGGAATCGGAGAGCCAGCGGTTGCGCTTCCAGTTAAAAGGCTTTTTGTGGCATGGTCAAATGAGCTGTGAACACAAGTATCTGCCTCCCTCATAATCCAGCATCCACTTGGGGATGGTGAGAGAGTACACAGCCCTGAATGGTTTCCTGTTGGAAATGAGAAGATTTCTTTTACTTGCTGCCAACCACATCTGTCTCACTCTCATGCACATTCAGGCAATACACAACTCACAGCTTGGGGCAGTCTCTAAATGATGGATACAAAATAGCTCTGGGGTGGCACTTTGTCCCTCTACTCATATGAATGACTCCCTGGGGGGGTGAATATTCTGCCTGTCCAGTCTTGAGCACTCACGTCATACTCTCCTGCAAGACACCTGGCACAACATTTACAGTTCCTTTCTGCTCAGGTGCTTATTCTGTGGCTATGAAAGGAAGAAAAATAACTATATTCATGTCCCACAGAGTGAGGTATCATGGGCAAGGGGTTATATATACGTTTTCAGACAATCTGGTAGTCGCCCACTTGTGAACAATCACTTGGAAGATGATCTGCTGCTGAAGGAGTTTTCGTACTATCAAGTGGTTGTCCACTTGTGAACCATCTGTTGGGAGATGAACCACTTGTATGGTAGAATGGAAAGTGTTTATACTTATGTGCAAGCAAAACCTGGCAAATGTACGTGTAGCAGCTCTGAACCCACGGGATCTGGTGCCTTTGTAAACACTAGCGAAGCCATCTTTTGAGGCTCATCTTGTACGCTTGACTGTGTTTTCCACCCATGCCTCTTGGATGTGTTCCTCCACTTCTCTGTGAGCCTGGGATCTTCCAGCAGACCCTGAGTCGTAGACTGCTTTCTGTCTGGAGGTCGTGTAGGAAACACTCTCATTTCTCAGAATGCGACAGTGGAGTGGGTGACAGACTGAAGAAGTTCCAGAAGACCCGGATACCAGACTTGAGACTTCCAATCGGTGTAACCATCATCTCTTCAGTTTTCTTCTGAAGTGTGGTGTTGCTCTTGTGGTCATAGCGAACAGTGGAAATGCATTCCCTTATCCTTTGTCAATTCCTGGAAAAAATGCGTCTGTTGATGTTGATTGTGGTCTCCAACTGTTGTAACTGTCTATTTGATGATCCAGCCTGGATTCAAACAGATGGACTAATGTTCCCCAGGTCTGATTCAGTATTCTGAAAACTTCCGGATGCAGGTACCTCTTGCTTGAATCCTATAGGTGTCCGGAATGCAAGTCAGCTACCATGTTCCTTGACCCAGGAAGGTCCCCTGCCGTTCCCTGATTCTCCAGGCAGTAGTGCCAAAACTCCATGCCTGTAGTCGAACGGATCTTTGATCTGGTGCCCCTGAAATGATTTATGTAGCAACCTGCTGACATACTGCCCATCTTTCACAGGACGCAGCGTCCATCTTGGTCCAATATTTCACCGCAACAATCTCTGCCAAGTGTTCCAGGCATTTGGTTTGGAGTTTAAGCTCCTATTAATACCATTCTCCTCCTGTAGACAACTAGCCATATCTTGCAACCCAGCGGTTCTGCTAACATCTAAATCTGTTACCAGCTCCGAATGGGACCTGAAGATGGCTCTCCTCTTCTAAGCTTCCTTGTGGGCTAGTCACAGTCGTAGTTAGGCCTCTTGTCAAATGAGAGACCCGGTACTGGAGAGGACCTGGAACATTGCCTGAATAAATTTAAAAAAGCACAGCTTGAGGTGGAACAGCAGGTGCCAATGGATTCTATAACCCGCATTGTGAGCGCGTGTCTGAAGCAGATGTAAGGGATATGCGTTGATGGATTTTGATTGGTCTGAAGTTCCACAACCCAAGATCTTTACAGAAGGACTTGTGTCTGTTCTTTCCCTTCCTGAATTCAATCTTGCCCTGTTGCTGCGTATCGTGTGATGATATTTTGACATCTTGGTCTAAACCAGGTGAAGTAGGCATTGAACGCTTTCAGTAGTTTTAAGGAATTTATTAATAACCGCGAAGAGGGAAAGCAGTCTATCCCAACAGGGGCCCAGAGGTAACTCTACAAAGTTAATATGCAGTTCCTAACATAAAAAACTGTGTTTAGTGTGTTTTTTGCAAGGGGTCCATAACTGGTATGGAGTCACAGAAGTGGGGAGAAGAGACCTCTCCTTCCGGAAAAAGTCCCTCACACACCCAACCAGCTAGGTGTCTTGCTTTTTCTTGCCCTTTCACGTATTAGATGGCAATTCATCAGGACCAGAATGGATCTACCTACACTCTTTGGTAGTGGTCAACAAAGGGTTGCAGTGTATACGTGACCACCATTACAGCACCCTAAAAAGTGGTACCTTGTAGATCATAAAAACACAACCTGCAATAAAAACTAAATAACATTAAAGTTACAATTAACAGTGTTCTCATTAGAACTGGAGGAAAGTGCATCCCACAGTATTCGGGGCGCAGCTTAATCATGCTAAAATGCAAGTGGCTCGTGCCATGCGTAGTGTGGGCACACCGTGTCACTTCAGATGGGATGACATAATCACAAGGCAGAGGAGGAGAGCATTCATCACAATGAACTCACCCCATTAGTGTCAAAACTGCACGGCATTAGTACCGGCTCGTGTAGACACTCCTGTGTAGTGTCCTGCTAAGTGGGCAAAGATACGAGCACAGTCAACAGAATGAAATACAATAAGTCCCAGGTGCAATAGCCTCAAGACATGTCAAGTCAAACAAGGCTCACGGGCACCCAACAAGGATGCCGTGAGTGCGTCTTACAGCAGTAATGCTGGAGTTCCAATTAATGACACACCAAACGTAGGACCTGTCCAGCGGTCTGTGGGACGCGCAGGGAACCAGTTCAGCACTCCGGGCAACACACCAGACCCACACCTAGGTGAGGGTCCGCTGTGTCCAGCGCACCCAACAGGAACCCACACATCACGCGCACACCGGGTTCCAGACGAGGCAATAACTAGTCCATATAGTGGGAAATTACACATGGAGCCAAAAGCGGGGAACAAAGAGCATGCCAGTTCCCACTGAAAGAGAGTGCGCCAACAGGTAAAGGATCAGGTGGGAGTGGGCAGGCTAGCCAGAGAACCTCGCAGGCGTTGTGCACCTTCCCACCCTAACGGGAGGGTGCCAGTCGTGTAAGGAGCCAGAATACACAGTGTTCAAAGAGACGTCAGGATATTACTTACGGTTCTGCTCCGGACGGGAGGCGTCTGTCCTACCCTCACAAGGCCGGTCCGGGTAGAGATCACAGGTGCTCTGTGGCGAGTCTAAGTACCCGCGACCGGCTGGTGTAATGGAGGGCGGGACTTCCGGTGGAATCGATCGTAGCACTAGAACGACTAGAGCGTGGGCATCAAGGCAGGCGCCATAATGGGAAACCCGGAAGCAACGCTGGCTCGGAGTCACGGTGCTGATGACTCCCTGGGGCCGCTGTGTTTCGCCTGTCCTGCGTGGGCAGTGTGTGTAGCATGCATGTATGTGGTGGACATCGCTAAATGGAGCACATCATCAATAAGGGGAGGAAGGGAGAGAAAACCCCCTCACAGGTATAGTGTTTTACATAACAGGCATGATAGAGGTGTAGTACATTGGCCTGTAGGGCAAATTTATAATTACTGAAAGGGGTGTGATCACTGTGCCTCTGTAATGGCGGTTTAGTCCACACCTGCAATAAAGGAATGCGAGGACCAACTAAGCGTTTTTACTGTAAATGTGTAGGCATTTATATAGCGCACTGCTACCCGTAGGCGTCCTGGCGCTTCGACCGCCGCGAAACCCTTCCTGGCTGCCCTGAGAGATGGTCCCTTAATGGGTATCTCCAGGGTGAGACCAGGCATCCCCGGCGGTCTGGGGGGCCGTTAGTGAAGATGAGGCAAGCTAATGCCCAGAGTTGCCGAGTGTGATCGCTGATCAGAGTGGGCACCGAGGCGAGAGAATTATCGAGTCCGCTGACCCTGGTCCAGAAACCTGCCGCGCCGGGAATCGAACCCTGGTCCCGGGCCGTCCTCTGCTCTCGGGTCTGCCGCCTCTAACCAGCACTCCCCCCCCCCCCCCTCCCCCCCCCCCCCCCCCCCAAGTGCCTTGAGACCCTCCGGGTAAGTAGTGCGCTCTATAAATGTCTGTGATTGATTGATTGATTGACGAGTGATTGATAAAATGTGATACCTGGCACATGGCTTATGACTGATGGTATATATGCACAGTTGGTCCTCTCATCCATTATTAGCAGGTGTACATGACCCACAGTACAAACGCATTTCTTTATAGCAGGTGTGGACTAAACCGCCATTACAGAGGCACAGTGATCACACCCCTTTCAGTTTTTATGAATTTGCCCTACAGGCCAATGTACTCCACCTCTATCATTCCTGTTATGTAGAACACTATACCTATCCGGGGATTTTCTCCCCCTTTTCCTTCCCATTATTTATGATGTGCTCCATTTAGCGATTTCCACCACATACATGCAAGCTACACGCACTGCCCACGCAGGACAGGCGAAACACGGCTGCCCCAGGGAGTCATCAGCACCGTGACTGCGAGCCCACGGTGCTTCCGGGCTTCTCATTATGGCGCCTGCCTTGATGCCCGTGCTCTAGTCGTTCTAGCGCGCTACGATCTATTCCACCGGAAGTCCCGCCCTCCATTACCGGCAAGTCGCGGGTACTTAGACACGGCACAGAGCGCCTGTGATCTCTACCCGGACCGGCCTCGTGAGGGTAGGACAGCCGCCTCCCGTCCAGAGCGGAACCGTAAGTAATATCCTGACGTGTCTTTGAGCACAATGTGTGCTCTGGCTCTTTACACGACTGGCACCCTCCCGTTAGGGTGGGAAGGTCCACTATGCCTGCGAGGTTTTCTGGCTAGCCTGCCCACTCCTACCTGGTCATTTACCTGATTAGGCACTCGCTTTCAGTGGGTACTGTCATGCTCTTTGTTCCCCGCTTCTGGCTCAGTGTGTCATTTCCCACTATGCGCTGGACACAGGTGGACCCTCACCACGTTGTGGGTCGGGTATGTGACCCGGAACGCTGAACTGGTTACCCACGCGTCCCACAGACCGCTGGACAGGTACTACGTTTGGTGTGTCATTAATTGGAACCCCAGCATTACTGCTGTAAGACGCACTCATGACATCCTTGTGGGTTCCTGTGAGCACTGTTTGACTTGACATGTCTCGAGGCTATTGCACCTGGGACTTATTGTATTTCATTCTGCTGACTGTGTGCTCATATCTTTCCCCACTTAGCAGGACACTACACATGTGTGTCTACACAAGCCGGTACTGATGCTGTGCAGTTTTGACCCTAATGGGGTGAGTACATTGTGATGAATGCTCTCCTCCTCTGCCTTGTTGTTATTATGTCATACCATCTGAAGTGACACGGTGTGCCCACACTACGCATGCCACGAGGCACTTACATTTTAGCATGATTAAGCTGCGTCCTGAACACTGTGTGATGCACTTTCCTTCAGTTGTAATTAGAACACTGTGAAATGTAACTTTAATGTTGCTCTTTTGTTTTTATTGCAGGTTGTTTTTTATGATCTACAAGGTACTACTTTTTAGAGTGCTGTAATGGTGGTCACGTATACACTGTAACCCTTTGTTGACCACTACCAAAAAGTGTAGGTAGATCCTGATGAATTGCCATCAAATAAGTTAAAGGGCAAGAAACATGTTGACCTTTTTTCACAAGCGCATAGCCTCCACATCCTTAGACTGAAGATACGCACCTTGTTTTACTTTTAATTAGGGTAGGGGCCACGTTCATTAAAAATTGTCTGTAGTGGACCACCTCCCCTATTTTAATCCACTTCCTTACACTCTACTTTCACCTACACTGATCTAGGGCCCTCACACGCACCCCACCCACCGACATAAAGGAAAAAAAATCTCTGCCAAGAAGGCCCCATCACGGGTGCCGATTGGGTTTTGCACCCCCGACCCGATAAGGAGCAGACCCGATGATAAAGCAAGACATCTAACTGGCTGAGTGTGTGAGGGTCTTTTTCCGAAAGGAGAGGTCTCTTCTCCCCACTTCTGTGACTCAATACTAGTTATGGAGCCCTTGCATAAAACACACTAAACCCTGCTTTTTATGTTCGGAACTGCATACTAACTTTGTAGAGTTTGAGTCTCGGACGTGTATGCTGGACCTGGATAAATAACAGTCCGTTCTTCCCTATCCTTGTCTTAAGCCCATAGGTAACTGCCTGTCCTGGAATTTCCAAGGGATTTGGGTTCCATGACAGAGCAGAGTTCCTGGTACACATCACCACACTTTTTCCAAATAATGAACAAATCAAATAAAGAAATAACAAAGAATAAGAAATTTGAAATCCTAGGAATAAGGTAATACAGTACAATAATAAACATTGACTATGTAAGTAGAAGTAAGGTATTAACAAGGAAAACTAGAAATACAATACCCTTTCCTCCCCTCTAAAGGAGAAAGAAAAACTAATCACAAATAAAGTCTTGTAACTTGTTGGGAGTAAACTTGGTGTGAACGCTTCTCAAAGTTTCATGTGAGACCCCCTCATCCACTTGTTTGAATTGTTGATTGAAGGTGGTACAAGCATTTTGTTTATTAACATTCAAACCAGCACTTGGATCAAGTGCCAGACTAGAAACATTCCACCAATTTCCATCTGAAAGTTTTGCAGCATTTTTTTTGAGCTCCTAAATTTGTCAAGGTGCTTTGAATTTTGAAAAACCTTTCCTAACAAGACAAGGATGTTTAACACAAACCCAGTCACCTATTTTCAATCTGCTATATTTTGAGTTGCCATATATTCTTTTTGCACTTGAAACATCAGAATTGGATTTGACTATATCCCGTGATTCTTTTATATTCAAATTTTTATCAAGGCTTGTGGTCATCCAAAAAGGGCATAAATCAGTTGTTGCTCTTCTGCCTCGCATCAGTTCGAATGGAGTTTTAATTGTGACACTGTGAGGCGTTGTTGTGTAAATCCAAGTCAACTCTTTTAAAGCAGTTTCAACATTCATGTTACATTTGAAAGTAGATTGGATACATTCAACTAAAATTCAGTTGAAGCGCTCTACTTTACAGTTACTTTGGTATTATATAATGGTGTTTTAATATGTTTGATATTACATTTTTCTAGAAAAAAAAATCATTTCAAGAGAAGTAAACTGAAGGCCATTATCAGTTAAAATTTCACCTGGGATAACTTCCCTAGCAAATACATCTTGGAAGAAATTGATAAAAGTTTTTGTGGTGGGCTCCATCACTCCTCTAACCTCTACCCACCGTGATAAATGGTCAATCATAACAATGAAATAACTCCTATAGTTGGGAAGGAAATAGTAAGGTCCTAAAAAGTCCCCTCCAACATGTTGCCAAGCTCTTCCGGGACAAATAGTGGGAAACTCAACCACCCCTTCAGTTTTCAGAACTTTATCACTGACTTTACATTTTCCGCAGTCATGTACATACAAGTCTATTTCATGGTCCATTTTAGGCCACCAAAAATGTTCTCTTACTTTTCTTTTGGTGGAGGTGGAACCCAAAGGGACAGAGTGTGCTAATTCAATTATGCGTTTGTGGAAACAGGTCGGGGGAATCAGTTTATCACCACACATTAGTTAATTACTTTCTAATGATAGTTCGTCAGGTACTTTCCAAAAAGCTTGTAATTTATCAGGTAAACCTCTGTCTTTTGGCCAACCAAAAGTAACCATTTGTATGACATCCCTTAGTACAGCATCATTGTATAATTCTTGTACCCAATCATTCTCTTCCTTATAAATGCTGGAATTGCCAATGTAGGCAATGAAGCATTATTCCATTTCTGACTCACAATCCTATTCCTCACAATCTCCAATCGGGAGTCTAGAAAGACCATCTGCTCTAGAGTTTTTCCCACCTGGAATGTATTCTACAGAAAAAGAGAATTCTAGTAATCTTGCTGAAAGTCTAGCTATGCGAGCAGTGGTGCGTTTTAACTTCCTTCCTGATAAAATGTCCACCAAAGGACGATCAGTCCTCAAAATAAAAGGCCTTCTCCACAAATAAGCTCTAAACTTCTCTACATTCCATACGCATGCTAGGAGTTCTTTTTCTATAACAGAATATTTGCGTTCCGGTGATAATAAAGTTCAGAAGGCAAAAGCTACAGTTGTTTCATGATTAATGTTGCGTTGGGTTAAAACTGATCCTAAACCATATTCTGAAGCATCTACAGTAACAAAAGTCTTTCTTCCTTCTACAAATGATGGTAGTGCTGGTGCCAAACTAATATCTTTTTTAATTTTCTCAAAAGTATGTTGGCATAGGTCTGTACACATGCATTTTTCACCTTTTTTTAGTAGGACCTTGAAACACTCAGTAATTGTAGCAAGGTTTTGCATAAAATTCACATAAGCCTAAGAAAGATAACAATTGCTCTTTTTTGTGGAGCAGGCGCTTCTACAATGCTTTTTACCAGACTAGGTTTTACACCTTGCTCAGAAAATAGATGTCCCAGGTACTTAATTTCTCTTGTTTTAAATGTACATTTGTCTTTTCGTAGTGAGACACCTCTTTTTTCTAAAGTTTCTAAAACATTGTTTAGTACAAGGTCATGTTCATTTTCACAAACCTCAAATATTAAAATGTCGTCCTGAAAAATTGCAATGTGTTGATTACCAATAAACATGTCTGACATAAGTCTTTGGAAGACTGCAGAAGCAATGCCAAATGGTATGTGACAAAATTGGAAAACTCCATCAGGAGTTACGAATGCAGTTAAAGGACGAGAACTTTCATCTAATTTAACTTGGTGGTAAGCCGCCCTTAGATCTAATTTGCTAAACCACCTGGCTTGACCAACTTTAGTTATTAGGTCGTCAATCCTAGATAGAGGGTAGTATCCAAATAGCTTCATTTACACTCCTCATATCCACACACATGCACAGCTCCCCATTCTTGTTCTTCGCTAAAACTATGGGAGATAACCGCAAGGTTCCATCAGTTTTTTCAATAATACCTTGTAAATACATATCGTTGAGCATGGCAGAAAGGTCACTTCTCACACTGAATGGAATGGTATGTAACTTATGTTTGAATGGAGAAACATCGTGTTTGACCTTAATGCGATAAGTAAAGTCTGAAATTTGCCCTGATAAATGTTACTGAATTTTTTAACCAATGTATTATCATAGTTGCTTCAGCTTGATGAATTAAGCCCAAGACATTGATTCCTTTTTTTACTACATACATTTTCCCATTAATTGATTAATCTAAAATCTTAATGTCAGCCCAGAAGAAACCAATGAGGTCTACTTTGCTTCCTTCAAATGCTACTGTAAGAATGTCTGGGGAAAGTAAAGCTTTGTTATGCCATACTCTTCAAAAATATCAATGGAGATAATAGGTATGCGTGCACCAGTATCAACTAAAAGTTGGATAGTATGACCTTCAATAGAAACATTAAGGTTTGGATCAATTACTAGGTCTTCATCGTTAGTTAACACATCCAACACCTAAAAGTAATTCTTTGCTTTCCTCAAAGTTTTCTTCATCAAAATATTACCAAAATCATTTAAAACACAACGGACATTAGCAGGCTTGCCTGCTCTGCACATTTTAAAAAACGACCAATTTTTCCACATTTCTTTCATTGTTGACCTAGAGCAGGGCAAAATCTGGATGAAAAAACATGTGAAGGTGAACCACATATATAACAAAATACTTTATGGGATTGTTGAACAGAAAAATTTGGTCTATTGAATGTTCTGGGTTTAGTATTAGTTTGAGGATTTTTCGATGTATTTGGTTTGTTGACAACTGCACCAGAAATTGTGGATTTAGCTAAAGATTCTTCAAGTAATTTTGCATCGATGGAAGAACCCTCAATACTTTTAGCTATATCTATATAACAGCCCAAGACCAAAAAACAAAATTGGCCGAAAAAACAAAAACAGGGAAAGCAACAACAACAGAAACAGGAGTCTCGTCCTGCGTCTCCATTGCCTGCGCCCCAGAACGTGTTTATGACTTGCACGATGATAAAATCACCTGATCGATTTCAGGTTTCTGATCAATGCTTTCCTCGTTCTTTTCAGGAGTCATCAGCCTCGTCGACCGGTGGTGGAGGAGGCGGCAGGGGTCGGGGTGGCCAGCTATCACGCGACCAGCCCCGTCCAAAAGACGGTAAAGGCAAACAGGACGATTCTACACCGAAGAGACTCCAGTTTCAGAAAAAGAAAGTCGCCGCTTTAGCAGCGAGATATGCCACAGATAGTGAGAACGCAGCTTCGGAATCAGACATGGGCTCTCACCTTGCTGGACAGCGCGGCGGAGATTACCATAGTGCGAGAGGCCCTGCGTCCACTACTGAAGGTGACAGCGACTGACCGTTATGTTGTTGTGGAGACAGCCGGCACTAGAGTAGCTCCCCCTGACAGACTGTATGAAATAGTCTTGTTGATTGAAGGTGACATACAACGTACCATAAAAGGGGTATTTTGGGAAAATCTTACAACTACCTGTGACATTTTGTTAGCGGAGGCTGACTGGCCCCCACCTTTTGTTCTTGCAGCTCCAAGAGGGGAGGAGGTGATCCTCCTTAGTTTCGCGCACACAGTCTCGAAGGAGCATGCACTGAATTTTGCAGAAGAGTGGGCTAGAGCCCTTGCGCCAACTTTGTACCGTACACATTGTGGATGGGATAAGTTTTTCCCGCACCACGAAATACCTTTGCGGTCACAGCCACAGCCTCAACCTCAGTACCCCATAAGACGTGAAGCTAAAGCTTCAGTTGCGGAAATCCTTGAACAATTGGAATATCAGGGAGTGATTGAAACTTGTGTGTCGCCAATGAACAACCCTCTTTTTACTGTGACCAAGCCGGACGGTTCATATCGTTTGGTATTGGATTACCGACATTTAAACTCGCATTGCCGTACTTGTGCAGTACAGAATACTCACTGCTCTGCCTTAGTGGATAGTCTTGTGCGTAAGCGGTTTAAGACCACACTTGACATTTCCAACGGTTTTTATGCCCACCATTTGGATGGTCTGAGTTCCCAGTGGACCTCCTTTACTAGCAGCGGTGTCAGAAACAATTTTGACAGTCCAGGGGTATTTGCTGTCCGCATAGTCTCTCTCTTGGAGAGAATCGACCCTGATGCATGCTCGTATGTGGATGACATTTATCTCACAGACGAACTTTGAGATCATCTGTGTCGAGTTGACCGCATAATTTGTAGCTTTGCGGACTTCGGTTACAAATTCAACTTTGCGAAATCGCATATTGCAGAGTATACAGTGTTGTTTTTGGGCTACGAGCTCAACAATGAAGGTAGAGGATTTGCTCCTAACTTCTTGGAGAAATGCGCACAACTGCGCGCTCTGACAACTCTGTGCAGATGGCGATTCTTAAGGAACGTGCACTGTCACAGGGAAAACGCATGTTGGTTGTTACCCCATGTCCTGCTTTGGAGGCAGTTACGAAAGCCAGTGTACCTAATTATAAAGCTTTGCACCCTCGGTGGATACAATGGGAGTTTTTGCAGTATGAATTTGTTCATCCTGCGCTTTTGGCTATGCGGCCTTTGGAGGATTTCCATTGCATCATATACACTGATGGTTCAACGCAGGTTGCGCATGGTTCTAAACACGCCTACGTTTCCGCATGTGCCATTGTGGTAGGTGCCATGGTGAACGATGAGTTAAAGTCCAGAGTCGTGGACAGGCAGACTCTAGGGGACTGCACCACACAATTGGCAGAGCTTCGTGCTCTGGTGCTTGCATTGGAGTACGCTGATCGTAGTGTGACGACTCTGATTGTGAGTGATTCTTACTACTGTGTCCAGTCTTACAATGAGAACTTGTTCTTTTGGATTCAGAATGATTTTCGTGATTCCAAGGTTAGCACAATAAAACATAAAATGATCTGGGTGCGAGTGGCTGAGCTTAAAGAGCAGTTGCAACTGGTGTTTGTAATTCATACTCTTGGTCATCAGCGCGTTGGAGTTCACGCTGTTGGAAACTCGCTTGCTGATGAAGCAGCGAAGTCAGCAGTATCAACCTATTTAGTTGCAGCAGTTGCACGGTCCAGAAGTAAGATTGATGGTGATATCTTGGCGGCAGTTGCTGCCACTGAGAAGGGAGGTAACTATCCCAAGGGATTCCCTTTGAAGTACTACTAAGGTTCCTTATGTGAAAATACCTGACGTTGGGGAGAGATTGATTCCCAACTCGGATCACAGAAATACATTGATCACGGCGGCCCATGAAGGAGTTGCGTCTGCTCATGCGGGCGTTTCTGCCACTGTGTCTCAATTGCAACTGCGTTTTTTTGTGGCGGGGACTGTACAAACAGACGCGTGATTGTCCTTTAATGTGACATTTGCCAGCAGATTAAGCCTTCAACTGCTGCGCGTCTGCCCGAAACACAGTTGTTCATTTCTAATAAACCACTAGGTTGTGTTTATTTAGATCACTGCGGTCCTTTTTCTTCTGATACTGCATATAAGTGCGACTTAGTCGAAGTTGATTCATGCACACGCTTTGTATGGGAGTGGCCTCACGCAGCGCTGATTCACGGACTGTCATAAGGGATTTGCGTGTCTTTGTACGGATTTTTGCCTGTGGTACCTTCCATTTGGATCAGGGTCCTGCTTTTGCCTCTAAGGCGCATAAGGATGCCATGGCTTCGATGGGGGTCCAAGTCAAGTTTTCGTCTCCATACAGACCTGAGGGTAATAGTGTTGTGGAACGAATGAACCGTGACTTAAAGCAATCTTTGACAGCTCGAGTTATAGGCACTGGCAGAAACTGGTTGGCCCACCTCAATGGCGTGCAGCGTGCGCTTAATAATCTCCCTAGAAGGTCTCTGGGTGGGCGGACCCCAAATGAAATGCTCCTTGGTATCCAGATGTATGTACCGGACCTTGACGGTCTAGACTCGGTGGCTGTTGCTGCCTCCTTTGACGTAGATGAACATTGCAATGTTTTACAGACTCTACAAAAGACAAGAGACAGTCTTGCAAAGGAACATTTTCCCTCCACTTCGGATGATGCGTTGCAGATCCCGGTAGTTGGCTGGCTACCCCAAGTTGGAGAATTGGCTCGGGAGAAGATCGATAACAAAAAAAAATTTGGTCCCTCATCCCGTGCTCCAGTTCGTATAATTGGTGTGAAGGGCACAAGAACAGTTATTTTACCACCACTTCCAGGTCGTAAAGAAAACAGGTATATCTCCATTGACAATGTCAAGATGCACAGAGTGGCCGATTCTTCTTAGTATGACACCGGCAGTCTCATGTCCTTCGATTGTGAGAAATTCTGTACTGGCCACTGCTTCGAATCCTGTGCCTGAGGTGACCCTCGAGATGCCTGCAATTTCTAGTCCTTTATTGAGTACATTGCCAGGTACTCAACTTGATGAAACTGACTACACCTACCCAACTGACTTATCGATGCCTGATTTTCAAACTTGTTTGGCCACAGAATCCAGATTTTCAATTGACACTGTTTCACACGCATCAGGAAAACCTTCACAGATTAAAGACTATGCACGTTGTTTAAAAAACATTTTTTGATTCTGCCTTGGACATATATCTGGCTGGTACTTTTTTCAAATTACCTTTTTATGTCAATTGGTTTTGTTTTATTTTTTCCGAATCGCCAATGGACACTATGTCGGAGAGAACGCGCATTCGACATCTAAATTGAACATTGGCACCCCATTCTTCATCACATACTGCACACAGGTTGAAGAGAGACTTGGCTTTTGTTAACATCACTGCTTGGCCTGTCCTGGATGGGATTTTGTGGGATGCAGTTACATTTCAAATCCATGGGCCCACTGAGGTTATAAATGGTCTAATGTGCTTAGAGTTAACATGGGGATGTGGTCAAACAAAACATACGTTCTGAAGATTGGGATGTTCAGGCAGTAGAGACTTTGTTTGCTGATATGAAATATTATGCTGCCTTTGATGCTGAAGATTTATATTTAGAATCTGCTAATTATGGTGATTTATTCTGTTTCCAACATTTTGGCCTTCACTACCTACATAAAATTAATTCCAGGAGGAGTACTGTAAATTATACACAGTGGGAGCATTGCCCAGCACCTTTGAGAGGCAGCTCGAGTACCTTTTTGAAAAAGTACACTTATTTTACTGATTTTAATCAGTCCAATCCCGCTTCATTTTATTTTAGAATGACAGAAAAATCCATGTCCAAAGTTAGACTTACCGATACTAAGTTATTGTACTCTAAGTCCTTTCTAGACCAACTAGCTGTTGGAGGCTACGAGTTGCGGATGGAAACAGTTGACATTAAATCTGTTTGGGGTTCTAAAAGTTGGCAGGTACAAGGCACTGAGGCTTTGCACCGTGCTTGTCTCATCCCGAATCATATGTTGTTTTTGAATTCTACAATTTCACAGACCACATGCTTTGGATTGGCTACTTCTAAAAAACTAAATCCTCCCTCCTTCCCTGATTTAGAAGAATATTCTGGTTGGGGTAATACTACAACATTTTCGATTAGAGAGTTGCAAACTCTATTGTTAAATTCGTCCTATAACATATCCAGTTTGGATCCCAAGGGCTGGTTGCTGTGGCACAGAAGTGCTGACTCGTGTCAACATTGTTTTCTGGGTATTACTGATGGCTTTACACAGGTCAGGTTGTATCCCCGTTTTGAGAGTGACCATTCTGTAACTACCTATTCTGTAGGCAAATTATGTCAGAATTGGCTCAAACATTCTACCTTGGCATCAGTTAAACTGCATTTGTCTAAACTGACTGACGATGTTGATTTCCATAAAAGGCCCGGCTAGAGTTAGATCTAGAAGATGGAAATATGCAGTTTACAATGAAATCTGGAAAACATCACAGATTGAGGCGGCTACCCTCCTTAGGGCTATTGATCAAGCTAATTTAGAAAAAGTGCTTGCAGTTGTGGATAATAGCATTAGCACGCTTTCTTCCCGCATTTACACGCTGGATAATATTGTCATCTGTTGTTGATATTGTGCAAGATGAAGTGTCTGTACTATACCATGGTCAGAATCAATTGCGTTCTGTTATGCAGTTTGCGTGGACCCTGCAGACCGGGAAGGTGCCTTGGAATTACATGAATGTCTTGTCTCTTTTTGCCCCGTTTAATTTGACTGATAAGCAACGTTTGCTTTCAATGAGAGATGCATCTTTTTCCATGTTACACATTGAACGATTGGAGTCTTTACCTTTCTTGGTGGCGGAGGCCACCACTGCTAGGTGGCTTATCCACGGGTTAATAACTTTACCATTTGCTCTGTTGAAATGTACAAATTGTATGAAATATTTTGCCATTGGTAGATACTAGCCTCTTGGTAGTTCCTATCTCCATGAAGCTTGGTCGCTCCCTTTTACGTACAGATGCCTTAGGGAAGGAAAGGAAGTTTATCTCAACGGTGAAGAGTGCAATGAAACACCAGATCACTCATTAATGTGTAGACATATCCAATTACACAGCTCTTGCAATCAGGAACAGCCTAATTTAGCCTGTGTTTTAAAAGGTACCCCCGTCCCCACTTTCACATTACTGGCAAACGGCAGTTATTTACTTTTAAATAATGAAGATTGCTGTGGGCTATTAAAAGGCATTGCTTATGTGGTTACAGTCAGTGAACGTGTGGTTTGCTGTAAAAATGTGTTGTATCCACTCACGCATGGGAACTTGGATGTTTCCATCTGGCCGAGGATTCCGACCTTGAAGGCTGAGTTCAATAAGATGAGCAGATTAAGAGCCCTATTGTCACAAAAAGAAGTTGCCCTGACATCTGCTTGTGAAACATTTGTCCTTCACGTAGCCAACACCCGCACAGAGGTGCATGCTTTATTAAATACTGACCTACCGTTACATTTCGGTGAGCTGATTCATACAATCTTTAACGCATCCTCCACATCGGGGCTGGCGCCCTTTTTTAAAGTAGTAAGCAGTGGTCTTGTGACTTCTTTCCAAAAGATATTTGGAGTCATTCCGGCTTTCTTCCATTCACTCTTTTCCAGCCTCTTTGGTGGATTTCCTGTTTTACTGGCGCTGGCTACAGGCTTTCTAGTGCTGTTTTGTTTCCTTCAAAATGGATGCACGTCCTGTGTTCCAAAACGACCTATCACGGTTGGCACTGTTTAGCAACAGGATGCTTGAATACTATGGAACGCTGCCGCTTGCCATCTTAAGTGCAGCATATGGATTATCATTTCGATTTTCCTATTTCACATGTGTCCAGCCTGTCTTTCATTGCCTGAGTTGCGATTTCGACTGGGCCCTGGATTTGTGTCTCTGCAATATGGTGTCTCCTGAAGTGGATTTTAATCCGCTCATGAGCCCCTTGGTTGCTCATGAATTGCTTTGTTCTGACGGAGGGATGATGGCCTTTGCAGCGATGAATGGAATACTGGGTCGTTGGAATATATTCTCAGCGGCGCAAGATTTCTTGGCACACAGCTTCATTGAGAACCCACCGAGTTGTCCTCTGATGGTACTAGAGTCTCGGGTAATTGAAGAGCATGTATGTTCTTTCCAGCTATTAAATTGGATGGCTGAGTTATTTTCGGATGATAACAGTGACTTCCTTTTGGAAGCTGTTGCTGCTTGTTTTGCATACTCAGTATTAGGATGAAACGTATCGAGGCCCTTGATATCATGGAACTTTTTCGTTATTTTTTAAAATTATGATTAACCTTTTCGATCACTGACCTATTGACTTTATTTACAGTGAACACTAAATTGTCAAGCTGGTGAAATTTTGTTTTTTTGGCTGACAAAAATATTTTTCCTCACCTACTCAAATTCGAACTGAATATTTTATTGAGCCCTGTATTTCAAAATTGAGTCCCTTATCTTATCTCATCTTATCTTATCCGTGCTCGGATCATGGGAGGGTGTCATATAGATATACTTGCCTATATGCTGTGTTAATTTAGCATGAGCTTATTAGGAGTTTAAATGCCATTTTACCTTTCCGCTGCTTCTGCACATGACACATATCTGTTGCTTTAGCTTTGAGCCTAGTAGGATGTTTGATTCATGCGAGAATAATATGTGGTTACTCTGATATCAGCCTTGCTTGGTGAGCTGTGTCTGTACAGTGAGTGGTTGTTGTGAGGTCTGATCTTCGCACGTTCCTAGACATAATATACATGCAGCTGCGGCCAAATTCTGGCTTTTGGCGAGTTTTATATGGCTTTGCACAGAGCATACACACACACTTGATAGTGTTTTGCATGCAGAGAGCTGGTGGAAGATGATGTGATCCCTTACCTCTAGGATCTGAGGTATGGGCCCGCCCTGCTAAAACCCAAAGAGACCTTCATAGATATAAAATAACATACTAGCTAGGGAGGGTGAGAAGAAGGTATTAGTGAACCCTATTCGTTTTAGCATTTTACCATGCTTTCACCTTTTGTGTTCTATGGACTAGTGACTTTGCTGATTACTTTGTTTCTTCTAATATGTTTGCTTGTATTAGCTAAGATACTGCGCTTGAGAACACTGCATTAGTAAATAAACATTTCAAATGTGCACGCGTCCTCATTTACTCCTTGTTCTGGATTGAAATCATTGTATAACGAAAGAGTGTTCATATGTTCCACGTAAACTGAGGTATACTAAGTCCATGTTTTGGTTTGTCTAAGCATTGGGAGTCTGTGATAGTACTAAGGTGAGTTTTGGTACAGCCTAATTCACTGAGGTTCCAAGTCTCTATGCACAGTTCTGTATGAGAACGGAATCCCTGCGACACTGCCACCTTGCCTGCTAGGTCCGGTCTGGGGCATTCCGATTTGAGCCTTGCCCGTACATCTTTGTCGAAGGCTTGGCGGATGAGAGTCTGGACATACTCAGCCACCTCCTGGGGTTGGGAGCCATGCCGAGGAGTTGGGGTGCACTATCTCGGTTGGTTCTAAAATGAGGACCTTGGAAGCAGAAGCCGTGTCAACATGCAGTTCTTTTCTTGCTTTCTTGGAGGGTCTAGGAGCTTCCTCCTGGTCAGAGGATGGGTCTGAGGAGGTATCTTGGTTGTCATCCTGGTCTATTTCTGTGATAGGTGCCTCCTTGCTGGGGGTGTTTTACTACTGGTCTGCCATAGATTTAGCTAGTTTGGCAAAATCTGCAGCGTACGGGGTCTTAACCCCCTTACCATTCGCTCTATGGCGATTGCCTGTGTTGGGTAGCCAGCCTTGCTGCTGGTCATAGAAGCATAGGTGACGTTTGAGAGTTCTATGGCCCTCACCCAAGGCCTTAGTCACTGATTGTTGGACTCCTGCATCCAGAGCCTCAACGAGGTCCTGTTCCATGGACCTAGAGGGATCCTCTTCATAGTAGTAGTCCTCGTCATAGTAATAGACGCCGATTACACCAGGACCCCCTTGAATCGAGGCACATATATGTTTTACACGACTTGATGTGACTTAACCTTGAATATTGAAGATAATGAGAAGAGATGGTACCTAGTGGACATCGTCCTACGAAGGAACTCTCAATCTGTGATCGTCTGAGGTCTCGCTAACACTATAGAGTAAAGATATTCATTGCCCTGACGAAGTCCATTAACTATATTTAGTTAGGACGAAACACGTGTTGGCAAAGGAAAAGAAAAGAAAAAGTACTGAGTGTCTGGAAAAGAAGAAAAATAAAGAAGAAGTTTTTGAAATACACTGGATTGATTTCTTCCGACTTGTTTTGATATTTATTGGTTGTTCTTTGTGAATTGATCTCAAGATATTGCTTGAGTAATTGCTCAGGAGGAGAATTATTTAAAATTCATTATTTAGACAAAATTCTTTTGCCTATCTCTACAGTTTATGACAAGGGACTGTATCTCAACCTTTGAGCAGTACTAAGCTAGATAGACCTTTCGCCTAATAGGAACACTATAAGCGCAAAAAGCCCCTCTTGTCAAGTTGTTAATTTACTCGTCATAGTAATACTCAGCCATAATTATTACAGAGAGTAAAAATATTCCCCAGGTGGATTGCCTGTAATATGCTTGAGGGCGGATCTCCCGCTGAGCAGGCAGAACAATATGATTCAAGGGGAGTGGCAACTCCAGGCAAGCTAAGCCCAATCCGTTGAGGATCTGAGTAATTAAGATGTGGAGGGAAGGCTTGCCAACCACTCTAGGCTAAGCCTATGGAAATTCTACAGCCCCACACGGTCAGGAGATTGTGGGAAGTCAGAGGAAGCACCCACGAGCCAAATGCGCTAAAAACGCAATATTTCTGGGGTCAAGAGCACCAAAACGCTGCTCTGGCGTTCACTTCAGCCGGAACAGTGGAAACCGGACAAAGTGGGTACTGCGCTGTCGCGGTAATGGCCACTCACTGCTAGTAGAAAGAGGACTGCGCGTCAGAGAAGATGCGCGTCCTCGCTCCATTTTTCCTCCCGCTCCACTAAAGAGAAAACAAACAGGCGAGGAGCGCCCGACTAGAACAACAAACAAGCGCACAATCACCTAGCGCAATGTCGATAACGCGGAGACCCCTAGAAAACGGGCGCCTATAAGACAGAGCGCAGCTCCAGGCACTGGTCACAAGTGGCAAACCTAAAGATGGGCAAAAGCACACTATCGGTGAGGCTGTGATGCAATTGATCGTTACAATACAATAATTAGATCTCAATACATTCAGAACTAGCAAACCTTTACATAAAGGCAAGTAAGCAAAGTAAAGGGAAGAGCACTTAACTGGCTGCAGAGCAGCAAAGATAGAGGGCACTATATCTGTGACTGGACCTTACGTAGGAGCTACTCTATGGTTGATCAGGTGACCCATGGGGCGTTCATGGGTATTGTAGTGTTTTTTTGTTTCTGGGTTTTTATTGGCTGCTGAGATTTCAGTAAAGAAATGAGAAGCATCATCGAAGCCTCTGGTCCTGATATAGAATTATGAGATGAAAATGAACCCCTGAAAAAACCAAGGAAATATCGGAGCAAGCTTTTAATATGCGTTCCCTGCCTTCACATTTTGTTTTCCACAATCCCAACGACCATGCTTTTTTTAGGTCTTGCCTGAGCCAGCGCATGCGCTGCTCTGGCGAGATTTTTAGTAAGTGGGCTTTAAAAAGCTGACCACATGCTTTTTGTGTGGCCTAGAGCGTGCGGTTAGGCGCACAGGTGCCATCTGGCTTTCCTCTTGCCATGGCTCATTCACTCTCGTCGAGCCCCCTTACAGTGCGCGGTCGCAATCACTTTCGCAGCTTAATAAGCCCTAAACCCCACATCGCTTTCACGGCCGTGTGGCTGCATCACTTACATGGCCGCGCGTCAAATGCTTCTTAAAATTAGTTCTGAACCGAACATTTACCGCTAATCCAAGTCGCAGTAATACTGTAAAGATGCCAATCCAAGATAAATACAAACTTCATTTCTAGCGAGAACTTTGTATCAGTAGAGAAATGTATACACATCTTCAGGAAGATAAAATTACTTAAACCTTTTTAAATGACGCGGCCATTGCCAGAGAATGGAATGTTTTCCTGCCCCTGATATGGCCGGTGCTTTGGACTGCACCATTCACTCGTGTTGCCGCAAATACGTAGCAAGAGTGTAGCTTTTGGAAAAGAAGCCCATTAGACACGCTTAATGTTTTCGTAGAGGATACGTTGTGAACAAGCGTCTACTCTCCAGGCAGGGGTGTTTTTTTAATCTACATCTACTCTCCCGGTGTCTGCTCAGTCACCAAATTGGTATTATTGCGTTTATGTCTCGGGTTTAAATGTGAACTATTCATTATGCAACCCGCTGTCCAAGTTTCTGTTTTTTTTTTTTTTCGGAAACCTACTTATTCCGAGAAATGGCAGCGGACCTTGCACCACTTCCAAAGACCTGCGTGTGAAGGTACATGCACTCTTGGTGTGGTGTACAGCACGTTCAACAGTGTCCTACTTTTTCATACAATCCAGCGTGTCACCCGCAACAGTTTGTTTTCTGCTAGGTGGTTTCCGAGTCAAACGTGCACAGTGACGGACTTTAGTTATTGTTTGGTAACCCTCAGGAAATCTTGGAGAGATGCCGACCTCTTACGGAAATGTCTGCAGGGAATGTTAAAAGACTACTGAAGTGCTAATCGCACATGCCGGGTTAAACAAATGGTATTGCACGTAGAGACTGGAGGCTTTGCCAGCCACAGGTATCCTTCCCCGCTGTTAGTATTCCTCTCCTTATTTAACCGTCCTATCTAAAGTTCCACTCTAAGCTGTGTTGAGATGCGATCTCTAGGCAAGCCGGAAGGTCAAAGCGTGTTTACAGACATGGCACCACGTGTACGGCAAAAAAATTACTCCTAACTGTCCTGCCAAGCGCTTAGAAATACATCGCATTATAGATAAAATAAGTGCGAGTTACCTCTGTAGTCTCCGTCACTAGCGAGCGCATTGCCCACCATCTTCCAGAGGCTTCCTTTCATGTCGGAATATCCCAGGGTGCAGTAAATAGTTGCCAGGGCTGCCTTTGTGTTGTGGTGTTTCATTGCAAATAGCTGATGTGAATAACTCGCACCACCTTCTCTCCTTGTTACCGAAGTGATTTGCCTTTTGCATTCTTCCAGAATAGCTTGTGCACCTCTGTCGCGGCTGGTGTGAAGGTGGTACATTCAGCTCAGAATTAGAGCTAGGACTGCAGTCTCTTAAAGGGAGCGATGGGATGACTTAGTTTATTATTATTTCACGAGGCTGCACTAGTCCCCTTGTGCAACTCTGTGTCGCTGAGGGTGTGAAGGTGGTACATTCAGCTCAGAAACAGAGCTCACACGGCAGTCTCTTGTGGGGAGCGATGTTTTTTTTTCTCTAAAAACCCCAGACTCAAAACAGCTCTCTGGCATCACTCCCACTCCCCATAGACTGCCTCTCGCTCCTTTATACCTCCTGTCTCTGCACCTCTTCTGTTATTTCTTAACCTACGCTTCCTCCCTCATTTCTACTCCGCCCTCCACTCTCTCGATGCGTTTGCCTTCTTCTGCCTCTGGTGATGAGCGAGTCCTGTTATTCGTTCTCTCCCACTCCCCGGCGTCGCCCTCTCCTCCTTGGACTCTCCCTTTACACCCTCGCCTCCAGCTCCCTGTGTTATCATGTCCACCTGCACAGGATGGGGCGAGGGCTCTCGCATCCTCTCCAGCCCATGCTCGCTACCTTGCATCACTCTGTCCTTTCACCCATCAATGCCTCCTCTCTCCCCACCTCTCTTTTCTCCGAGTCCACCCGCTCCTCTCTCACCCCTTCCTTTGCTTTTCACAACCCACTATTTCTTTTCCCCTCAATCTCTCTCTCTCCGACCCCTCCCTTCTAATCTCAAGCCTCTTTTCCTCCCTTCGATTCTCTTCCTGTTTCAGCCCTCCCTTTTCATTTCTACCGATAAGCCGCCCTCTTTCCCCCCCTCTCACCTCTTCATTGGCTCCTATCGATCACTTGCCTCCCACTCCGACACCACCACCGAAAGCGAAGCGCACCCACTCCCCAGGCCTGTTTCTAGCGGGTGGGCCAGGTGGGCCAGGCCCACCCAATCATCAGCCTGGCCCACCCAAACAGGATCCTTGACCCTCGCAGTGAGGGCTTGAAGGCTGGCGTGCAACGTCTTTGGGATCAAAGCGCTTCAACCCTCCCCCGCTGTGTGTGTCAGCCCGGGCTAAGGGGCTCACACACACCAACAGTTTAGAGATTATTGCGGCCGCAACAGAGTACTTCACAGGTCTTTACAAGACCAGTTACATGTTAATGAGGCTTAGTTTATTTTTTCACCCCTTCATTTCTGCAAGGCGAAAGACGACAAATCTTTTTTTGACAACGGTAACCTTTGGTAACCTTTGCCTACTGTCCTGCTGCGCTGATATTTATTGTTCTAAGCACCACAGAAGAAAAGAAGTTTGTTTATTCCTATGCACCTTTCCTGACCCCTGCTGTGGCTTATCACATCAGGCGGTGACACAAAGTTTGACTAATGGAGTAGGTAAGAGAATGTGTTACTATATTTTTTTCTTTTAAAAATCTGCACAGGCCCAGCAGGACACATACTTCATGTGTGCTTCATTTAAACAGCATTTATCATTATCATGGCCGATAAAGGACAACAACAATAAGACAATACAAAATGCCCAGATCACGCTGGTGATAATAATCCTGCTGGAGAGCTATTATTTGTCTATTAGTAGTTTTTAAATGCAGATGAACTGTATTTTATGTGGATAGCTCCTAGGCTTTAAGTGGGATGAAAAAACTGGGGGGGTGTCTCAAAGGGGCGTGGCCAATGTAATTGAGGACGTGGCTTAAAAATTGTACGTTAAAAATCTGTGTTAAGCAGTGTGCGGCCCGACTTGTATTATGCTGTTTCTGTCATTGCATCCAGGTATATGATACAACAAGTAATATCATACCTACAAGTCAGGACTATTGACTTTGTCAATGGTTGTTAGTTGCATAAGATAAATAACAGCAACTATGTTTTGTATATAATATTGCAAAAGCTTCCACTTGAAGCACTGGTGACATCACAACTGTGTTGCTGTTCCTGAGTTTTAAAAAGAGAAGGGAAATCCAGAGAGAAAATTACTCTCTCTTTAAAGTATTTCCCTTCCCCCTACAACGCTCACCTGGCATGAAGTCATGCCGTAACTTTCCACTTCTGAGTAGTGTGAGCAGGGTTCACTGATGTGCCTGCTGTCTCGAAACTGGTCTCTAGGGGGTCTGTTTTGTGCCCTGGCACTTTTTTCCAGACTGCAGTGACAGTCACTGCAGTTCGGAAAAAAACGGACTACCTGTGACCAGCGCACAAAACGGAGCCCGATAGAGACACGTTTCGAGGCACCCTTACAAAAGTTGCCAGTGCTCAGACCCAGTGAGACTACTTAAAGCCCTGGATAGCTCAATGGGTTAGTGCCTTTGTCACAGAGATCCTTCTGTTACTTGAAGTTCAGAAGTTACAATCCTAACATAGGACAGTAACCAATGAACTGTCATCAAAGAGCTGCATACAAACATGGATGGTATAGTTAGTACTTAGCTTTTTTGTTTTTTGATATAGTTAGAACTTTCCCAGTCTTTCATTATTCTAATGTTGCTAAATTGAGTATGTTTGGGCAGATATACATTTTTATCAGTAAAGCTGACCCCCATGGAATACTCTAAATCCTAAGGTTGTGTTTCCCCAGACCAAACCCTCTTAAAATATCCCACCCACCAGTATGGATGACATGTGATTCATACACCTTGTAATCCTCATTGGCTTATGTGACATTCACTATAGACCGATTTACATACTTGTATGATTCATTGTCTCTGTATAATGTCTCTGTATAATGTGCACGTTGAGTAAAGCACTTCATTTTTAAAACTGCACTGAACTTGAATTTTAAAGCACTCACTCGCTTCCTGGCACCAGATCTTCTTGGGCAGGCACTCCACACACAGCGGAATTAGCGCTGCAAACAGACTTTCTGCCAACTTCGGCCGCCATTCCCCTCGCCAAGCCACGGGACACGCCCACTTGCGAGGCCTTGCCCCCCGCACTCGTTCCCGTCTCCACCTATAAATATGTGCATTTACCGGAAGCGCAGCGGACGAGCGCAGCGGGCGCGACGTTTGCGCGCCAAAGGCGCGCTTAAGGCAAGCTCGTCTGCGCTCGTCCGCGCCGAGACCGGGCTAAGGGCTATACCCCCTACCCGCCAGCCGCTGGAACCCAGGTACTATAATGCTGAAACTTTACACAGTCTCAAACCCCTACTAGAGACTGTTCGGCGCACCCCTACTACGCGGAAGACATGCCACAAACTTGTCCAAAATGTAATTCGTCCCTTAAACCAAAACCGTCCCCACCTCCAACTCACGAGTATTCTATGTTTCTGCTAAATTGCAGATCCCTGCCTAAACATAGAACGGAACTTGCTCTGCTTCTTGAAGAACGCAAGCCGGACATAGCGTTTCTGACAGAAACGTGGCTTGCTTCTGATTCGGACCCTGCTCTAGCCTCCGCCCTCCCCCCCCAGGTTTTCAAATCATTCATCTGAAAGAAACACGTTAGTGTTAGATTCCTTACCTTAGAATATCCCCAGGCGTCAGTCTGGATCCGGAAACTTTTGCGTAGCAGTACCCCTGCGCGTCGGTAGGCGTCGTCTGCAGGCGTCCCCTGCGGCTCCGCGTCCGTCGTCGGCGTCGTGCGCCGTGATGACGTCGCTGGAGTACATAGACGCCGCCTCCGCGCGCTGACGTCAGTTCTTCTTTTTTCCGCGCCAGTGGACGCAGATCTGAAGAGCAGTACTCCGGTCTTTGACCAAGTTTTTTCGATTGTCTGACGTTCTGTTGGGCACGTGGTCCAGGCCCGCTTCAGGTGCGCCTGTTGATCGGAACGTGGCCAGGCGCCACCGTCCTTGTCCGGACGACCCCAAGTACCTGTCTACCCACCCCACTCCTGAGAGTCTGGTGATCCAGGCCTCGACCTCCCAGTCCGCATTCCCGTCGGCCCCGCCCGACCGGGAATCCAAGAGGTATGACCAGTTTGGCAAAAAGGTCTTCTCGTCCATTAGTTTGGGCCTGCGGTCTTGCAACACCGCCTGCCTCTTGGGCCGCTACACCCACTCTGTGTGGGATACGGTCGCGGAGCTGCTGCCAGAATGCCCCATGGAGGTGCGGGCAAAGCTCGGTCAAGCTGTAGCTGAGGGCCGGGATGCAGCGAAATATTCCATTCGGTGTGGTCTTGATACGACCGACTCGCTGGGCAGGGCTATGTCTACGACGGTGGCGATTCGTCGTCACGCCTGGCTGAGATCCGCCAATTTTTCGGCTGATGTCCAAAATACACTGATGGACATGCCGTTTGATGGCTGTCACCTGTTCGGTGACAAAGCGGACCACGCGCTGGAACGCTTCAAGGACTCCAGGGTCACGGCCAAGTCCTTGGGTCTCTCGACCCAGCGTCAGCAACCGGGTTCGTTTCGTCCCTTTCGTGGCCAAGGAAGGGGCGCCCCCACACGTGCTGCCAGCCACGCGCCGCAACAATCCTTCCAACGCGGTGGCGGCCGTGGAAACCGCCGTGGTGGCGGTCGGGGACAACGGCGGGGTCAGACCACACCTTCCCCCGCAGCATCTACCCCAAAATCCTCCTAGTCCGTGCTTTCGGCCCCATGTGACGCCAGTGGGTGGCAGGGTTCGCCATCACCACGCTCACTGGCGCACGATCACTTCGGACAGGTGGGTGCTGCAAATTGTCCGAAGGGGCTACTCCCTCCCCTTCGAGACCTCTCCTCCAGCCATGCCACCGCAGAACCACCGTGTGTCGGGGGACCACTTGACACTTCTGCAGGGGGAAGTTACGGCCCTCTTGGCCAAGGGGGCCATCGAGCGCGTTCCTGGGCCAGAAGTAGGGCGTGGTTGTTATTCCCACTACTTTCTGGTGCCCAAGAAGGACAAGGGGGGCCTACGTCCTATCTTGGATCTAAGGAACGTCAACGGCTTCCTCCGGAAGGAGAAGTTCCAGATGTTGACGTTAGCTCAGGTCTTGGCTGCTCTAGACCCGCAAGACTGGATGGTAGCGTTGGACTTGCAGGACGCCTATTTTCACATCCCCGTCCTGCCGGCCCACCGGCGTTACCTGCGGTTCACGGTAGGCCAGGAGCACTTTCAGTTTATCGTGCTCCCCTTCGGCCTTACCAGCGCCCCACGGGTGTTCACAAAGGTGATGGCGGTGGTCGCAGCCCATCTGCGCAGGTTGGGGGTTTCAGTCTTCCCCTACCTAGACGACTGGTTGTTGAAGGCGGGCTCGCCCCAGACAGTCGTCCACCACCTTCAGATGACGGCAGACCTCTTGCACGACCTGGGGTTCTCCATCAACGTGCCGAAATCACACCTGTGTCCCTCTCAAAAGCTCCTTTTCATCGGAGCGGTTCTGGACTCGGCGCAGTTTCGGGTTTATCCTCCGGAACGGCGGGTTCGGGATATTCAGGCTTTGATTCCCATCTTTCAGCCGCTATCCCGAGTCTCGGTCAGGTTGACGCTGCGGCTGCTGGGACTGATGGCTTCCTGCATCCTTCTGGTGCATCACGCCAGGTGGCGGATGCGGGCTCTGCAGTGGGACCTGAAGTTTCAGTGGGCCCAGCATCGGGGCAACTTGTCCGACCACGTCTTGATCTCGGAGGGCACTGCGAGACAACTGCAGTGGTGGCTTACGGACCGCGATTGGGTCAGGGGCAAGTCCCTCTCCCTTCCCCAACCGGAGCACGTTGTCGTGACGGACGCGTCCCTCCAGGGCTGGGGTGGCCACTTGGGAGAGGCAGAGATCAGAGGCATCTGGTCTCCGGCGGAGTCCCGGCTCCATATCAATCTGTTGGAGCTGCGGGCGATTCGTCTGGCACTGAAGGCATTCCTCCCCTTTGTCAACGGGAGTGTAGTGCAGGTGTTCACCGACAACACCACCGCCATGTGGTACTGCAACAAACAGGGCGGAGTGGGGTCGTGGACCCTTTGCCAGGAGGCTCTGCGCCTCTGGCAATGGCTGGAACGTCAGGGCGTGACTCTGACGGTTCAACACCTGGCGGGTTCTCTGAACGCCAGGGCGGACGAACTCAGCCGTCGGTGCTCGATGGATCACGAATGGCGTCTGAACTCGGACGTGGCGCAAGGCATCTTTCTGCAATGGGGAGAGCCTTGGTTAGATCTATTCGCCACAGAAGAGAACGCGCAATGTCATCAGTTCTGCGCGTTGGAGTTTCCAAGACGGCACTCGCACGGCGACGCCTTTCGGCGCGAGTGGAGTTGCGGTCTGTTATACGCCTTTCCGCCTATACCACTTCTGCCCAGAGTGCTGAAGAAGATCAGGCGCGACCGGGCCCAAGTTATCCTTGTGGCTCCGGACTGGGCTCGAAGGTACTGGTATCCCGAGCTACTCAGCATGTCAGTCGGTCCCCCGATCCGCCTGCCCCTTCAGGAGGACCTTCTGTCGCAGCAGCAGGGGACGGTCCTCCACCCGAACCTGTCCAGTCTCCACCTCCATGCTTGGAGATTGAGCGGCGGCAGTTGAGGCCATTTGACTTGCCTCCTGAAGTCTGTGATGTTATTCTGGCAGCCAGGCGTCCCTCCACTAAGTCGGTATACGCCTGTCGGTGGAACAGATTTGTGGCATGGTGCACAGCAAAGGCTGTGGATCCTCTTTCTGCCCCTCTTTCGGAGGTTCTTCTGTTTCTTCTTTCTCTTGCCCAGCAGGGCTCTGCTCTGGGCACTATCAAGGGCTACCTTTCTGCCCTTTCAGCCTTTTTGAGGCTTCCTGATCAGCCTTCTTTGTTCAAATCCCCGATTGTAACTCGATTCTTGAAAGGCATCACTCACATGTTTCCACCTGTTCCGTTTGTGATGCCTCAGTGGGATTTGAACCTGGTTCTAACTTTCCTGATGTGTGCTCCCTTTGAGCCCCTTCATTCTTGCCCTCTCCGTCTCCTGACTTTAAAGACGGCTTTCCTGGTTGCCATCACCTCTGCCAGGAGGGTGAGTGAGCTCCAGGCTCTTTCTGTCCAACCTCCTTTCCTGTCCATTCATCCTGACAAGGTGGTTCTGAGGACTAGACCTTCTTTCCTGCCCAAGGTTGTTTCGGCCTTTCACATCGGGCAGTCCATCACCCTCCCTTCCTTCTTCCCGCCTCCGCATCCTTCAAAGGATGAAGAGCGGCTCCATCGTCTGGACCCAAAACGTGCGCTTTCATTTTACATGGATCGCACACGCCAGTTCCGGGTGGATGACCAACTGTTTGTTGGCTACGTGGGTGCGAAGAAGGGACGGGCGGTTTGTAAACGAACCATCTCTCGATGGGTCGTCCTCTGCATCAAAGCGTGCTACTCTTTGGCTCG
Organism: Lissotriton vulgaris; assembly: GCF_964263255.1. Lineage (NCBI taxonomy): Eukaryota > Metazoa > Chordata > Amphibia > Caudata > Salamandridae > Lissotriton > Lissotriton vulgaris. Next base: position 42,976 of record NW_028249106.1, read on the forward strand.
GAAGGAGCCTCCTGTTGGGCTGAGGGCCCATTCCACTCGGGCCACGGCGGCTACTACTGCCCTGGGCCGGGGAGTCCCCTTGCAGGACATTTGCCAGGCGGCTACGTGGGCCTCGCTGCACACCTTTGCGAGGCACTACTGCCTGGACAGTCAAGTCCGGAGGGATGGCTTCTTTGGCCGTTCTGTCCTCCAGGACTTTCTGGTGTAGTTTTGTATTGGTTCGCAGACCCACCACCGGGGTTGGTATTGCTGGGGTATGTATTCTAAGGTAAGGAATCTAACACTAACGTGTTTCTTTCAGATGAACAAGTTACTTACCTTCGGTAACGATATATCTGTAAGAAACATTAGTTAGTGTTAGATTCCTTACCGAACCCACCCATCCTCCCCGTTCTGCGAACTGATACCTAGGGTTAAGGTCATCCCTTTCAGGGCCCTAGTTTTTACATGGCACCAGTGTTGGTTCTCTCATGGCTCTGCGTCTCCTGGCGCGGAAAAGCTGTGTGCAAAGAACTGACGTCAGCGCGCGGAGGCGGCGTCTATGTACTCCAGCGACGTCATCACGGCGCACGACGCCGACGACGGACGCGGAGCCGCAGGGGACGCCTGCAGACGACGCCTACCGACGCGCAGGGGTACTGCTACGCAAAAGTTTCCGGATCCAGACTGACGCCTGGGGATATTCTAAGGTAAGGAATCTAACACTAACTAATGTTTCTTACAGATATATCGTTACCGAAGGTAAGTAACTTGTTCGACAGGACCGTACTGTGGAGGGAGGAGGAGGCGTCGCAATTATATACAGCGACCAATTCCACTGCCGAATAATCACTGAAACCATCCCTGACTGTGAAAGCATAGCCTTCAGTATTGAACTTTCCCCCAATCTCTGCTTCTCGGGAACGCTAATTTACCGTCCCCCTGGTCCGCCTAAACAGTTCCATAAACAGCTCCCTCCTATTATGGCCGACCGTGTTAGCACTTTTGCCAACTTCACTTTGCTAGGAGATTTTAACTTTCATTTTGAGGCTGCATTAGATCATACTGTCTCCACTCTTTCAGACGACCTAGCCGCCCTGCAACTTAAGCAACACGTCAAATCGTCGACTCACGTCAAAGGCCATCTGCTGGACCCCATCTTTAGTAACTGTGCAAACTTGGTTACTGGACCTCCAATTCCCCTCCCTTGGACGGACCATTCTCTGGTGCCTTTCACCTGGACCGTTCCTAAACCCCCTCCAATTGGCCTTACGACAAGATTCGCTAGAGCCTGGCCCCGCCTTCCAATTGATGACTGGACGCTTAAACTTGCTAACAACCAGCCCCCCCAGTTAGTCAAGTCAAGTCAAATAATTTATATAGCGCGCTACATACCCAGAGGGTCTCAAGGCGCTTGAAGAAGGGTGGGGAATTACTTGTCGAATATCCACGCTTTAAGTTGCTTTCTGAATGCTAGGTGGTTCTGAGTGAGGCGAAGGTGAATGGGAAGTGAGTTCCAGGTTTTAGCTGCCAGGTAGGATAAGGATTTTCCTCCCATGGTGGTTTTGTTGATGCGAGGTACAGCAGTAAAGGCTTGGTTGGAGGAGCGTAGCTGGCGGGAGGGGGTGTAGAAGGAAAGTCGTGTGTAGCGGCATTCGGGTCCGAGTTCGTAAAGTGCTTTGTGTGCGTGGGTTAAGAGGCGGAATGTTATCCTCTTATTGACGGGGAGCCAGTGGAGGTTTTTCAGGTGACTAGAAATGTGGTCTTTATGCGGGATGTCTAGTATGAGTCTGGCTGATGCGTTCTGGATGCGTTGGAGTTTTTTCTGAAGTTTTGCGGTGGTACCGGCGTATAGGGTGTTACCGTAGTCCAGGCGGCTCGTGACTAGTGCGTGGGTGACCGTTTTTCTAGTTTCGGTGGGGATCCAGCGAAATGTTTTTTTGAGCATGCGAAGAATGTTGAAGCAAGATGATGAAACGGCGTTGACTTGTCTGTTCATCGAGAGTGAGGAGTCCAGGATGATGCCCAGGTTACTAGACCCCACCCAGACAAGTTTCCGACCTAAACATGGAACCGAATCCGCCCTACTTACGGTCACGGAGGAATCTAGAAAAATCCTGGATCAAGGAGGATCAGTGGCAGTGATCCTCCTTGATCTCAGTGCGGCATTCGATACGGTCAGCAACAACATCTTGCTGGACTGTTTGTCTAATGTTGGAATCACAGACAAGGCCTGGCTTTGGCTTAAGTCATTTTTGACGGACCGTTCCTTTCAAGTCTTTGATGGGGAGTCAGTATCCTCTAGTAGACCACTAAGGTGCGGGGTCCCACAGGGGTCCTCGTTAAGCCCGGCACTTTTCAACGTCTATATGAGGCCATTAGCTGAGGTCGTCCGTCCTTTTGGGGTTAAAATAATCACTTACGCTGACGATACTCAGCTGGTGGTCTCATTGGCGCAGGAAGCCGGCAAGCCAACATCAGGCGGACTCAAGGATTGCCTGATAGAGGTCAAGAGTTGGATGTCTTCATCCTCTCTAAAATTAAACGGAGACAAAACGGAGCTGATGCTCTTGGGACCCTCCGATCCCAGCCTCTTTAAATCACTATGGCCCCCATGTCTAGGCACCCCTCCAGCACCTAAGGACAACATCAAAAGCCTTGGGGTGTGGCTAGACAGCGCTCTCTCTTTCAATACCCAGGCCACAAAACTCTCGGCCACCTGCTTTGGTCTCATCAGAATGCTAAAAAACATCTTGCCAGTTCTTCCTTTCGAGGCCAAGTAAGTGGTCATCCAAGCCCTCATACAGTCACGCCTGGATTTTAATAACAATTTTTATCTCAGCGCTCCTGAGTATACCCTACGCAGACTGCAGACGGTACAGAATTGCGCGGCTCGCACTCTGCTTCAGCTTCCCCGCAGGCAATCAGTAAAATCTGGACTGATCAGCCTGCATTGGCTGCCAGTACGTCAGCGAATTCTTTTTAAAGCGATGTGTATCGCCCATCAGGCATTCTGGGACTCAGGTCCCATGATCACCCGCGACCTAATCATCCATTATCAGCCCAGCAGAAATCTCCGTTCTAGCCAGACCTTTATGGCCTCGACCCCCAGAATAAAAAAAGCTAGATCTGGCGGTAGGACGTTCGCCTTTAATGCCGCAAGGACTTGGAATTCCCTCCCCCTCCATCTCAGAGCTGAACCCAACCTTTTATCCTTTCGTAAACAGCTAAAAACATTCCTATTCCACTCCCCTCTGTAATTCCTATGCGGTCCAGACCTCCTCCCATGTTTCCCTCAGCCGGTTCCTTAGCGCTTGGACGCCCACGGGCAACAATTCGCGCTTTATAAATCCACCAAATACAAATACATGCTACACTGATATGAGTAGCACTATGCAACAAATGAAATGCATATGAGAGAGGGGCTATGTAAAGATAAGGGGCACTGTTGGAGGGTGGCCGTGAGGGAATCCGAGGAGGAGGTAGTAGGGGCTATGGAGCGATGAGGGGTACTGGTGGAGGATGGCAGTGAGGGAATCTGAGGAAGAGGTCATGGGGTGCAGGGGGGAGTCAGGGAGAGATGAGGGGTACTGGTGGAGAGTGACATTGAGGGAATCTGAGGAGGAGGTTAATAGGGGGAGGGGCTATGGGGCGGATGAGGGGCACATGTGGCGTGTGGCTTTGAGGGAATCCGAGGAGTAGGTCAATAGAGGGGGCCATTGGGAGATCAGGGGCACTGTTGGAAGGTGGGGGTAAAGGTATTTACGGAGACCGAGGTTATTGGTGCAGTGCCAAAAAAGACTTTCGCATCAGCGCTGAAGCCGGCCTTTCTGTTTTTGTTTATTTAATTAGGAGTCTGGTCACAAGGGCTACTGTGGGACATACTTTAAAGTGCGTGCTAATTATATTTACTGCTATATTCAATGTTTTAAGTTTGAAGGTGATTTTAGTAATGTTTTTACTGGGAAAAATGAAAGTGTAGCCTGATTTTGCCTGATATGGGGCTGGGGCCCAAGGTCAGCTGTGAGATAAGGTGCACTGGAGAGGAGTAGTGGGTAATCAAGCCTGTAAGGGAGTGCGCTGCAGAGTCCGGGGTCAGGTGGAGGTAGTAATGAAGAGGTATTCTCCCTGAAGGCTTGCACAGAGGGAGCCCGAGAAGTGTCACTTGCCTGATACTTCCACCTCAGAAACCTCCTCTTCCCATCAAAGGGACATTACATGGAAAAAACACTTTTTGAGAGTGATCACATTTAGAAAGAGATTTGGGAAAGAGTGCATTTTAATGGGCCTTGTAAGACTAAGAAGAGATAAAGGAGGGCTCTGAAGCAGGTCTGCCTAGACATATATGCGACAAATCGAGCCCGCAGTGGCCCACCCGAATGCACCCTTGGCCCACCCAAATAAAAATTCCTGGAACCGGGCCTGCCACTCCCCCAAACTTACATGGTCCCGTAACTGCTTGGAAAGTGCTTCGGGGCTACACGTCTGGCATGAAGTACTATATAAACTTACTCCTCCACGCCCTCTGTTCCCTCCATCTGCCCTGCGCCCTTGCTGAGAGGCACGAGTGGGGTTTACTCCTCAGAGAACTAGGCACACTTCAGGCACACAGACACATGACACAGAAGGAATCTTCTGGGTCCACGCGAAGGCCTTGGTCGCAACAGAAGACGTCAATACAAGGATGGGCAGGGTACAATGTGTATGGTGGCGAGTAAAGCGGTCATTGAGAAATCGCTTTCGCCTGCAATGCCCCATTGTACGTAGCATTCAGCGGTTCTATGAGCAAAGAGAAGGAGCCTGGCAGACCTGAACTGGCACACAAATGTTGACTGGTCATCTTTCCTTTGCTTATTGCTGCATTTGAGTGTTAAATTGGTACCATTAAGGTGACATCTTTCCCCAGACAGTATTACAAGGTATAACAAGTATTTGCAATGCAACAAGGTCTCTCATTTACGCGAGCTTGAGTTCTTGGCATTGTAAATTACAATACCTTTTATTTAGGTTTTGGTTTATAAAACACATGAAAACGCATTGTCATTTTCAATGCCAATAGCTTAAACTCTCGTAAATGCGAGACCTATTGCATTGCAAATGCTTGGTTTTTTTGCTGTTGTATACTAGAAATACTAACAAACAAGACCCTTCAAAATGCGTGTAATATCACTCTAGTTCAGTTGCCCATGAGAGGGATTGAGAGGCAAGTGTGCGAACGATGACGCGTCTGCAGACACGTTTTGCATGCCTGGTCTCAGCATTGCATGACATTCAGTGTATTTATGCGTTTGCGACCATGTAGTTGCACGCCTCTTTACATTTCCAAGTCTGAAGAGTAATGCCTTAAGTAACAAATAAGGTACAAACTCTAGCTTCCCGTGCAAATTCATACGGAAATAAATGTGGAACGTTAAACATATTTGAATGCATTTGAAGTGAATCCCTAATTACTCATGCTACAAGGTATTCACGGAGTTATACCAAAATATATTTAAATCATGCCGTCATCAGTGGCCTGCTGCTTCTTGGGATAGTTTTCAGCCTTATGAAAACCGTATCAGAATTCCCTGCAGGAGGGTTTGCCCTAACAGAACCCCTCTTGCAGAAGTGGAGGTGGGAGAATTTAGAGGAAGACCAGGTTGAATGTGTAATCGATTCTAATTTGCATCTCCCGCAAAATTGAGCTTTGCTTTTGTGGTTGGGGCTATTGTGCCTATTGAGTTTTCAGACTGCAAAGGAGAACGACTGCAGCTGGTAAGAGAACACTTGCACTCTTTTCGCTCTCCTTTCAGACATGTTTACCTTGCTGCACAGGGGAGTATTGAGGAGAGGGAGATGTTTATCCTTCACGGGGGCTGCTTGAAATTACACATTCATTGTAGTGGATTGTTTGTATCCATTAAGGACAACATTGAGGGGGAAAGGGAAAAAAAATAAATCTTTTGTAACAAAGCTTCCTTTCTTTTATGAAGGACATGATTTCTTTTTACTTCTTTTACAGACCAATAGAAGCTAATTAAAACATCATTGTTAAATTGCAATGCCTTTAGTGCAACACCACAAGCTACATCAACTGAATCATCCAGTCGCAAGTCCATAGAATGCCTATTTTGTGCTTCGCCTGCGATTTATGTCTGTTTCATTGCAGCAGCGGAAAAAATAAAACTGTGCTTCATCTTGCAATACTACTTTATTACTATTCATATTTCTGTTCGATGCCTGGAACCGAAATATACCCTCTATTATGAATGCAGTCAACAATTTTATTAAACTCAATAATGAAACAATTAATGCAGCATTAAATTAAAAAATTCATTGGTAGCTCATAACAATATAGACAGTACAGTCATTCTGTTAACATAAAAGTTCTTAGATTAACATAAAATGAAGACTAAGGTCGTATAATGCATGCCTCCATAGGCCTTAATAAAATCCGAACTTCCTGTTAGGAAAACCAAGAACTTTTATTTTTCAACGTTTCTTTTTATTAAAACTAAGGTATCACATGTAAAAACAACGCACAAGCAAGCTTTTCTACAGTACATCCATCAACAATGGTCCCACTATGAATGCATTACACCAACAAGAGCAATACAGTGTACATCATGTAACAACGGGAGTCCGTTACTCTGAGTCATGCCTTTGTCTGGCTATCGGCGGCTCACAGATCTCTCCCCTATAGGTGTTCCATTTTTGCCATATGTTTGTCCACTTGTTAGGGCAGCCTCTTTATACATATACTGTTTTTTCGGTAAACATACAATGGTCCATATCATTCTCCCAAAGCCTCAGGGACGGCATCTTAGCAATCATCATCCCCAATGTCACCCATAATTTCTCCTTGATATTTAGGTCAGTGGGGCTCCAAATATTTAAAAGACACAGCTTCATATTGCAGTCAGTCGTTGCGCCCATCGCTTCTGTCATACACCTTGTCACCTTCGCCCAGTATTTCTGGATTGCAGGACACTCCAAGAGCATGTGTATGAACGTGCCTTCTTGCCCAAATCCCTTGGTACAATCTACGTCAGTCCTATAACCCATCTCCACTAGCGTTGGCCCTGAAAGGAATATTCTGTGAAGTATCTTAAGTTGGACCAGCCTGAGACTGGAAGAAATAGCTGATTCTCTAGGAATCCGCTACGTCGTGATCCCATTTGGTCCTGAGATGGAGGAGGGGGACAGGGACCGGTACGTATTAAAAAGCTTTTTATAGATTAGTGAGATTGCCTTTTCAGGAAGATATCCATCTAGTATTCTGTCCTCTAACGGGAATGACTCTGGCAGAGTCTCTCCCCTAGATATTGCCGCCTGAAGCGCATGGCTAATCTGGAGATATCTGAATCGCTCTGTGTCAGCTATCTCGTATTCTTCCTGCATTTGGGCAAAGGAGATATATCCCCCCGCCCTCCCTCTACAGGTGTCTGACCACGGATATGCCTATTAAATCCCACCAGTCAAATCCTTTGGTGACTCTTAATTTCCCAGGTGGGCAGTGTTCCAGAGTGGGGTGGCCAGTGTAACTCTGTCTTTCCTTCTGAGACTCAACGTGACTTCAATTTGGAGGGGTAAGCATACAGTGCAGCTCTAAAACTTCCACCAGGGAGTAGCCACCTGTCCATATTAAACCCCGGGGCACACTGATCCATACGTAGAGTGATTGACGGCGGTGAGTTGTGCCTCCCAGTATTATCTTTTTATGTCCTGGAGGGCGATACCCCCATCGTAACATTGTCTCTTAAGCCTAGAAATTGATATCCGAGGTGGCTTCCCCTCCCATAGGAGTTCCCTCAGGGTGGTGTCTATAGATTTAAAATATTGTGTTTTCACAGGGTGTGGCGTGTTCTGCAAAGCATATAGGAAACTGGGAAGGTACATCATTTTGAATAGGGCTGCCCATCCTAACAGTGACAGGGGAAGCGTCTTCTAGTGCAGGACATCACTTCTGAGGCATAACAGGGGGAGGAGATTTTGGTCATGAAAAAGAGTAGGGTCTTTGGACATATGTATCCCTAGATATATAAATCCTGTTGTGTCTTCAGTAGTAGTGAGCCCCTTAGGTAAAATTGGCGACTTACCGCTGATAACGTAGAAAACGGATTAAGACCAGTTGATAGTATATCTGGAAAGTTCCCCAAAGACTATAAAAATGTGGAGTACTCTATTTAGGGAGGCCGCTGGCGATGCCAGTTATAGTAAGATATTGTCGGCATACGGCGATATTCGGTCCTCCTAGTCCTCCGCCCATCTCAGCCCTCTAATTATCGGGTCCTTTCGTATTGACATCGCCAGGGGTTCCACCATGAGGCCGAAAAGTAATGGGGAGAGGAGGCAACCCTGCCAAGTGCCCCTGCTGAGCATTAATGTCGAGGACACACGATTGTTAACCACTATCTGAGCCAGCTGAGCCACATATAAGAGATGTATCCAGTGCATGAAGCCAGGGCAAACCTTATTTTCCTTAGCACTGCAAACATGTATGGCCATTCGATCTTGTTGAATGCCATGGCCGCGTCAAGCGACACTACCACCGCATCTTCACGTATTGTGTCGGTCCGAGCAAGCACCTCGTGTAGTCTCTGCAGGTTAAGAGAGGCATTTCTGGCTGGCATAAAGCCAGACTGATCAGGTTGTACTAACTTAGTGATTACCGTTAGCAAACGGTTGTCGAGTAGTTTGTCCAGTATCTTGGCTTCTGCATTTAGCAGAGAAATCGGTCTGTAGGAGGAGCAGAGATGTCTGTGTTTCCCACTCTTGTGGATAGCCACAATAGTGGCAAATTTCTGGTCTACTGGGAGCGATCCTGCCTCGTGACTTTGGTGGAACATTTTTGTAAGATGTTGTGCAACCAAGAACTTTTTAATTGTATGCAAGGACTCGTGCTCTCATCTGTAGTTTAAAATCTCTTAAACTGCAATTTAAACCATTAGTCTGTCGACCTTAAAAGGTCTTCAACTTAATCCCCAAGGAAACAGAAGTGGACTGCGATTGCATTTCTTACTGAGTGTGCTCATCAACTGCTTGTATTGGGTTCGACCATGATCCAAAGGCTCCAGAAGGCCAACGTGACAGAGGACAAAGGTGCAAATTAAAATATCAGTGAATTAAAAAATTTCGCCAGTACCAGACTTCTGTGTCATAACTCCATATTTCTGTCCTCATATGCTGTGACATAAGTAACCACAATTAAGTCTCCCAGAAACCATCTGCATGAAAAGGGTCTTAAACTTTATTTAATTTATCTGCCAATAGTAGAAGATTCTTTCTGGTGTAAACGTCTACCTTCAAAATCAAATGCATGGATATCCGTGAAATCAAGCAAATGATTGTAGCCTGCTTGCTTTCTCAAAAATTCCTTATTCGCTGACCAGTTTTTCAGAACACAGTGCAATATATTAACATCCTATAACGAAGGCTAGTTATGTTCAGGCAAACCAGCTAATACCCTTTCATAGCTAGCACACAAAATAATATTTTCCTGCTTGTGAATTTGCTATTAGTAGGGGGGCCTGCTTGAAATGTCTGATCCACAGAAAGAAAAGTCTTTAGCAATAAATGTACAGTGTCTCAGGTGTGCAGTACACAAACCAGTTGGAAGGTATGAGGTGCACGTTTGGATGGAGTTAGCCATGGACGTTTTAGAGCGGATAGCATGCAAGCCAAGAGTCATTACAAACTGAAGCTTATGATTCCTCAACCATTCTGCTTGGAAGGGCTGGCTTTCAATTCTGATGTATTCATCCTCCCTTCCTATACCCAGTTAAATGGTCAATGCAACACCTGGTGGTAACTTTAGAGTCTTGCCGTATTGTGGTGGCCTACCACAGCTGTCAATGAGATTGCTTCAAAAAGCAAAGGAGAGCTAAATATGCTGCCCTTGTTCAATTATGCCATATTTAATTGTATATTTAGGTGGAAAATCTTAGTTTCAAATATGAGCAAGCAAAACGATTTCGTAATTACTACCCAACTCGTTGTGTATTGTGCATGTGAGGGTGTGGGGCTATAGTGATGCTCCAAATGTGTCCCCACATTGACAAGTTACCTATGTGCTTTGTTTATCTCTCGCTTAGTGAACAATTTACTCTGGCTATTGATTTGGAACAATGCCTCTGTGCACCCGCCTGATCATTTTCCTTGAACTCCACACTACCACTCCCTGATCAAAATCAAACACCGTTATCGTCATACACCCTCACTGATTTTGCACCTTTCTGCACCCTGGTATGTTTTCTCTTTTTTTATATGACCTGCCACATTCAGCATCAACCACTTTCACACATGTTCTGTCTGTTTACTTTAATGTATTCCTCTTTCACTAATCTCCATCTTTCTGCATCCCTCAGCAAGCCCCCACTTTTTTTGAGTTCAATAATTTTATTAGGATTTTAAAAAGATAAAAACAGTCAGGTACAGTTAATAATGATACCAAAATGAAAGATAAGTAAAGGTCCACAAGTTTGGCAGAATATATCATTAATAGTAGATAAATTGCCACAACTCGTACCTTGAAACAAAATAAAAGTCAAGGAACAGAGTGGCAGTAGTAAATCATATGAACCCATGAACGGCATCATTTTTTACAAAACCGAAAGATAGGAGAAAAAGAGAAAAGGGAACAGGACAGAAGAGAAGACAGAAGGAAAAAGAAAAGAAGAAAGAGGAAAAAGGGTCTCTCTTGATGGCGCAACAAAACACTACAAAACAGTCAGTCAGACGTCACAAAGGGATATTGGTCGACCAACCCCCTTGAGGCCAAATCCATATAATTATCTAAAGTTCTCCATACGTTAAAAGAAATAGTGGGAGTGAGATGAGCCCTACCCATAGAAGTGTGTGCACTTCTCAAGAAGGATACCCATGCCCACCATGTGTGATAAGAAACGGAAGCGAAAGACTTCCAATCCATAAGAATCACCTTAACTGCCACAGTAAGCAAAAGATCCAACAATTGCATATCTAAGGTATCTAACGGCAGGAAGCAAAGGGTCCCAATAAGATCATAGGAAAGGAAAGAAAAAACTTAATTTGAAAAATTAACATAAGATGTTTATGAATAAGATCCCAAAAGGGTTGTAAAGTGAACAATGATAGAACATATGTGGATAGTCACCAACAGCCAAGCCGCAACTCCAACATAAATCATCATCTTTTAAATGGAGAGAACAAAGCCGCTTAGGAGTCGAATGAAGGTTGATGGAGAAGAATTTGGTTTGAAATAAAGAAGGAGCAATTTTATTGCGCAGAGAGAACGTACCTATCAATTGCCAAGTGTCCGACGACACATGCTCAGTTATCTCCGTACCAAAGTGACGAGACCATTTTTGCTGCGCAATGGTACATGCATCTGAAGACATTGTGGTCAAAAATGTATAAATGCGTGAAGCAATGTGGCCAAACTTAAGCCACAAAAAAATAAAGTAATCAAAGGGGAGTTAAGAACAAGACGCACTTCGCAAGAGCGACTTCAATTTTCAAGAAAGTGTAAAAATCCAGATTATATAGTGAAAATTGCTGAGCTAAAGAAGAAAAAGGTAACTGGTCATCATTGGAGTCATAAAGATGACGGACCAGCGTGATACCTTTTGGCAGACCAATATTGAATTAGTGGGGCTTCAATAAGAACCTTTATTTGGTGATTACGCCACAAAGACGACCACCTAGATTTATGAATCGGAGTTGCCATTTTCCGATCGACCAATTTAACAGCTGCAACAGTATCCAATATAATAGCACGAGAAAAAAGAATAGATAATGAAGACGTGGTTAAAAATGAAGAGACCGGTAGAGGAAAAGAGAGAGCCTGCTCGATGCACATCCAAGAAGGTGTATGACCAGGAAGTGAGGAAAACCACAACGCTCCTTGAGAAGCTAAAAAAGCGACTTGATACTTCCCCCAATCTGGGAAATTACAGCCACCCATATCGTAAGGTTTCCTCAAAGATTTATATGCGATTCAAGCCCTCTTATCATTCCAAAGAAATGAAGAAGTTATTGAATCAATCTCACGAAAAAAGGAAGAAGATAAATTCAACGGGAGCATAGACGAAATAAAGTTAATATTAAGAGTAACCATCATTTTTAAAGTTTGGACCCGACCCCACCAAGAAATGTTTAGGAGACCACGTATCCAAAAGATGACAAACTTTAATTAAGGTCTGTGCTTTATTGTAAGCCACTGTATCACTGGGGGGATAGACGCTTTGTAGTGGCGGCATCCAAATTATGGAACCAGGTTCCCTCTCAGATTAAGGAACACACTTCGTTGTTTTCCTTTCGAAAACATCTTAAAACCTGGCTCTTTAACCAGTAACATCTTATAACCCTCGCAATCTGAAATATGCTAATATTAGCGCCGAGACGCCGTAAGGCATTTGCGCGCTTTAGAAATTTTAAAAATAAATAAATAAATAAATAAATAAATATCAGATAAAGTACTACAAAACCAGACCCCTAAGTATTTGAGTTGTGTTTAGATTGCCATTTGAAACCAGCAGAGCCCATATGGGCCGGAAAACAATGAGCATTGAGCGGAAACATCTCCGTCTTGTGTCTGTTTAGAGTATAACCAGAGACCGTAGAAAAAAGAGCAATTGTATCTGTGATCGCAGGAATAGCCGAAACAATATCCTCAGAAAAAATAAGGACATCATCTGCGTAAGCCGCTGACTTTATGCACTGTGAACCAAACGTAAACCCTTTAATGGTTGGATGAAGATCAATTAGCCTCAGTTGTAGATCAATAGCCAGTAAAATCAAAAGCGGGGACAGGGGACAACCCTGACGAGTGCCCTGACGAAGACTAAAAAACTCAGAGGTAGCCACATTTACTCTAATATTCGCTCGAGGATGGGCATAAAGAGACATCACCATGTTAACAAAGGAATCCCCAAGATTATGAGCACGAAGAACGGCTTGCAAAAAAGGCCAAGAGACCTGGTCAAAAGCCTTCTCGGCGTCAAGGGCTAAAGCTGCAGCAGGAAGCGTAGACCGTTTAGCTGCCCCCAAAATATGGCAAAAAGTATGAATGTTGTCCCTAGCAAGCCTACCTTTAACAAACCCCGTCTGTGATGGATGAACCAGAGAAGGGATATAGGACTCCAAACGTTTAGCCAGAATCTTGGCAAACATTTTCTCCTCCATATTAAGGAGGGAATTAGGACGAAAGTTTTTAGGGTCCGTAATATCCTTCCCCTTCTTTGGGATGACCACAATAGTAGCATCCGCCGCGGTACCCGAAACTGCACTTCGTTGAATTAATACATCGAAAAGGGCCTTTAGACGAGTGACCATGAAAGGGAGAAAAGTTTTATAAAACAAAATGGGAAAACCATCAGGCCCCGGAGCTTTGCCAGATCGAGTAGCCTTGATAGCAAGAATAATTTCCTCAGTTGTAATTGAGGCACCTAGTTTCTCCCCATCCTCCTCAGAAACAGACTGAATAGGAATAGTGCTTAAGAACTCTTGAGAAGCCTCCAAGGACGATGGATTAGTAGGAGTATACAAAGTATCATAAAAATCACGAAAGACCTCAAGGATCTCCTTCGTTTGAAATTTTTTAATGCCGGATCTATCAGAAATAGAAGAAATTTGAGACGACTTAAAACTAGAATCCTGAAACCTTAACGTGGCCGCTAAAACCTTACCAGCACAATTCTTCAATAGCAACCGTTTAGACTTTTGTGCTTGAACACCAATATGAGCCCTCTTAGTGACAAGAGCATTATGAGTATTTTAAATTTTTAATAATCTGTAAAAGATGCGAGTCTCTCGTTGGACGAAAAAGAAGTTCATTTTGTTTAATACTATCCGCTAAATCAGAACGTTCCTTCTTAATGGCAGCATTTCTCTGCGCCATAACTTTAATGATGTAACCGCGAAGGGTGCATTTATAGGCGTCCCACAAAACCACTGGAGAGTCAACAGAACCTTCATTAACAGAGAAAAACTGTTCAATTTCAGCTTGCAAGGCACTGACCGCAGCGTCATCATAAAGAATCTCCATATTTAATTTCCACGAAGGGGAGGATTTCTTAGGAGCAAGCCGCAAGAGGGAGAAGGAAGCCGCAGCATGGTCTGAAACAAGAATAGGATGAATGTACGGCGAGGACGAAGATTGTAGCAGAGACGAATGAACTAAGAGGCAATCAATACGAGAAAAACTAGAGTGAGGAGAGGGAAAAAAAAGAAAATTTGCTGCCAGTAGGGTTATGAAGACGCCAGATATCATGAAGATTAGTAGAGGAGCACATATTTAACAAATGCTTGTGAGCTCTAGGAGGGCGGAAGGAAAAGCAGAATTTCTATCTAACAGAGGATCCAACGGCAAATTAAAATCACCACCCACTATTAGATTACCCTTATTAGGCGTTCGGGAAAGTAAGTTAGTGATCTTCTGCTAGAAAAGAGGATCATCATTATTTGGAGCATAAATAGTCAAAGCATAAAGATCACTAATTCCATCAGATAATCTTGATAATATCCAACGACTCTGAGTCATGGTCAGAAGAAAGTACTGACAATCCAGAGTTCTTAGAAATAAGGGTAATCACGCCATTACGTTTACCAAGAGCATCAGAGCATACCACATCCAGAACCCAGCCTTTCCTCAACCACAGAGCCTCTTTATGGGATAATTTCGTCTCCTGCAAAAATACCAGATCCGAAGACAAAGATTTACAATAATCTAACATTTTAGCTCTCAGTACCGGATGATTTTAACCCTTAACATTAAGGGAAATTACATTTAAGCCAGGCATAAACTTACAGCAAAGACAAACAAATTAAGAAGTAAAGATGGACTTAAAAACAGAACACCACCATCTGACACAAAATAGAAAAACACCACCAGGAGATCCAAGAGGAAGAAAAAGAATTAGAAAGGGAAAGAGAAGGAGAGAAAGAAAGGGAGAAAAATGGAAAAAGAGAGAAAAAAAGACCCGCCAGGGTAGGTCTATGAGAAACCCATCTCATACCAGGGGGAACATGGAGAGGGAAAACAAAGGACCGTCAGGAAAAAACAGTAGAGAAAGCGATAGATCCCAGACTAGAGAAAAGGAAGCAACAAGCAATGGTCCTAGAACAATAAACGTGGACCCTATAATATACTTGAAATCGGGTAAAGAAGAGCGACGAGAAATAGGCACAGAATAATCAAACCCGGTCAATGACCGAAAAAAAGACAGAAAAATACAATATGAGGCATATCAAATAACAAGCTCATGAGTAGTAGCTAAAGTGAGATAAATGGATCCTTACTATATGTAAACAAGCAATTGGCGATAACTATAAATGCCATACAAAGAACAAGAAAAGTATGTATGAAAAGCAGAAAATGGTGAAAATCAAGAGCTAGAAAATAGATAAACAACAAGGCAGTAGTACATGGTATGTAGTTAGAGAAAGGGGAAACAATAAATGTGAAAATTGAAATAATGAAGCAGATACAATATCAAGCAATATTTTATATCAGCAGGAATACAACTTGCAAGGTTAAAAACAGTGCGAAAATATAAATAAGACATCATTAAGTGACAAAAAGAAAATACTAGGAAGGGAGCCTAAAAAGAATTACAAGATAAGCAAATAGAGAAAAACAGCCCATATGAATGAGCCCAAAGAGAAAAATTGACACTATCGGACCGAACGGCTGACAAAAACAGACATATAAGCCTATGCCAAAAAAAAAAAGGAAGAACAAATATCGGCAAAGTACAAAGTCGAAAGATATCAATAAGTGGGAAAAAACACAACATGAAACAAATATCGGAAAATATGAGACGCATGAACAAAGAGCCGAAGTCGCCTACAATGAGGAGGATAATCAAGAAAGACGAAAGAGCTACATACGAATATCGGGTATATCAAACAAGAGGAAAAAAAAAGGGCAAACAGGTGGATAAATAACAAGAACAAGTCAACCTAAAGCTGACAAGTCACAGACAAATCATCTGAAAAACGAATAGCAACCAATGACCAACATATGGAGCTAAAAAACAACGACATTTGTCAAACAGCAAGACACACTAAACCACGTGAAACAACAAAGACAGAAACTCAGGTCCCAGGAGAGCCAGGAGCCGGAGAAGAATGTCAAGTCAAGTCAAGTCAAAACATTTATATAGCGCACTACATACCCAGAGGGTTTCAAGGCGCTTAGGAAGGGGAGGAGGATTATTTGTCAAATATCCACGTTTTAAGCTGCTTTCTGAACGCTAGGTGATTCTGGGTGAGGCGAAGGTAAGCGGGGAGTGAGTTCCATGTTTTGGCAGCCAGGTATGAGAAGGATCTGCCTCCCATGGTGGTCTTGTTGATGCGAGGTACAGTGGCGAAGGCTTGGCTGGAAGAGCGAAGTTGGCGGGAGGGGGTGTAGAAGGACAGTCGAGAGTTGAGGCAATCTGGTCCGATGTCGTAGAGTGATTTGTGTGCGTGGGTAAGCAGTCGGAAAGTAATCCTCTTATTGACGGGTAGCCAGTGGAGGTCTTTAAGGTGACCAGAGATGTGTTCGTTGCGTGGGATGTCTAATATGAGCCTGGCTGAGGCGTTTTGGATTCGTTGTAGTTTCTTCTGGAGTTTAGCGGTGGTGCCTGCGTAGAGGGTGTTTCCGTAGTCCAGTCGGCTCGTGACTAGAGCGTGGGTGACTGTTTTCCTTGTTTCGGAGGGGATCCAGCGAAATGTTTTTCTGAGCATGCGAAGAATGTTAAAGCAGGAAGAGGATACGGCGCTGACTTGTCTGTTCATTGAGAGTGAAGAATCCAGGATGACGCCAAGGTTCCGTGCGTGGTCTGTCGGGATGGGTGCATTTCCGAGGGCTTCCGGCCACCAGGAGTCGTCCCATGCAGAGGGGGATTTACCTAAGATGAGGACTTCTGTTTTGTCTGAGTTCAGTTTCAGACGGCTTTGTTTCATCCATTCGGCGACTTCTTTCATTCCTTCGTGTAGGTTAGTTTTGGCGGTGCTGGGGTCCTTGGTGAGAGATAGGATCAGTTGAGTGTCATCCGCGTAAGAGATGATGTTGAGGTTGTGTTGGCGGGCTATGGCCGCGAGGGGGCTCATGTATACGTTGAAGAGGGTGGGACTGAGTGAGGATCCTTGTGGTACGCCGCAGATGATTTCAGAGGCCTCGGACTTGAGTGGTGGGAGGCGGACTCTCTGGGTTCTTCCGGTGAGGAACGAGGTGATCCATTCCAGTGCCTTTCCTTGGATTCCGATGTTTCTGAGGCGTTGTAATAGGGTGCTGTGGCAGACTGTGTCGAAGGCTGCAGAGAGGTCGAGGAGGATGAGGGCGACTGTGTCTCCATTGTCCAGTAGAGTTCGAATGTCGTCTGTTGCTGCGATGAGGGCGGTCTCAGTGCTGTGTTTGGCTCGGAAGCCAGATTGTGAGGGGTCGAGTGATTTGTTGGATTCGAGGAAGGCGGCGAGCTGGTTGTTGACAGCTTTCTCGATGACTTTGGCCGGGAATGGAAGAAGCGAGATGGGGCGGTAGTTTTTGAGTTCGGTGGGGTCTGCTGTTGGTTTTTTCAGAAGGGCGGTGAGTTCAGCGTGTTTCCAGTCTTCTGGGAAGGTAGCGGAGTTGAAGGAGCAGTTGATGACGTCTCGGAGGTGCGGAGCTATAATGGAGTCTGCTTTGTTGAAGATGTGGTGAGGGCATGGGTCTGTGGGGGATCCAGAGTGGATGGAATTCATCAGGCGGATGGTGTCCTCAGTGGAGATTGGGTTCCAGGCGTTAAGGGTATTAACGGGGGGAAGATGGTCAGCTGATGGTAGGGTGGGTTGGCTTCCGGGTTGGTTGTCAAAGCTGTTGTGGATGTCAGCAATCTTGTTGTGGAAAAAAGAGGCTAGGGAATCGCAGAGGGTTTGAGAGGGGGTGATGTCGTTGGAGTTGGCCGAGGGGTTGGAAAATTCCTTGACGATGTTGAAAAGTTCCTTGCTGTTGTGGGCGTTGTTGTCAAGTCGATCTTTGAATGCTGTTTTCTTGGCTTTTCGGATCAGTTGGTGGTGAGTACGGATGGCGCTTTTGAAGGCGTCCTTGTTGCTGGTGGATGGGTCTTTTTTCCAGGCCTTTTCAAGGGAGCGGCACAGTTTCTTGGACTTCTTGAGGTCGTCGTTGAACCATGAGGCCTTCTTGATGCCAAGTTTGTGTTGACGTTTTTTCAGTGGTGCTAAGGTGTCGGCGGTGTTGGATAACCAAAGGGTGAGGTTGGAGGCGGCTTCGTTGGCGTTAGAAGAGAGGGCTGGGGAGGTTTGAAGGAGCGATGTGGAGATCTGCTCTGTGGTGATTTTGTTCCAGTTTCTTTGTAGAGTTGGTTGGAGGTGGATGATGGGTTTCGGCTTGTTGTAGGTGAAGTGAACGCAGCTGTGGTCAGTCCAGAGGAGATCCGTAGTGTGGCTGAAGGAGACATGGTTGCTGGAGGTGAAGATGGGGTCGAGAGTGTGACCTGCGATGTGGGTGGGGGAAGTGACCAGTTGTTTAAGTCCGAGGTTGGCGAGGTTGTCCAAGAGGGTGGCGGTGTTGCGGTCGTTGTTCTTTTCAAGGTGGAAGTTGAGGTCTCCCAGAAGGATGTAGTCTTTGGAGGGGAGCGCGTGTGGGGTGATGAAGTCCGTGATGTCTTCACTGAATTTTGCGCGTGGTCCTGGTGGTCTGTAGAGGAGGGTGCCTCTGAGTGTGGTCTTGGGGTCGATGTGGATCTGGAAGTGAAGGTGTTCGGAGTTGGCGAGGTTGGCATCAGAGCTGGTTGAGATGCGGATTGTTTTCTTATGGACGATAGCGATTCCACCTCCTGTATGGTCGGTGCGGTCCTTGCGTGTGATCTTATATTCATCAGGGATAGCGATGGCGATGTCAGGGGCGGAGGAAGCGTTCATCCATGTTTCCGTTAGGAAGGCGACGTCAGGAGAGATGGTGTCTAGTAGGTTCCAAAGGTCAATGGCGTGCCTGTGGACCGAGCGGGTGTTGAGAAGGATGCATTCTAGGTGGTTGGGGTCGGGAATCTGTGTTGTGGTCGTAGTGGAGATGTTGTCGGTGCCGCTAAATTTGCAGGAGAAGCAGGAGAACGGTCCATGGGTGCGTCCAGGAGCGGCTTGGACGCAGTTGGGGGCGCGACCGGGGTTAAGGGCTAGGAGGGTGGCGGCATCGTAGGTAACGCGGGGGGGCTGGGCAGCGCGAGGGGCAGGGGGTCTGGCGCTGGGCGCGGTCCAGGCGCGGACGGGCGTAGACGGGCTTACCTTTGGCGCACCTTCGGCGTGTACGTAGCGCGTGGACGCTGCGCGTGGGGGCATTTGGCCATAAATGGATGGATGGATCAGCAGGTTCATCAAAAATCCGAGAGCGGCCCTTACAAGTTATAGGAAACTTGGATGGACCAGCAAAGGAAAAAGGGATATGCATGTCCAACAGACGTTTTCGCAGGTTGAGAAATCCCTTCCTCCGAATTACAGTGTCTCTGGCAAAATCCTGGGAGATAGTAATCCGATGACCCTCCCTAGACACCGACTTGACTTTCCTCATGTGAGCCAAAATCTGTTCCGAATGCTGATGACGCAGCGGTTTAATGATTACTGCTCTCGGATAAGTGGAGTTTTTAGGTTAGAACGCAGGTACCAGATGAGCTCTCTCAATTTCAAAGTATCTCTGAAAGGAGATTTGTAGGGTAGAAGGAATCCATTTGGAGAGGAAATCAATCATTGAGGAGGCTGACTGCTCTGCATCTTCAGGAAGACCAAAAATAGGCAGGTTACTCCTCCGATTACGATCCTCCTGCTCTGTAAGGTCCCTGTGCAAAGCCTCCATCGAACGTTCCATCTGGAGAAGGGACCTCGAATGCTCGTGTGTAGTATCCTCCACCACACTGATACGAGATTCAGTATTCGTAACCCTGACAGAAAAAGGCTTTAAAGTCACTCCTGATAGCAGCCACCTCAACTTACAATAAGTCGGTATTAGTTTTAGTAGGCTGCGCAATATCATGGACGGCATTTAAACGCGTCAAAATAGCATCCAAAGTGGAGTTAGTATCCTTCTGAGAGGACTCAGGAGAGGGGGACTGCTGCTTAGATCGTTTTAAAGTCCCTTTAGTCTTTCGCAGTAGGGGAAGGCCCCATGGTGTCCGCCATAGGAAGAGGCCACAGTAGACCGCTCAAAAAAACACCACCAAAGGATTTTGACGTAGAATAAATGAGCAGGGGCCAAGAATTACACAAAAAAATAGTTCACCAAGTGCCACTGACAAGAAGCTCCGTAGGCGCAGACTATGCCCGGGACACCAGCGCACAAAATTGCTGACAAAAGCAGTTGAGGTAAAAGTAGAAGCCAAAAAGACCCCAGAGCGCCAAAAGAAGATTCTGCCAAATAGGAAGCAACCTAGCTATCAGGTTACATAGCACAAACCCCTCAGGTAAGGCAGGGAATCATCATGAACGAATCGAGTGAGGTGAAAAAAGGTAGTCAGAGATCCATATGAGACAGCAAGCAGGTATTACGCCAGTTATGCATAAAACGACTGCAAAGGACCATCAAAACATAAAGGTAATAAAAGTCACCTCAATACAGCTGTCCGAACATGTTGTGCTCGAAGACATGGGTCTGGTACCAAAGAAATGAGCGACACCACCGAATAAATAAAATGGCGGCCGCTCACTGAAATGCCGGTAATGAGGGTTGCAAGCGCAAAAAAGTTCAGGTCGTTGTGCGCTGTTGCAGCATAAAGGAGAGCGCTCATGGCACCTTCCGACACCTCATGTTGAAAGCTCAAGAAGAGACACTCGCGAACGGGATCCTAAAATCGTCCCGACAGTCGCCGTCTCCCTGGAGCTCAAGCGCGACCCGCCATCTTGCAGCGGTGCGCAAGCCACGCCCCCAGCAAGCCCATACTTAAGTGTTTCTTTTCATGTTGACCTTTTCGTTCCAACTTTCCATTTTCTTTCACTCTTCATCTTCCTCCACACTCATCCAATTCTCCATCTCTTTTACTTTTTATATATCCTGGGCTAAGATTTTGCGTGCTACAGAAGGTTTTTTTCACTCTCATTGATTTGGACTTAGCATTTAGACAGTTAACTACTAAAACTTGGAAAATGTGGGTTATCCCCAATTTTGCAGGGATTGATGTTTGAACTGGCTTGTGCAAGCCAGCACTACACACTAGCCTCTCCTTTGTTCTGACTATTTACACCAATTTATCATTGAGTTCTGGTGGCCCTTCCGATAAATTACCAGCACTTCGTTATATATCAAGGGGATTTGCCCAATTAATTTCTTTACTGTGAAGTTGTTAAAAATTGAGTCTTTGTTTTAGAAAAACCTTCTGAACTTTAACATTGCGTCTTATGCCTTTCCTACTTAGAAAGATGAGGTGAATACAGACCATTGTACTTAGATCCTCTTCCCGCATGTCTAAAAGGCAAAGTCTGGAGACTATTCATACGTTCGATAAGTGTTATTACTGGTCATTAATGTTTCCTTATTGTATCCTTTGATGCTATGAATAATTCCTAGAATGTGGAAGTCTAAATATTCAAGTTAGCTGTTACTACTAAAGAAGGTAACTTGCCTTTTTAGATAGGATATCTTTTTTCTGATTTTTTTTTTTTTTTTTTAGTTTTTTTTTTTTAGTTTTCTACAGAAAACGCAGTGCTGCAATCAATAGTGTATAAAATGTTTAATGCACATAGCATATGATGCACTGTTCACCTTTGGATGCAAACCTATATAGTATTGATAGTAACAAACACATCTACAGTAACCAATGGCATACACGTGGACAAGGAAAAAAGAAGCATCAGTTCAATTATCATTGCCATTGTTTGATACATTCAGGTCCAATGTCAAAAGATATGCCCATATAGGTGCCAAAATGTCCTTAGGCCTAGAGGTTGGGGTTTGTAAAGCGGCATAAAGTTTGTTGGTCATTTCACAATGTGTCATATCTTTCAGCCACTCATCGGAAGTAAGTGGTGAATTCTGCCATAGGGCAATGCATCACTTAGCTAACACCAGGACCAAAGCAGTGAATCGCCAAAGTCCAGGGCACAAAGGCTTAACATACCCCAGAAGGGCCATGAGAGGGTCTGGATCAATAGTTAGTTCTACCATAGTGAAGATTAGAGTGAACGGGGTGATCCCGTAGGTCTGGATGGTGGTGCAGTTCCAGGTGAGATGTGCAAAATTGGCCTGATGAACTGCGCATTGGGTGGGGGTGGCATATTATCAGACTGATTTTCGAGAACGTGTGGGAACTTAACACGTCATGGCCTTGGGGGTAGTCAGGGCTCAAAAAATCATACAAAATGTTACTAGACCTGCAGGTCTAGTAACTTGAATAATCTACTCTACCTATCTGTAATGTACTTGACCTGTCAACTGGTCTCAAATTGTGTGATCCTAGGCAAATGTTTTGTCTTATTGAGCCACCTTTTTCTTTATCATTTAAGGGAGCACCTTCAAATAAGCAAGTTCACTATTTCTGTTGTCCAAAAACTCTTTATTTACTAGACTAAATGTTTGGTCCATGTATAACAATAATCAATCCCGTATTTAGGGTGCACATGATTCCTGGCTTGCTTGTTAATTCACTAATAGCATTGGTATCTGGGAAGGAGCAGTAGTAATTCCTATTTTATGTTTAAAAACTCACTTTCATAAATATATTACCAAAGCATAATGTGGTAATGCATTGTCATTTACAGAGAACATATTTTTCATTGAAATGGCTGCAAAACGTTCACACCAACATGTAGTTTTACTGATAATAGTGCATAAACAATTTTGGGAAATTGGGTTTCAGAAAAAATATTTAAAATTTGAACATCACCAACTAAAGTGTTCTAATTTGTTTTGATCCTATAAAAATATTTTTTTTCCACAGAATTACAAAAATGGGTCTTCCTCAGTAGTGAAATATATTTGAAATGTTTGAACAATTCACTTAGCTATTTCAGTGTTGTGTTAGAAAAAAGCCTGACATCTTGCAGCCTTTCATTTAACATGCTTTGCACAGTTGAATTGTTACACAGTTAACTTCACAAAATCCTCTAACTTCAGTCACAGAAAGAAAAATAAATGTAATAAGATAAGCTGACTTTTGACCTCTGTCTCTGAAAGCCAGCAAATGTGACAAGATAACAAGATTTAATGGCATTTTTAGTGATCTTTCACTTTATGAGCAATAAAGATGACTTTAGATCTTATTATCTTGTCACATTTGCTCTGCTTTCAGAGACAGAGGTCAAGAGTCAGTTTGTCTTCCCTTAAGTTAAAGGAGGGGTCGCACACAAAAAGGAGAATGTTGTCTGCGTAGACAGAGGCCAAGAGGGGACACTTGGAGAACCGAAGCCCTCTGTGCCAATGGCGCTCCTGCATATGGCAGATCAAGGGGTAATGGCTATAATAAAAAGCCGGGGAGAGAGGTGGCATCCATGGCGAGTGCCCGATATGATCGAAAAAGCTTCAGTGAGCTGGTCTTTGATCCTCAGCCACGCCACTGGCGAGGTGAATAGAAGCAGGATGAGGGAGATGAACTTGCGAGGCAAACCTAATTTAGTATGCGTCGCTGAGGGGAAGGGTCTTTCTAGGGAGTCCAATGCTTTTTCAACATCCAGTGGGGCTACAGCAGCTGGTAGGGTTAGAGGAATTTGGTTTGGGACTGCAAATATGGTTCGGAGGTTGATGGAGGTAGAGCGGTGGGGCACAAAGCCTGTCTCTATTGGAGAATTAATTTGCTCTAGAAGTAGGGCCAGACAGGCTGCCACAACTTTAGCCAAGATTTTGTTATAAATATATAATTTAGGAGAAAATGGGCTCCATACTATGTGCATTGCTGGGCAGGTTTCCTAGGTTTAAGTAGGAGCAGAAGGACCGCCTCATGCATAGTGGGCGTGCGAACGCCATATTTAATGACCTCCACATATACCTCTAAAAGCCGGGTATCAGCACTTGTTTAAAGGCTTTATAAAAACTTCCTGCAAGACCATCCAGGCCAGCGGCTTTAGATCTACTCAGATCTATAGCCTGAATGATTTTCTTGCTCTTAATGGGGAAAGCCAGGAACTGACGTTGTCCATCAGTCAGCCACACCATGGCTATTTTGGATAGGTACTATTGAATCACCAGTGTCTCCTGTGAGGCACGTGGTGTAGAGGTGCTGAAAATAGGAACAAAAAGTCTGGGTTATGGTGATGCTGTCTGTGGTGGTAATGCCTATTTTGATTAGGACACTAGGGGTATAAGTACTCTGATATTTGGGGCGAAGTAAACATGCAAGAGTATGCCTGGGTATCTCTCCCTCACCATATCGACAGGCCTGCGCATATTTACCTAAAAAGGTTAGTTCACGATCAGCAAGTTCCCGGAACTCTTAGAGTAGCATCGAGCGCGGATGTAACTATGGGCCTTGAGTGCAGTCGAAAGCATCGGAATCAATGTCGAGGAGTTCTTGCTCGACCTTAGTCAGATCACTACGAATGCACTCAGGGACCCCTGCATGCTTAGATATGCAAATACCCCCGATATAGACCTTAAAGGCCTACCAGAGCGTCACCTGCTTGGAGACCGAGCCGACGTTAAATTACAAAAAAATTTATTGATCACATCTAGAATCTCCAACTTGAACACAGTATCATGAAGCGCATTCTCAGGAAACACCACTGACGTGATGGGGAGATTGGGGATGGCATTACTCACGCAATACTTGGGCGGCCTCCCTCAGCCAAAGGAGGACATTGCGTGACAGAAACCAGTAGTCCATACAAGATAATGTATTATCAGGAGTTCTGAGAGTGCAGGATACGCCATAATTCACTGAGTTGATGTGTGTCAAGGATATGTTGAAGCGCATTGTGAGACCTGGGCTTAGTGATAGTGGGCAGACCAGCGGAATCAACTTAGAGGTGGTGAAGTTGCCTCCTAGCAGAGTGCTATCAGACTAGAAGCGATCCAGCAGACAGGGGAGCGTGAGAAAGAAGTTGGAGGAGTCGGTGTTCGATGCATAAACATTTGGGAGAAGCACCGTCTTGCCAGCCAAGGAGCCTGTCACTTAAAGATACCTGCCTTCCGTGTCGGCGATATAATAATGATAAATAAACGGTAAAGATTTATGAAGTAAGATGCAGACACCTTGGGAGTATGTACTGTAGCAGTGATAATAAAAGTATGGCCCGGGGGGGGCTGCATGCGGCCCTCCTGACCATTACATGCGTCAAGAGCAGCACTGGGCTAATGTTTGCTTGACTCGGTATCAACTTAAAAAATATGTTTAAAAAAATGGCAAGCATTTATTTAAAGGTTGATTGACATTAAAGAAAGTAAGTAACTAGGGTTTCCTAAACCACATAACTTTAGGAACACCATTTATAAAAATATTTTGCAGCAAAAGTAAGAGACTGTTAATTCATTAACATGCAGAACCGTTTCACCTTAGTACATAAGATTATCAGTGCATTGAGAAGTATTTTTTTTATAGTGAGTTTTCAAACATGAATTGAGAAACATTCATTCTTCCCTACACCCTAATAACAATGCTAATTGTGAACAAAGAAGAACGTCAGTTGTTATGTGCACCTTTTGGGGGGTGAGGTTTCTACTATACACGAACAACATATAGTTTATTAAATCAAACAATGGAGAAGGCTTTGTACAGCACACATCCTGAAATCATGTATTTCGAGGTCCTTATGTGCTAATGAAGACAAGCATTTACAATGCAATAGGTCTCGCATTATGAAAGTTTGAGCTATTGGTCTTGTAAATGACAATTTTTTTATTTATGTGTTGGTTTTGAAAATAGCGAAATTAATAGCTTTGTCATTTACAATGCCAATACTTTTATCTTTTGCAAATGTGACACCTATAGCATTTATAATGCAACATGTTTTGTATTTACGTGACTTAGATGTATTGATATTACAAATAACAATGGCTTTTAATTTTTTTAAATACATAATACTTAAATAAAAGTTATTGTAATTTTTAATGGCAATATTAACATCTTTGTGACATTTGTAATAAAGCTTGAAACATTGAGAGAACATATTTGAACCAGTTGATGTTGAATGGTTGCACAGATTGATACTGTGGTGGCGACGAGTGATGCTGTGGCGTTCAGTGATGCTGTGGTAGCGCATATTGATGTTGTGGTGCCCCTGAGTGATGCTGTGGTGGTGCTGAGTGATGCTGTGGTACCGCTGAGTGATGCTGTGGTAGTGCGCTAGATAGAGTGAGTGAGGGCGATAGATAGAGTGAGTGAGGGCGATAGATAGAGTGAGTGAGGGCAATAGAGTGAGTGAGAGTGATAGAGTGAGTGAGGGCGATAGATAGAGGGAGTGAGGGCTATCGATATAGAGGGAGGGCAATAGATAGATGGATAGAGAGAGGGAGGGCGATAGATAGATCGAGTGAGGGAGGGCGATAGATAGGTCGAGTGAGGGAGGGCGATAGATAGGTAGTGAGTGAGTGAGGGCGGTAGAGTGAGTGAGGGCGGTAGAGTGAGTGAGGGCGGTAGAGTGAGTGAGGGCGGTAGAGTGAGTGAGGGCGGTAGAGTGAGTGAGGGCGGTAGAGTGAGTGAGGGCGGTAGAGTGAGTGAGGGCGGTAGAGTGAGTGAGGGCGGTAGAGTGAGTGAGGGCGGTAGAGCGAGTGAGGGCGGTAGAGCGAGTGAGGGCGGTAGAGCGAGTGAGGGCGGTAGAGCGAGTGAGGGCGGTAGAGCGAGTGAGGGCGGTAGAGCGAGTGAGGGCGGTAGAGCGAGTGAGGGCGGTAGAGCGAGTGAGGGCGGTAGAGCGAGCGAGTGAGGGCGGTAGAGCGAGTGAGGGCGGTAGAGCGAGTGAGGGCGGTAGAGCGAGTGAGGGCGGTAGAGCCAGTGAGGGCGGTAGAGCGAGCGAGGGCGGTAGTGAGGGCGGTAGAGCGAGCGAGTGAGGGCGGTAGAGCGAGCGAGTGAGGGCGGTAGAGCGAGCGAGTGAGGGCGGTAGAGCGAGCGAGTGAGGGCGGTAGAGCGAGCGAGTGAGGGCGGTAGAGCGAGCGAGTGAGGGCGGTAGAGCGAGCGAGTGAGGGCGGTAGAGCGAGCGAGTGAGGGCGGTAGAGCGAGCGAGTGAGGGCGGTAGAGCGAGCGAGTGAGGGCGGTAGAGCGAGCGAGTGAGGGCGGTAGAGCGAGCGAGTGAGGGCGGTAGAGAGGTAGAGTGAGGGCGGTAGTGTGGTAGAGTGAGGGCGGTAGTGTGGTAGAGTGAGGGCGGTAGTGTGGTAGAGTGAGGGCGGTAGTGTGGTAGAGTGAGGGCGGTAGTGTGGTAGAGTGAGGGCGGTAGTGTGGTAGAGTGAGGGCGGTAGAGTGGTAGAGGTATGTGAGAGGGTGAGGGTGTGAGAGGGTGAGGGTGTGAGAGGGTGAGAGTGAGGGTGTGGGAGAGTGAGGGTGTGTGAGAGTGAGGGTGTGTGAGAGTGAGGGTGTGTGAGAGTGAGGGTGTGTGAGAGTGAGGGTGTGTGAGTGAGGGTGTGTGAGAGTGAGGGTGTGTGAGAGTGAGGGTGTGTGAGAGTGAGGGTGTGTGAGAGTGAGGGTGTGTGAGAGTGAGGGTGTGTGAGAGTGAGGGTGTGTGAGAGTGAGGGTGTGTGAGAGTGAGGGTGTGTGAGAGTGAGGGGGTGTGAGGGTGAGGGGGTGTGTGAGGGTGAGGGGGTGTGTGAGGGTGAGGGGGTGTGTGAGGGTGAGGGGGTGTGAGAGGGTGAGGGGGTGTGAGAGGGTGAGGGGGCGAGGTTGGGTGAGGGGGCGTGAGAGTGAGGGGGTGTGGGTTGTGGGGATGAGTGAGGGAGGTGAGGGTGTGTGAGGGTTTGTGAGGGTAAGGGTGTGTGTGAGGGTGAAGGGGTGGGTGAGACGGGTGGGGGTGAAGGGGTGGGTGAGACGTGTGAGGGTGGGGGTGAAGGGGTGGGTGAGACGTGTGAGGGTGGGGGTGAAGGGGTGGGTGAGACGTGTGAGGGTGGGGGTGAAGGGGTGGGTGAGCATGGGTGAGAGGGTGAGTGAGGGTGAGGGGGTCTGAGGGTGTGAGGGAGGATGAGGGGGCGTGAGGGTGAGGGGGTGTGGGTTGTGGGGATGAGTGAGGGTGAGGGAGGTGAGGGTGTGTGAGGGTTTGTGAGGGTGAGGGTGAGAGGGTGTGAGGGGGCATGAGGGTGTGAGGGGTGCAAGGGTTGGGGTGTGAGGGTGTGGGGGGGTGTGGGGTTGTGGGGGTGTGGGGTTGTGGGGGTGTGGGGTTGTGGGGGTGTGGGGTTGTGGGGGTGTGAGGGTGAGGGGGTGTGGGGGTGAGGGGGTGTGAGGGTGAGGGGTGTGGGGGTGTGGGGGTGTGAGGGTGAGGGTGAGAGGGTGTGAGGGGGTGTGAGGGTGGGTGAGGGTTTGAGGGTGAGTGGATGTGAGCGTGTGTGATGGTGAGGAGGGGTGACCAGAGACAGACAGAGGCCACTGGAGACAGTCAGAGAGCAGCCTAGACAGGAGAGAGAGAGCAGAGAGAGAGCAGAGAGAGGGAAGAGAGAGCAGAGAGAGGGAAGAGAGAGCAGAGAGAGGGAAGAGAGAGCGGAGTGAGAGGGGAGAGTGAGAGGGGAGAGTGAGAGGGGAGAGTGAGAGGGGAGAGTGAGAGGGGAGAGTGAGAGGGGAGAGTGAGAGGGGAGAAATATTGAACAATTACTTTGGACGACGTTTCATGCCCTACTCCAATAGGATCTAGTGACCAAGACTATAGGGATCGAGTCCCTCTGAAAACCTTTTTCTGGGATTCATATTGCCTGTGTGTCCTTAGCACTCGTTTACATCTATACTGGGAATGAAGACTCGTGTCTTTTAACATCAATGCGCAATTTCCTTTGCCTTGAAAAAGTCTCCATGAGACGAAACACGTGTCGGCAGGACAAGCTGGAAATACCTTTAATGTATATCAAATAAAGATTTGAAGTCTAACATCTGGTCTGGATCCATATTTTGGAAGTCCATTTCCTATCAATGAACTCTAACCTTAAAACTTGTGAATGACAATAATAATCATTTGGAATACTACGTAATTCTGAGAGTGCTTGACATACCTGTTTTTTTCTTTGGTTCTTAATATTAGCAATTTTTGCTAGTTTGACACCCCCGGTGGTGGGTGTATAACAGGACAATAGTGCACCTCATATGAATAATTGCATAAAATTTACATTACACGTATTCGTGCTTTGAGAACTGTACTACTTGTATGTGTGGACGTTTTCTCTGTTAGAGAAACACTACCACCACATAACCATTTTGTTCCCTGATAATAATGTAAGCTGTGACCCATAAGCCTCACCCAGATCTCTGCAGGCGGCCTCAACCAGCTGAGCTGACTTGCAAATGAAGAGACCAGAAAGCACACCAAAAACGTTGGCTCCCTCCCATCTTCAGCCTTCCGAGGACGTGACGAAAATAAGACGCGACATAAGCAAATTCAATTACTGTAACCCATATATTAGTAACAGATAAGGGAATGCTAACAATTTGCATGGCTGCCACTAACATGGAATCAAGCTAACCAAATTATAGTAACAACTAACAGACATGAGAGGCAAAAAAAATGAATGTAAACAATTAAAAATGCAACAGGTAAAAATGTCATCACAGAGTGAGAGGAGACCTTAGACAAGTGAATCGACAGCTGCCTATGCTCTCTATTGCCCAAATCCAGCCAGGAACAGACTTGAACCTAAGAGATCTCTGCTTATAATGTTTTAAAGCTGGCCCCACAAAGCCATAAGCACCCATTGTAAGAGTACTATCCATTTAAATATGAGAAAGGTAACATGAATTCAATGTCCCTGCCCTGTTCTTTGAGAATATCAAGTATTTCAGTCTTTAAAGTGGAAGATCGGAACACGCCTCACTTTCTGCGGGGATAACTGCACTTGACGGTTCTTTCAGGGGTCGAGAACCTTCTGGTATATGCGCACCTGTGAAATAACATTCTGAAAGATCACCTGCGTGGATGGAGAGAAATTAAAATCGGTGGCCCGTGCCACTGGTGGAGTGTCCTGTATGGAAGGGCCCTGCCTCTCAAAGGTTGAAACATCTGATACAAAAGTCATGCATGTCACACTAGGACCCTGATGATGTTGGCAGAGCTCAGGAAGTCTCATTCATATACACTGCTAAACCTTCATTTTTTTCGCCACTCCCAGCTCTTTTGGTCTTTTGGGGGCACCGTTGTTGTCCATGTGAGATATTTCTATAGGGTTTGCATGGAGTTTTCATCTGTAGTCTCTCCCGCCCCCCCACCCATCCTTGGCTGCTGCTTATTCACCAAGAACAACTCCCGCCTGTTACTGGTGGGAGATGGACTTGAAAAAACGGAGCACTGAAAGGCACAGGAAGTCAGACTCGTGAAAGCAAGAGGGGGAATCTTGAAGCAACGCATGGAGGGCCTGGACAAAACCTAGAGGCTTTACATGGTGGAAAGGCAGAGGCACCCTGACACAAAGATGGCAATTAGCTCTAGAATCGACCAACTCGAGTGGACCCCAATGAGGGTCCGGGAAACCGTTGGTCATGAAAAAATGATCAATGGCTGCTGACTTTGGCACTGGGAGCCAGGTTCCAATCTCGACTAACCGGCCCAAAATATTGTGATTCTGGGAAAATAATTTAATTTCCACGTGCCAAACAGCTAATGAACTTGACCTTGTAATGAAACTATGGCGCAAGAATAACCCTTCAATTATACCATCGGGTCACCTTCGCGCCATATAAAAAAAAACTGCAAAAGAAAGCACTCCCTGGGACAAACTTTCCAGTATGTGTGGAACCCTGGCTGAATAGTGGACTAAATAAGCTACCCTGCCTGAAACCTCCTTCACACTATTTGTCTCGTGAAAAACCCGGGTGGCACAGAACGTTGGGGAACACTGAAAAATGTAAATTATGTACTCGCGTAGTTTGAGAGGTGAAGTAAAACTGCACGTAGCTGCAGGGTCAGCGATACCAGGTCCTCGA
The DNA here is from genome assembly GCF_964263255.1 of Lissotriton vulgaris. Classification (NCBI taxonomy): domain Eukaryota; kingdom Metazoa; phylum Chordata; class Amphibia; order Caudata; family Salamandridae; genus Lissotriton; species Lissotriton vulgaris. The sequence continues at coordinate 73,908 of NW_028249106.1, forward strand.
CGCTCCAGTAGCTTGTCTGAATGAGGCCGTATTTAGTTTATAGTTTAGAAATAGTAAGGGCGGCTGCAATAATTCGGCGGGGAGTAAATTAACAACTGAGCAACAGGCAAGGCGACAGCCCGGGTCAGTGCGAGGTACCTGCAGCAGTATTGTGAACGGCGCCATGATTCAATTTGCGGGGCCACCAGCAAAACAGCCAGCAGGGAGGGGCGGCACCTTCCTCCAACTCCGCGCTCCAGCAGCAGGATGTGCTGCAAAGTACAAGCACAACCTGACTGGGACCGCCATTCTAGTCTTAGGTTCAAAACGTCAGGCGTCAGAGCCGTGCCGTGGGTGAATGTTCCCAATAATAAATTGTGATACTTTTGAAGCCGAGTGAGGTGAGGCAGCCATTTTCACAGCGCACGCAGTCCACAACAGTTTGTGCTTTCAGAGTCACAGTAGTTATACGTGAAAATGCATTTTAGTGCGGTAATGCAGATTACCACACTGAAATGCATTCGTGTCACTCTTACTTGACAGGACTGCCGCCGCGGCCGCAACGGGCCTCCAGTGCCGGGCCGCGGCCGCCTTAAAAATGATGCCGCCCGGGGCGGACCGCCCCCCTCGCCCCCCCCCCTAGCTACGCCGGTGGGGAAACGCGCAGCCATGAATGACTTTCGCCAGGTTCAGAATGGTCCATTATTTCCTGTGAGCAAGAGAAGCCCTCTTTCACCTGCACCTCCGGCCCCGCCGACTGCTGTGTGCGCGCGGAGGAAACCACGATGCCCCTTCACCCTCCCAGTGACCAAGAATGGAGTCATCCCTTTTGTATCCGGCATCGGCTGGTGAAAGGGGACGGGGCAAAGGCCACCAGAGCTGGAACAGAAACTGGAACAACGAGGTAGGTCTGAAAGTAATTGATCTTACTACGAAGTTACAGGCTCGGGCTCTCATTGTAGAGGCTGCTGCGACTTAAAAAAACAAAACACTGAGTTCTGTTTTAACAAGCACCGCCTCTCCCCTACCTGCTCCACCGCCGAGGAAACAGGATACTGAATCCCGCCCCTCCAGGACTCCCTGACCTGCCTCATGATTGCCAAGGCAATATGTCTGAAAATATTGTCGTGCTACCGTAAGGCAGGTCATGGAGTCCTCGAGAGGCGGAATCCAGAGCAGACAAATCTGCTAAAAAGGAGCTTTTTCCAATGGCAGGCCTCCGTTTCACGAGGCCTGCCAATGGAAAAAGGGGGCGTGGTTTCACGCAGTACTGAAATTCTCCTGTTCACAATAGGTCTTTGCTTGCAGCTGAATCATACAGTTTGGTTGAGAGGAGAAGCCGGGATTAATCTCAACTTTTTGGTTTCACATTGTGCAATGTCAAACACTAGATGTATACGCCTGGCTTCCCTAACACCCACCTTAAAAGAAGTCCCACCCCACCTTGCTGTTATCAGTCCGGCCCTCGGTCCCATCACAGACCAAATTTGTGGCCCCAGGGAAAATCTTTGCGAGTACTCATGTACTATAGTATGGGAAAAAAAAAAGATTTGCAAGATGGACGCAAACCTGCATTCCTAGCAGGGTGATAGGTGGGCCTCATGTAGGAAACGCAAGAAGATGCTGGACGGAGCACTGAAACTTTTCAGACACTCACCCCCAGACACAGATCTGGGTTGAATCCATCATCGTTCTGGAGCTCATTTCGCCACCCCAGTTCAGTCCCGACTATATGCAAATCAGTCTTGAAACTGTGCCTTATGGGAACAGTCCTGCCCGAACTGCCAAGCCAAGTCATCCCTGAACCAGAAACAAGCATCCTGGGACCTGAGCTTAAGAACTGTGATGGAATCAATCTAGATCTGTGACTAAGGGAGATTTCAGAAAAGTTTCAGCGCTCCGTCCATCATCTCCTTGAGTTTGCTTTGTTCACCCTAAGTTGGCAGGGTATGGCCGGACGTGGGTCCCTTGCTCATTTTGCCACTGGATTCAAGCTAGCCTGGCTGATGAGGGGTGTTACCCCGAACCCAGTCCCAGGATGCTTGTTTCTAGTTCAGGGAAGACTTGGCTTGCCAGTTCGGGCTAAACTGTTCCCATGAGGCACAGGGCCAAGACTGAATTACAAATAGTTTGGTTTGAACTGAGGTGGTGAAGTGAGCTAAACAATGACAATGGATTCAAACACGATCTGTGACTGGGGGTGAGTGACTGAAACGTTTCAGCGCTCCGTCCATCATCTCTTTGTGTTTACTTTGTTCTCCTGTAGGAAAGCCAATTTGTCATTGGGTCTGTTAAGGTAGGATATAAAATGTTTTACTTTTCTTGGATTATTTAAACCACAGATATTCCATGATCAGGAAAACCGGATCAACCCTGAAGCGTCTCTAGGATGGTGGGTTATGCTGGCGTTATTTGAAACAATAGGTAGATGTCCGACCTGAGCAGTACAAGGATGAGATATGGCTAAATGTGCAGCGAAACTAACTTAAGCAATACAACAATTCCCACCCACACAAGTACTACCATAGACTGGCGCATACTCATCATACAAAAGAAATAACATAGCAACAAACATAGGGTGTACACCTATAGAGGAGTAACAATGCCTTGTGGAGTATGCACGCTTTAAAGGAACAGTATATAAGAAAAGAAAGATCAATTGGTGTTCTGCAAAATTGTTTGCATGACCACAGGATGAGTGAAGATTATACCTGTCACCCAGGGGAGTCATCAGCATGAGAGTGGTCAAGAGTCGCCAACTTCATATGTTGATAGTCTAAGAACACGCCGCCTGACTGGGCCAGCCTGATTCAGCAACCGGTAGCAATGATCTTGGACTCTCAACATACGAAGCTGCCAGGCTGACAATCCAGCATGGTATGCGGTGACTAATAGTTTCTTCCAGAGTGGTGTTTGCAAAATTGGGCTACCTCTGCAGGGTAATTGAAGGAATGCTGCAGGCCATCAGGTTCAACTCGAAGTCGCACTGGGTACAGCATACTATACTTTAGTCCTTGAATTTACACCTGGCCTCCTGTACAGCAAGTGTGAAGTCTGGAAATAAGGACAATGAGGATCCCTGATAGGCCAAGGGGCCTTTTTCTTGGGCAAGACGGAGCGCTGTGTCCTGGTAGTTGAGGAGTTGGGGTATAATCGGGTGAGGTGTAGCGCCAATGGGAGAAGTGGGCCCAACGAATTATGGGCCCCCTCTACCACAAAGGTGTCTGTAAAGCTCGGGTGGCTGAAGAGTTCCACCAGCAAATTTTCCACAAAGATGTCTGGGCGGCCTATGTTGGTTGTCTCGGCGACTCCCATGATTTGTAGATTATTTTGCCGGGACCTGTCCTCAAGATCTGCATTTTTTGCCACTGTGGTTGTATAAGCGTTCCTCCTTTCCCAGGTATTTTGCGATGTTAGCTTCCCCGTCTTCCACTTTTGAAATTTGGCATTCTGCTCCATGCGGGCATTTGTGCGTTCCCCCATGCAATCCAGGTGACTGAGTGAGTCCAAGTAAATCTAAATGTAGGTATACTTATATAGCGCAACCTGTCACCACAAAGGGCATCCTGGCGCTTGCCTAGGGAACCCGTCCTGGTATTCCCCTGTGAGAAGTCCCGACAGGGTGTCCACAGGGTGAAAGTCAGGCATCCCGCCGCGAGGGGCCGTTGTGGAGATTAAGCAAGCTATTGCCCAGAGTCACAGAGTGTGAACCCGTGAGTCGAGGAGGCACCGGGACGAGAATTATCGAGTCCGTGGAATTTTTAGCCCAAGACCCGCCGGGGCGGGGAATTGAACCCTGGCCAGGACCGATCTCAGATTCCGGGTCTGCCGCCTCTAACCCCTGAGCCACACTTCTCCACTGTGGGTGTCTATGTATTGAAACCCACTGCACAGTTCCATCAGGATGGCAACCATGCCTGCAGAGATTAATGTAGCAGGGGGATCCTCTGTATTGGACAATTAATGCTGCGGCCGGGTCATAGGTCCGTCTTTTACTTGAGGCCACCACAGCCCATAACTGCAGGGTCCAGAGCGACCAGGCTGTAAGGAGTAGGCGCTGGGTGGTACAATGCAACAGTCAACACGAGCAGTGATTCAGATAGGCAAGTTGTCCAGCCCGAATGATAGAAAGTCGAGTGGGAGAAAAGGCAGGTATGCCAGATAAAGTGGAGTGAGAGTAGTGAGCACTCAGTAGGGGTCAGGGGTTAGGGGTGAGGGGGGGGGTTGTGCCTCAGATTGGTATAAGAGGTGCCCGATTAAGCAGTGGGCCCATTCCTCTGCTATGTATATGGAGGAAGAGACTGTTCAGTTCATTAGCTGCATGCCGACAAGCAGAGTGTCAGAGTGTAGAGGCTGACCACCTAGTGGGAGCAGTGAGAGGCCTTAGGCAACAAGTCTGCAATCCGGGTAAGTAAAGCCGGTGTGCAGCACACAGGAATCAGCGTGAAGTTCCAGCTGGCCGTGCTGCGACTCGGGTTGTGGCCTCTCCAGGCAGTGTGATCGCAGAGGCGGGATGAGGGGGGCCGCTACCACAGCATCAAGAGCACCATGCGCAAAGTGCAGCCTCCCCCGAGTTGCACGTCAAAGGATGCAAGGCAGGGAGGGAGGTGAAGTTGCAGCAACATCTGTAGCGGAGGGTCCTCCAAGCAGCACAGTTAAAAAAAATTATAGCACTTGGCCCACACTGGTAAGGACGGAGATATTGCTGCCTTCGAGAACATCCTGCAAATTGTCCTTGGAAAGAACTCACTTCCAGGGGGCTCCGGTGTGGAAGGCCCAACAGAGGCGCGAATCGAGAGCGATCACTAATCTGATCCCGACACACGATCTAGGGAAGCAAGGCTCGACAGCAGCGATGAGGCAGCTGTATCGGTCACTAGAGCACAGTGCCAGGTTGCTCATATACCATGACCCCGCCCTTAGGCTGGCCCTTGACCTCTGTTGTCGATGGGCCTCCGCTGGCGAGGTGCGGATGGCAGGGCTATATCACTGGGTTCGAGGGCAGCAGCTGCGGGGGGCTCACATTAGCAGGATTGTGGCAGAATGAGCACCAATGCGGGCACATCTCTCTGGAGCTTTAATAGCGAGCGGCCATCTTGGCTGAAGGTTTGGCTGTGCCCCCCCAGATAGGATATTTTTATTACAGCATTTAGTTGTCTAAGGTCATGTTTCTTCTTTCAAGTAGATAGTGAGTTGATGGCTTCTGAAGGTATGACATGGAGGAAAACAAAAAACTGATGCGTGAATTGCTTGAATTCATCTCAGCAACTGGTAATTACTTTGGACCACAATCCAGTTGATTGTTTGTATGCCCCACCATGCCTCACCTCAGGCAGAAATCAGCCAAGTGCAAATCAACCTTGGCCCTGCACCATTAGGAACAGTTCATCCCAAAATGCCATGCCCTGGATCCGTCTGAACGTAAACACAAGCTTCCCCAGACTGATTTTGGGGTATTTGGACTTTTTCAGGGTATGCCAGCATCATTCACAAACAAATTTAGGAACAGTAATGATATGCTGGTGTTTTTCGTATGCTCCTCTTCACAGCTTACATTTTTGATATGCTTCTCTTAACCTCTTCAGCATTAAATTACTGCAGTGCTGCTTTCCTACTAAATGTTTCACTTAGACACATCATGTTACATTTGCTCTAGGAATTGTTACTGAAACTCCTTCTAATCTACAATCCACTAGCCCTGGCAAAGAGCAACGTAAAAAAACTGTTCTCTCAGTTTACGGACTTAAACTCTTGAATACAGTTTGGCTCACACAACTACTCTTTTATCCAAGGGCTCCATCTGCAACACATTAAAGGGACTGTGCCTAGGAATATTGCAGGTAATCAACATCGGAGCTTGACGTGCCTGAGTGTCCCTGGCTTAGAATTTACTGCAGCTTTTTTTTATAAGATATTCCAGCAGGATCATAAAGTAGCACGTAGAAAGCATGAACAGGGCACGATATTCAGAGAAGTTGCATACTGAGTGTGCCCTCATTCTTGAATGTCTATAGGTTCATCCTGATAGATTCTCTGCCAAACCTTGAGATTCGTAGCCATTTGTGAGCTTCAGGACCAGAAATTGAGCATGGTGTGACTTTTCCGCAGCCGACTCTCCAGCCCTACTCCTGTGAATGAGCTAACTGCAGCTGCGTCGACTGCAAGTCTGACCAGAGGAATACCTGATCAGTTCTAGGATATCAGAGGCTTGAAACTGTTCCTGGTTCTTGAAAGTATGAAATAGCCATTATATAATGCTTCATATTTGTAATTTAGACTGTTCTTACTACACCTAGATTAATCAAATAAAAGAACTGAGACATAATATACCATCTAGCTGATCAGACCGGGGCAAGTCGTAAGGGAATCTAGTTCTACTAACTTGGGAACCTCTGCTGCTAGTTGAGATTTTCTTTTGTGTATAGCATACAAGTTGAAATGTATGTATCTGTAGGTAATTGAAAGTTTTCGATCTATACCACCTAAAGTTTTTATTTTATTGAATACATTAAACTTGCATTATTAATGACTTCCAAAGAGCCAGTAACGAAGAATGAATCTCACAATCTTTTATTCAGGTGTTGATGTAGAAGCAGCTAGAAAAGAGGAAGAAAGAATCATGCTTCGCGATGCACGACAGTGGCTCAATAGTGGCAACATAAACGATGTCCGACATGCAAAATCTGGAGGTACAGCACTTCATGTAGCTGCTGCTAAAGGATACACAGAAGTTTTAAAGTAAGCATTATTTGCACATTCCATGATTTGGAAAATCTGTTCTATTTCTCTTCAGTTCTGAAATGAAATAAAAACTTGTTTCATCTTCCTGAAGTGGTAATTTGTTGGATTATTCAGTATTTGCTATTCTATTAAGTGAAACATTTTGAAACCTAACTGATTTGTTTGTGGCAATTTTGCATGGTAAGCTGTAGTATCAACTTCCTGTAAGCCCACTTCACTGTATGCTGTATTACTGAATATTACTAGGTTATACCAAATAAAAAAATGTACAGGTTATTCAAACATGACTTGCTGTGTAGAGTGTCCGACAGGAATCTGAGCACTGGGTCAATTTAATGATTGATCATCGGGATGGTATGGATTACCAGACACTATACAGGTTGACATTGAACGACACAGGTTTTAATATGGTCTTGAGTGATGGGAGGTTTAGGGTTAAAACGGTATGGTTCATGTACAGTTGTTTCCTCTGGATCCGTTTAATGCTGTTCTATAAAGGATGCAGGTTATTCCATTTAAATATTTTCATTGAAAATTTACTTCAAAGGATGAGCTGAGTGTTTCTATTTTACACCATATGGAAATAAATCTGAGGTTTGCATGTCTTGCTTTTTATTTAGGCCAAAACCCCACCAACCCCCCCAAAAAAAATGTACAATGAAAAAGTACTGGGCACATCACGCTATGTCTCACGCCACTTCTGGAATATCGGAAATTGAAGAGCCTGTCATGAGGCATGTTTTGTCAAAGAGTAATGTTCAGATGAACTTAAGGCATCCAAAAATGCACATTGGGAACTTTTTCCTAACTAGGGAAGTATTAACGTGTGCCCTTAGTGATGAGTATAGGGATCCTAACCTATGTCGGGAATCTGGGCCATATCCTTTTTGGAGGACCTTAAACAAAAATGTCCAGCTTATGAAATAGACTACCTTCTCGAGGTCCAATAGAAGAGCATGGGGGCTAACCAATTCATGCCTTCTGGCCAAAACAAAACGTAGTCTCCCAAGGCAGTGTTTGGTGCTGCGTCCTGGCATGAACATGTTCTGGTCACATGGGACCAAGGATGTTCTAACCTTCTCTCGTTAATATGCCATTATTTTGGTTACTATATTGATAAGATGAGTAATGCTTAAGGGTTTTCCCCGGCTTTAAAAGGATGGTGATTGCGTCCTCGAATAAATCATTTAGTACAATGCAAGTTTGAGGTGTTTCCTTGAAGAGGGAGTGCAGGTAGGCACTAGTTGGTGATAAAATATGTTTTGAAAACTTGTGCTGGGAAGCTATTATTACTGTGTTTTCCTGAATTGCATTCCTATGAATGCCTTTGCAGTCTCCTACAGTGTTCTGGGTAAGTACAATTTGTCACCAAGTCAAAGAAAATTCCCTTTGCGACTCCTCAATAGCATACAACGGTACTCAAACCTCAATCACACCTCACTCATATATGAACTGTTAAAAATGCCAAAGAGTAGTATATAAATGTTTTATTCACTGAATGAATGCATAAAAAAGCTATTTTATATCAAACTAACATATAAACAACAAAGTGTGGCACAATCGTAATTAAATATTAAAAATTACTTTGTAAAGCACATCGAGGTTGACTTTCACAGTTCAACATTATAATCAATCAACATTAATGTTTAATTCACAATTAAAAACTTCTCATATATATGTGAAAGCATCACAAGAAAAACATGACAGATACAAAATGACCAAAGGCAACGCGTTTCAGTGGTAGTAACTGGTCCAAACCACCTTCTTCAGGCTTTCTTATAAAAATGTGTCCAAGGATCCTAACATCTATATAAAGAGAAGATAATATATATATATATATGGATATGGCACTTAGTTAAACAACAACAGCAACACTACAGTTCAAAAGATATCAAAGCATCCCCTTTAAATAAATCACCCATATACAAACCCAATGGCTTACCTTTATTCAAACAGACCAGTGTTTTATACATTTCACACATACTCATCACTGTATCCACACACAGTTCAAGCTCACATGCAGCTTAGAGCCAATGCCACTGAAAAGTTAATACAAAACTCTTTCAAAAGTATTTATCCGAAGGAATTGTAGCATATCCCTTTTACTCCAGGTATTCCTGTCACATTTCTAAAAAATGTCATAAATACCTCTCAACTCACCGTTATGTAAGAATGGTGATTCGAAGACAGGCTGACTTCACTCTCTATCTCCTCCTGCTAGTACCAAACAGACCTTATGGTAGCAGATTTGGTACCAATATGGTAATCTAGTTAAACAAATATAATAAGAAAACCCACATCAGCATCAATGTCAATATACTGACTATCAGTTGTCCTAATGAAGATAAGATAAGACAAGTCTACCACATACCTCACACATTAAAACTGGACAGTTTGAACACTTGGTGGTCGCAAAATATTCCTACTTAAATGTCCTTCCAGGGAATGTTCAATTTTAAAACGTAAAGCGGGTAAAAGAAACATCCACTGGTTTGTCCTACAAATGATGTAAAGAAGGAATGTATTGGGTCTTAATGGTTGCACTATGGGTTTGTTCGATAATATCTCCTCAAGGCTTTTACCATTAGGCATATAATTTACCTTAGTAGTTCTTTTTGATGCCACAAAATAAAAGCGCAGCTAGGTGCACGGCGAGGACTGGCACCTCTCGTAAAAGGAAGGACAAGGGGAGGGTACTAAACTTAGAGGGGGGTCTGGTTAGCGAGCAGACAGAGGGAGCTGACAACTCTTTAAGCTCAGCTAAATCTCTCAGTTTAAAATCCTTGAACGTCTTCATATCTTACAACAGAAGTTAAAGCAAAGAGAGGAAGGAGATGAAATAAGGCTAAGCTCCTTGTAGAACCCAACGCTAAAATCACCCCTTCTCTGCGATCTTATTTTAAGGTCGTCCCACAAGTTTTGGAAATAGGACAAGACCGCCTACAGAGGGATTACACCTCTAAGGACTACTACTCGGGATTAAAGGCTATGGCATCATCTGAGCAAGACCCTGCCTCAGCCTCAGCCCCAGTCTTAGCTCCTATTGACCCCACCAATCCCATAGATGACATGGCGCTACTGGAAGAACTACAGGAAGAACTTGATTCTGATTCCACAATACAAACAGTAGCACACCTCGGTCTAAGAGAAGTTGAAGGAGCACACAGTGTTCAACCCGGGCCAGTAGATTCTACTGGGGTTCTTGCTACTACGACGGGCAAACATGGAGATCCCCCTAATAACCTAACTTCTGAAGCCTCTGAAGATAGAGAAAATCCCGAGCCTCTTTCCGTTCCAGATTCGTTCCCTAGTTTATTGGATAGTAATCTTCAACCATGTCAGAGGGAAGAGGGAGTACTAGTCTACACACTAGTACCTATTTCAATTGCCTCGTTGCAACAGATGTTTGCATCATTGTCTGCCGAGATCAAGGAAGGTTTTGCAGAGTCTGCATCAAACCAAAGGGACATAAGGAATTTTTGTGAGACTCTTGATGAAAAGATTTGTAATTTGTCAATAAGAACACAATCCCTGGAAGAAACTGTGGGTCAAATATCCATGCGGGCTGAAGGTTACTCAGGAAGACATACAAAAGTTAAAGAGGGAAGATTTGGCCATCTCAGAAAGAATGGAGGTTTTGGAAACTAACGCTAGGCGCAGCAACCTGCGTATTTTGAATGTTCCTGAAGGTAGTGAAGGAACAGATATCAAAAGATACATAATTACGTTATTAAAAGACTCTCTTAACCTCCCCCATACTCCTGAGGAACTAGCTTTGGACATTCAACGAATCCATAGGGATCCTTTCAGACACAATCCACAAAGGGCCAAGCCAAGGAAAATCCTTGTTAATTTTCATACCTATGCTGTCAAGGAGCACGTTCTGAATTTAGCCCTAAAGCAAAAGTCGCTAGTAGGCAAAGGATTTAATTTCCAAATACGCTCTGACCTGTCAAGATACACTCTAGAAAAACAGTGGGAGCTAGGAAGAAGAATGGATGCCTTTCGCAAACTAGGTGCAACAGTGCAGATGGGCTTTCCCGCATCCCTTAAGATAATGATGGACAATAAAATGCACAATATTCGCTCGGTACAGGCAGCTGACGAGCTTCTAATGTCTTTAGGTGGTAGGCAGGAGCAATAAAGGGTTCCAGCTTGGGTCTGTGAAAAGGAAAGAAATAAAAAGGAAAACAATTCATAAATGCACATAACCTATAAGTAAGAAGTAAGAAAAGGGAAAAAAATATATATATATAAATGTATATATCGTCACTTAATAATCATTCATGCTTGTTATATTTATAATAAGGCGAGCTACCACATTATAATAAATAGAGACACATGAGGTGGGGTCGGGGGAGAGCTAGGAGCACTTACTTCCGGAATTTTCCGGGTAGTGAGTTCAGGGGTTTCCCATGGGAGGGGGGGGTCACGGGGGGGGGGGGTGGGGTGGAGGGGGTGGTAGTAAAAAAAGAAAAATGTCCATTATTGATAATGCTCCAGTCGACACTCTTTGTAGTTATTTTCTTCCAATCGTTCTTTTTTTACCATGGGCAAGTAAGCTTGATTTGCTTGATAATCAACTTTCATTTTAAGAAACATGAGCAGGCCTAGGATTTTGTCCTGGAATGTTAATGGTCTCCGCACCAAACCTCGAGCTAACAAAATCATACAGTACCTTTGGGATGTGGATGCCGAGATCATTATACTCCAGGAGACACATTTAACCGAAAGTGAGATATCCGAGTTAGTGAAGAAAAATAGGTGGATAGATTCCTCTATTTCAACGTCTCAATCACTAAACACGCGAGGGGTTACAATTTTTTAAAAAAAATCTTCAAACTTAAATTTAAAAATTCTTCAACAAAAAGTGGATAAGGGAGGGAGATGGGCCATCACAGCTGTAGAGATAGGAGGGGCGGCTATAACATTGGCTGGTTATTACGGGCCCAATTGCGATGATCCTTCCGCGCTAGAATCCTTATTCCAACACCTCTTGAGTTTCCCAGAGCCGGTGATAATAACTGGCGATTTCAATATCACTATCAACCCTTTACTGGATAAGTCTACAAATAGCAGACAACAAGTTCCCTCCAAATCTAGAAATTGTTTATTGGGTTTAATAAAACAATATAGATACATTGACATTTGGAGGCTGAGAGAGGGCCAAAAACAGTGTTTTTCTTTTAAAAATCTAAAATACAGACACAGCTCAAGAATAGACTTTATCCTAACAAGTAGATCTTTGGTTGACTCCATTATTTCAGTAGATTATATTCCATCTCATCTATCGGACCACTCAGCGATGAAGCTGGAAATGGAGTGGGGAACTAAGTCTTCTTCCCCGAAACTTTGGTCATTTGACAGGTCATTTCTCACATCAGTAGAAGATATAGAATTCCTCCAATCCGAGACACGCAAATTCTTCACCTTCAACAAGGACTCAGCCCCAGTAGGCATAGTATGGGACGCCTTCAAATGTTCACTAAGAGGAACAGTTAAGAACAGGGTAGCTCACAGAAGAAGGCAGTATAGGGAAGAAATTTCTTCTATTGAGAATAGCATGTCAGCTATTCAGTCTAGATACTGACAGATCTTTAGACAATCATAACCTGTCCCTGAAACTCGCAGAGCTAAACAAGCCTAAAAATAACTTGACCTCGATAATGGAGAAGCGAGTCTTGCAGAAATGGGAGGCAAGCAAACTCTCTCATTTTCAGTATGGGGAGGGAGCGGGAAGGCTGTTGGCCTGGAAAATTAAATCAGACCGGGTTCGTAATAACATCGCCTCAATTACATCAGATAAGGGTACCTTTACCAGTGACGCTGAAATTAGAGAGTGCGTTAAAACATTCTTCCAGTCAAATTATCAGGAAGATCTCAATATCAATACTAACGATATTGGCAACTGGTTAGAGGGTATTTCCCTTCCCTCTCTGTCATCCGAACAGAGCAAACTTTTGGAAGAGGAAATAAGTGTTCCCGAGGTAGAGCAGGCCATAAGAGGTTCTAAAGGGGGTAAGGCGGCAGGAACTGACTGTTTACCGAGCGAGGTATATAAACATTTGATCTCAGAGATATCCCCAATCTTAACAGTCTTGTTTAATCAAATATTGAGGGAAGGGGTAGCACCGCCTGCCTCTTGGGATAAAGCCTCTATAACGCTTATCTTAAAGCCAGGGAAGCCCCCTTCCGACTGTGGTTCATATCGGCCTATTTCAATCTTAAATGCCGACTATAAAATCTTTGCCACTATATTAGCTAAACGGCTTGGCCAGGTTGCCCCTGATATACTTCATTCGAATCAAAAAGGGTTCATAAGAGGGAGACAACTAAATGAGCTTACTTACGAGCTAATAGGATCTATTGATGTTGCTATAAAGGAGATTCTCCCTTTATCTGTTCTGACGTTGGACGCTACCAAGGCCTTCGACAGGGTAAATTGGTTATACCTGTCGGAGGCCTTGAGGAAGTTTAACGTTGGAGATAGATTTCGTAGGGCAATAGACCTGTTATATCGAAGTCCTTCTGCTTCAATTTTGATTAATGGGGGCCTTACAGCGTCATTTAATGTAACCAGAGGAACCCAGCAGGGTTGTCCCTTATCTCCTCTCCTCTTCAATTTATACATAGAACCCTTTGCACAAACATTAAGAGATAGCGCACTTATTAAACCCTTTATTTTTAGTGATTGGGAAAAAAAGGTGGCACTTTATGCCGACGATATGATTTTCACGTCAGACATCAATACAGCTTATCCAGAAGCGATAGACCTTGCTCTTAAATTTGGGAAAGCTTTGGGATACGAAGTAAATGCTTCCAAAACAGAGTCAATGACCTGGAACACAGTCTTAACTACTTTTAACGAGACATCTAGACCTCAATTACGTTACTTGGGGGTAAATATAGTAGAAGACATTGACCGGATCGCTTCCTTAAACTTTTCTACAATAGCAGCACAGTGTCGTAAAAATATGAGGGATTGGTCACATCTTCCACTCACTATCCTAGGCAAGGTTAATTTAGTAAAAATGTGTATTCTGCCTAAGGTTTCCTTCTTATTTAATTCTATCCCACTCTTTTTTTATCCCAAATTAATTTCTAAACTTCAAAGCGCGATTTCAACTTTTATTTGGAACAGTAAAAATCCAAGAATTTCTTGGAAGAAAATACGACGCCGCAGAGAGAAGGGAGGGTTAGCGGGACCGGATCTTCAGATTTATGCATGGGCTTTTCAGCTCTCACACACTCGTATGTTGCTAAAAGTACCAGCAGCAACAGGGGTAGGCCAAATGTTCTCTATGTTATTGAACTGCGAGGGAATCGGACAGAGTAGTTTTTTGTTCAAATTCGGATAAATAAATAAAACTAAAGACCTTAAAGGGGATAGCTTCCACATGGTATAGAATGAGGCAGGCAAATAAATTAGGTTATTATCCAGAGAGAGCTCCAATATGGGACTTACCATCTCCCCCTGCTTTGCCAGAAGATACATTAACCCAACCATTAAGAGCGGCTGGCATCAACACCTGGAGTGATTTGTTTATGGACGGTACACTACTCCCTTGGGACTACTTAATAAACAAGGTGGGGCCAAGTTTGTCCAGATTCAAATTTATACAAATTTCAAGCTGGTCCCATGTTTTCAACACACAGACATCGCGAAGTAGCAATTTACCTATAGGAGCCATTAGCGATTTAGTAACGTGTCTGCTAGATAGCCCCCCTGCAAAAAAGGAAATATCTTTGTGGTACAAGAAGATCATGGAGGAATTAGATGGTAAATTTTGCCTCCCAGCAACATTATGGGCCGACGCATTGCCGGACATAGATTTGGAGGAGCTTTGGTTAGCTTCGTGTGAGGTACTGTGGGATCTGGTGAAGCCAGCTTGGCTACGTCGGAATCATATCTTCACAATTCACAGGGCCTATTATTCTCCGTTGAGACTGTCAAAATTTTCATCGACAGGTCCGGTCTCGTGCCCAAGATGCCGAATGGTTGCTGCATCTGATATTCATATGTTTTATGAATGCCCAGAAATAACAACATATTGGGAGTCAATAGGAAATGATTTATCTCTGGCATTGGGCTCTCACCTTACCATAGATCTTGCTCTTGTCATTTTTGGCTTGAAGAACAAAGTACATAATGCAGCTTCCAACCTCGTATTCTACTCCATTTTGGCAGCTCGCAGAGAGATCTGTAGACATTGGAAGGACGCTCAGCCTCCCACAATTCATGAATGGCGAACTCCAGATCTCCAAACTTGATCTAGCTAGAGGTGGAAATGCAAGTAGAAGAGCTTTTTGGACACAGTTGGCACGGTCATATTGAGCCTGGGGTTTCCCCCAACCCCCCCCCCCCCCCCCCCCCCCCCCCCAGGAGTCCTATGATTAATGCGAGCATTGCCAACCATTGTTTTTAACAAGGAACAAATGGGGTTACGGTTTCACGGGCACTATCTTCCAACGAACAGCCCTAAATGGGAATTTCCAGGCCTGTGTGAATGTACTGTTGGGATTTGGCTTCCACTCCCTCCAACTAAGATCTCCCACCCAGCTAACGCTGAGATGGTACTGAAGCACAGCCGGTTTTTCTTATCTCTGTGGCATATTCCGGATTGGATAGATTGGAGCTATGCACGCAAATGAGGACAAAGAAAAAAAATAAATAAATATTCTTCATATACTAAAAAGGTGGCCAGGCAACTCTCCCCTTCAGTTTTCAAATATATCTTAGTACTGAAAATGGGAATCTGTGAAAACAATTGATATAACTTTGTATGCCTTTCTTTTGCCTGCTCCATAGAGAGACCCATTTAAGACATATCTAATACTCGTACTTAAAAAACGCCCTCCTATTTGTCTAAATAAAACTAATCCATATCTCCGTTACTACTACGATCTTTTTAAAAAAAATGACTAGTTATTTCTGATGCGTTCCCCATTTCAACAGGCCATGGGTTACGCTGTCCTCACATCTAGTTTGTAAAGACCCGTGACTCAAAAGTGCAACTTATCTTCGAAACTGCAAGACCGTAGTTTGTCAAGAACCAAACCTTCAATCATACGTCTTTCCAGATAAACTCCCTGCTCAAGTTAAAAATGAATATAAAGGAAAATATCCATTAAAAACCACTGTTGCCCGTCGTTAGCCAAAGTGCTCTATGTTTCGGCCAGCAAACAACTACCTTCGAGACATAAAAAACCTCGGTCCCCATATTGAACGCCGTATTGCCACTTACCGGGATATAAAAATCTCCAAAAATAAGTGCACGTAGCATCACCTTTTCCGAATGGGAGTGTGGAACTATGCATTAGGCATGCCATTTATACGCCTCCGGAAACTGCTTTCTGCGCGTTACACCGCGTTCACATAATCCCATAGACGACGGACTCTAAACGCCAGCGTCATCTGCGTCATTGTGCATAAAAAGAAAGAACGGACTCCATACGGCAGTGAAACCTTGCCGCCAAATTTTAATGAGGAAAAGTAAACTATTATTAACCACCTATTAATAAACAACCGCGTGTATCCGACCTGCTAATTTCAAAAGATAATGAACATGTAAAGAACCAATGTGCACATTAGTGCTATAAATAAAAATATAAATTTTGTTTTTTTCCAACAAAACTTATACAACATAGTCCTAAATATTCATAATGCACCAGTCCCATCTACTTTATTAAACCTAAGAGACATATCTAATTCCCTAACGATGAACACTAATACACATTTCCATAAAATCAATAACAGGATACTCTATATATTTGCACCTAGAGAAAAGCTGGAAACTCACCTAAGTAATCATCCTTTCCCCCTCTTACCTGCTGTTCAATCCCTGCCTAATAGTGTTAAATACAGATATATACCATTGCTCACGTTTTGTGTTTATTTTCTAAGTTACCTTTTCTTTTATTTATTTATGTATGTTGGTGACTTTGAAGATCGGCATATATACAATGAACTGTCACCCTTTTATGAAAATATTTAGAATGGCATTGTTTTATTGACGATGTCTTTCTTATTTGGAACGGGTCCAGTGAACTGTTGACTGAGTTCCTTACTTGGTTAAATTTAGGAGATGAAAACTTGAGATTTACTGCTCATCAAAGTAAGGTTAGTGTAGATTAACTGGACATCACTATTAAGGCTGTGGGTGGGAAACTGTAGGTAGAATTATTTACATAGCCGATGGCCAAAAATACCCTTCTTCACTACTCCAGTTTCCACCCGAAATCTCAGCGGGACAATATCCCGTTTAGTCAGTTTCTCTGGTTAAGGAGAAATTGTACCAACCTGACAGACTTTTATGAACACCCCACTGTATTGAAAAATAAATTAGAAGACTGGGGTTAGCCCAAAAACCTCGTAAACCACTCTTTTAAGAGAGCTAGGTTTTATGATTGGGATGCCATGCTGAATAAAACTACCAGGGAACGCAATACATCAAGAGTAGTTTTTGTTAGCCAATTCAATAATTTTAGCAAAAAAAAAAAATTGTAAATATGAATTGGCATATTTTAAATGATCAGGAAGATGTGAGACTGGAAAAACCTTTATTTGATTTTAAGAGAAATGTAAACCTGCAGAATCGGTTAGTCCACACTTACAGAGAAGATACCAAGAATAGACAAAGAACTTTAGACAACACCATTGCTATAGGGAACACTCGCTGTGGCAATTGCCAGATGTGCAACCACTGTCTGATAACTAAAGAAATCACCCACAATGGGAGGACAGTGAGAGCACGGTGTGTAAGCAATTGCCGAAGTAAAAATGTCATCTATTATTTGCGGTGTCCCTGTGGGCTGGCCTATATTGGGGAAACCAGCTGCGAATTGAGGATCAGGCTAGCGGAACATACATCCGCAATTAAAACGAAGAAAATCAATGCTCTCCTGGTATCACATTATATTGAACAAGGACACAGGGAAACTGAGTTTGTTTGGTTTATTTTGGAAAAAGTGACCATAAATAAAAGAGGAGGTAACTTAGAAAATAAACGCAAACAACGTGAGCAATGGTATATATCTGTATTTAACACTATTAGGCAGGGATTGAACAGGAGGGAAGAGTGGGAAAGGTTGATTACTTAGGTGGGTTCCCAGCTTTTCTCTAGGTGCAAATATAGTATCCTGGTATTGATTGTATGGAGTTGTGTATTAGTGTTCATCGTTAGGGAATTAGATATATGTCTCTTAGGTTTAAAAGTAGATGGGACTGGTGCATTATGAATATTTAGGACTATGTTGTATGAGTTTTGTTGGAAAAACACAAAATTGTTATTTTTATCTATGGCACTAATGTGCACATTGGTTATTTACATGTTCATTATCTTTTGAAATGAGCATGTCGGATACACGCGGTTCTTTATTATTAGGTGGTTAATAATAGTTTACTTTTCCTCATTCCAATATGGCGGCAAGGTTTCACTGCCGTATGAGTCCGTTCTTTCTTTTTATGCACAATGACGCTGATGACGCTAGCGTTTAGAGTCCGTCGTCTATGGGATTATGTGAACACGTGTAACATGCAGAAAGCAGTTTCCGGAGGCGTATAAATGGCAAGCCTAATGCATAGTTCCACACTCGCATTCGAACAAGGTGATGCTACGTGCACGTATTTTTGGAGATTTTTATATCCCGGTAAGTGGCAATACGGCATTCAATATGGGGACCGAGGTTTTTTACGTCTCGAAGGTAGTAGTTTGCTGGCCAAAATATAGAGCACTTTGGCTAACAACGCGCAACAGTGGTTTTTTTTTTCACAACCAATTTTATTGAGCATAAGAGTATCAAGAATGTGGTATCTTCACACACCAAGATCACCACAACAGTATCAATGTAATGATGACATATACAGTAATTAATGAAGCAAGTGCCAATGAAGCTCAGCTTTAAAGATGCCCTAGCAGCCTACCCCAACCCCAACTACACCCCCACCCGTACCCAACACCCCCCCCCACCACACATGTACAGAAAGCAACACAAAGACGATGTACATAGAAGAAGCAGGTATAGCGCAACCAGGGCTTTGCCATTCGGGCCAGAAGTGTCACTGCGATCAAATGTCCTCCTCCTGCTCCGCCGGGGGTTCCAAGGACAGGCCACGGTAGTCGGCCCACCGCTTCCAGATCTTGAAATGTTTGCGTGGGCAGCCCCGCGCCTCAAAGACCGGTTTTTCAAGGCCCATGAAGTAGTCTAGCCCAGCCTTCCATGCAGACAGGGGGGGGGCCCTCACAGACTTCCATGCCCGAGCCAGGTCACGCTTGGCCACCACCAGGCCCAGGAGCAACAGATGGCGCTTATACATGTTGCCCCCAACCCCTTCCATGATATGCAGCAGGCCCAGCCGGTGGGTACGAGGAAGATCCCAGCCCAGGACCTCAACCAGGCAACTCCATACGCCCCTCCAGAATTCAGCCAGGCGACCACACCGTATGTAGCAGGGAGCCAGGCACTTCCCCACAGCGCAGGCACTCCGATGACGCAATCAAACCAGCCTTCCACAGACGTTGACGTGTATAATAGGCACGATGCAAGTATTTGAATTGTATCAGGCGGAGCCGAACCGCAACAGCGGTGCCGCGCGGGGACTCCAGCGCCTCCCTCCAATCGTCCTCATCTAGGGCGCCCACGTCTACCTCCCACGCCTCCCGAAGGGAGCTGAGAGTGGAGGAGCAGTGAATAACAAGTGACTGATAGATCCTAGAGACCTTCTTGTCTCCCAAGTCTCCCATAAACACTTTCGCCTCAAGTGGGCTGAACTCCGGCAGGGAGTAGAGACCGGCAATGCTCGGGGCAAGGGCATGCCGCAGCTGGAGGTAACGGAAGAACTGGGACTGAGGCATCTGGAACTCCACACGGAGTTCCTCAAAGGACTTGAGGGTGGCACCCGACACGACCTGGCCCAGTTGTGTAATTCCAATAGCCTCCCAACCCTCAAACTCGGCCAGGGCCGCCAGTTCCGGAAGCATGCCATTGTGCCACAGCGGCGTTTCAGCTGTTAATTTGCCCCACCAACCCATGCGGCGCAGAGACTGCCGCCACACTGCAAATACCACTTTAGTGACCGACGGCAACCCACGGCGTATACGAGCCGAATAGAGAATAGTGTGGAGCGTGCGATCTCCCATGAGAAGTCTCTCCAGGGCATAGGCCGGGTCACTCCTATCTCCATACCACCATTCATTGAGGACAAGCAGGTGCGACGCTTGGTAGTAGGAGAGGAGGTCGGATGTGGCCAAACCACCACAGTATGTGGACAGAAAGCACGTCCTCAAGGCCACCCTGGCTGCACCGCCATCCCACAGGAAGCGGCTCAGCACAGAGTTCACCTGGCGGAACCACTCCATGCCAATAGGGTGCGGGAAGTTTTGGAGTTGGTACAGCAGCCTCGGCAGCGCCACCATCTTAAAGATGGCCGACCTCCCAAAGATCGTGAGGGGCATCCTGGACCAAGTTTTAACATCTGTCTGGACCCGTTCCCACACCGGCAAGACACTGCGTGTCCAGGCCACGGCCCGCGAGGTCGAGAGGAAGACACCCAGATACTTCAGGCCATCCGTCGCCACACGCAATTCGGCGGCCCACGGGTCGGCAACCACTCCGCAACCCAAAATCCACAGGGTCGATTTAGTCAGATTAAGGTGAAGCCCAGAGACCTCGCCAAACCCCCGCATGATCTCCAAAACTCGGGGACCCGAGCGCCGCAGATCAGTGAGGAACAGGAGGACGTCGTCCGCATATAGTGCAATCCTATCTGCTAGGTTATCGTTTCAGACAAAGCCACGTAAATGGGCATCTGTTCGTATCCGCGACGCCAGGGGCTCCATGGCCAGGGCGAACAGGTAGGGGGACAGCGGGCAACCCTGTCGAGTACCACGTCCGATTTGAAAGCGCCCAGAGACCGCGCCGGCCACACGGACCGACGCCGTAACATTAGTGTATAGGAGACGAATATACGACAAGAAGACAGGCCCTAGATTGAGGCGGGCCAGCAAGGTGAACAAATACGCCCAACTTACCGAGTCAAAGGCTCGGTCCATGTCCGCAAGAAAAAGTGCGGCTTGTTCATCCCTAGCACCCATGGCGTCGATCGCCGCCTGCGCCCGCCGGATATTATGCCGGGTGGCCCTGCGCGGCATGAACCCGGCCTGGTCAGGGTGGACCAGGTCGGCAATGTGGGGCAGGAGGCGGTTCGCCAGGGCCTTCGCCAAGATCTTGGCCTCGATGTTGAGAAGGGAGATCGGCCTGTAAGAGTCGTGCCGGTCCGGCGCCCTGCCCGGCTTCAAAAATACCACTATCTCGGCATGACGCCAGTCTGGTGGCAGCTCGCCCCTGGTCCGCGCCGCCTCTAGGGCACTGCGAAAGTGGGGTCCCAACTGGACGTGGAACTTTTTATAAAATTCGCTAGGGTAACCGCTCGGGCCGGGCGCCTTCCCAGTATTCAACTGGCCAAGGGCCTCCCCAAGTTCCTCGGACGTAAGCGGGGCCTCCAAGGCAGTTCTAGTCTCATCAGGGACTGCCTGTGGGAGCAGGTCGTCCAGGTATGAGGCAATCTCGCCCTCCACCAAGGGGTCACGAGGAGCGTATTGTGCCTCGTAGTAGCGGGCAAAGCTAGCCGCCAGCAGACCCGGGTCGGTCATGACCGAGCCGTCTTCCGCCGTAAGACCGGGCAGCTCTAGGGGCTGGAAAGTCGCTTGGCAAAGCCTATGCAACATGGTGCAGGACTTATCGCCCCACTGGTACACCCTGCTGCGCGTGGCGAACCACGCCTGTCGGGCCTCCTCGTATAGGACCGAAGCATACGTCTGCTGGGCCTGCAGGAGCTGTCGCACGACGCCCTCGTCACCCCCGAGCCGACCACGCTGCTCCAGCTCCTCCACGCGGGCCGCGGCAGTCACAATGGCTTCCCGACGTTTCCGCCGAGCAGCCGCACACCAAGTTATATCAATGCCCCGGAGCGTAGGCTTCAGCGCCTCCCACACAACTATTGCATCGACACCCCCCACCAAGTTCTCGCGCCAGAAGTGATCGATCGCTTCGCGTAAATGCGTCACGTACTCCAGCCGCTGCAGCTGCCAGGCGGACATACGCCAGCGAAAAGGTTGTCGTTTAGAGGGGAGGGTCACGGTGGCCAGGACAGGGGAATGATCTGAGAGGCCTCTGGGGAGTATTGCGGCATCCCTGACACGACTCAGACAGGCACCCGGTACAAACAAATAATCGAGCCTCGAGAAGGACCCATGCACCGCCGATACATACGTGAAGGCCTGCACTGCGGGATGAAAATGCCGCCACACATCAATCCAGCCCAGACCACGCACAGTCGCACACAATCGGGTGGGAGCAGCCGCGGGGGGTGGGGGGGGGTCAGACACTACAGGAGCTCGCCTCAGGCGGTCTAGGCCCACATCCATGACCTCGTTCCAGTCGCCCCCCACCATGGTCAGGACCTCTGGGATTTCGTCCCACAGCGCGAACAGCCGCTCAGACAATGCCCACTGCAGGGGGGGAGGGGCGTATACACTTCCAAAGACCACCGGCTCGGAACCCAGCTGACCCTTAATAAAGACAAACCTGCCCTGAGGATCAATCCATTGCTTCTCATGAACATAAGCCACCCTACGGTGTACCAATATGGCCACCCCCGCGACCCCCTCGTAAAGCCAGCATGATAAACCTGTTGATAGCCAAACCTCTGAAGGCTAAGGGCCTTGGAGCCCAGCATGTGAGTCTCTTGGAGCAGGAGTACGTCCACCATCTCCCTCTTCCCCCACCGCAGCACAGCCCCACGCTTGATCTTATCCAGGATACCCCGCACATTCCATGTCACCACCCGCAGAGTCTTTGGAGGAGACATAGTCGCAGTATCAGCCATTATCGACACACAGTCCAGAATCCGGCCCCCCCTCCCACCCTGGTGCAACCCGCAAATCAACAAAAATCAAAGCCTCAGACACGTGTGGTCCCACCCCCCCAGCCCGCGAACTCAGCACCCCCCCCAACCCAGAACCCCCCCAACAATTGCAACACCAGAACTCTCCCCCACACCCACCACCCCAATACCTCAGAGAACGTTGAAGTATCTGTCGCGGCATGGAGAGACCCGGGTCCAAAACAGAGGACCCAGGGCCCGCCATACCAATGGATCCCAACAACCCCACTATGACACACACACCACCCCCCAAACAACACTCACATCTGTGAGGGTCTGAGGCCCACAAACAGTACCCCCGAGCCCCACTGCGTCCCCATGGCAATAACTGGAGTCTTCACATGGGAACCGACCGGCATATCAAGGACAGAATGAAACAGTCTCACCAGCCAAAGCAGAGCAGTTCAGTATTCAGCATACAAAGTGTGTGCAGTCCCTGCAATGTTCAGCTGCCCGCATCGGAGTGCTCCGAGTCCCTGGCACCACGCGACTGCGATGCACTGGCGGAAGCCGATCTCTTCTTGGAGCGAGACCTCCGATGGCGGCCCTTCCTGTTCGGGCGATCCGTCCGCTCCGGCGACGATCCCTGGGACCTGCCCGGGTCCAGCCCCGGCTGGGCGTGGGGCCTGAGTCGCACCGCTTCATCGGTCCAGCTGAACACCTCCTCCGGTGAATCGAAGAAATGGGTCCGAGATTGATATATCACCCGCAGGCGGGCCGGATACAGGAGCGAGTATTGGAGCTTGAGGCCCCTTAGCTTAGCCTTAGCGTCCATGAAGGATTGCCTCTGTTGCTGTACCATCTTCGTGTAGTCCGGGAAAATCATGATAGTATGATTCTCGAAGGCGAGTGAGCCCTTGTTCCTCGCCTCCCGCAGGATAACATCCCGGTCATGATAATTCAGCAGCCGAGCGATGACAGGTCGTGGGCGCTCGCCCTCCGGCGGCCGCTGGGTCAGAGCCCTGTGGGCCCTCTCAATCACGAAGCATGTAGACAGTGCCCCTTCGGGGAGCCAGCTTTCCAGCCACTCGGTTAAGAACCGCTCCATGCTGTCCTTCTCGCACCGCTCCGGAAAGCCAATGAAGCGGAGGTTGTTGCGCCGCGCGCGCCCTTCTGCATCCTCCACGCGGGCCGCCAGTGTCTTTTGGATGCTCTCCACCTCCGCCAATCGCTTCTTTAGGCCACCAATGTCCGCCTCGGTCGCCGTGATGCGGGTCTCAGCCCCAGCGATCCACTCCACCGCGTTGCGGAGGTCCTGGCGCAGGAGCGTGACATCCGCCCCAACCGCCCCAATTTTGGCATCAAGCATGTCTCGGGATTGGGTGATGGCCGCCAGAATAGCTGAATTGTCCGGCCAAGGGCCACCGCTGCCACCGGCCGCCCCGGCGCCACCACTCGGCCCAGTGAATTTATCGATGGGGCCATGTTTAGGCGGGCCACCTCCTCTGTCCCTGGTCATGGCACACGCTGGGCAGGGCGGACACCACCCCCGAACCGTCGGGCACTGTCACAAGTCCTGGATGGGACGGCCCAGATGAGGCCCCAGAGAGGAAAGCGAGCCGGCCGCCGAAATCAGGTGTCGCGAAAATCGAGGTCCCGGCGTCACCCAGGTGGGACAGGCCTCACCCGCACTCGTCACCACGAGCGGCCGTCCAAAGTACAGGAAGAAGCTGTGGCTCCGTGGTCTGTGGGCAGCCGTATCCAGCGGGCCGGGCCAGGAGAGGCAGATCGGATGCCACCACCGTCTGCCAGTCCGTCACCGGCCGCCTCGGGGCTCAAGGATCCCAGTCTCCAGGCTGTCGCGGGGCTACGCCTTGCCGTCACCGCTCGCTGGTCACACAGGGG
Source organism: Lissotriton vulgaris (assembly GCF_964263255.1). NCBI lineage: Eukaryota > Metazoa > Chordata > Amphibia > Caudata > Salamandridae > Lissotriton > Lissotriton vulgaris. The sequence goes on from NW_028249106.1 coordinate 98,416, forward strand.
AAGAGCCGATGAGTAGGAGCCAGTGGCACTGTCCCGATCTCCAGGCGATCGCAGCCAGAAAGACGAGCCAAGGGCGGCGTAGCTGATGCCACCCGCACCCGCCAGATCGCAACCGCCACCAGGCGTCGCGAAACTCGAGGACCCCGGTCTCCGGCCGGTCACCAGGCCGCACTTCACCGCCGCCTCCCTCCGATCACAGGAAGGGAAGAAATGCAGGATCGACACACCAAAGTAGACAGGAGACTTCGCCAGATCGAAAGCAAGCACTGGGTACCAACAGCGGGCTCGGGGGTCAGGATAAATGATCGAATTAAGTCCGGGCCGGCGGGAGCTCTACAAGGCTGCGACCGCCATCTTCGCCCGCCAAGCCACGCCCCCAGCAACAGTGGTTTTTAATGGATATTTTCCTTTATATTCGTTTTTAACTTGAGCAGGGAGTTTATCTGGGAAGACGTATGATTGTGAGTTTGGTTCTTGACAAACTGCAGTCTTGCGGTTTCGAAGATAAGGTGCCCTTTTGAGTCCCGGGCCTTTACAAACTAGATGTGAGGACAGAGTAGCCCATGGCCTGTTGAAATGGGGAACGCATCAGTAATAACTAGCATCATTTTTTGAAGAAGATCGTAGTAGTAACGGAGATATGGATTAGTTGTATTTAGACAAATAGGATGGCGTTTTTTTAAAATACGAGTATTAGATATGTCTTAAATGGGTCTCTCTATGGAGCAGGCAATGGAAAGGCATAAAAAGTTATATCAATTGTTTTCACAGATTCCCGTTTTCAGTACAAAGATATATTTGAAAACTGAAGGGAAGAGTTGCCTGGCCGCCTTTTGAGTATATGAAGAATATTGAGGCATCAAAAAGAACTACTAAGGTAAATTATATGCCTAATGGTAAAAGCATTGAGGAGATATTATCTATCAAACCCATGGTGTAACCATTAAGACTTAATACATGCCTTCTTTACATCATTTGTAGGACTAACCCGTGGAGGTTTCTTTTACCCGCTTTAGGTTTTAAAATTGAACATTCACCCTGGAAGGACATTGGAGTAGGATTATTTTGCGACCACCAAGTGTTCAAACTGTCTAGTTTTAATGTATGAGGTATGTGGTAGACTGGTCTTATCTTATCTTCATTAGGACAACTGATAGTCCCTATATTGACATTGATACCTATGTGGGTTATTTTATTATATTTTTTAGCTAGATTCCCGTATTGGTAACACATCTGCTACCATAAGGTCTGTTTGGTACTAGCAGGAGGCAACAGATAGTGAAGTCCCCCTGTCTTCGAATCCACATTCTTACATAACAGTGGGTTGAGAGGTATATATGACGTTTTTTTAGAAATGTGACAGGAATACCTGGAGTAAAAGGGATATGCTACAATTCCTTTGGATAAATACTTTTGAAAGAGTTTTGTATTAACTTTTCAGTGGCATTGGCTCTAAGCTGCATGTGAGCTTGAACTGTGTGTGGATACAGTGATGAGTATGTGTGAAATGTATAAAACACTGGTCTGTTTGAATAAAGGTAAGCCATTGGGTTTGTATATGGGTGATTTATTTAAAGGGGATGCTTTGATATCTTTTGAACTGTAGTGTTGCTGTTGTTTGTTGTTTAACTAAGTGCCATATCCACATATACATATATATATATATATATATTATATATATATATATATATATATATATATATATATATATATATATATATATATATATATAAAACACAAAGAGTTGCCTCCAAAAGACGAAGCCTGCTCACAGCGTGCAAAACCATTTATTTCAAGGATTTCCATCGGCCTGGCTCAGCACACAAGTAATATGCCAGACGCGTTTCGGATGGAGCACGCCCTTGATCACTGGCGCATAGACACAAACAGCAAGAGCAGACCACCTGTGCACTGAAATATCCCGCCTCAGTGGGCGTGTGCTTGGAAGTATTCTGGTCTGTGTAGTCCGCTCACAGTAAAGCCACAGTGGGCGCCATCCAGTCCTGCAAAATGTTAGTATTGCCCCAGTGGGTATGTGCAGCATAGTCAGGTTTAGGACATTATAAATCCTCGAAATGAACACGCTGTTTCTGTAGTGCCTCATAGTGTTCCGCACTACAAACCCGCATGATGTGTAGTGAGGCTCCGTCACGGCAGGGCATGCCGTTACATCTTAAACACAAAGAGTTGCCTCCAAAAGACGAAGCCTGCTCACAGCGTGCAAAACCATTTATTTCAAGGATTTCCATCGGCCTGGCTCAGCACACAAGTAGAATGCCAGACGCGTTTCGGGCGGAGCACGCCCTTGATCACTGGCGCATAGACACAAACAGCAAGTGCAGACCACCTGTGCACTGAAATATACTCTCTAATATATAATCTCCTCTTTATATAGATGTTAGAATCCTTGGACACATTTTTATAAGAAAGCCTGAAGTAGATGGTTTGGACCAGTTACTACCACTGAAACGCGTTGCCTTTGGTCATTTTGTATTTATTTGTCATGTTTTTTTTTGTGATGCTTTTACATGAAATGTTTACATATATATGTGATGTTTTTAAATGTAAATTAAACATTAATGTTGCTTGATTATAATGATGAACTGTGAAACAGTCATCCTCTTGATGTGCTTTACAAAGTAATTTTTAACATTTAATTATGATTGTGCCACACTTTGTTTTTATATGTTAGTTTGATATAAAATAGAGCTTTTTTATGCATTCACTCAGTGAATAAAACATTTATATACTACTCTTTGGCATTTTTAACCGTTTATATACGAGTGAGGTGTGATTGAGGTTTGAGTACCGTTGAATGCTATTGAGGAGTCCCAAAGGGAATTTTCTTTGACTTGGTGTCAGTATTGTGTCTTGTCCCTTTGGTTTGGAGGACCACTCTACTACTTTTTGGTAAGTACAAATTGTCCTGTTCTATGGTTTTTAATGATTTAACCGAAAGGATGTGGATGTTCTGCATGTAGGAGTTTGTAGTAGGATGCAAAGGTTTCTGCTGTGCTCTTGGCATTAGAGATCGAGGTACCCTCATCATCTTTTATGTTCAGGATCATGTTTGTCATTGTTTCGTTAGTGGCCAGCCAGTATATCAGTTGACCGGACGTAACGCTGACTAATTTATTCTGCTTTGCACACCCATCCACAGGTCAAGCTGTGTCTGGCATCAAATCCTTCATCTTGACTCTAGTGATCGTATGAGGGGAATCAAATTGGAGTTCAGTGCCTGACGTTCTAGGACTTTGGTCTCCAGAATCACCTTATTGGCGTCATGTTTCCTTTTCTGAAATCTGACGTGCCGTGGCCCTTCCTCTAATTATCACTTGGAACGCATCCCAAACCATGGAGGCTTATTGGACTGATGGTTTATTAATTTCAAAGTTTTCTTCAGTGCCTTGCCTTAATGGTGCCATCCGGTCTCATTTTATAAACCAGGAGCTAAAGGGCCAAGCACCTTTCGGTTTTGACCCAGTAGCATATAATACCAGCATCAGTGGGGAATGATCCGATATGCCCTTGAGAGGGCAGCCATGTTTGCTACGTCCTGGATGTCTAGTGCCAACAATAAGGAGTTGGGATTCGAAAAATCATAAAAATTTTACTAGACCTGCAGGGCTAGTAATTTGAATAATCTACTCGACCTAATTGTAATGTATTTGACCCATAAACTGGTCTCAAATTGTGTGATCGTATCCAAATATTTTATTTTATGGAGCTGCCTTTTTCTTCATTATCACATAGGAGAACACGTTTAAATATGTAAGATCAGCATATCTGCTGTACAAAAAAACCTCTTTGATTTAATAGACAAAGGCTTTTGCTTTATGTATAATACGAATCAGTCCCATATTAGGGTACACATGACCCCTGACTTGCTTTTTAGTTCACTAATACGATTGTCATCATGGCGGGGCAGGAATATTTCATTTTTAAAAGCTCACTTTTAATAAATGTATTACTTAAAGCATGATGTGGTAGTGCACTGTTGTATACAGACAGCACGTTTCCTATTAAAATTGCATTGTCGGACAGTTCACTTTACAAACTCCTCAGAGGAAAAAAAGTAAATGTAAGAAGACAAACTGACTTTTGACCTCTCTCTTAAGGCAGAGCAAAAGTGACAAAATATTAACAAGATTTAAAGGCATCTTTATCGCTCATTCACTTGTGGTTGAAAAGAACACCTGTTGATTGATAGCTCGCAAGGACGAGTCAGCAGGCCCTAAATATAGCTCGCCCTGATTAAATCTGACTCACCATAGCGAGAGGGCATGTAGAGTTCTCGAGGCCTGGTAGTAGTCTAGCTGGCAGAGCACGTTAAGTCAAGTTGAGTGGAAAGTAAGTCTACTCATCCCCACACAACATACAATGGGGGAAAAAGGGAGGGGTTGTTAACCTTGCTAATTCCTCATTCTGGGCATGGGGTAAAATCAGGCCTATTTTGGACACCTGCCCACTTAATGCCTCCCCCCGGAAGGATAAATTAAAAATGTTCACGCTGGCCTAGATCCTATCTGCTCTGGGCCCGGGTGACTTCCATTGGACCTGCAAATGCATATTTTCATATACCCATCCTGCAGTCCCACAGTTGTTACCTGAGGTTCAAAGGAGGCCAGCTTGCTGTGCTCCCTTTTGGCCTGATTATTGCGAGTTGGATGTTAGCAAATGTTCTACAAAGTAATTGCGACCCATCTTTGGAGGTCGGGATGTCTGTGTTCCCCCTAACTTGACAAATTACTTTTGGAAGATGGATTGAAGACCGTTGTAGAGCACCTATGAATGATGGTGAGCCTCTGGTCATGGTTTGGGCTCTCAATCAGCTGAAGTACCACCTGACTCCTTCGCCGAGGCTTCCATTCATTAGGGCAATCCTGGACACAGTGAAGTTCAGGGTTTTCTCCACAGCAACGAGTTCAGAACAGGCTTCTGGCTTGGTCCTGGATAACGGGGAGATTGCCTCTGAGGCTTCTTGACCTCTAAGCTTCTTGCGTCCTCATCAGCTATATCATGTGACCTATGCTACTCTGGAATATAAGTTCCAGTGGACCCGGCTCTAAGCAAATTTGGCCCATGCCACCCTGGGCTCGGTGGAGACAGCTTGAGATTTGAAGTAGTGGCTGCTCGAATACCTCCAAATTGGAATTCTGGGGAGTATAACAAAATATTTTTGAGAAATGGTTTACCCAATCTGCAACTGGTACAATTGCCTCTAGCTTGGTTGATTAATCCCCTAACAAGGTAGCGGAATTTACGACCTGCCAGAATGCACAAGAGTCTTTCGCCATACACCAAATGTTAGTCTTCCGAAGCTTTTTCTTTTAATTCCAGCTTCCTTTTTGCCATAGTTTCTTTATACGATTTCCTAGGCTTTTACTACCTCCTCTCTATCCCTCGGGTGTAAACTAAAAGCATGCATCAACAATCTGTGCGCCGCGGAACAGGCACTTTTTAACCATCTAGGGGTTTCAGTTGTTCTCCTGGAGCATTTTGTTAGCTTGGCTTGCATATATTTATTTAACAAAGTCAAAGCGTGTATGACTTTGGCATACTCTTTTAGAGCTACCTCAGAGCTACCTCAATTTGTTCCTGTTTATTTACCGTAATATCTCTCAAGCCTCCTTATCGATTTTCCCCCACTTTTTGTTAAACACCTAATGTGTTATACTCAATCTTAGATTGTGGTTCTTTTCCTGCCTGTTTCCCCAGAATTCTATGTAGGGACCATGATATGGGGTTATGATCACTTCACTCCCTTTTAAAAGTGCTTTAAGATTTGTAGTAATTAATATATGGTAGATTTTTGAGTTTGAACGTGCTCCACATACGCTGGGATTTGCAAATCCCTAGTTGAATCATACTCCTGTGCAAATATCAAGTCTTCAGCTATAACAACTCTATTTAAGGAATCCCCATAGATTGTGCTTGAAATGTTTAAGGGACGGATCGACTTCATTACAGATAACACATAAGTCAACACATTAGGCTCAGAAACTTGTATATCAAAAACTCCTATCCAGATAATTTGGAGTTCCTTTCCATGATCATGTTGTATCTGACTTATAGCATTCTCCAGCCCATCTATGACCTTACTTAATGTATAATCTGATATATTATTATAAAGATTAATCAACAATAGTTCAAAGGGCTTTAGGAAAGTTATTAACAACAAATGATAAAAAGGTGTTAAGAGGAGGTATTTTGTCTTTGTCATCCAGTGTTACCGTGATAAAAGGAGCCCGACCTCCCTTTGCGAGCCGATGGCTGGTAACCAAATAAGAGACATACCCATCAATATGGGGTGCGTCATTGAGCCAAGTCTCTTGACAACACATTATAGTATATTCTTCTACCAACATACTTCCATCTTTTGATTTTCTAACTTAGTGTGCAAACCTGCCACACTCCATGAGATAACACTTAAAGTCTTTGTCTGAATAGACCCGAGATTCATATCGTCTTGGATGGGGTGCAGATATTGATTGGAGTTTTTGTTAGAAGTAATATCACCTGAAAACACAACATAAATAAAGCACAGGCTCAGATACTCAAAGCACTAAAATACTATGTTCATAGTTGAACTCGCAAATTCCATATGGAGAGCTGCTCCTGATGCTGGTCTCCATGTACCTTCCTTGGAAAAATCAAATTTCTACAGAGCTCTTTGCAGCGGAGAGCTCCGTAAAGGGGACTGGAACCAAATGTGCAATTGCATATTAAAGTCGTTTTTAGCAAAACCCCTTCACACCCTGTAGAAGCATTATGCCCACTCTAAGCTGAATTGAATATAAGGCCCTACCTAAGATGGAAATCCAAATGTGAGAAGTTTATAAATGCTCACAGATGTAGTAGTTTGTTTACAACACAAGCCCAGCTCCATTTCAGCGCACACTCCAGAAACACCCTCCCTCTGTGTAAGCTCTCCATACCGTCCGTCATTATCCTGCCCTCCTGCAGGCTTAAACTATAAATGCTACTGCTTTATGTTTCAGCAAGGCGCCCAGTTTCCACAACTTCAGGTGCAGCCTCTTTGCTTTCGCTTGTCGCTGCGCGATCCCTCTGCTCTCCTCACTTCGGTCTTTTCTCGGCGTCCCTTCCCCTTCCCGGGCCCACTTTTCCTGCTGTCCAGCTCCGCAGGCTCGATGCTTCTCCGGCCATTGACACGCCCCAGTCTACATAGAGAGCGGCTCTTCCCCCGCCTTTCAATACCGCTCTCTCTGCTCTGCCTCCCCCTCTCTTCCAAACAGTTACCAGGCTCCAGCCTGCGTCAACCTCACAGCTCACCTCAACAAGCACTGACATAGCCAATAGGTCTCGCATTTGGGACCTTATAAGTGTTTAGCCATGCAAGTTGGTGTTGTTGCCCCAGGGATATTCTGCTACATAACTAAATACTTATAGGGTCCAAAAAGAGAGACCTATTGGCTATGCCAATGCTTGTTTTTGTTGTTGTTGCTGTTTTGTTTAAGTTGCCAGATCTACAATAGCTGGACATGGTTTTTGTTAACAGTTCTTTGCATCAAATGAACTTATTTTCATTGCTCTGAATGTTGTTTCCATTCTCATTGTAGGAAGCAGTCATTCCCGTGGGTGTGGGGGCTGACTAGCTGTGTGCATGTGCCGAAAGTTGCAAATGAGAAAAAGCCTGGTGCAGGCGCCATTTACAAGTGTTGAGTGAGTGAGCCCCAGGAAGCATGACTCACTCACACAGGAGTTAATGCACTGCACCTGCATACTCAGCATGGTTTTTAGGAAACTCGACCCACTCCCTCCCAGGCATCAAACACATATTTACCAAGAAACTCTGAGAAGAACCTGCCTGCTGCACTGACTGCTTGTGTTGTGTGTGCCTAGTGAAAGTGTGCACTGACGGCTGGTGGTGTGTGTGCCTGGTGGAAGCGTGCACTGACAGCTTTTGGTGTGTGTGCCTGGTGGAAGCGTGCACTGACGGCTGGTGGTGTGTGTGCCTGGTGAAAGCGTGCACGGACGGCTGGTGGTGTGTGCCTGGTGGAAGCATGCACCGACGGCTGGTAGTGTGTGACGGCTGGTAGTGTGTGTGCATGGTGAAAGTGTGCACTCATGGCTGGTGGTGTGTGTGCGCCTGGTGGAAGTGTGCACTGATGGCTGGTGGTGTGTGCCTGGTGGAAGCGTGCACTGACGGCTGGTGGTGTGTGTGCCTGGTGGAAGCGTTCACTGACGGCTGGTGTTGTGTGTGCCTGGTGGAAGCGTGCACTGAAGGCTGGTGTTGTGTGTGCCTGGTGAAAGCGTGCACGGACGACTGATGGTGTGTGTGCCTGGTGAAAGCAGGAGCATTCACAGTGATAGAAGACACAAATGAAACTGACGAAGAGGAGGGGGAGAAGGGAGGGGGAGTGCGAGCACGAGCAGAGGAGCATGATTCACAGCTAGAAGACACAGATAAAGCTGACCAGGAGGGAAGGGGAAAAGGGACTGGGGGTAGTGCAAGCAGAGGAGCCTGATTACAACAATAAAAACACAGATGGCAGCTGTGCTCGTGCACGAGCTCGTGAACACAAGCTGTAGGCCAGCAAAAGCCTCTTGTGGCACTTTTAAAAGACACTTACTAAATGTCTTGAAGAGAGAGCGCATGCGCTGTCTCAGGCGAGACCTAGTAAGCTGCAAATGACCTTATTACCCCTCACTTGTACCTCCAGCAAATGCCCTTCCTCGTCTACCAGGATGATTAGTTATTAGCATGCGAGTTAATTATTACTATTTTGTTCCAAAATAGATGTATAAAATACCAAATGCTTTACAGGTACCGGGTTTTTGTCTTTATCTGTTGCCATTTCCTTTCCCTTAGCTGGGCAGACTGTGTTTAATATAATTTAATAAATCGGTTGTGATGCCCAAAGCGCTGGGGGAGGATTAGCATAGTAATCTTGTTCTGATAGATAATACAATTAGCTGAAATATTCATCAGTACATGCAGCACTAGTAGCCAGCTGCAGTGCTTTGTATCACTTTCTAAATAACAAAGTTCTAAATCGACATTAAAAGAAAGAATTGCCATCAACAACTAAGGTGAAAAAAAATGCGATCAAATGTGACTCACAAGACTGGAACAAATAAGGGAAAATGTAATATTTGATGGTGCCCACTGGTATCGTTTCATCCAGGACTTGCCGTTGCATTTGGACTAGCCCCTAGATTATGTCTCTGAAGGGACGAGGCGGGGAGTTAACTGCAGCCCCTGCTCTTGTGCTCTTCAGGGCACCTGCCTTCAGGGCACGGGCTGCCAGCAAGCATCGATCCTTCAGTGCCACTGCATGAGCCACAGACACGTCTCAAAGCCCCCCTCAGTCTGTCTACCTCCCTATCTCTCTTACCAAATATCTGTCCTCCTTTCCATCTATGTGTCTCACTGTCCCGTCTGTCTGTCTACAAATATGTCTGTCTTAAGGGCACAAATTGAAGATTGGAACACAGAAGTCCAGCACCAGTCGTTACAACATATTGTGGCCTCAGGATTGTGATAACAACTCGGTGCAGTAGGCCTGGGATGTGACCTACATGCATCCCATAAAGGCGGTGTGCAGACCACTACAAACAATTCAACACATGGCCCTGCACTCGAGAATCACAAGTAAATAGTTTGTGAAGGAAATTATTTTCCATAGTTTGAAACAAAGAGAAATATAGGTGGATAGCTTCCCAAATGAAAGAGCAAAGGATCGTAATTTTGATTGTAGAAAACAATGTCTTTATTCTTTTAATCCATAAACAATTTCTTTAAAATACAGACGCCTAATGGACTAGACTGCCAACGAATTTCGTCCCCCATGGGACTTGTTCAGGGCTTAAAAAGTCCGTAATTTTCTGTAAGTTGTCACTCTTATGTAAATATTCAGATCAAAAAGAGAGTAAATGAATATGCACAAACTTGGGAGGAAACATTTCCCAGAGGTCAAGGAGCAATGAGTCCACTCTTTGCCTCTGAAAGAAGGAGCTTGTTTCTTCTGTTTTATTGGACTTGGGTTTTGTTTTATCACTCTGGAGTTTGACAGACCCCAAGTCAGGTGCTTGATACATTTTTCCAGCTATGATGTAGTAATCTGCCAATGGAACCATGCGGTCTGTCTGGTCGTCAGTTACTGCTGGACTGGTGGCACTACTTTTGTCAGTACCAGCCTTTATTGAGAGGCCTGCTGCTCTTATGTATAAAAGTGCCCGCCTTAACGTCGTGGTAACTGCTGCTACTTGCCCACTGCAGTGCGTGTGTGTCATAAACTCCAGAGTGATTATGCAAAACTAAGCTTTAATTTGTTTACAACATTTTGTGAGAGCCTATAGTACAAAAAATAATGCCTTTTGTATGTTTCTCACATTTGTATGTTTTTCTACTGCTTACTACCCTTTGTAGGATTTTAATTCAGGCAGGCTATGATATAAACATCAAAGATTTTGATGGCTGGACACCGCTTCATGCTGCTGCACACTGGGGTAAAGAAGAAGCATGTCGAATTTTAGTGGAGAACTTGTGTGAAATGGAAACCGTTAATAAAGTGGTGAGTACTAACTTTTTTTTTTGATTTATAGTTTTTCTAATTTGTCAGTATGACACATTTAAGGAACTTTTCGCTGCTGCCTTGACTAATGCTGTCAAGAAATAGTTTTTGCTCTACCAGACGCAGTACAGTGCATCGTTCAAATTGCTGTTGAGGAGTAGGTGGTTTATTATATTACGCACTCTGCTTTAGCCCCAGCATTATTGCGGAAAAAGTTACAAGTTGGCTGAATTTTCTGTCCAAAACTGATTGCAGTGTAAATCTCTGCTACACAAAAAGAACATAGCAATATTTGAGGTTTTCAAGCTTTAGCATTCTTCTATTTCTGGGTAGGTCCCGTTTCTTAAGCTATATTTTTGGATGATGTATGGCTATGCTCGCTCACCAACGATGAAACCTTCCTGTGCTCTGCATGTGGTTGCTGCCAGACTAGCTCTTAACCTAGCTTTGAAAGATTCCTGAGCTAAGCTCGCTTGAAGTTCAGTTCAACTTCTTTGTGAAGGTTCTAAAAAGATAATGGTTACAGGTTTCGAGAATTTGGAGTCACCGTGGCTGTCCTTGCACTGTCTAGAACAGAAGAACAGTTCATATTTTGTTGATAGCTGTTTTTAATTTAGAGTGGTGCAGACCGCGCAGTGCTCATAGGTGCAGTGATGCGAACAATAAAATATGATACATATATACACACAGATACAAGGGATGTTCTCTAAATATTTTTTTTTTACAAGTGTACAAAGTCTACTACTTCATGAAAAGTCTGCAGAGGATCAAGAGGAATTGGCTCTTGATGGTTTTCTTTGTAAAGGCGCATTATGTATTTGGCACCATAAAGCAGAGGATGGTGGCTGTCGAGGTCAAAATGGAATATGTTCAGTCTCAAATGATTAAAGCTCAAACACCTCATCATCTGGTTAAAAAAAATCTTTTTTAACCTCTGTTGCAATTCTGTTATTCTTACATTATTGTATTTTTTTGTAGGGCCAGACTGCTTTTGATGTAGCAGATGAAGACATTCTAGGATATCTGGAAGAATTACAAAAAAAGCAGAACCTTGTAAGACTTAAATCTGCATTATTTTTTGTATACTGCACAATTGTAGAGTAACTTATCACTTTAACTATGGATTAGGAATTCCAGTAATTTATTCTTGCTAATGTATATCTTTCCATGAACCTCTGTACTGAAGTGTTTTAGCGAGCTTTTCAAATGGGTATTAACTGATATTAGAGAAAACAAAAGAGAGAGTAAGGGATTGTGTCCACTTGTGATGGACGAGGAATACTCCTGTTCCCCTGGTCTCGGATATTGAAAAACAAATGAAGGAGTATCACCCAATGTGTAAGTTGAAGGTTTTCCAAAATTGGAATAATTATTCCTTTTCTAAAAACCCCTCACTCACCACCTAGTGGTGACATGCTTCATCATCGGGGTCCACCCTGGTTGCCTAGCGTCACCAGGGTGTGCTTCGACACCTGTAATACAGTGGAGCAGAATGTGGGGTGTAAGTGCAAAAAGGTGTTAAAAATTGTCCTGGTTTAACTTTGTAAGAATGAATTTTATTGAAAAGCAACTGGACAATGATAAAATAATAAAAGTGAGATACTGGAAGGGGAGTTACGACCTACGTATCTCAATATGTGTTCATAGTGCGTTGGTCAACATGTTTCAACCGTTAGGGAAGATTCCCGGTATTCCTCAGGACCAAGGAGATGGATGGTATGAGCCCCCTAAAAGACCCACCCTATCCTAAATCCTTAAAAGACCAGTGGTAAGGTGTAGCAAAGGTGGGGTGCTCTCAAAAATGAGGAGCATAGATACAAAAACCTGTGGGGAGAGAAAATAAAATAGAAGGGCATCAGGCGCAAATTGTCCTTACTAGCCTGTTACGTCGTGCAGACTCTCAGTGCATACATACTGCATGCCACAGTGGTGTTTGGAAAAGCTTCAAACGTGAGCGCTTATCATTAGGGCTAGGATAGTATTGTATCAAAGTCTATAGGTGTGTGCAGCAGTGGAGAAGTGTGGCTCAGTGGTTAGAGGCGGCAGACCCGGAAGCTGAGAGCGGCCGTGGACCAGGGTTCGATTCCCGACGCGGCAGGGTCTCGGGCTCAAAATTCCACGGACTCGATAATTCTCGCGCCGGTGCCTACTCAACTCACGGGGTCACACTCTGCGACTCTGGGCAATAGCTTGCTTAATCTCCACTACGGCCCCTCGCGGCGGGATGCCTGGCTTTCACCTTGTGGATACCCTGCCGGGGTATCTCACAGGGGAATACCAGGACGGGTTCCCTAAGCAAGCGCCCTGAGACCTTCGGGTGATTTGTGCGCTATATAAAATCAATTACATTACATTACATTTTTTACATTTGCATGCAATATCGCGATGTTTATTGCCATATTTCAGAAGTATGCGGAATTGCGAGGTTTCTTCGCTGCTACATTCATATGCGCATTATTTTAAGGCTGGGGCCACAATAAGGTAGCCCTCCGTGATTATTACATCATCATAAGACATACAAGACTCACAAACATGTAACATGGAGATGGTCACAGATACTGCATGGCATGTGGCAGGCTTACTTGTGAGATTATCCTATTAAACTTCGGCGGCAGGGGGTAGGTGCTTCAAGCGGTACAACGTACAAAGGAACAAATCAACTATAAACATTTGATCCATGTATTATCACAGTTAATTACAATGCATTGTTTGTTTTTCCCGTAAGACACAATTGATTTATCCATGCCACACAATGAATTGCTTTTGCCAAATATGCATCTAACTATGTTTGTAAGATATAATTTACCCCACTATATGTTAACATGGTATACAGAATTAGATTTTTTGTTTACGATTTTACGCCAGTGAAATTGCCTGATGTAAAAATTGCGTCCTGGTGAGACGTCATGTGTATATGTACGCAGCGTAATGGCGGCTGCCTGTTACTGACGAAGGCGTACTGCCGAAAGGCGTCTGAACCTGTAATTTGTGTGCAATAAAATCCTTCTTGGATTTGACCCCCGCGAGTGCAGTTTTTCTGTTCGTGCTGAATTATATATATATATATATATATATATATATATTGCACTGACCGTGAACAAGCGACAGTTGGTTGCGAAACGCGTTGGTATTTTGTATTGCTGGAGTAATAACAATTGAATAAACAAGATCGGGAAAGGAAATTTGTGCTCACTTATTCCTTTGAAAGAGGGATTTGTGGAATACATTGAAGCGGGGCTCTGCTTGGAAGTCAAAGCACCGGTGGAAAGAGCGGCATTGGACTGCAAAATCGAGCCAAGGCTGTGGATTTATGCAGCGGTCCTGGTGAACGCCAACCTTGTGAAAACAATGAAATCGTACAGCGGCTGTTTGGAGAAACGTGCACGACCCGGCGGATCTACATCGCAGGTAAGCACGGTGGAGTGTCACGGAATATCCTAGAACTGCGTGAACGATTAGTTGTGAGAGAGAAGTTTAAGGTTTGGCTACATTGCGAAAGCTAGAGACAATTCGATTGTACTGGAATTTAATAAACTGCAATTCTGTTGGAAATCCACATAGCGGATTAATATTTGGACAGTAACCACATTGTAAATTGTCTAAAATCCCTACTCAGCGAATCCCCATCAAACATCGTAAGGGTTCGCATTATCAAAACGCCACAACATTTGTTAAAAACACGGCCTCCAGCATAAAGGATAACTATAAGTCTAAGGAATGGATAAACGAGATGCAGAGAGAACGGAACTACTGGATTCTCTTTTCTTTGAACAAAGGACAACTTTGACAAATAAGAACAAAAACAAAGATGATAACCAAAAATCAGCCACTAAAAGTAAACTCAAATTGTGGGAAAAACTGAGTAAGAAGGAAATTAATAAATGGTGGGAACTAATAACATTAAAGAAATATGTGGAAGTTCAAAGAGTCCCCAGAGGTTTAAGAATCTCCTTGATGCCAAGTCAACAGGACGTGTCAGACGACTTACTGCATGAATGGGGAGAATATGTTTAGAGTCCTCATTAGGTCTAATCAAAATTCTAATTAAACATCTGGAAATTGCTTTGTCAAAAATCAAAGAGGAACTGGCGGAGTTAGAAAAAGAACTAGCATCATTGGAACTAACCCCAGAACTAACAAAACTAAAGGCAGATCTGGAGAAATACGGGAGCAAGCATGAGGAGGTGGTGAGAAATCGTAAACAGTCAAAATTCCAACGGGATGAGGAGGACTATACACAAGGTCGTATTTTTCATATGCAAGGAAATTTGACATCTTCAAAAATCAAGGAGGAAAAGGGCTGAGTTACCATAGTGCATCAAGTGCGACTTCACTTACATCAACTGGAACCAGTGACGAAGGAGCGGACAGTACAAACAATACAAACAAAGATTTTTTAGGGGATATGAGGCGAGACCTCCAGCAGCGATTATGGGAACACAATCAGAACCAAGGAACAAGAGGAAGAGGACCAGGGCGCAGATGGGGGCCCAGATCAGGAGCACCGCCCAAAAAACAACCAGAAGGGGGAAAAGAAGGAAATGGCTCAGAAAAAGTGGGAACAGAAACAAGAGCCATGCGCCAGAAGAGACAGAAATAAATGTTCCAATGGATACCACAATGGAAGGAGAACTAGTAGTTTTAAATCTATCCAACCGAAACATCAGCGAGAATGAAATTTCCTTACTAAAAAGAGGAATTAACTTTTGCCCCACAGAATCTATGAATATAGCACAAACTAGAATAGATATCTACAAATATATCAGAAAAATCAAGTTAGACAAACATTTTGAAGAGAATGGAAAAAATGGCAAACTATGCTAAAAATAAAAAAAAGACACGTATGGATATGACTGTTAGAGGAGAAGGATTAACATCAGCAGACTTACCCACGTTGGTGGCAATAACAAATTTGGATACAACCAACGATGAAGAAATCATCTCGGAATCGGGCGTGGCTGCTCAAAAAGGAGCAGGCCTGAGTGGGATGAAAGTACCATCCAAATTGTATCCACAGCTACCCCAAGGGAATAAAATTGACTTATTCCAAGATGCTATCATAAAGGATATCTATAAAATCAAAGGCCTCAAATACAAAGATAACCTAACTAAAGATGAAAGAAATGCTTTAAAAAGCCTAACCGATGACAAAACAATAACGATAAAAACTGCAGACAAAGGCGGTAATATCGTCATCTTAGACACAAATGACTGTGACAGAGGCTCATTTGCAATTAAACAACAAAAAATACTACAGAAAATTGCAAACTAATCCAACAAAACTCCTCAAGGAAAAATTGGATCAAAAACTTAAACTTTGGAACAACCAAGATTTGATTGATTTAGACGAAATGAAATTCCTAAGCACTGAACATCCGGTAACGGCTACGATCTATTTTTTACCAAAAGTGCATAAGAACCCACTTAAACCACCAGGGAGACCGATCGTGTCATCAAAAGGGTCACTAATGGAACCGGTGGCTAACTATATAGACTTTTTTCTTATGCCGTTTGTAACCAATTTGAGCTCATATTTAAGAGACACGACGGACCTCCTAAAACATCTAGAGGATTTACCTTGGCAACCGAATTTTCTATTGGTCACAATGGATGTCGTATCTCTGTATACGAACATTGACAATGATATAGGTCTAAATGCGTGTGCATTTTTCCTAAAAGAACGTGATATCCAGTTTAACAGACACAACCAGATGTTAATAGACATGGTAGAAATGTGCCTTACACAAAACATTTTTCTGTTTGGAGAAGAAATATATCAACAAATCCATGGATGTGCTATTGGTTTTTCTTTCAGTCCGGCATATGCCTGCCTCACAATGGGATGGTGGGAGCAGCAAGTGGCATGGCATCCAGATAATGACTTGTTTGTAGAAAAAATCGCAAAATGGACAAGATATATAGATGACCTTCTGATTGTGTGGGAAGGAACAAGCCAAGAATTTGAAACCTACTTCCAAATCCTCAATTCCTCTACCTCGAACACTAGATTCACATATAAAATCAGCAAAGATAAAGCTATTTTCCTGGACACCGAGATCTACATTCGGAACAACAAAGTAGAAACAACACTACATAGGAAAGAAACGGCTACCAATTCCACTTTACATTTTGAAAGTTTCCGTAAACCCTCTGTAAAGGAAAACATTCCTTATGGTGAATTCCTCAGATTGAGAAGAATATGTTCGGAGGAAAGTGAATGGATGAAAACGAGTGAAGCTATGGCTGAAAGATTCAAGAACAGAGGATACAATAAAAAGACCATAATGAAAGGATGGCAAAGAGCAAACAAGAAAAATCGGAAGGATGCCTTAATAACCAAACAAGAAATAAAAAATACCACGGAAGAATCACAACCGGAGGAAAGAAAAGTTAGATTGATCCTAGACTACACCAGGGAATCAAAACAGATTGTTAATATTCTAAGGAAAAACTGGAAACTACTACATCTAGATCAAACAATTGGAAAAATAATGGGAAATCATCCCCTGGTCACATTTAGGAGAGCAAGAAATCTAAAAGATAGACTAATACAAAGTCCTCATCAAGACCATACGAAAAAGAAAAAAGGAATCCAATGGCTGAACACAAAAGGATTTATAAAATGTCAACATTGCAAGGTCTGCCAGATTGCAGTAAACAAAAAAGAAGTAATGCTACCCAACAGAAAGATGTGGCAGATAAAACAACTAATTGACTGCACAAGCACACATGTGGTATACGTAATAGAGTGCCCATGTTTGCTAAAATATATCGGCAGCACAAAAAATGAATTCAATAAACGTATTTTAGAGCACATCAGAGAGATGACCAACAAAGATAGGAGCAATGCAGTGGCAAAACATATGGAGGTGGATGCAATACAGGAACCCTATGTGAAGGGTCCAGAGACCTGGTAGGTATTGTGTGGTTACTGCTTACTAAGTCAGTGTGTACCAAATATATGTAAGAAAGAAAAATTTCTTTCTAGAGTCCCCTCACTCACCGGGGTTGCCCCACGGTGACATGCTTCATCATTGGGGCCATCCCAGTTCTCTACGAAAAGGGGCGTGCTGCGACAAGGCGACTACGCTGGAGCACTGGTTTTGTGAGATGACTATGTGTGGTGCAAGTGTGGTGGTGGTGGAGTGGGTGTGAAATTAAAAATACCGTGCTAGTGGGCCTCAACAATTTATTTTGCTCCTAGTGTGGTATAAAAAATTAAAAAGGGGTAACACTGTGTTCTAACTTTTACTCAGCTAGATCAGTGTTATGGTCGACATGTTTCAAGCTCCCCCAAGCTTTTCTTCAGGACCATACAGGGTCCAGCCCTGTATTGCCACTCCTGTTTTCAAATGAAAAAAGTTTAGCTAAAAACTACTTATTTATATTGAACGCTGTTGTCAATAAAACATGCGTGTTGTTATACATACGGCTTGTATTCTACTTGGAATTATGAAAGAGTGTTTGATTACACCCCATGGTCTTAGGCAAGGGCAGGAACGCCTCGTGGAAACATTGTTCCTATCGGCAAACCCGCTCGGTACTACCTGATGCTTCCTCACCCGACCGCATAACATATAACAGCGATTGGAAACTCTTGAAAGTATATGCACTTGAATGCATATTGCCACATGAGAGGGGTGGAGATCAGGAACGAAAGCTGAGATGCAGAGAATCAAGACAAATCCTGAATTTCCGAACAATGACCCCGTGGGGATTAAACCAGAGCGAAGAACTTTATGTACATTTGTAAACCCTCTGGGAAGGTTCTTTTTTGATAAGATGTGGTCCTTTGTAACATAAAAAGAGACAGTAGTGGAAATACACAAAAAAAGTTTAATGGATAAATGTAGATAGAATAGAGAAATCTGTTTTTTTGATGATATGGTGGACACAATGAACAGATGTGTAACAGGCGGTTCAAACTTTTTTTCTCTTAGGTTAAGAGAATCTATGTAGAACATAATCCAAGTTTGTAAAATTTAGTTAAGTTCGATCACAAGTGGTCAAGATATACTAAATATGTGATAAATTCTTATAAAGACAACATGGGGTGTAGAGACCAAGTTGGCCGTATATCGATGTGTTGAATTTTAAGACCAAATAATTTATGCCCACCAGAGGGCTTAATTTGTGATAATATCGCTTTAATTATAAAAGCTAATTCATGAAATGCCTTTGTTGCCAATGAGTAACTTGCCCACTAGAGGGCTAGATTTTTCACCATCAATAACATCGCGATGTAAATAATGAATAATACACATGAAAATGTCTGACCACCGTAATTACATGGAGGATTATAGATGCATGATGTAACATCGTAGAAATGCAATTGCCGCCGACCACAATTTGTGTTTTAATAGTATTTATACTATAGAAAGAAATCATGTTTGTGTAAACTACATTTCCCATCTAACTTCCTGTAATTTAACAGGAAGTGAGATCAGTAATAGAGAAGTTCTGGCGGGTCCTTCGAAATATAGGAGGGGCATGTACGCTATTGCACTGACCGTGAACAAGCGACAGTTGGTTGCGAAACGCGTTGGTTTTTTGTATTGCTGGAGTAATAATGGAATAAACCAGATCGGGAAAGGAAATTTGTGAGTGCTGACTTATTCCTTTGAAAGAGGGATTTGTGGAATATATATATAAAATTAATAAGATCATGAGAAAGCATTGGAACATCTTGAAAGCAGATGAAATCATTGGTTCTGATATACCGTCTGTTACATATAGAAAAGCTAGATCGCTCAGGGATAATCTAGTACAGAGCCATTTCCAAGCAATCCCCACCACAAGTAACACTCTAAGGGATCTTGGAGGGTTTTATCCTTGCAGGAAATGCAAGGCTTGTGCAGGTAGCAGACGAACTCTTAAGCAAGAAGTTATAGGACTTAAAGAACCCAGGTTTATAAAGAAGTTCATCACGTGCAGTACCACTTATGTGGTTTATTGCTTGGACTGCCCCTGTGGGTTAAAATACATAGGTAGCACTATTAATTGCATCAAAATGAGAGTTCTGGAACACTTGAGGGCTATTGCCAAGAAGGACCCGACCTACCCGGTCGCGAGGCATTTTGCTGAACGACACAAGAGTAACAGGGAACTCCTGAGGTATTGAGGTATTGATACAGTACCAGCAGACATCAGAGGAGGTGACAGGATCAGGAAATTACGCAGACTAGAGTCAAGATACATAATCGACCTTGGGACCAAGGCCCCTAGGGGGATGAATATGGGGGAAGAACTGTCAATTCATTTGGGAGACTAATAATAATGGATAATTTAGAACTGTAAACAAAGAAATTTCTGTTAAGATATCTGGTGAACATGCCAAGTTTATACTTATATGCATTTTTGTGGTCACAATAGCACTTTTAGGAGTGGACTGGTTTAGCCGATACATGCCGTATTAACTCTCAGATTTGAAGTTGTGCCGATACACGGCTTTATAATTAAACAGTTCCAAATTACTTAGTATAACTATGGGATAATAGACTCTGGTGTACGAAATACACACATGGGGTTTAGGAAATGTGATTTAATGTTTGATTTAATGTTTATTTGTCAAACGATTTTTCACTTTACCATTGAAAGTATACAAAGGAACTGCATTGAGATATGTTAAGATGGCGCTCGCGATGTGGTGGGCTTACAGTCCTTCCTTTGTTTTCTGTAACTAAGTGCAACATGTGACCTAATGAGGATGGTTTTTTAACAAGCACTGGCGTTGCCAATAGGTCTCGCAGGAGGAAAGTTGGAGCTATTGGTTTTGTAAATGACATTTTATATTTGTTTTGTGATTTACAATGCCAATACTTTTAACTTTAGCATATGTGACACTTTTAGTATTTGTAATGTCACATGTTTTGTATTGCCTTTACTTAGATGTATTGATATTACAATTAACATTGGCTTTTAATTTTTTTAAATAATTAATACTTAAATAAAAGTGATTGTAATTTTTAATGGCAATAGCTTAAACTTTTGTAAATAACTGTTGTGAAGATTATGTTCAGTGACTAAAATCCAAGAACAGAAGTGAAATATTAACATTTTTTTGTGACATTTGCAATAAAGCTTCAAACATTGAGAGAACATATTTGAACCAGTGATGCTGTGGTGGTGCTGAGTGATGCTGTGGTGGTGCTGAGTGATACTGTGGTGCCCCTGAGTGATGTTGTGGT
This sequence comes from Lissotriton vulgaris, assembly GCF_964263255.1. Lineage (NCBI taxonomy): Eukaryota > Metazoa > Chordata > Amphibia > Caudata > Salamandridae > Lissotriton > Lissotriton vulgaris. The sequence goes on from NW_028249106.1 coordinate 119,141, forward strand.
GGAGAGATAGATAGATAGAGGGCGATAGATAGATAGACAGAGTGACGGCGATAGATAGATAGACAGAGTGAGGGCGATAGATAGACAGACAGTGAGGGCGATAGAGTGAGGGCGATAGATAAAGTGAGGGCGATAGAGTGAGGGCGATAGATAGATTGATAGAGAGTGAGGGCGATAGAGAGATTGATAGAGAGTGAGGGCGATAGAGAGATAGAGTGAGGGCGATAGATAAAGTGAGGGGAATAGATAGTGAGGGCGACAGATGTGTGTGCGGTTGTGTGTGGTTGTGTGTGTAGTTGTTTGAGTGGTTGTTTGTGTGAGTGGTTGTATGTGTGGGTGGTTGTATGTGTGAGTGGTTGTATGTGTGAGGGGTTGTATGTGTGTGTGGTTGTATGTGTGTATGGTGGTGGGGTTGTGTGTGGGGTTGTGGGTGTGTGGGTGTTTAGGGGTGTGTGTGGGTGTTTGGGGGTGTGTGTGGGTGTGTGGGGTTGTGTGTGTGGGGTTGCGTGTGTGTGGTTGTGTGTGTAGTTGTGTGTGTAGTTTGGAGGGGGGACGGAAAAAGTAAGACGCCACTTGATAAGATGATACATTCAATGAAGAAACAAACATTATTTAAGCTGAAGGATAGCCAATGAGCCTGTGTCTGAAGAAAGATGTCACGCTCTTTCGCTGAGGCAGAGTCCTTGATTGGTAAGTTTAATGAAAAGACCCTTGATTCAGGGGCTTAAAGACTGGAATAAGTATGAATGTACTCAGAGAGACACGTCCAGACTGCCACGCTTTGAGCGGCACGGACAGAACTGCTTCTGTGACCATGCGCAGCCCGACCGAGAGCTGCCAGGGGCCCTCGCTGTTGTGGTCAATGGTAGTCTGAGCGCGAGGAGCCAGCCTTCTCAGCGCTCAGATCGCCTATCGAAACTCGAGGGTGACCTTGTTAACAGGTGATCTTGTTAGCATAACCCTGCCGCGCAAACAGGTCGTGCTTTTCTCAATATGTTCTAATCTCGTTGGCGTCACTTGAATACAAGAGGGAATGTTAATTAGGTCACATTAAAAAAAAAAAAAGTACAAAAAAGGAAGAGGGTTGAGTATGGAGGGGGACGGAAAAAATAAGACACCACTTGATAAGATGATACATTCAATGAAGAAACAAACATTATTTAAGCGGAAGGATAGCCAATGAGCCTGTGTCTGAAGAAAGATGTCACGCTCTTTCGCTGAGGCAGAGTCCTTGATTGGTAAGTTTAATGAAAAGACCCTTGCTTCAGGGGCTTAAATACTGGAATAAGTATGAATGTACTCCGAGAGACACGTCCAGACTGCCACGCTTTGAGCGGCACGGACAGAACTGCTTTTGTGACCTTGCGCATGCGCAGCCCGACCGAGAGCTGCCAGGGGCCCCCCGCTGTTGTGGACAACGGTCGTCTGAGCGCGAGGAGCCAGCCTTCTCAGCGCTCAGATCGCCTATCGAAACTCGAGGGTGACCTTGTTAACAGGTGATCTTGTTAGCATAACCCTGCCGCGCAAACAGGTTGCGCTTTTCACAATATGTTCTAATCTCGTTGGCGTCACGTGAATACAAAAGGGAACGTTAATTAGGTCACATTAAAAAGAAAAAAAAGTACAAAAAAGGAAGAGGGTTGAGTATGGAGGGGGGACGGAAAAAGTAAGATGCCACTTGATAAGATGATACATTCAATGAAGAAACAAACATTTAAGCGGAAGGATAGCCAATGAGCCTGTGTCTGAAGAAAGATGTCACAACAACTTAGTAAGAATGACAAAAGTAACTGAAGGAGAAAAAGGCCCGGTTATGCACTGGGCATGTAAACATGTCTAAAAGTGAGCGTTTCTGCTGGTAAAAGGGCCCGGTTTCTTCAGCAGCAAAAAGCTGCAGTAGATATTTCACAAAATTACAGGAATATGTGTGGAATACCCGGGATGTTAGGTAATAGTACTGTACCGCTGCATTTCCTAGATCTTCTGGGGATGTTTTCATAATGGTTTAAAGCAGAAAAATGAAAGAAGGGACAGAGAGGAGGAAATGTGGGAGGGAACACGGCCTGGGGGAAGCTGGCTGGGGAGGGGTAGGAGAAATCCAAGTAAGGCTGTGTGCGGGGAGGGAGAGGGGAGGTGCTGGAGCTGGGGAACAGATGGCCGTGAAAGTTTATGGCCCAAAAGGGCGTGCCTGTGGCCACGTGAACTCGAAGAAAACCGCACCAAAAAACCCTTGGTTTGACGAGTATTTTGAGCACTTGAATTCTCTCCATTTTCCATTCCTTCGGAATGGAAAAGGCGAGACCTAAAAATGGCGCTTTTTTTGCGAGAGAACTAAACGACATTAGAGTAAGGCAGTAGCCGAAACGCGTCAATTTGTGGCTGCCAGAATTTGAGAAATAAATTTTGCAGAAAAGCCGATACCCCTGTGAGTGCTTTATTCACCCGAACGGGAGAAGGAGCGTGCATTTTATCGCGGTTTGCATTTCCGCGTCCCAAAGCACCCGTTCGTGAGCGCACTGCGATGTAAATGCAAGTGGAGCCTTTATATATATATATATATATATATATATATATATATATATATATATATATTACCTACTGGCGGTCGCCAGTAGGTAGTTATAGTTAGGATTATTTACAATAGGGAAATCGCAACATTCTATTGGGAATAACTTTGGCGCCGGTTGAGGAATCTGCCTGAAAATTTCCTCAAATTTGCCTCGCGGCGCTCCGGTCCTTGCCTGGAAGTTTGGGGGGGATTCGTCAAGCGGGGGCGAGAAAAAATGGTGGCGTCCCAAAATGTGTTTTCCCCATGTTAATTTCCATAGGGCGGTCGACCTCACTTTTATCCCGAATGGCTGAATGGATTTCCACGAAACTTAGCAAAATTGTAGGGACTGGTAGCCCGATGAGCCTTTGCTATGTCTCAAGATATGTGCTCCAGTGGATTTTGAGTAATTTAGGTTCAAAGAAATATATATATCTATAAGCGCGCCCCGGTACGCGCACCGGGGCGCGAACCAGCGCGCTACGCGAGTTCGCGCGCGGAATGCTAATTGGCTCTCGGGTGTCTGTAAACATTCCAAACAGTCTGGAGCGGCCGCCATCTTGTGTCTCGGTAGGATCGAGGCACAAGAGGTGGCAAAAACAAAGAGGAGAATTACCAAAGGGGGGCAGGATAGACCCACCCTTGACCCCCTAGGTTTGATGTGGGGGCCAAAATAAATAACCATCTCTCTTGTCTCTGGTCCCGATGGAGTGGGTTTCTTTCTTTTTGAGATGCTGGGTGAAAATTGGGGAGGGTTACTGGCCAGTTCTCTCACCTCTGCCGCAGCATAGTTGTTGGGATGCCTGCGCTGCATGTGGCGAATCATGGTGTTATTACCAAATGAGTATTTTTTGTTAGGGTTCCCCTTGAAAGTTCCATGTTACAGATTAGGCAAGTCACCTTTGGCGCATTCACCTTTTTTTGGCCACTTGGGATGGAAAAAAACTCCCATACAATGTGTGGCTTTGGCCTATATGGGGTATTGTCTTCAGGCAGGAATGTCCTCCTCCCCTCCTCTTCCTCCTCCTCCTCTTCCTCTTCTTCATCTCCACCAGTGTGGCGTTGTGGTGGTCCTCTTGGTGGTGGTGGCTGAGATGCTCCTGCTGCTACTGAAGCCATTTTTCAGTCCAAAAAAGTACAGAGAGGTCTTTCAACAGGTCTTCTTCACTCAAAGTACAAAGTGAGAATGAGGAAAAAAGGTGGGGGCTTTCATCATTAGGGAAAAAAACTGTCCTGAACCAATGAAAAGTGTTAATTTCAGGTCACATGACCAGGGCGTTCATCATTTGGAAACCAAAACTGTCCTGCACCAATATAAAGTGTTATTTTTAGGTCACATGACCCGACACGCTTACGCTACGCGCCCAGGGGTGCGTCGCGTAAGCGCGTCGGATGCTTACGTAGCGCGATCGTATGCGCTCGAGTGCTTCAGAGTGCGTTTATGCCATGCGTATCACGCGGACGCGGCTATGTGATACGTCACGATGATGTTTTCGTTCGCGGCAAAAGCGCTAACGGGGCGCTCACCGGTACGCGCCCTGGGGCGCGCCGCAAGACTGCGCTTTCCGGTGCGCTCACCGGGACGCGCACCTGGAGCGCTCCAGGGCAAAAAAAAAAAAACATGAACAATATACATAGAGAAAATAGTATTACATAAATATACATTATAGGATTCATTATAAAAAATATTACATTTCATAGATATAGAAATTTGCTATTAAAAAACCTATGAAATTCACTGAAAAAAACAAAGGTTTCACACCAGTTATAGTTAGGATTTAGCATTTAAAAAAACCTTTGAAATTCACTGAAAAAACCATAGGTTTCACACCAGTTATAGTTAGCTGGAAATTTTACTGACATAGAACCATTGAAATACCCACGTTATAGTTAGTTGCACTCACTATAACTTGCGCACCTGCAATGCACTGCTGATGACGTCACATACTACATCACTCATGACATGGTCAGTGACATCACTCATGACATCACTGATGACACCATCCAGTGAATGTGTGTCTTTCTGAAAAAAAGTGGTGTGAAACCTATAGTTTTTTCAGTGAATTTGATAGGTTTTTTAAATGCTAATTCCTAACTATAACTGGTGTGAAACCTATGGTTTTTTCAGTGAATATATATATATATATATATATATATATGTACACCCATACGCACTAGTAGCCCGTCCCGACGTTGTCCGGGTATGAATTGCTGCTGGCCAGTAGTATATTGTTTTGTAGGATTTCGTTTTTATAGCATTTATTATCTGTGACAGGCCTGTGAAATGCTCTGATTCACAGTGCACTGCTGATGCACTTAAGAGTGCGCGTTCAGTAGTGTGTGAACTCGAGTTTCCCTACTTTATTTTTTCTTGTAATATTATATAGCGCAAACTCGACTACAATGGCATGAGCACAATTTACATTACAGAAGAACACATTCGTTTGTGGTAGGCACGGGGGGACAAAGCGATTTGCCTGGAACCATAGGATGTTGAGCTGATCCCGAGATTCAAACGTAGCTCCCCAGCTCTGAAGTTCGCAATTCTAGAACTTGTGGCGGGAGGTGTGTCTAAAAGTGTATGTCGGTGCTGGCCATCAATGAGAGACCTGTGCATTTTTCAAATGGGTGGTGAAAAAATATGAGTATGTTGCTGGAGATGTGGGCCGCCGTGCCACCAATGTACTTACCGGGGGAGGGTAAACACCCATTATTCCGCAACTTTCTTTCCGCATACCATCACTCCGCATACTTTGATTACGAAAGTACCATGACTCTGCAATGCCATTATAACGCATGGCATTACATTTTATATGCTTTAACCACGCATACATTTACAACGAAATTCGTTGTAAATGCATAAATGGTAAAAGCATGTTTTTTTTTAATGTTTGGATAAGGTAAGTATGGGTATAGGGGTATATGTTTTAGGGTACTGAGGTGTATGTTTTGGGGTGTTTGGGTATTTTAAGTGTTCCGATATAGTTTTGGGTTATGGGGTACAGGTGTAGTTTTAGGGTTTAGGGATAGGTATGGATTTTGGGGTACAGGGGTAGTTTTAGGGTTCAGGGCTAGGTTTGGGTTTTGGGGTATAGGGATATTTCTAGGGTTCAGGACTAGGTTTGGATTTTGGGGTACTGGGGTATTTTAGGGTTCAATGCTAGGTTTGGGTTTTGGGGTACAGTGTTATTTTTACTGTTCAGGGCTAGGTTTTGGGGTACAGGGGTATTTTTAGGGTTCAGGGCTAGGTTTGGGTTTTGGGGTAAAGGGGTATTTTTATGGTTTAGGGATAGGTTTGGGGTACAGGGTATATTTATAGGGTTAAGATGGGTTAGTCAGTGTTTAAGGGTGTTGGGGTATTTTAAGGAGTAATGGTGGGTTATGATTATGGGGTGCAGGGATATTTAAAGGGAGCAAGGTTGGATTAGCACACAATATGAGACATGGCATGAAGGGCACACACCCCCAGCGTTTTTCACGCCCCCAGCACAACGCAGACACGCCCACAAGGGACTACTATTATATACATATACATACATGTTATAGAATTCATTAACCATGTAAACCACTCAATTGGTACAAGTACATTGGGGTGTGGGATATATATAATTTATACCTCCTCACATATACAATTTTTGTATACTGGATCAAATCCCTTACTTGTTGTTCAAACACAATTAAGCCGTGGATCGGCTATTATCCTTCCTACGATGTTATTCAAGTCTGTTTATCAAAGTAAATCAACCAATAACAATTCCTTAATTCTATACACTCTATACATTAATATACTTTTTTTTACCCTATATGTTTTTCAAACTACGTTATTTCATCTTTTCATTGTTTCATTTTGTCATTTCATTAAACAAGATCATGTTTTACGTTTAGCGGACACGCCTAGGTATATCTCATCACTCCTAATTCAAATCAAATTTCATCTGTCATAAGTCTATTAAAACCTAAGAGCCAAAGGAAAGGAAAAGAAAGGAAAGGACAAAAGCAGGAGGTAATCCATCCAAAACGGCTCTGAAATCTCAATCCTATGTACACATATACAATTATATACATATATACATGTTACGAGATATAGCAATTGTATCTTTGCAATTTCACCAACCGTTTTTAACATTTATGAGCCAATATGGACCATCAGGTCTTCGCCACTATTCATACCCCAAGGTGTTTTTGTGTGGAGATCTATAATGTACCTTGATTCAAGTCTGCAAAGTTTCTTCAATTTATCCCCTCCTCTGATACTGTCAGGAACTAAATCTAATCCATAACACAACAACTGATTTCGGTCACTATTATGATTTTCTGCAAAGTGTCTAGCGACCGGGTAGGCTTGGTCCACCTTGTCAATTGCTCTCATGTGCTCTAGAATTCTGATTTTGAAAGGGTGCACTGTGCTGCCTATATACTTAAGCCTGCATGGACAGACAAGACAGTACACCACATAGGGTGTACTACAAGTAATAAACTTGCTAATTTTCCTGACCATACCTGTATCTTGGATGATATATGTAAGCGTCCTTTTGCTGTTACAGCACGCTTTGCACTTATGGCAGGGGTAGAAACCTTTCATGCTTTTCAGAGTGTTAATTTTCGACGGTATTTTTTCTAAGTGGCTTCGTACCAGGTGGTCACGGATAGATCTAGCCTTTTTAAATGTGACTAGTGGATGAGCAGGGACATCATCCCCTATAACATTATCTGCTTTTAAAATATGCCAGTTTTTCTTAAGCATTTGTTTGAGGTCATTAGCTTCCGCTGAATAAGGGGTAATTAATCGAAATTTCCCTTCATTAGTTTTTTTGCCTCTGCTTTGTTCCAGTAGACTATCCCTAGTCATGGCTCTCACTTTGCAAAGCGTTTTGTTCAGAGTGGTCGGATTGTAACCTCTTACAATGAATCTGGCTACACTTTCAGTGGCTGCAGTTTCAAAATCCCCATCGCGTGTACAGTTCCTCCTGAGTCTGAGCAGTTCCCCATAGGGGATGCTTTGCACTAGTTTGGGGGGGGTGGCTGCTGGTTGCATATAATATCGAATTGCCAGCAGTGGCCTTTCGATATAATGATGTTTCAATCTTGCCCACAACAACTTGCACTCTCAGGTCCAAATAGTCCACAGAGTTCGGACTGATGGTCCCCGTGAATTACAAGTTGTGATCGTTTTCGTTCAGGTATGCGATGTAGTGACGTGCAGTCTCCTCTGTCCCATGCCAGATGATAAATAAATCATCGATGTATCGATGCCACTTTATCACCGAGCCACTGGACATTTCGTCCCTGTAGGTTCTGGACACCTGCTCCTCCCACCAGCCAACGAACAAGTTCGCATAGCTGGGAGCAAAGCAGGTACCCATCGCCCTACCAGACACTTGCTTGAAATAAGTATCTTCAAAAAGGAAAATCGCAGAAACTCAATTAACATAAAATTATGTTGTGAATATCTAAGCTGTCTTTTTTTCAGATACACAGTTACTGCTTCTATTCCCTTTGAGTGTTCGATACAAGTGTAGAGACTTGTTATGTCCAGGGCGATCAATAAGTAGTCAGGTTGCCATTGTACATTTTGGATTTTAGATAAAAAATCCTTGGTGTCCTTAACATAGGAAGATAGTTTAGTTACTAAGTTCGCCAGAAAAAAGTCTAGAAACCTTGAAACGTGTTCCGTTAGTCCTTGAACCGACGAAACAATTGGTCTACCAGGGGGTGCAGATTGTCTTTATGTAGCTTTGGAATGTGGTAGAAAGTGGGGCAAATGGGATTAGAGCTTCGTAGGTAGAGATGTTCTTCATTTCCAAGCATTCCTATTTTATACCACTTATTTATAAGTTCGTCAAATGCCTGGATGCTTTGTTGGTAAGCCTTTAAAGTGGTTTTTTGAAAACATCTCACATCTGATAATTGTCTCATTGCCTCACAATGGCATTGTTCTCTAGTTTGTACCACCACATTTCCCCCTTTATCAGGGGGCTTTACAATGATGGAATTGTCGTTAGCCAGAGTGTTTAGGGCATTTTTCTCGTCCTGGGATAGATTGGAACCATGTTTTCCCATGTTCTGTTTTTTTCGGAATTTCTGAAGATCCTTGATCATTGATTCCGAAAAAGTATCCAAGGCATCAAACGGCCTTTGTGGGTTGAAGGTAGAGCATGGTTTATATGGACTTTCTTCTTTGTCTTGCTCAATTCCCACATTAATTGCACGTTGCACTATATCTTGGCTGACGGCATCCTCCAACATCACCTCATTTCTTAAATCCTCAAGGGCTTCTGTACCAGGAAGATCATTCACTGCAAGACTATCCGTGGCTGTTAATCTTGCTTCTGGCCTCTTAGTTGCTTTCAAATGGGTCCTAGTCTTGAAATATTTATGAGGTTTGAGCTTCCTCACGAAGCTAAAGAGATCAATCCTTGTCTGTGTGTATTCTAGACGTGAATCAGGGCAGAATGTTAACCCCAGGCTCAGGACTTTTATGTTCTGCATCAGTAAGTGGTCTAGTTGTTAGATTCACCACAGTTAGATTAGTCATTTCCGTTATCTTCTGTTGTTCCGCCTGCGGTTGGTCCAGGTTGCACTTTTTGGTTTTTCCGCCGCCACCGGATCTTCTTGTCTTCCTACGCCTGCATTTGCGTTTGCTTCTGGGGGCTTGTTCTTCCCTCCCCGTAGCCAGCAGTTCTTTATGACTTGGAACTCTGTCTGAAAAGGGGTCTGTTTATTAGAACCACTTGCTACTATATATATATATATAATTTCTTTTTTATTTCTGGTTTTACCTCGAGGAGCAATATTACTTTATCTCATGCTATTGGTTGTTTGGTGCATCTTTCTTCCCCTATTGGGCATCATTCCATTCATCATGCTGTTCCTCACGTTCACTCCTTTATATCATGTGTCCATTCTGTATAGAAAGCAATTTATGATTTTTCAAGCATTTGCAATGCCAATAGAGCCAAATTCAGTGGCTGCATAAATTTATTTTGATACTTTAAAAGCGAGACCTATTTGTATTGCCATTATTTTTTCACAAAATTGGTTGTTTCTCCGTTTCCCAAGTAGAATTTGTTAATTTACTGGTACACCTAACAGAAGTAATCTCTTTTAAATTGCATAATTGATCTTTTTCATAAGGTTCTGACACGCGGTTGTTAATGTAGATGAAGGGCTGCTTAAGACCTCTTCCTTTTCTTCAATATCTTGGATATGTTTTTCTTTATGTCTGAAATAGAGCCTGGTTAGAAAACCTAGGCTGACATCTGTAGCATCCTGACAGCTCAGGTACTCTCAATAACCACGCCACACACGGAGAGTAGTTTTACAAATCTTTGTTCCGCTCCATGTAGGTCAGAACTCAATATTCAAAGCCTGCCTTTAACTCATTTCTCCAACTCTTACGTCACAGGCCTAGGGTGTACTGTGGGAACCAAAAGAGTTCGACTGTACAAGACACTAAATCTCCAGCTTTGTTGAATAAAAAGTTGCATTATTTTAAAATAAATAAACACACATATATGTGTGTATATTTATATATATATATATATATATATATATATATAACATGTCAAGGTACATAGATTTTTCTCCAAGAACATGTACAAAATCTTGAATCTTATGGAAAAGATACTGGAGACTTTTTGGGTAAAATTGGCAAAGTGGAATGGCAGGAGGGGTATAAGTTGATTACTCTAGATGTAACGTCTTTGTATACATGCATAAGAAACATTGATGGCATCAAAGCAGTAGACTATTTCTTGGCAAGGAGACCCATAGAATATACTTCACATAACAAAATGCTTATGGATATGTTGGTCTTCTGTCTTGAACATAATTTCTTCCTTTTCAGAAAGCAAATGTTCCGACAAGTACAGGGTGTTGCAATGGGGCCAGCTTCTCCCCCAGCTATGCCTGTCTTTTTATGGGCTGGTGGGAGGAGCTGGTCCTTCGGAGACAACATGGTGACACATACAAGGACAAGGTTATATTGTGGCTACGGTATATAGACGATCTGATGATCATATGGAATGGGACTGAGGGCGAAGCAGAGGAGTTTATTGCCAAGTTAAATGATAATGACATAAATCTGAATTTTACTTCAAATTTCAGTAGGGAGCAAATCCCTTTCCTAGATGTCCTTATCAAAATAGAGAATCTTACTATTAGTACCACGCTATACAGGAAGGAAACTTCTGGGAACACATTACTGCACGCAACAAGCGCTCATCCAGCCTATCTCATTCAAAGTATCCCCTATAGGGAAATGCTTAGATTGCGCAGGATATGCAGTAGCGAGGCAGAATTGGTCAAGAACCAACAAGCAAGTAAATTGAGATTTATGGAACGAGGTTACAGTGCCAAAACAATCAAAAGCGCAATTCAAAAATCCAGGGCGAGAGCTAGGGAGGATTTGTTGGTACAAACCAACACAGTGTCAAAATCCCAGGATCAGGAAACATCAGCAATAGATGGGAACCCTAGACTCATACTAACTTACAACCACCAAAATAAATCTTTGCGCCAAATAATGAAGAACAATTGGCACATTGTTAAAGATGACCCCGTTATAGGCAATTCACTATCTGAATATCCAGCCATAACATTTAGAAAGTCAACATCTATGGCAGACATTTTAGCCACTAGCAGTCCAGAATGTAAAAATAACACGGACTGGCTCAGTGCAAGGAAGGGGTTCTACAAATGTATTAGTTGCAAGGCTTGTACATTTGGAATAAATAGAACGACATACATGACAGCCTTCAGCCCAAAACCCCAAATGATTAGACAACATCTAACATGCAGAAGTGAATATGTTGTATATATTTTAGAGTGCAGCTGCAATCTTAGCTATGTGGGAAGTACGAAGTTGCCTGGGTATCAAAGAATATTACAACACATCAGGGCAATAACCAACAGCGATCCCAGCTACCCAGTAGCCCGTCACTTTAAGGAACACCATGGGGGAAAAACTAAAGCTCTAAAATACTATTTGATAGATAGTATCCCCACTCAAAGAAGGGGAGGTGACAGGGAAGGGGCACTGCGTCGCCTGGAGACCCATTACATACTACTATTGGACAGCAAGCAACCCAATGGGTTAAATATGGGGGAAGATTTATATACATATCTAGATTAGCGAGCAAAATATGATCAAGTGAAGAAATAAACAAATATCTGTGTTAACCAATATACTACGCAATCTATGTATCAGCCTGCACACATAAAAACCTGTCCACATATAAGAGAAATGAAAGTGAAGTACACAAATTTGACAACTTGTTATATGAGGTATACCTGCAAAATTTGTAAATACATGAAATTGTTTTATATTTTGTATTTTAGATGATGGGAACATTAATTGTTGAATTTTATCCTATTTTGTTATTTATATGATCTATTATGAAGTTTTACAATTTTAAGATATAATGGACCGGATTTTTTTATAGTTCAGACATGAATTAGTTTTTTAAGCATTTTTAAACAAATTTTTTTAAACTAATTGTGGGAAGCATGTTTTAGAACTTAGAATAAGTAAGAACTTTGTCCATTTGACCTGTGTTCCTAGTGTTGTGAAAATTGCCGACAGATACTAAAGTAAAAGAAAAAATATAATTATGAAATTAGATAATACAAACCGCACAATGGCGAAAGTAAAATGGGACCTAGCCACACTTGCACTTTATTATTTTAGCACTTGTATGCACTTTAAGTTTAAATACACCAATAGGGTGATTAATGGGTTGTTCCTGGGGAGAAGCACAACGAAACAAGGCTTAGAAGAGAATCAACATATGGGGGGAGTGGGCTGCACACCTTAATTTCATCCAATTTGTCCACCTCTTCATTATTAAATATGCGTGCTCAATGGTTGCGTGCCCAGCTCCTGAGACACGTAAAACATTGAACCATTAAAGCAGGGCACTGAATCAGTGCCCCAAACCATGGCACTGTCGCTGATGCAGTTGCAAACCTTTTAACATTTGTCAACAATTTTAATCCTTTGTATTCCATTAATTCAAGTCTTTAGTCATTTGTAAATCTAATACATCCACGGGCAAGGAAATGCCAATTTTCCACTGTTTCTCATATCCTTGATGGGCCATCCGAGCCTCTTCATTCAAAAATACGCACTGAAGGCATGTTTCATCTTTAAGCAGTTTATTAAAACCCAATGCATTTCGGGCCTCTAGGGGCCCTTCGTCAGGGGTAACTGTAAAAATTAATTAAACAAATATTAACATACAATACGCCACTGAGTGACCAGAAAACTTTTTCACATGTTACGTAATTCATTTAAAGCAACTACCATACAGTCAATGGAGTGCATACAGTTATATCGTGCTGAATTAATGTCATAATCAGTGATGTCATCAGTGATGTCACTGACCATGTCATGAATGATGTAATATGTGACATCATCAGCAGTGGATTGCGGGTGCGCGATATATAGTTAGTGCAACTAACTATATATGCGAATTTCAATGGTTTTGTGCGAGTAAAATAAGGTTTTGTAAATGCTAATCCCTAACTATATATGGTCTATAACCTATGGTTTTTTCAGTGAATTTTCAAGGTTTTGTAAATGCTAATCCCTAACTATATATGGTCTATAACCTATGGTTTTTTTCAGTGAATTTTCAAGGTTTTGTAAATGCGAATTCCCAACTATATATGGTCTATAGCCTATGGTTTTTTCAGTGAATATATATATATATACATACATATATAAACATATATCATCTGTATATCTATATAAATACAAACATAAATGCATGCATACATATACTTATATGCATACAGATGCATGTCATTTACATGAAAGTTGAAAAAACACTAATGAAAGCAAAGCTAAAAAGCCACCTCATTACAAACAGAATGGCTTTAACTTAAACGAGGGCGAGATCTATTGCATTTTCAATGCTTGTTTACTTTGGTTCCATCAAGAAGGCATTCAGATGTGTCACACATTTGCCATAAATTCTGAATGTTAGCACTCTAGTTGCACATTAGATCACTGTAGTAAAGCTACTGCTCACCAGGGACGTCTGCTGCTGGTATTCAAAGTGCATGTTTCAGTCTGCATGTCAGAATTTTTTTAATGAAATAGAAGAGGATTTGAGAAGTCACTCAAAATGATCCCTAATTTTTCTTTCTGAAGCACTAATACTTTCTATGGCAAAATTAACCCCCTCATGTTGTTCCTTTTTAAATTGAGTGTTTTCAGACTTACCACTTCATTCCAATCAAGATGGCTTCTAGTGTGCCATACTTTTGTCATAAGTAAGACTGTTAGCGCTCTAGTTGTTCTTTAGAACACTCTGGGACATTCTGTCATTGGGCTATACTTGGGGTACATCTGGGTGATATTTGGGCTACATTTAGGCTCTTTTGTCTCTGGTGGCCATCTTGGGAGACTGTATGTCAGCATTTTTTAATGAAATTGAAGAGGGTTTGAGAAGTCACTCAAAATGTGCCCTAATTTTTCTTTCTGCAGCACTAATCATAATTCATATGGCAAAATATACCCCCTCATTTTGTTCCTTTTTAAATTAAATGTTTTAAGAGTTACCACTTTATTCCAATCAAGATGGCTTCAGGTGTGCCATACCTTTGTAATAAGTAGGACTGTTAGCGCTCTAGTTGTTCTTTAGAACACTCTGGGACATTCTGTCATTGGGCTATACTTGGGCTACATCTGGGTGATATTTGGGCTACATTTGGGCTCTTTTGTCTCTGGTGGCCATTTTGGGAGACTGCATGTCAGAATTTTTTAATGAAATAGAAGAGGATTTGAAAAGTCACTCAAAATGTGCCCTAAGCACTAATCATACCTTCTATTGCATAATATACCCCCTCATTTTGTTCCTTTTTAAATTCAATGTTTTAAGAGTTACCACTTTATTCCAATTAAGATGGCTTCAGGTGTGCCATACCTTTGTAATAAGTAGGACTGTTAGCGCTCTAGTTGTTCTTTAGAACACTCTAGGAGGCTGCAGTAGAACACAAAGGAATCAACTGACAGTCTCTGTCCTTGTTGGATGTACATGTTTTACTGAGAATGTCAGACTTCATTTTCACATGACTGAGAAAGATAATGTGAATTTACAGAAAATATGCTTTCAGTTTAGCTTATAGATCCCCTTCCAAACCACTGTGGGAAAATCATGAGATATTAGTTTTCTTTCAAACAATATTCATGATATCACAGCAGAAGGTTTTTTCACATGGTAAAATCACCTTAGAACCCACCACAATTCCTAAAACGAGTATGGTACCATCAACAAATGATTTATAATGTAACTAAAGTCCTAAAACCCTCTATTAACTACAATGCTTTTTAATGAGGTGCTATCATGTATATTGGTCCCAATATATATATATATACTGAAAAACCATAGGTTTCACCCATGTTATAGTTAGCTGGACATTTCTCTAATACAAAACCATTGAAATTCCCCCGTTATAGTTAGTTCAGCTAACTATAACTCGTGCGCCCGCAATGCACTGCTGATGTCACATATTACATCACTCATCACATCACTGATGACATCTTAGATGACCTCACTGATGACATCATCTAGTGAATGTGTGTCTTTTTGAAAAATACATATTTTTTAAATATATATCTAAAGGTTGATGGAAGAATAAATGGGTAAATAAGTGTCTAAATGGATGTTTTTTTGTTGTAAAATTGATTGTATAACTGACTTATTAAGTATACCTTAGTGAATACATGTATTAGCGAGTAATGTTTAAATATGTAAATATCTGTATCAGTGTCTCACTTTGTATATAAGTGACTGCATGGGTTAGTGAGTACCTACATGAGTGTCTATATGAGTTATTAGTTGGTTTTTTGAGTATCAGAAGGAGTGTCTGTATGGTTTGGTGGGGGTATTACTTAGCGCACAGATGCATGAATGACTGACTCACTGTTTTGTATGTGTTTTGAAGACATAATGTGTGCAGGACTGTATGGGTGTATGGGTGTGTTATTGAGTGAATCACTGTCTCAATAGTATCTTTATGAGTAACTACATATGTTTTAAACTAGTATATGCGAGTATTGATGTATATAAGTGAGTATATGTGAGTGAGAGATTAGAGGAGTTCTTGTATGAATAAGTATGTTTCTATAAGTGATTGTTTAAGATAGTAAGTATGTGTACGTTTCTTAGAAGTAAGTGTAGTGGTATGTGTATAGCTGCATATTCAAGTAAATGGATGTTTGATAGTTTATTTGCATGTGTGAGTATGTGTGTGAGTAACTCTATGGGTGAGTATCAGTGTGTAACAGGATGTATGTGGAGAAGTGTGGCTCAATGGTTAGAGCGGCAGACCCTGATGCAGAGTTCTGGCCTGGGACCAGGGTTCAATTCCCTCCTCGGCAGGTCTTGGGCTCAATTTCCTCAGACCTGACAATTCTCGCCTCTGTACCTTTTCTAATCATGGGCCCCACGCTGCAACTCTGGGCAATAGCTTGCTTAACCTCCACACCGGCCCCAACAGCGCTAGGATGCCTTGCTTCACCCTGGGGGAGCCCAGGAGTGGACACTTCACAGGGAAAGCCAGGAAGGGTTTCACAGCGGTATGAGTAATAGCGCCAGGAAACCGCTTGGTGGCAGTGCGCTCTACAAATACCTTGACATTTACATGTATAGGTGTTTGAGTACATATGATGAGTGAGTACATGTATGAGTGACTACATAGAACTGTTGCTGAATGAGTGGATGTGTATGTAGATGTTTGAATTACCTAATAGGTTGTTGTAACTGGTATTGGTATCTCCATTTTTTTGAAAATTTTTGTTTCTATTTTTGAATGTATGTATCAAAGGTTATATTAGGGTGAGAGGAGGTCTGCCACTCTTTCACAAGGATGATGTCATCAGTGATGTCATTTGAGCTGTCATCAGTGATGTGATGAGTGATGTCACTGACCATGTCATGAGTGATGTAATATGTGACGTCATCAGCAGTGCATTGCGGGTGCGCGAGTTCTAGTTAGCTGAACTAACTATAATGGGGGAATTTCAATGGTTTTGTATGAGAGAAATGTCCAGCTAACTATAACATGGGTGATACCTATGGTTTTTTCAGTGAATTTTAAAGTTTTTTAAATGCTAATTCCTAACTATAACGTGGCTGAAACCTACGGTTTTTTCAATGAATTTCAAAGGTTTTGTAAATGATAATTTTTAAATGCATTTGTTATTTTATTTAAACTGACTAACTACATTGTTTTAAAGTATTTATTTTTAGATATTTTATTTTTTAAATTTCATTACATATTTTTAATATAAAGAAAAAAAAATGTTTTTTAAAATATTGAAATTGTAATATTTTTTATTTTATATTTTTTTTAATATATATATATTTTATATAGCAGGCAATGATATCCTATGGAAGGAAATACAAGTTACTGGTAAGTACGGTTAAAATTACTTTTCAGGATCAGTACTGGGCTGAAAGATGCAGCACTGAGGTCTCTCCTGATAACAGGTGAGTAAATCTGAATCCGTACTTCGGCTGATTTTAGAGGAATTTTTTTAAGTTCCAAAACTCCACACTTAAAAGAATTTCCAAGTGAAATTAGTCTGTTAGGCTATGGAAGGAAATTGAAGTTACTGTAAATATGGTTAGAATTACTTTTCAGGATCAGTAGTGGGCTGAAAGATGCAGCACTGAGGTTTCTCCTGATAACAGGTGAGTAAATCGGAATTCGTACTTCGGCTGATTTTAGAGGAATATTTGTACATTTCAAAAATAGACACTTAGAAACTTTTCTGGTGAAAACCACACAATAGATTCCTATGGAAGGAAATACAAGTTACTGGTAAGTACACTTAAATTTACTTTTCAGGGTCAGTACTGGGCTCAAAGATGCAGCACTGACGTCTCACGTGAAAACAGGTGAGTAAATCGGAATTTGTAGTTCGGCTGATTTTAGAGGAATATTTTGCTCAATAGTGAAGGAAGGGGGCGGGGCCTGAGGTGACATATGTGCAAACACGCCCTGTGGTGCGTTTTAAGTTGGGGAATTAATTCCTCTTCAATCCTGACGTCCCCTGTGGGCCAACTAGCCCACCAGGTACCTCCAGTATGCGCCAGGGAGCTGCGTTGCAGAGAGGTGTTCAGAGGCCACGCCCCCTTTTCACAACACTCTGCAACGTGGCTCCGTGGCACTTACCAGAGGTACCTGTTGGGCTAGTTGGCCCCTAGGGGACCTCTGGATTGAAGAGGAATTAATTCCCCAACTTAAAACGCGCCACAGGGCGTGTTTGCAGATATATCACCTCAAGCCCTGCCCCCTACCTTCACCACTGTGAAAACACGCCCTGTAGCGCATTCTAAGTTGGGGATTAAGTCCCCTTGCATACTGGGGGTCCCTGAGGGACACTAGCCCACCAGGAACCTCCAGTATGCGCCAGGGGGCTGCGTTGCAGAGAGGTGTAATGAGGCCACGCCCCTTTTAACACCTCTTCAACGCAGCCCCCTGGCGCATACTGGAGGTTCCTGGTGGGCTACTTAGCCCCAAGGGACCCCAGTATTCAAGGGGAATTACTTCCCCCTCTGCAAACGCACCAGGGGGCGCGTTTGCAGAGTGGTGCAGGGAGGAGGCGTGGCCTCCTCCCCTATCCCGTTTTTTAAAAAATATTTTGTTTTTAAGAAGGGGGCTCTCTAGCTCCTACTTTTTCTTTTTTTTGGGCCCTGGGTACCACATCTACCAGGGCCTCACCCCCAAAATGTCTTTTAATTTTTTTTTAACGGGAAGGGGGCCGCTTGGCCCCCCTCCCGTGGCTAATCAAGGCCCAGGGGACCCCATCCCCTGGGGCATGCCACATTTTATTTTTAATTTTTGAGGGGGCTGCATAGCCCCCCTCCTCAGGCCACTTAAAGCCCCGTGGACCCCATCCCCGGGGCCGGCCTACATCTTTTTTTTTTTTTTTTATTTGTAGAGAGGGGTCGTGTCCCCCCCCCCCCTCCTGGGCCACTTCTGGCCCCGGGGACATCATCCCCCGGGGCCTTGCCTTCCTCGTTGGGGGCTGTGGGGGTGTCCCCATTCCCTCATGGTCCCTGCCGGCACCCCGCATCCTGTGGGAGCCGGCATTGCTTTTCTGCTTGGGGAGCAGCTAACTTTCTGCTCCCCATGCAGAAAAGCAATCTGCTTTGATTTTTGAAATAGAGAGCAGGTTTCCTACTCTCTATTTTAAAAACCAAAGCAGTTAGCTATGGTAGGGTGGGAGCCGCGAGGCTCCTGCCCTACCATAGCAAACCGCAGTGTCCAGGGGGTAGGCACCCCAGGACATTGCAGGAGCCGGCCCTGGGGGGTGGCGGTCCCCAGGGCCATCAAGGGCTCCAGGAGGGGGGCCACGTGACCCCCCTCCAAACAGTTGGGGGTCCCCCGGGCTGTATTGTCAGTCACGGATCCCCTTATTTTGAATTAGTGCCCCGGGGAGGTGGTGGTCCCCGGGGCGTGTGGGGGGGGGGGGGGTGGCTTGAGCACCCCCACACAGGTTTTTTTTTTATTGGTTTTTTTTTTAAAAGAAGCCCCGGGGGTGTCGGTCCCCGGGGCTGAGGGGGGGCCGTGAGCCCCCGCGTACATTTCGTGGAAGCCCCGGCTGGTTGCGGTCCCCGGTGCTGTGGGGGCCTCAGAGCCCGCCGCCCATAATTTAGTAAAGCCCCGGTGGGTGGCGGTCCCCTGGGCTGGGGGCCCCTCTGGGCACCCCTTTACAAAGAGTCCATTGCCCCCGGGATTTAGCCCCCCCGGGGGCTAAAAAATAAATAAAATATATGCAATTTTTTTTATCGGCAGAGTAAGCGTATCATACGCGCATCCCGCGATGTAAAAAAAAATGTTTTTTTGGGCCTTGGGGGTCCTTGTGGGACCCCGTAAGCAGGCCTAGGGGTTCAGGGTGTTTCTACCCTGCCCCCTTTTCGCGTTTTTCCCGTTTCTTTTTCTGTTTTCTTGTGCCTCGGTTCTACCGAGGCACAAGATGGCTGCCAACACTTCCTGGTTTGGAGTGTTGACAGCCAATTAGCATAAAGCTTGTGCTCGGGAAGGTACGCGTACTGTACCCGTACCGAACTTCGTCTATAGATATATTTATGATTTTACTTTTGATTTTCTCAGGAACTACTGAACGGATTTACACCATTTAAGAAAAAGCGTAATCTGCGAACCAAACTCTACCTTTTTGCCAAATTTGGTGTAATTCCGCTCAGCAGTTCGGGCTGTAGCCATGTCTAAAGGTCCCTATGTAAAATTGCTAGGGGAATACACTTTTTGGGAACCCCCCTTTTTTCTCGGCCCCCGCTTGACGAATCACCCCCAAACTTTCAGGGAAGGAGCGGAGCGCCACATCTTCTTTGAGAATTTTGCGAAGATTTGCCAACCAGCACCAAAGTTATTCCAAATAGAATGTTGCGGATTTCCTATGGAAAGTAGGTCCTAACTAATATATATATATATATATATATATATCGAAAACAAATCCTGACCGCCAATGTCACAGCGGAACAAAGCAGGTGCGGACCTCTTTCCCCAGAATTATTTTCGTTCAATGACGAGCCACGAGTACACAGATTTGTGTGAGCAGTAGTAAATTTATTGCATTATCTTAGGACGGCTGTCCTCCATGACGCGTTTCGCTCCGCGGACGGAGCTTGATCACAAGGACGCGGCACTCCAGATTTTGGTGATATTTTAGCTTCATTTATTTTCAAGAGGCTCGAACAAAAAAAAAAAAATTAAGCTAAAATATCACCCAACTCTGGAGTGCCGCATCCTTGGTGTAAAATTGTTTTCTGGCCCATTATCCGGCCCCTACGCAGAGCACCAGTAGCTGAGCGCATGGAGTTCTGAGGGTCACATTGTTTACAATGTATATATACAATTATAATTCTTCAATCGAGCATCGTGGCGCTGGGATCACACGTCCTGATCAGGTCACTGGAAACCGACATCTGGCAGTTGATCCCGGTTTCCAGTCGAAGTGTTGGTGATCTGCACAAGTGAGGTGGAATCATCATCAGCAGACGGTCATAAGCAGTCTGTCTGGGCCCAGTCTCTACATTCAGATTGATGTTTGTTGAGTGTAGGAGGCTGCCTTAGTATATGGTGTACACTGATTTAAGTGAAACCCCTTGCACTAATCCAGACATTTATGCTGATTTTAGTGGTCTTAGAGAACCATAGAAAGCTCTCGAAGTGGTAGCGGTCAGGCTTAGTCCAGGACTGTTAAGCAGTTTGTTTTACCAGAACTAATCATGTAGTGTATGATAAATGAAAAAGAAACACACAGTGTAGTTATAAAAATAAGTATTTTTTATCATACACACTCACTGGTATATCTCCTACCCGAGATATCAGTGCAATACACAAAATTTCAAATGTAACCAGGTAACCACAAATACAATGTGGTCTCCAAGGGGAGACCAAATCATATACTAAAGGAGTGGAATGCTGAGGGCGCTAGAGGGCGCCGAGCAAGATGGCCGCACGTAAGTGAGGCTCCGCCGAGACCATCCAACATTTGCTCATTTATCCTGTATAACTCGCCTAACCGGAGCCCCATCTACAAGCCGCACACCACCCGCTATCTCTGGGGATCCGATGAGGTGATTTCTGCCTGCCGGAAAGCTGGTGCGACCTTCTCCGAAGCCGAGCTGTCCCGCGCTGTGTGCGCGCCTGTGGAGAACCGGCCTCCCATCTTGAGCCCGCCCTGACGCCGACCGGACTGGGGACCTCCTCCGCTGCCTACGGAGGGAGACCGGAGTTAGCGGCGCCCGGTGCCTGGGGCAGCGGCGCTTGTGTGGATCACGCTGTGCGGCACTTGGAAATCGGACGGCCGGTCCCGGCCCTGTTGGTTGCGGTGAGTGGGGCGGGGGTACTACGCGATCCCGGGGCTGCGGAGGCGGCGCTGGGCCGCGCGAGCTGTGGCTGGCGGGGTTGCGGGGGGGGAAGCCTACATACCGGCGGAGTGGCGGTGCTGCGATCCCGGGTTGACTGAGAGGCCGCTGGATGAGCTTTCTCCGCATACGCTTGGCGGCTGGGGGCATAGACATTTTGGCGCACTTTCGCCACCAGGCGCCATTGCCGCTTCTATCCCAGGCTGGGGATAGCTGAGGGGCCACGGTAACGTACTTTGGCGCTGGGCCGCTGGTGTGTGCTTTAAGACTTCTTGGGGCGCCCTTCACGATCTCCCTCCTATATAATTGCGGTGCCTTGGCTAGGGTACTGCACTGATCGCCGCCATGGGAAGGCCGGAGAGAAACTTGCCGAAGATAACGTTTGACACCAAAAAAACGGCGCTCACGTCTTCACAGGCGCCACCTGACTCTGAGCAAGGGGGGGCAGTTGGGGGCACCCCGAATTTAGAGTCTACATTGGTGGCCATGCAAAAAACCCTACAGTCCATCGAAGGCACCTTGGAGTCGGTTAATCATCGCCTTGACCAAATGGCAACTCAATTCGACCGCCAAAACGAGCGGATGGGGGAAGTGGAGCAGAGAGTGTCCGCCACGGAGGATGGCCTTGCCACGGTCACGACTAAGGTGTTTAATATGGAGAGGGTGTTGGCGGTCATACAGGCGAAGAATGAGGAGTTAGAAGGGAGGTCCAGAAGGAACAATATACGCGTCACAGGCCTGCCGGAGTCCACAAATGTTGGCCGGATGGAGGACTTCATGGAGCGTATGCTGCTGGACGTTTTTGGGGCGGACCAGTTATCTCGCGTCTTCATCGTGGAACACGCCGTTCGCTCCCTGGCGAAGCGACCTGTGCCTGGGGCGCAGCCACGTCCTATTATAGCTCGGATCCTGAACTATAGAGACCGGGATACTATACTGCGCCTTGCAAGGGAAAAGGGCACCATTGAGTACCAAGGTAACAAACTGGAGTTCTATCCTGACTTTACCATGGTGGTGCAAACGGCGCGCAAAGAATTTGCCACAGTGAATCAGCTCTTGCGCAACGAAGACATCCAGTACGCCATGTTGTATCCTGCACGGCTTCGGATAGGGCCTCCGTCAGACAACAAAATCTTTTCCTCCCCCAAGGCGGCCATGGATTACGCCAAAAAGCAGAAAAAACGTAAAAGAGACTCAAATGGGCATCGGGATGGGGAGGATGATAGGCAGGACGAGGTTGCTTAACTTGTTGCACACAATCCACAGAGCGCGAGGCGTAGCCACGATGTCCTGATCTGATACACACTGTCTGCTCTCCTACTTGTAAATACTGCCCATCCCTAAAGCGACCGGTTACCTGGGTTATTAATTGGCGTCCCCGCGCATGTTGCTGCGTGATATCCATACTGGCCCGTATTATCGGTATTTGCTAAGCAATGCGTGCTATTGACTGGGCCATGAATCCTACAGTAATTGTTGGGACCTAGCTTGGTTGCTACGGCCGAAGAGGGATGTACACACATACTGTGATATCTGCATGTGACACTGTCCACATATGTTGGCGCCTCTGCTGAACCATGAGTGTATAGATAAGAATCATATGGTGGTGTATTGATATTTGACTGCTGTTTGTTTTTCCTATGACCATGCAGATGGGGTGAATGGGTTGGGGTTGTTCATTATTGAGCATGGTCTGCACTCTCGTTAGTTCTCTGATGGGAGTTGTGTGCCGCTGCGCCCCCAGATATGGGAGTTCCCCACATACAGTTGTTTGCAATGTTGGGGTTTGTAAGGGGGGGGGGGGAGGGACGGCTTTGGCAGGTTGGGCATGCTGAAGTGGGTGGAGGGATGGGGGGGGGGGTTGCCGTTTTGGGTAGGGTTGCTGTATTTCCTGGTCATTGGTGGGGGATCTGAGATGACTAAAAGATATTTGGAACATTGTCGGTATATGTACGGTTTAACTTGCAATGAGGTTCATGACATTTCTGCATTGCTGGGTGGAGGATACTGGGTTGTCGGGAAGGAGTTGGGAGGTGTCCACTGCCTGCTGGGTAGCTTGAAGGTCTGGAAGTATGGATAGGGGGGGTAAACTCACTTGTATTACTTGGAATGTTCGGGGATTGAATCGACCGCAAAAGACTAGACAGATGCTTGCGTCCCTGAATAGGCATGGTGCACAGGTAGTTTTTCTACAGGAAACGCACCTTCGGGGAAGGGCGGCTGAAATTGTGGGTAAGCAGTGGGCGGGGGTACGGTTGGCTACGGCCTATTCATCTTATGCACGTGGGGTGATGATCTTGATTAAGAGAAATGTACCATTTGAAGTGCTCCATGAGGAGATTGATCAGGAGGGTAGATATATCATTGTGCAGGGTAAATTGTGCGGAACGCTGGTCACCCTTCTTAATGTATACGGGCCGAATGTGGATGATCCTGACTTCTATGTTACACTTTGGAACAAAATCTATATGCTTCCCCCGTCGGCTGTACTCTGCGGAGGAGATTTGAATGTCACGTTGGATGTTGGACTGGACAGGAAACAGGATAGGTCTTGCGCCCGAAAGAAAGCTGCGGATGCGGTTTGTGACGGTATGCATGGACTAGGGTTGTTGGATGCCTGGAGATTGAGGGACCCGAGCAGACGAGAGGGAACATGCTACACGTCGGCGCATGATACATGGTCGAGATTGGATTACTGGCTGGTGACTCGTGATGTGAGTGGATGGGTACTGGATGTGGAACATCTACCTCGTACGATCTCTGATCATGCGCCGGTTCGACTGGTGATGCACTTGCCGACACATGCACCGGCTCCTTTTACTTGGCGCCTATCCCCTGGTGGGTTATCTGATCAGGTACTGCGTGAGCGATTGCGTCAGATTATTGAGGAGTTTTTCACCAACAATGTGGGATCTGTTGACAATATGAGTACGGTGTGGGAGGCCTTTAAGGTGACTGTGAGAGGGGCGTGTATTGGCCTCCGATCAGGGGTGCTTACGTCACTGAGGGACTCCATGGCCAGGTTGGAAAGAGAATTGTTGGTCCTGGAACGACAGATGGAGGAATGTTCGGGGGAAACATTATTAGCCGAAATTAGATCGAAAGTCACTGAATATAAACGAGCTGGCGGAGCAGGAGGTGAAATTCCTGTCCAAACACACTAGAGCTAGATATTATGGGAAGGGGGTAGACCGGGGAAAGGATTGGCGGACCGGGTGAGGGATCCCTGGGCGCGTCACTGCACTGTGCAAGAAATAGAAGACGGTAAAGACGTAGTGACTAGCACGGAGGGTATTCTGGCTTGCTTCACAAAACACTATGCACAGCTGTATGAGCACAGGGACACAGCAGATGAGGAGGAAATAAATAGGTACTTCGAGGACATCGCTTTGGTATGGTTATCGAGGGGGCAACAGGAATTCCTTATGCATCATATCACGGAGGAGGAGTTTAGAGAGGCAATAGCTGCTCTCCCGAATGGTAAGGCAGCCGGCACAGATGGTTTGCCCTCTGAATTCTATAAAGAATATGCAGATCAGTTGCTACCACACCTGGCGATGGTTCTGGAAGAAGCGGTTGACTGCGGCCAGCTGCCAACCACAATGAGAGAGGCGCTACTGGTAGCGCTGCCTAAGCCGGGATAGCCCCCGAATAAATGTGATTCGTATCGCCCTCTCTCCCTCATGAATACAGATGTAAAAATAATAGCTAACGTTTTGGCCACGAGACTACGCTTACTCCTCCCAGTCATGGTACTGCCGGATCAATCGGGATTCGTACCTCTCCGGTCCACTACTCATAATCTGAGGGCTCTGTTTGCTCTGCTACATCTGCATAAGCCGGAGCTAGCTGCGGTGGCTGTCATGCTTGACGCTGCCAAGGCCTTTGATTCGGTGGCATGGAGATATATGATAGCCATACTACACCGAATGGGGGTGCCTTTTTTTTTTTTTTTTTACATCGCTGGTAACTCACCTATACACTGAGCCCATAGCGAGAGTGAGGGTCAATGGTCATGTCTCTAGCCCATTTCCGGTTCAGAGGGGGACGAGGCAGGGCTGCCCTCTCTCGCCCTTGCTTTTTGCTATTGTGATGGAACCACTGGCCTGTATCTTGAGGCAGAGGTATGCAGAGGCGGCACTAAAGTTCCCTCTCAGGTCTTTGGCAGTGCCCATGTATGCTGATGACATGGTCCTTTATTCGCCCTTGCTTTTTGCTATTGTGATGGAACCACTGGCCTGTATCTTGAGGCAGAGGTATGCAGAGGCGGCACTGAAGTTCCCTCTCAGGTCTTTGGCAGTGTCCATGTATGCTGATGACATGGTCCTTTATGTGCGCGAACCTGCTCTACACCTAGAAGCCATACTCCGAGAGTTTATCAAGTTTGGCCGTCACTCCGATCTGACCATTAACTGGGACAAATCTGTTGTGTTGCCCCTCACGGATGCTACCCACCAGATTCCCTTCGAATTTCCGTTGGAATGGGCGACAGAGTCAGTTCGGTATTTGGGCATCTGGGTGCACAGGGACATCCAAGAAATTATAAGGGCTAATTATGGAGTGGCCATCTCTAAGTTGGAGGATCAGGTGGCGCGTTGGACACGACTCCCTCTAACACTGGCGGATCGAGTATCTTTAATTAAAATGGTGGTATTGCCGAAATTCCTTTATCAACATCCCTGTCCCGCTGAAATCGCACTTCTTTGCCAGGCTAAGATCCCTACTGATTACTCTAACCTGGGCTGGTAAGAAGCCTCGTGTAACATGGGAGGTACTGACCAAGCCATACGAGCTGGGGGGCTTTGCTGTACCAGATATGAAGTTATACTATTTGTGTGCGCAAGCACATTTCGCAACCTACTGGCTGTATGCTCCTCCATATACTCCGCATGTAGCACTTGAAGCCAGTGCTGTTCTGCCGAACCCGCTGAGGGCCATGATAGTTAATGATCATTCGGTGTTTGATAAAGGAGAGGTTGACACAGTGAAATCCACGGCGACCGCCTGGCGGGAACTAGGCAGACGAGCAGCCAGTTCGCGCTTGCTATGCCACTTCTCTATCACTCAGAAATCTCGGTATCGGGCGAGATTGGAGGTTTACAGATTCTGCAGGGAGCTGGGTTACATACTATGGGGGACCTCTTCCCTGGGGCCTCGTTCCTCTCCTTACAGGCTATGACAGACCACTCGGCTAATGCAGTTATGTCTACCTTTATCTACGTCAGGCTTCGGGCTGCTGTTCATTCTCTATATCCTACATACCCGGAGGAACCGTTGACGCTCGAAGCCTTGCAATTGCTTTACACCACTACGGACAGGGCTAAGTTGCTTTCTAAACTGTACCGAGCTGCGCAGGAAGATGAGGGGGGTGGCGCGGTTCTGGCCAGGGCTCGATGGGATAGGAGTCTCCCAGAACCACTGGGTGATGATGAATGGACCGAATGTTGCTCGATGACTGGGGGATATGTGGCCAATGGCAATTTTCGTCTTCTTCATTATAAGTTTGTGCATCAGTGGTACTACACGCCGGTCCAGCTGGTTCGGTATGGCCTTCGAGTGACTGCTCAGTGTGTCCGGTGTGGAGAGGATGACGCTGATTATGTACATCTGGCCTGGGGATGTTCACGTGTGTATGCCTTCTGGCAGGCTGTCTCTGAGGCGCTCACTGCAATGACGTCGACTGAGGTTGTGTTGGATGTGCGCCTATGCCTCCTGGGAATAGCCTCTGGTATATCTGCGAAATCGAGACGTTTCATTGTGTTGGCGCTCCAATTGGCTAAACGGAGGGTTGCTATGGAGTGGGGGGGGGGGGAGAAGAGCACCTGATGTACAACTATGGCTGAATGACATGGCGTACTGCAGAGATCAATTGAATTGTTACTATGAGGGACTGCCAGCGAAGGCACGACCATGAGATATATGGGCTCCGTATACGCAATATATGCTTTCCCTAGCTGATGATGATAGCGCCAGGAGTGGGAGTACCGGATCGTTGGATGAAGGGGGTGAACCTGAGTGAGTGTTTCCCGCGAAAGTGAATGCTGTGTGTCATGCTCAGCCCGAGTGCTCCACGTGTCTGTCTAGGGGGTCCACATGGACCTTGAGAGTTTATCACAGCCCAAATGCCATTTGTGTACCTGCTATTTCTTGTAAGACGATGGGAGTACTTACCAAAGACTGTATGCCCTTCTGATAGCTTTCTTGCCACTCGCGGGTCGCGTGTATCTTTGTCCTTCTACCTCAAAGACTCGGAATACTCACTAGGACCGGGAACCAGGAATGACCAGGTGGGAGTTGGGGATTGTTGTTACTTGAGTTTGTTTAAAAAAAACTGTAAAATGATACCGAGATTCCATAAGGGCGATATGGCTGCAGTCTTATAATGGACAATGAACATTACCTCTTGACGACTTGGTGTGCCTTTCCATGTTGTGCCTTTCTATGCTGTGCACTTGTGCTAATAATGACTATTTGCGAATTCAGCTACTTCAGCTGGTACACTGATTGCGGCCGGCCCTACCAGTGGGTTGTAGGCACACCGCTGTGTATATGTATTATGTGCAATAAAGGTCTACAAAAAAAAAAAAAAAAGAAGTGGAATGCGAACTGCAACCAAAGTCAAGATTTGGACCAGAAGACTCAGGAGAGCTGGCACTCTAAGGAACCACCGAGGTAAGTACCCAGGAACCCCACGGAGGCTGTGTGCGGAGTGGAAACACAGCCGCATACTCAATGCAAGTCAATAGCAGGGGTACAAGGGGGAGGGCTCAGGTCACTAACGAAGACAGGGTATCCGGCCTGCCGATGTGTGCCGGACCTTGGGTGTTGGTTGAGGCGTAATGGGCATTTGGGCATTGACATTATCCCCATTACAAGCAGTATGGAGTCTCTTGTGCTTGGGGGAGAGAAGGGGAGTAGGTGCCCGGCGTTTCTGTTCAATGCGGGGACGGAGAGGGCTGGCCGAGGTGGGGGGAGGCCGTCCGTGTCACAAGGTGGGGTAGACCATAGGCCCCAAACCAACGGGAAAAATAGGGGAGTGAGTATATAGGCGGCAGGGGAGAGGATCGGGGGTAGGGAAGGAGTGTATAGGGGGAAGGGAAGGAGGAGTCCTATATCCCTGGCGTAGTGGTGCACCCAGTGCGCAGATGTACGGCATCAGGGGGAAAGATCCATATCCATATGCCCTGCGGGGTCGGGAGTGGGGGGAGGCAGTGGTATGAATGAATGAATTTGAATTTGTAGAGCGCGACTAAACCCATAGGCATCAAGGCGCTAAAAGGTGGTACAACTGTTTGATCAGAGGATGACAGGGAGCGGGCTACAGGTAGGCTTCTTGAAAGAGCCAGGTCTTGAGTGCTTTGCGAAAAAGGGCATGGGAAGCAAGACCCTTAAGGTCTCAGGGAGAGTGTTCCAAAGTCTGGGTGCGAGAAATCGGAAGGTCCTTCCGCCCCATCTGGCCTTGAATACTCGGGGAACAACAAGCAGATTTTTGTTGGCGGAGCGAAGGGCCCTACCGGGAACATAGTGGGACACAAGTAAACGGATATCTTCGGGCCCAGTCCCGTTGAGGGCACGGTGCGTAAGGCAGAGGGCCTTAAAATTTATCCTAGCCTGCATGGGGAGCCAGTGCAGGATCTTCCTGATGGCAGAACCTGAAGAGTACTTTGAGGCATCCACGACAAACCGGGCCGCTGCATTTTGCACAATCTGAAGGCGTTGGACCAAGCCGTTGTTAATGCCTAGATAAAGTGCATTGCAGTAGTCCAGCCTGTAGGCTATAAGAGCCACTGCGACCTGTTTGCGTGCTTCTAGAGAGAGATAGTGAGTGATTTTTCTTAAAATCCTAAGGGCACCACAGCAGGTGGAAACTGTCCTGCTAACCTGTTTATCAAGGGAAAGAGTGGTGTCCAGGATAACACCCAGGTTGCGGGCAGAGGAAGATGGCGTAGGGCAAGCGCCAAGGGCAGGGGGCCACCAGTCCATAGACCAGGTCTCATGTTTGCCTCCAAAAATGAGGACCTCGGTTTTCTCCCCATTCATCTTGAGGAAGTTCTTGACTATCCAACCAGCGACCGCCTCCATACAGTTTTTAAAGTTAAGAGCTGTAATGTTCACAGATTGTGTTATGGAGACCATGATCTGTGTGTCGTCGGCGTAGGAAAGAACTTCTAGCCCAAAGGACCTTACAAACCTGGCGAGTGGGGCCACGTAAACGTTAAAAAATGTGGGGCTCAAGGAGGAGCCCTGGGGAACCCCACACTTCACAGGCTTGATTGGCGAGATGAAATCGCCCAGCTTTACCCTTTGCTTCCGTTGGTCAAGGAAGGATGTAAGAAGGCTGAGTGCGGGACCATCAACTCCCAGCTTACTGAGGTGGCTAGCTAAAATGGATGGAGAGAGGGTGTCGAAAGCCTCCGTTAGATCTAACAGCACCAGTAAAGTTGTCTGGCCACTGTCGTCCTTGGCCCGAATGCTGTCAACAACCACGGTAAGTACCGACTCAGTGCTGTGTGCCCTCCTGAAGCCATGCTGTAAAGGGTCCAGAGAGCTGGAACTGTCGAGGAAGGCACTCAAATGATGGTTAAGGTGTGCCTCCAGGAGCTTAGCGGGGGCAGGAAAAAGGGAAATTGGACAGAAGTTTTTTAGGGTCCCAGGGTCCAGAGTGGGCTTTTTCAGCAGGGGCTTGATAATGGCCATTTTCCACGTAAGGGGGTTAACCCCTTCTGAAATAGCCAAATTCATTACCTCTACAAGGGGGGGCAAAATTACCTGCCTGCATTCTTTCAAGATTTTCAAGGGACAGGGGACAAGCGGGGATCCGGATTTGAGCTTGTCCAAAAGCAGGCTAAGGTGGTCGGGGGTGAGGGGGGGAAAGTGGGTGAGATGACTGCGAGGTTCGGTCACCTGATTCTCCAGAGTCACTACGAGTGGAGCAGGGATCGCTGAGTTGAGATTGAGGGCTTCCAAGTCTGTGTAAATATCCATGATCTTAGTATGGAAAAAGGTGGAAATCTGATCACACAGATCTTGGGAGGCTACTATAGGGTCGGTTGACTGAAGGAGGGATAAGGTGTTAACTATTTTAAACAGGTCTCTGGGGGAGGTAAGTGAGTCAGTTAAATTGGAAAAATGTGCCTTCTTTTCTGCCAGCACTGCCGCTTTATAGCCCTTGAGGAGGGTTTTGTGTTTGTCCATTTCTATGGGGTCCAGGTGTAATCTCCATAATCTTTCTTGCCTCCTACATCCCTGTCTAAGTGTCCTAAGGGAATCTGAGAACCAGGGGGCCGAAGGCCGCTTCCTGGCTGAGTAGTGTTGCTAAGCCGGAGCAAGGAATTCAACGGCATCCGCCAGAGTGTTAGAGAGCTCAAGAGCCGCAGCGTCGGCATCCTTTATTGGCAGGGGCATACATTTGGACAGAAAGGGAGTAAGTGCACCATTGTCAACCTTCCTAAAATTCCTCCTCAATTCCCACTTGTTGTGATCCGGCTGGGGTCCAGTGGGAGGGGGAGGTACGAATTCAAGGGGAACGGCCAAGTGGTCAGACCAGGGGAGGGGAAAACCAGTCAGGAGCCGGGGGTCATTAGTGAATTTTCCATCAAGGGTGTGCCCAGCTGAGTGGGTCGGGCTACCCACTAACTGCAGCAGACCACAAGAAGCTAGGGAATCCAACAGATGGACGGTCTCGGAGGAGTTGGAGTTTTCCAAATGGAAATTAAAGTCCCCAAGGATAGTTAGGTTGGTGGTGTCGATGTAGGGTTCCAGGATCTTGAGGAGTCCATGACAAAAAGCGGACCTGGGGCCGGGGGGTCTGTAGATCAGGATCCCTGAAAAGGAGGCTGTGGTAGGAATGGAGGAGGGAATACAAAGAGGGGGATAGAGGGGGGAGATGAGAAGAGGCCGCAGGTGGGAATGGGTGTCCGAGAGGGAGGCTGTGGAAGCCAGGGATCAAGCCTGGCTCAAGGTGGGATGGGCCTATATCACTGTGTCAAATGATAGGCTGTCCTCTGTGCCTGGTTGTAATGTGAGGGGGGGAGAGCCAATGTCGGTGCGGTCAGCTTTAGGGAGCATCTAGAGGAAAAAGGAGCCCATGTCGGGGTGAACACCTCCGTCTGTTCTTGCATGCCTTGTAGGCATTCATAGGACACCGTCTGTATCATTGCCACCATCCAGGCTTTCTGAGAAGGGGGTCTGGGTGAGCGCCTCTGGCGCAGGATGCAGAGCTTGGCTGTGGACAGTGCAGTGTGCAGGAGGCAGTGTTGCAGTCGGGATAGAACAGGGGTGTGTCTAAGATAAAGTAGGAGGATATTGGGAGGTGTGAAGGGGATCTCGAGGGGCATGCACATTGCCAGGGTGTCCCCTACATTGGTCCAGAAAGATTAAATTGAAAGGCAATCACTTTGGATGTGGGTGAGATTGCATTGGGTAGCCGAGCACCTCCAGCAGTTAGAGTGGGGTAGGAGGTCAGCACTTCATAATTTTTGTGGGGTCCAATTCCTCTCATGGAGCGTCTTGAACAAGCAAAATTTCAATCAAGCTTCCCGGGCGCCTTTATCAGGGCTTCAAGAACCTCAGGCCAGTCCTCTTGCTTGAGGCTGATCTCAAGGCAGTCCTGCCACTTGATGTGGAGGCTAAAGAAGAGGGGCTGTTAGAAGAGGTGGTTTGTGAGTGTGCTGTAAAGCCCCAGCACCACTGTCCGATGTCGGCAGCATGTGAGCAGGTATTTCACCCCGGGTGAGGATGACCAGGACCATGGTCGGGGGGGCCCAGGCTGCGCCACAGGCAATATTGCACTTGCAGCTATTGCCAGGCCTGTCGTGGGTGGAGGCCAAATTCCTTCCTGAGGTGGTTACAAGGTTTCAGGTCTCTGTCCATCAGTACCTGGTCTAATGTATGTATGCCCGCTTCAACCTACTGCGACCAGCGGAGGATCGGGCATCAATACACAGCTGTCCTTGCCTCCCAACGTCACCCTGTTATGTAGTCTGTGATCCACTCCGAAGAGGCGGTGCTCACGGAGCCAGACTTAAGGCATGGCTTGCAGCACTGGGTGACGGTGTGAAGGTTGGGGTGTGGGCCCCATAGAGAAGGCAGAGTCAGACGTGAGAAGTGAAAGTTTGGTACGAACCCATTGTGGGTGTTCCGGGGTACCCTGCAATAAGTAGGCAAGTTGAAAAAGGTATAGGGCCTAAGAATAGTGTTCCACTGACCGTAAACCCAGGCCGCTGCAGGAGCGATGCTCCATAACTTTGGCTGGAGTTGGTCGGGCCGGTTGGATGCCCACACGAAAGCTGGGATCCGGAGTCAATGAGACATAGCATGGTCAGTTGCACCGTTACTGGGAGCATGCCAAGCGTGTAGGTAAAGCGCAGCAGCGTAACAATCCGCACCGCCTCTGCCTTACCCCTCATAGAACAGGCATTTGCATTGCAATAGGTCCCGCATTTATGAGAGTTTGAGCTATTGGCATTGTAAATGACAATGCCTTTCATGTAAGTGTTGAACAGATAAATCAAAGGAATTGTCATTTACAATGCCAATAGCTTAAACTCGCAAATGCGAGCCCTATTGGATTGCAAATGTGTGCTATAACATTTTTAAAAAGCATTAGGAGAGAGCGTGTGCTGCCTACAACAGCAGGCAGGACAAAGCTAATTGAGAAAATAGTGCTTAGAGGCTGTAATTAAAGCCTATCAAGCAACAACACATGGTGCCCCATGGGAGGTTACAAAATCTGACAAGGCGGTAGTAAGTAGGGACTACTAAGGCTTTTGACTAAGCAGTTGATATGCAGCTCCTGTTCCTCGGACAACCAGGCGCCGCCGGTGGAAAACTCCCCACAATGGGCGCCCCAACCGGCCCTGCTGGCGTCTGACTCTATCACCAAATCCGGAACCAGGCCAAAGATCGCCCGACCATTCCAGGCTTCCATATGGGCGAGCCACAAGGCCATTTCCTCCTTCACTTCGACCGAGAGGGGAACCACCTGATCGTAAGTCAGTCCCCGACGGAGATGATGCGCCTTGAGGTGTTGAAGGGCCCGATAGTGAAGGGGCCCCGGAAAGATGGCCTGGATGGAGGAGGAAAGTAGCCCCACCACCCGGGCAATCTGGCGGAGAGATGTGTGGGATCTCGAGATCGTCTGACGCAAGATGTGGCGAATCTTTCCCATCTTCTTGGAAGGTAGACTCAAGTTGCACTGCACCGAGTCCACGGTAAAACCTAGGAACACCACTGTCTGAGAAGGAGAAAGAACCGACTTTTCCTTGTTCAGGACAAACCCTAGCCCCTGGAGCAGAGACACTGTCTGCCGAAGTTGAAGGATTAGCTTCCTGGGACATTGTGCCATCAACAGGATGTCGTCTAAATAGACAATCATCTGAACTCCTTGGCCCCGCAAGTGTTCCACTACCGGGTGGAGCAGCTTGGTGAAGCACCAAGGTGACGAGGAAAGCCCGAATGGAAGGGCAGTAAACTCGAAAACCTGGCCCATCCACCGGAACTGAAGAAAACAATGATGTGGGGGGTGAATAGGAACCACCAAATACGCATCTTTGAGGTTCAGCCGGACCATCCAGTTGTTGGGCAGTAGCACGTCCCGCAACAGATGGATACCCTCCATCTTGAAATGTCGGTAAACCAACCAGCCGTTGAACTCTTTGAGGTTGATTACTGGCCGCTTGCCACCATCTGCCTTTTCCACCAGAAACAGATTGCTCAAAAACCCGGCAGGTTGTTGTGTTGAACGACAAATGGCACCTTTACACAGCAAATCGGAGACCTCCTTGTCGACCAACTGTGTGTCTGCATGAGAGAAATCGATAGGGTGTGGAGGCCTGCGTTGGTGGGGCCGATCGTAAAATTCAATGCGAAATCCGCGGACAGTCTGTAAGACCCATGTGTCCGACGTGATCGCGGCCCAGGCCTCCGGAAACAAGGCTAACCGCCCCCAATGCGGACTTGGTCCTCTGAAATAACACTCACCGTTTTAATTGTTTCCAGCGGTGTTCTTGAATCCACCTCGGCAGCGGAAGCGTTGGCCCCTGGTGGGGTAGAAGGTATTGTAATTGGTTAAGGCATTAAATTGACCTCGCCCGGAGCCTTGATTTCTGTTGCCAGACTGCTGTTGACCGCCACGGCCGGTCGCGCTGCCCCACCGCGACCGGCCCCCCGGGAGAAACGTTGCTGGAAGACTTTCTTAATGCTCGACTAAGCCCTATCCAGGGACGTAAAGGTAGAAACAAACTTCCCTAGCTCTTTTATGAAAGGGTCCCCAAAGAGTCCCCCTTGGGCCACCGCCCCCGCCTCAGAGGAGGCCAAGTCGCCCAGTTTCGGGTATAGTTTTATCAAGAGGGACCTTCGACGCACGGTCGAGAGGGCACAATTCGCATTCCCCAGGAAAATTACCACTCTCTGAGCCCAATTGGACAATACGTCCGGGGAAATGGACACTTTAGCCTCTTCCTCCATATCTAGGATTTTCGTGATAGGCCCTATGGCCTCCAAAAGCTTGTCCTGACAGGAACGCCAGGATCGATCGATCCCCTTGCGAGGATCTTTAATGAACTTCGCAAGAAAGGTGGCCATCTTAGGATCCAACTCGGGCGTAAGGGCCACTTTGCCCGCCAACGTAGGTCTAGGACACTCTCCCCGCAGACAACTCCTTGCTTCCTTTTCCAGGGGCTTGCTGAGGCGTCCTGCGACGAACTTCGCCACCTTCTCCCCAGGGGTCCAGGCAGCCGACCGCGGATGCATTATTTCATCCGGATCCAGCATGCCCGAACTATCCTGGGGCAATTCGGCGGCAGAGCCCGAAGGCCGCCAAGAACGCACAGACCCATTCTCCTCATCCATGTCTGCCGGTGACATACCACCCGAGGATGAGAGTGCCATACCTATGGACCCCGAAGGGCTCTTCCGGTTGGTGGAGGCACAGGGGTAGGCACGGTCGCCTTACACAAAAAAGCGTCACGCAAAAGCTCAAAGGCGTCCCTGTCCACACCCTGCGCCGCCCCAGAAACCCCTTCCTTACACACCTTCTTAGGGGCAGGGGGGGGGTCACTGCCCGCTGGGGCTGCCGCAGTGCCAGCGACCCCTAAATGGGCCTGAGTCACCCTTTCACACTCCTGCATAATGCGGGCAGATAGGCACTCCTCCATAGGTCCTACAATTTCTTGTACACCGCAGTATATAGAACTATCCACCGCACTATAGAATTCCTCATCCTTCAAATACTGATGGGATTCTTCCTCCTCATAATATTCCTCCTGATCCATGACAATACACCCTCCGGCAGACCTACTACCCTCTAGCAAGGAAAGACTGCTGGACACAAGATCAGGGCCACAGGCAGGAACCTGCGCAAATCGTGGGGCAGGCCGAATCTGCAACTTTGGTCCCGGTGGAACCGGAATAAGGGGGGAGGGACACCAACCCCACAGCGTGCAGACCCTCAAGTGGACCGGGTCAATGCCACCTCCCTGCGCGCTGAAAAGTAGAAAAATATGCAGGATTTTCAACAGGCGCCCCAAAAAACGCCCGCAGGCGGCAACGTGGTAAAACCGCTTTACTGACCCCCAGCGGGGCGTATCAAGGGCAATAGGGTGGAATACAGACTCAGGGAGCCCCTGAGCGTAGTGGTGAGGCGGCAAGGAAGGCTCCGGCGGATCGTTTACCTCAGCACGGTTCTCCTGAAGAGAAAACCGCGCTGAGACCAACGAGACGATCTGGCGCCCCCTAGCATCCGGAGGAGGCCACGAAACCAGGGAAATCGCGTAAAGAACCGCAAGAGTCCATTAGGGGCTCTGAAAAGGAAAACAGAGCAAGCAAACAGTATACAAAGCTGTAATATTAAGACAACCAAACGCTTTGTAAGGTAAAACACTCAAATAACCCCAAAATCTCAACAAAATGAGGAGATGAGGCAAAAACCACTTAACTGGCTGCGAAGCAGCGAAGAAAGAGGAAGTGGTCACAGGGAGGACGTCCTACCTAGCTGTCATGGACATCGGGGAAGGACTATGCTGTGGGATGTCTTGCTGTATATCATGGGACTTGTAGTTTTTCTGAA
The DNA here is from genome assembly GCF_964263255.1 of Lissotriton vulgaris. NCBI lineage: Eukaryota > Metazoa > Chordata > Amphibia > Caudata > Salamandridae > Lissotriton > Lissotriton vulgaris. The sequence continues at coordinate 155,664 of NW_028249106.1, forward strand.
AAATATAACTGTTGTTGTAGCCCTTATCCTTTGTTCTGAGGTTTAGGGCTCATGTTATGGCTTTTTGGCTGCTGTGTGTTGTATAAAATAAACAGCGAAGAAGGGAAAAAGCATAATCAGAAGCCTCCGGTCCTGACATAGAATCTGTGGTAGGGGGGAGGACAAAGAGGCATTGATCTAGTCCCAGGCCCAACAGTTCACGGTCTCTGTGATCCCTCGCCTCTGTGTGCAAAGAACCTCCAGGCAGCCTATCCGCTCGGGCTCCGTCCTATGTCATGCGGGGGGTGGGGGTCCGGGGGCGGTATACTCACAAGCTCTGGCTGCCTCCAGTGGGTACCTGGCATAAGGGTATGTGGTGTCTTCATACGTTCTGTGGCAGAGGCCGCCTCGGCTGCAGGTAACTTCTCTGGTTGGACCACCCGATGGCGGTGGGTTGCAATATCATGGGGTAGCAGGTACTACTCTGATCCTGGATCTGGGCAGAGGAAGTAGGTAGGGGTCGGGGTGGGGCACAGTAACATTGTCCTGGCGGTGCACCCCTTTTCGTGCTGCACCCCGTGGGTCACTTACTACCGGCCACATGGTTTTCTGGAGCATCATGGAATTTACTGGCTTGTTGTGAGGTCCAGCTGGCAGGGGAGCTGTTCCTCGAGTAGGTATGTTGGATGAGGGTAGGGTCCACTGATGGGCTCTGGTGAGGTCCGTATCGGGTGGGGACATAAGTGTGTGGTACGCCGCCAGGTAGCAGGTTGCACTACCCTGCAAACCGGCCTTTGCTGCCGGCATAATCATCAGGGCCGGAGAGTCCCAGGCGGTGTGTCCGGACCCTTCCGTAGTGCCCTATGTGTAATGTGCATGACAGACACGGTGGGGGTGTAGTTTCATTCAGGCCCCCACCGCTCTGTTGGTGAAAGCTGATTACGTCCTGAAGTGCTGGCTGGGCAGCTTGGAGAGGCCTCTTTTGGTGCTGTGGGCTGCAGCTCCTTATGCAGAGGATATGGCAGGTATGGTGGGGGTGCAGCGGTGATTCACGCTCCCACTGCTTCCAGTGGAGAAGCGGTTGGCATCGGTAATTGTCAGCGAAGCGAGCTGCTGACGATTGGCCCAGCCAGGCTTCTCTTGAAGCTGTCGAGCGCTGTGGAGCCCACGACGTAGGCCCTGTTCACCCCATGCCATGCGGGACCAGGATAGTAGGTCCGCAGGCTCAACGCTGACGTCCGTCACCGTTGCAGTGCTGGTGGTGGGAGTTGCATTCGGCAGTAGAGGCGAAGGGAACAAGTTCGAGTAGTCTCCGTGTGATGAGAGACGCCACATCCACCTTCCAGGTCCCGTCCTCGCATGGGGTTCCTGGATCAAGCGGCCATCTCCGTTAGTGGCCACACCACGCCTCTGATAACTTGGTTTCATACGCCTTTATCATTCTTACTCCATATAGTGAACGCACACATGAGCAGTTCGCTGTGCCACCCCAAACTCTCTGAAAGAGCACTTTTAGTATTTGGGCTTCATATCCCTTATCTCATCTGCAGTTGTTGTAGTGTCCTGCCAGCCCAAGTACTCGCCAATACCCACGCCACACACGGAGAGTAGTTTTACATGTCTTTATTCCACTCCGTGAAAGTCCGAACTCCACATTCTAAACCGGCCTTCAACTCATTTCTCCAATGCTTATGACACAGGTTTGCGGCGTTCAGTGGGAACCAAAAGAGTTCCAGGGTTCATTTATTTACAATACACTATAACAGCATTACATGTGCTTCAATCAACACCATGTCTTTCTGTGCGGGAAGGCATTCTGTCACACAATTATGCCCTGTAGACACATTTAAAGTATTCTTTGATTCTGTATTTAATTGTAGCCTATCAAGCAGCTTGTGTTATGATGCATACAGAGGCTTCTTACTCATAAACTATCATCTTTTTCCTTTCTACAGAGGAAAATGTTTTTGAATTTGCGATTTTTGTGTTTTGATGATTCTGATGCTTCCTCTTTTATTGCCTTAGCGGCATCATGCAATAATCTGTTGCATTTGTGCACTTAATCCTGTTTTCCAAAGTAAGATAGTGCATCCAATGATGGCTCAGCTTCGTATGAGCCACAATCTCTATTTTGTTTCTTATTGAATGTTTGTGAGTGATTGCATGTTGCAGTGCAGCACGGACTGTTTCAAGCAGGCAACTGTGTCAGTATTAATGTGTTGTATTTATACAATCTTTTTTTGTATCCACCTCAATTGCTTGGTAATTTGCTGAGTTATAGAAGTTTGAAAGCCAGAGATCCTCACAGTGTTATACAATGCCTTCAATTACTTTTTAAAGTACTGCCTGTCTTATTGATCTTAAGTTCTGCTCTGCATGTATCTTTATTCCAGTTGAAATGGCTAATTTGCTTACCTGCAACGCAAGCAAGATCTGGTCATGGGTAACATGGTTCAATCTTAATATCGGCAGTAGTCAGTGTGGTCCTCCTAGTCAAAGCCTCGTTCCGTACATTCTTAGAGGTTGTGGTACTCATTTACCAAAGTCCCCCAATTTTCTGCTAGTTGAGACATAGCTGTGTGACGCATATTCGGTTTCATTTATTTTATCTTTTGTTGACCTTTTACCCAATGCAGCTTGTCAGTGTGGCACACATGCCTGTGATTTTCATCTTCTTGTAATTTATAACTGGTCATTTGAAACGTAAGTATTTTATAGGAGCGTGACCATTGAAATTGTCCATGCATTTTTTAATATATCAATGATCCTTTAAACTGTTATGGTGGAATCAATATACCAATACAATAATTGACAACATTTCGATTTGTTTTTTAAGCTTCTTGCAGAAAAACGGGAAAAAAAATCACCTTTAATTGAATCTTCAACCGTGGAAAACAATCAGCCACAAAAGCCATTAAAGAAGTAGGTAACTCATTAATTAAAATTTCTCAAATGTCACCAGTTGGCAGTTAAGTATCATGTGGAATTGTGCTAAATTTTGAATGCTAATCTTTCACCTTGCAATTTTTCTTTTCTAGTAAAGAGGCACTAATAATTGAACAAGAAAAGAATACACCCAGTATTGACTCCCATGAGCAAGAAAAGGCTGATGATGAAGAGGAAGGAAAGAAAGATGAATCCAGTTGTTCTAGTGAAGAGGAAGAGGAGGAAGATTCTGAATCTGAAACGGAAACTGGTTAGTCCTACACAATTTAATCTGAAAAATTGAAAGACTTGTGAAATACTTATTTATATAAATATATTTTTAGAGAAAGCTAGTTATGTGAGTTAAGAAATGTTAGCTCCACACTTACCTTTGGAATATTAACATGACACGTTGTAAATACCTCACCATAGCCTCTCTTACCAGATGCCAGGACAGCTAATTGCCGCACCCTTTTACTCTTCACCTCCGATAATTCTGGTTCAAATGGAGCTTAAAGAATCCTTTTACCGTAACACGGGCAAGATGTAGGAAGCTATTGGCATGTTAAACTGCATCTCATTGAAGGAAATACAGTTTAGAAATGTGTAGTGGAGACAGGCGTTACATGATCTGTCTTTATGGGGTCTTACACAGGACAAGTTTTACATTAATCAGCGCTCGTGCTAAGAGAATTGAGTACAGTTAACAAATTAAGGGATCCATAGGTCAGTTTGCCCTGGCAATACAACCACTTTAAGAAAGTCTGGAAAAACAAGATTTATGTATTTATCTGTAACATTTAATTTTAATTTTAGATAAAATCAAACCATTGGCACCTGTGAGTAGCACCACAAATAACAACAGTGCACTGCTATCTCCTGTTGTGGTTTCAGCACCATCAGTGCCCACTGGACAGGTCACTCCTATATCACCTGTTAAAAAGGTAAGACCATGCTAGTTACTTTTATTTAAAATCCACTACTCGTTTTCTCTTGCATGTTTAATGTTTTGGCATGCATTTGGTGCCTATGAAATACCGGCAGTGGGATACTTTCGACAATTGTGTACAGTTTAATAAAATTTTGTTTTTATTGCATTCATGATGTGCTTTGCATTTAGAATATGAAATATGACAAATAACTTTCTGAAGATTGACTAGCATCACATCTTTCACTGATGCTTGATTTATTTGTATTTTTAGTACAGTATTCAAAAATATTTTTGAAAAGGGTATTAGATGAACACTGCATTAAAGAGATGGAGTGATCAGCTAAGGTCTATTTTTGTCAATCATGGTGCTTGTATACTGCCATTTATTGCTGCGTTTAAGTGGGAATTATTTTTCAATTTAGCAAAATCATAATTTTAGGGGAAAGCAGTGGGGAAAATAAGAAAAACGTTTGCCTAAATCCAGGATAATGTGACTGGTTAAGACAGTCTGAATCTCAAGCAATGTTTATTTCACATATTGGGCAATCAGTCTTAAGAACACAAGGTTCAAGGCGTGTGTGCTGTAGATACACATGCTTTGCATACTGCTGCCATCTAGTGTTGTGTCTGGATGTTTTCAAGTTGCTTTTCTTTGAAGAAGTCTTTTCCAGTCACTAGGTAAAGTGACTCCGCCTTTCGGTGATAATGTGCTTGGGCATCGACTCCATTGTTAGATTGTTTTCTTTCCGCCATCAGGTTCGGACGTGGTTTGCAGCGCTCAGGGTCAAAACTGTTCTTTGGGATCCCCTCGGTGCGCAACCCGCTTTACCCTCGTCTTGTATTGTTTTGTGTGTGTTTAACCATTCTCTGTGTGTCGAAAATATAGGAAAGCTCTGTCTGGTATCGAAGAAATCGTTGTCGGCCTTCGGACCTGTAGACTTACTCTGTTACTTATTAACCAGTCTTCTGCAGATGGAAGGGACTCTGTTTCTATTTTTGTCCCTGGTACCATTCCAAGTATCCGCACACCGACCTGCATAAAGTCTGCAACTTGTGCCTCTCACCGGAGCACAAGGAAGGAGATTTCAACACTTGTCGAATTCTCCGATCGTAAAAGACTTGGTGGTACCATCAGGCTTGATGAAGGGACATGCAGCTGCGGAACATTGAACACAGCCCGGATATCTTCGGAAAAGATGCCAAGCAGTCATAAATGAAGGCGTAGGCACCGGAAGAGCAGGAGGCCTTCTCTATTCAATAATTGGACTCGGAAGTGGAGATTGAGTTGGAGTCTGAAAAAGTTCCTTCGGGACAGAGTGCCTTGAGTAATAAAGCCCCTTTGACCCCAGACTTTCTTCCACCAAACAAAAGGTGTCTGGGTTACTACTGCCTGTTGGCCATGGTTGGTGCCAAGAGACTGTTTCCAGTGCCCTGCCCTCAGGCTCGTCACCGAAACATACAATCCGGCTCGGGCCTGAGCTGAGACAATACCCATTCAGTTCCGAAACACTCCAGATTGAAAGGAAATAAGAACCAGCTCACTACCGAAAATGTTGGTGCCAAAACAAAAAAAGGCTGCCTTAAAACTACAAGAGCAGATTTTAGAAAAAATTAAAGAAAAGCTGGATCCCAAACAGAAGAAGATTCACATAAATTCCGATACTGGACGCATAACCGCTAAACCAGTAATTCCTCCAAAAAGGAAGGCAGACTCTGAATACAGAATCCCTCTGAAGGAAAAACTGGACATGGCTACCAGCCCTATTAACATTCCACAAAACCCTCCACCTTCTTCACCAATTCCCATTACACCAGATATAGATCCTTTACACATTACACCATCAGGTTCTCCTAACACAAATCCTGATTTAGGAGAGTATGACGATAATTATAATCAGCCACAACCTGATCCATGGGATGACTATACTATAGACCTGCTACTAGATACAGACCCTGATCAAACCCAACAAAACCTTCCACACCTGATGATAATACTGCATATCACAAATTAATCGCTAGAGCAGCCAATTATCACGGCGTACATTTACACAAGGAATCACCAGAAGATGATTTCTATTCAAAAACCTTAGGAAACGCACACAAAACAACACAAATGTTGTCTATGTTAAAAGTTCTGAAGAGGCATACTGATGATATTTTTAAAGACCCAGTTAGAACATGTATATTAATCCCTACCATCCAACCTGGTTTTTATTTGGGGTCAGTTCTCTTTGGATTCCTTGGTGGTCTCTAATGCCCATAAGAGGGCAAATTCACAAACCTCAGGAGATGCACCACCTCCAGATAAAGATTCCAACCTAATAGATGCATCAGTGAAGAGAGTAGCTGCTTAATCAGCCAACCATTGGTGTGTAGCTAATAGGCTAGGTGTTTTGTCCAGATGCGAAAGAGCTCACTGGGATGAAATTAAATAATTATTGCAATATCTCCCAGAGGAACACAAAAAAAGGGGGCAGGAAATAGAGCCGGAAATAGAGCCGGAGGTGAAACATTTCTAATTACTCTATCAGGTGTGCATTAGATGCTGAGGATACTGAAGCTAGGGGAATCAACACTAGCATTCTGCTAAGACGTGCCTGGCTCAGAATTTCTGGTTTCAAACCAGAAGTTCAGCAAACCATTCTTAATGCACCCTTTGATAAAGAACACCTCTTTGAGCCTCCAATCCCTTGAAATACAGAAGTAGCAACATCTATGGGAACACTTCAATCTCCTTCTGCCAGAGGTTCCTTTTGTCGCTCCTTTTTCAGAGGGTACTCCAAAACTAACACCACAGATGCAGCCGCATCTTCATACAAAACACAATCATCACCCTCTAGAGGCTTTCACCAGGGTGATTATAAAGAGAACAATTTTGAGGGAAGAAGTAGAGGTACACCACCACGCACCTCCCAGTCCACTAACGAGCAGTGACTTGCTAGTACTCCCCTCCACCCATTCATCACCGGTCGGAGAAAGATTACAATGCTTTCTTCCCTTTTGGCAATCAATAACATCAGACAAATTGTTTTGGGATATTATCCAACATGGTTATTGCCTGGAGCTTACCAGCAACCCTCCCAATATTCCACCTCACATTCACAAACTCTCACCACAATACCAACAGCTCCTCAAACAAGAGATACAAGCTCTTCTAACAAAAGGAACTATAGAACCGGTTCTCTTACAACATCAAGGATCAGGGGTTTACTCACTTTACTTCCTAATCTCAGAACATTAAATCTATTCCTACTATCAGAGCACGTGCATGTGTTTACCCTTTAACAAATGCTTCCACTTCTACAGCAAGGTGACTTAATGTCCCCACTAGACTTAAAGGACACTTACTTCCATATTCCTATAGATCCAGCACATCGTAAATATCTCAGATTTGTGATAGCAGGAAATCACTATCAATTCATAGTACTCCCATTAGGAGTGACTACTGCACCCAGAGTATTTACAAAATGTTTGGCAGTTGTAGCAGCTCATTTAAGACAACAGCAAATTCATCTCTTTCCATATCTGGATGATTGGCTCATCAAATCTAACGCACAGCAAAGGTGTCTACAATACACTAAAGCCACCATAAACCTCCTTCATTAATTGGGATTTACAGTCACTGCACAAAAGTCTCATCTTCATCCCTTAAAACAGCAACCATATCTGGGAGCAATGATGAACACTTATACATTGCTAGCATCTCCCAGTACAGCCAGAATTTAAAATGCTCTAACTTTATTACCACAGTTTCAAAACAATACCTAACAGTCAAAACTTTCATGCAACTGTTGGGGATGTTGGCATCATGCATTGTAATGGTGCCTCATGCAAGGTTACACATGCGTCCTCTACAGGAATGCCTAACACGTCAGTGGAATCAATCACAGGGTCAATTCACAGATCTAGTGTTGGTAGACAGCCGCACTAATCGCTCTCTGCAGTGGTGGAATGCACAAAAGGGCGGCCCTTCATTGACCCAATTCCACAAGTCTTACTAACAGCAGATGCATCCCACAGGTTGGGGTGCCCATCTTCAGCATTTAACAATTGAGTGTTTATGGAACTCCAAATACAAAAGTCTCCACATCAATTACTTGGAGCTTCTAGCTGTTTACCTAGCACTAAAAGCTTTTCAACCTCACCTGGTAAGGAAAGTTGTCTGAGTCCGGACAAGGAATATGACAACTATGTACAAAAACAAGGGGTGGGAACACCCTCTCTACAGTTGTCACGCTTCTCAGACCGTTTAGGCAACACATCACAAAATGTATCTTCTGGCGGAACACCTTCCAGGCATCAACAACCAATTTGCCTACCTCCTCAGCAGGATGCTGCAACAAGTACACGAATAGGAACTTCATCCCCAGGGTCTCCTTCCATATTTCCAGAAATGGGGGTTTCCACAGATAGATCTCTTTGCCACAGAGAGAACTCAAAATGCTCAACTTCGCATCCAGATTTCCACACCATTTACCCAAAGGCCCCATGGTTGAACTGGTCAGGGATATTTGCTTATTCTTTGCCGCCTCGCCCTCTCCTTCCATCACATTGATTCTAGTTGCTACCACATGGGATAGTCGACAATGGTTCACCACACTACTAGACCTGTCAGTGGTTCCACACCAAAAGCTGCACCTCACTTCCTACCTTCTCACACAGACCCTTGGAGAAATCAGACATCGAAACCCAAGGAGCTCAATCTAGCGATCTGGCTTCTGAAGTCATTGATTTTGGATACCTATACCTACCACCAGATTGTATGTCAGTTCTTAAAGAGGCAAGGAAACCTACCACTAGAGCATGTTATGCAGCAAAGTGAAATTAGTTTGTTATATATTGTAATAATAACACAATTGATCAATTAGATGCATTTATACAAAATATTATTTTTTACCTTTTGCATCAGCAGCAAGTTGGCTTAGGCTACACATCAATTCGACTACATCTTGCAGCAGTAGCTGCGTATCTAAAAAACAGCAACATTTATCCCGATTTGAAGTTCCTGTGATTAAAACCTTTATGGAAGCCCTTAAGAGAATAATACTACCCATACCACCTGCACCGGTATAGAACCTAACATTGTTCTCACAAGGCTTATGGGTCCACCTTTTGAGTCATTACTCAATTGTGGATTACAATTTTCATCATGGAAGGTTGCCTTACTCGTTGCTATCACTTAATTAAGGCGTGTTGGTGGGCTACAGTCGTTCACTTTAGAAGAACCTTTCTTTGAACTTCATAAAGATTGTGGTTCTTTGTACAAATCCAAAATTCCTTACAAAAGTAGTTTCTGCTTTTCATACTAACCAATCAGTTGAATTACCAGTGATTTGCCCCGCTGAAAGCGGACCGCCTCCTGGAAGTTTTTAATGAAGCCCTAACAAGGAGAGTTCTACCAATGACCATGCAGGAGGCTGTGGTATCTATGATCCTTTAACCAGATTTTAAAAAACTACTCCCAAGCTCATACATGCCGATATCCCAGTTAAATTTAGATGCCAAGATACTAAGTGGGATTCTAATGGCCCGAATATTGCCCTATATGCCCCAACTTATTCATCCTGACAAACGCTTTTATTCCTAAACGAAATATCACACATAAACTACGATCATTAGCATACGTGTGGCAAGCTCCAAGTATATAAGGAGAATGTTGTGCTTTGGCATTATGAGACATCAAACAGCATTCGACTCAGTTGAAAGGGATTATGTATGGGCGATTCTCGAAAAACTGAGGCTGGGACGCGCATACATTCAATGGATAAAAATGTTATATACCAACCCAGCGGCCACAGTGAGATTGCGATCCCAATTGTAAGAACGATTCACATTAACGAGAGGCACCCAACAGGGAGGTCCTTTATCCCCACTTATATTTGCCATTACGATGGAACCCCTGGCGGTTACACTAAGGGAGAAAATGAGACGATAGGGAATTTAATTAGGAGACGCTAATCATGTAGTTTCACTGTACGCAGACGACACACCACTATACATTCTACAACCAGACTTAGCGGTACCAGTTTTCCTCTCAGAACTTGAGAAATTTGGAAACCTGTTGGGCCTTCAACTTAACCCTGGGAAATCTAAACTATTCCCCATGTGAAACTTGGTCGGGACTCAAGACATTGATATGCTTCAGGTGGGGATCAAATGGGTACCAGAAGGTGTTGGATATCTGGGGATTGGATGAACACATACACACACAGCCTATTTAGATAATAATATAGGGAGAACAATAGAAGGTATAGGCAATTCTGTTACATCCTGGAAGGAGCTTCCACTCTCCCTGATGGGTAGAGTTGCGTTAATAAAAATGGTCATATTGCCATGGTGCCTATATACCCTTTGGAACTCCCTATACAGAGTAATAGGGAGGCAAAAAAGGACATCTTATTTAGAAAGGGCCCCCGGTGTGGGCGAAGTACGCTTACTCCGACGACATCTGCAACCTGTCTATTGCAGAGCACAAGGAGCAGGACTTAGCTGCGTGTAAGTTGTTAAAAAAAACTAGGAAAGTCTCAGAAGCAGACCCTATCAGAGACGGTCTCCGCTGACATCTCCCTGGTGTGAGTTAGAGTTCTCACAAGAAGAAGCACATAGTGAGGGTGAGTTGGTAGTCCATATCACACCCGCTCAAGGGTACTCCATAGCAAGCCAGCACATGGTCACCTCTGACGAGTCCAGGAGGGGAGAAGAATCGGACGTGCAGGTTAAGCAATCTACGCATCAGACTCTGGTGCCTGTGTCGGGACTCAGAATGAAGACAACAAGAAGGGCAGTGAGGTTTGAAGAAAATCACGCCACGGTGCGCCACAGCCCTCGAGCTCTTGCCAACATCGCGGGTGTGCCTCGGAGCCGAGACATGATGAGATGGTTCTCGATCTCAATCTGGGCAACCAGGCATACAGACAAGGAGGGAGCTGAAATCGCTGTTAAAACAGCTGTTGATGTCGAGTCACTTATCGGCACAGACTAAACACCCGCACCAGGCTTCGTTGCCAAAGAAGCACTTTGATCCGAAAAAACACTTTGTGTCGAATCATTCAGAATCCAAGCAAGCATCATTTCCGGCGGGAAAAAAAAGGAACATGGTCACTTTTAGATGCCGAAGAAAACCCTGGCTTTGACCACTACAAAGACAAAAGTGCTTTCCTCAGCCACAATAACACTGCCAGGGAAGAAGGTAACGGGATCTCAAAAAACAAGTCTTACAAGATGAATAAGGCACTGGTTTTGAAGGCCTACACAAGTACATGCAGGAAAAGCACCATAAGCAGTCATCCAGAAGACAGGGTCAACAATTGGATGTGCTACAGTCACTACCTAATAGTGGCTACTGAACATAGGGCCCCATGCCTTTACATCAACCTCTATACTGACACACAAAATTACCCTCACCTGCTCAGGAAGAGGAAAGCGGGGATAGCTCTGAGCTTGAGGCGTATCACTCAGACTGTGATAGCCAACTCAGCCCAGACCCATGGGATGACTGATGTGGTTCTTCCAGACACAGACATGAAGCCGCAAATCCCAACAAAAGCTTATATTCTTGATGACACCTCCTTGTACCATAGTGTCATACAAAGGGCTGCGGAAAACCATAAAATACCCATGCAGACCACAGAGGAGGAAACGGAGTTCTTGGTAGAAACACTTTAAAAAAACGGAGCGTACGGTATAATCTCTACTGATGATAGGTTCCATTTTAAATGTAACCAAATACATTTTTAAACATCTTGTTCAAGCCAAAGTGCTTACACCAAGGATAGAGCGCAAATACAGCCCTCTTCCTTCAGACCCTATTTATGTCAGTGGACACTCTACTGCAGACTCCCTAGTTGTCACTACAGCTCATAAAAGAACTGCATTGCAAAGCACTGGGGAAGATCCACCTCCTGACAAGTAGAGTAAATGCATTGTGGTTTGCTATGGGATATGCCGATCTTTTGCGGATTGCTAATTCTGTGGGCCTGTTGTCACGCTAGAACAGGCCACATGGGATGGCATGGAGGCCTTACTACAACATCTCCCAGAACAAGGGAGGAAAAGGGGAAGATATAGTTGCAGAAGGGAGACTGAAATCAAACCCATCTGTCTGATGTGCGTTAGATAGTTCACACACCGCAGCACGAGGCATTAATACATCAGTCCTGCTCCATAGACAAGTATGGCTTTGCATATCTGGCTTCAAACCACAAGTGCAACAGGACATTTTGAACATTACTTTTGATGATGAACATCTTTTTGGCCCGGAGGTTGTTACACAAATGGAAAGGGTAAGAAATGATACAGAAACAGCCTAGTCAATGGTAGCCTTGCTGTCCACAATGCTAAAGACACCACCTTTTCTGTGCTACCAAGGGAGAGGGACCTCAGAGTACCACACCAGCCATACCAAGCTACCAACAACCACAATACCACCAGTAATTTAAAAGGCTATTACTGATGTGGCTATAAATCACAAGGTAGAGAAACACTCACAAAGGGAGCCTCTGTCACCAAATAGTAACTCCCCAACCATTCCACTTGACTACACATCACCTGTCGGGGGAAGGTTACAACACTTTTATCAGTTGTGGCCAGAAGTGACATCAGACCAATGGGTGTTACACATCATCACTCTGGGATATTGTTCTGGAGCTCAAAAAATTACCTCCAAATATCCCACCAAGAAAACACTTCCTAAAGCCATAGCATCTACACCTGCTGAAGAAAAAAAGTAAAAACCTTATTTCAAAAAGGAGCCATGGAACATGTCCCATACAAACATCAAGGTCAAGGAGTATACTCACTATATTTTCTAATACCCAATAAAAATGGAATGCTCTTTCCCATTCTGGACTTACGCCCACTCACTACATCATATCAGAGCACTTTCACATGGTGACACTTCAGGATGTGATACAACTACTAGAAGAAGGAGACTTCATGGCTGTAGTAGCTCTGCAGGACACATACTTTCATATCCCCACCCATCCGGCACATCGCCTAAACCTCTGGTTTGTGCTAAGTTGACATCACTGTCAGTTCAAAGTCCTACAGTTCGGGATAAAAGTCCATACGTATTCACAAAATACTTTGCTATAGTAACTGCAAATCTAAGAAGGGAAGCATATATGTCTTTCTTTATCTGGACGATTGGCTGATCAAGAGTTACAGCAAACTGAAATATCTGCAGGTCACTCAAACCACAATCACACTCTTACACAAGTTGGGATTCACAATAAATGCCCGTAAATCTCATCTACATCCGCTCTAGATGCAGCCTTATCTTGGAGCCATACTCAATTCGATCACAGTAAAAGTTTACCTCAATAAACAAAGGGTACTCAATCTCCAGAACCAACTGGCTCTTTTTTAGCGACATTGTCACTTATCAGTCAAAATGGTGATGTGCCTTCATGGGTAATTATGACTTCTTGCATTGCAATAATTCTACATGCCTGGCTGTTTATGAGACCCCTGCATGAGTCCTCAGCATCACAGTAGTCACAAGGAGGGCAACATGGAGGATCTTGTGTTAGTTTCACCCAAGGTCAATCAGGCATTATAATGGTGGAACACACAAAACACACAAATGGAAGAGCCTTCAAGGACCCTGTTCCGCAGGTGACAATAATAACAGATGCATCACTCATGGGTGGGGTGCCCACATGAAGGACATTATGGTATAAGGGACCTGGACTGTTGCACTACAGAGTTTTCACATCATTGTTCTAGAGCTACTAGCTATACAAATGGCTCTCAAAGCATTTCTACCTGACATAACTGGGGGAAAATGTTGTGCTACGCACAGACAATATGACCGCAATGTACTACATTCAGAAAAAAGGCATGACCCATTCATTGCAATTATCTCAACTAGCACAACTCATAAGGAAACGGCCAATCAATCACAAAATCCCACTCCTGGCACAATACATGCCTCTAGGAGTGGACAACTCGTTAGCAGAACTGCTAAGCAGGACGAATCAACAGATCCACAAGTGAGAAGTCCAAACTGAGATCCAACAAATATACTTCAAACGGTGAGGTACTCCAACAATAGATCTCTTTGCTGCCGTAGAAAATGCAAAATGCCAACATTTTTCATCCAGGCTCTCGCATGCACAATCCAAAGGAAATTCTCTATGGATGAACTGGCCAGGGATATTTGCATATGCTTTTCCACCTCTCCCACTTATTCATTATGTGCTCAGGAAACTCAAGAGTTGGATGTTGGCTGTGTAGGGAAGGTCATCGATGTAGTGGGGGTTGGATGGTGCTAGCGAGAGGAATCATGTATTCCTTCAAGAGGCTTGCACTCAAACTATGATTCTTGCCATATCCCGCAGGTTTGGTTGTGGGTGTCCCAAGTATAGGATGTGGCCAGGCTGACTGACTATCCTTCCTGTTAGGAGGGAGCATATCCAATTGAGACCAGGTCCTTGGATTCCAATGCCTGCAAAGTAATTTCCTCACCAGCTTTGGAAATGCAGGTGTTAGCTCAGAAGGCTAGCTCACTGGCAATGCCAGCCCATTCAACCAGTTTATATAGCAGCCAGTCAAGTCTTTTCGAGGTCTTTGATGCAGCAGAGGTTGCAATCATACAGACCATCAGAGACTGAAGTCTTCCCATTCTTGCTCCACTACTACAGTGGCTATGAAGCACTTTTAGTTTGTTTACTAATTTATGCCAGGACTATAGGAGGCATGATCTAAACTTTCCTTCTTGACTGGTGATCTATCCTACAGATGGATCTCGCACATTGTTAAAAAGGGATGCACCCTCCCAATCATTTCCTCCCCACTACACCTTCCTCCCACACTACAGCAAGTTTCAGAGGAGTAGTCTGTTATCCTGGTGCAGGACGTCAATCTTCTACTCTCCAAGGTGGCTACCAGACTCGGATGAAACTGCTATTCGTGCTACTTCCTCATTCCAAAGAAGGATGAGGCATCAAGGCTATTCATGATCTCTGCCCATCAAATGCCTTTCTGTGGAAGCTCGGATTCAAAATATTCACACTGGCTCATATCTTTTCTGCTCTGTACCTAGGAGATTGAAAGGTGCTGTGGACTTACACAACGATTTTCAAACCTGTCCTACAGACACACATTTATTACCTGCAGTTCAACTTGGTTCAAGTCCATTCTCAGTTTGCTATGTTCCTCTTCAGCCTCACCTCCTCGGGGGTTCAAAAACTTAAATGCGGGGTTTTCTGCTGGTCTTTGGACGTTGGGTGTACAGGTGTTCCTGGACATAGGATGGCTACTAAAGGTGGGATTGCTGGAGTGAGTTCTAGACCCCTTCTGGACGATGGCTGAATGCCTGATGTTTGGTTTTACCATCAGTGAAATGAAAAGAATTCGTACTTGTATAGCGCACTTATACCCTGAGGCGTCTTGACGCTGTACGCATACCGCTGTGGAACCCTTTCTGGCTTTTCCCTGTGAAATGCCCACTCCTGGGCACCCCCAAGGTGAAGCCAGGCATCCCAGCGCTGTTGGGGCTGTTGTGGAGATTAAGCAAGCTATTGCCCACATTTGCAGAGTGGGACCCATGATTAGAATAGGCACTGAGGCGAGAATTATCACGTCTGAGGAAATTGAGCCCAAGACCCGCCGCGGCGGGAATTGAACCCTGGTCCCAGGCCAAACCTCTGCATCAGGGTCTGCCACTCTAACCATTGAGCCACACTTCTCCACATCAGTAAGCCTGTATACCTTATGATTACCATGCAGAGGCTTCCATGTATTGGGGCTATTGTAGGGATGGAAACATTCAGGGCTTACTACAGTGAATTGGGATGATTAAGGATATTATCCTGATGTTTTGTGAGCAGTCTTGAGTTTTGGGGAGGATGGCTGTAAGGCTTTTTTGTCTCAAGGCTTGGGTATCCTCCTCGTCCCTAACACCAATCAACACATTTGAACCCTGCCATAGACCCTTTTATCCCAGTGCGTCCACACTCTGGTCTCTTTCTCAGAATCAATTCAAATTTCAAAGGAGACAACACAGGATCTGCAGTGGTGGCTGGTGGATGCCAACTAGAGTTCACAGTGGTGACTGACTCATTGCAGCTTGATTGGGAGCGCTGTCTGGGAGAGAATTAGTCCAGAGGCCTCTGTTTTCTGAAAGAGAGCCATCTCCATATCAACCTGCCGGAGCTTTGAGTGGTCCGTCTGTCCATCGAAGCCTTCTTACCATCTGCCAAAGTGAGGCTGGTGCATTGCTCACAGAACGCACTACCATAGTGTGGTACTGCCAAAAGGAGAGTGGAATGGGGTCTTGGATCCTGTTCCAGGAGGTTCCATGACTTTGGAGATTGCTTGCCCAGCAGAATATTTGCCAGGAACCCACGCACCTGACAGAGTTACTAAAGGCCAGAGCGGACGAACCAAGTAGAAGTTATGAGGGTGGTCACAAGTGGTTTCTCTACCTCAATGCAGAGTCTCTTAGATCAGTGCAAAGAACCTTAGATTCACACCTTACGATCAACAGCGTGCAATGTCCACAATTTTGTGCACTGGAGTTACCTCTAAGGCATGCAGTATGATACGCATCCCGGCTGAAATGGGCCGAGAGGCTTCTACTGGCATTCCTGTTGCTCCCTTGTGTGTCTTTGATTCCGAAGATGATCAGGACGTACTGGGCACAAGTAATTTTAATTGCTCCCCCTAGTGGGCTAGGAGAGTGTGGTATTCAGAACTCCTTATCCTGAACATTTGTCGTCCAATCAGGCTACTACTTTACTGGGATCTTCTGTCTCAGCAACAGGGAAGAGTCCTGTATCTGAGTTTCCACAACCCACTTCTGCATGGAGAATGAATAGCAGCACCTAAGTGTGTTTGATTTGCTGACCAAGGTTGTTGATGTCATTTTTGCGCCTAGACTCTTTCACAAAGTCAATCTATGCGGGTGGTGGATGTGTTTCTTGGTGTGGTGCCCGAAATACTGATCCCTTACAGAACACAATTGCTGATGTTCTTTTGTTAGCCCAACAGTGTCTTCCTGGAGGTACCGTGAAGGGTCATCTATCGGCTCTTACGGCCTTTCTGGGTTTACTGGATCAACTGTCTGTTTTTTAAGTTGCTGGTTGTGATGCTTTTTATGAAAGATTCGACCCACATACCTTCTCACCCCCGCTCTGCACAACTGCTCCTTAAAGCTCTTTACTTAGCAAAAGAGGAAAACCGTTTTCTATTATATCATGCACACCTCTTAAGTGAACTGTGTGTACCTCCACCACCTTTCTGAACAAGTTGACGCTAAAAGCACAGGTGGCCTTCCTTCATAAAGTTGTGACACACCTTCCATATATTTGGCCAACAATACATTGTTGGCCAAACGATTGCTCTCACAGAGGTTTTACTCTGCCACATACCTGTTGGAGGAGGAAGGACTCCATTGCCTTAATCTGAAGATTTTACATTAACTGTACAATAGACCCATAGGATAGATTCAGCGCCTAGTGAAGTTTTATACCTTATATAATGGTAAGGCGGTGCAAAAGGGGACCTTGGTAAGGTAGCTAGTCCTTTTTGATTAAGATGAGAAAAGCACTGCCCAAGAAACAGCCCTCAGTGGGTCTGAGAGCCCATTTCACCAGGCCCAAGGCTGGTACAATTGCATTTGTTTGTATATTGCGTTTCTGCACATCTGCTATTCTGATGCATGGGCGTTAGTGCATATGTTAATGAAACACTACTAACTTGACCACCAGGTCAGGTGAAAAAAACATTTTGCCTTCTTGGTTCTGTTAAGTCCACTCCCAGACCCACCTCCTCAGGGAGGTAGGGCTGTAGTATATATTTTGAAAGCGCTGCGCAAGCTGTTAGAAGCATCCATCAGAAAAACAAGTGCCTTATCTTTGATAATGCTCTTTCTGGTGGATACTTATCTAATAGCAAATACATCACTGTCTTCCTGCCTCCCTGCTCCATGGAGTGGCCTATCCTACATCTAAGTACACCCTAAATCTGAGATAGCCAACAATTTGTTCAACTCGCAGCGCGTAGAAGCAGGGAATAAGAAAGGTGGTCAGAGTGTCTAGAGATATGGAACTGAGGATGGGGGCCTGACCCTTAGTTAATAAAGCTCAATCAGTTATCTCTCCCTCTCAATACATTGTTGATTAAAGAAATTCTTTACAACACTCTCACAATGTCTGTTCTTGCAGAGGAGAGATTTTCCTGCATAGTTTCTTGTCCCTTAAAGGAATGCCACAAACGAGCTTAGGGATACTACTCAAATGTTCTCCAAAAGGACACCTGAACACTCAAAAGATATATATTTTCAATTTGTGTTCATAATCCGTGTACAAAATGTTGTACAGTATAGATGAATATTTTCAATTCTTAAACAGTATACTGTCAAGTATTTATTAATACAGTTCACAGCTCATTATAGAAAAAGTATGCAGCAAACCTCATTCTGAAAGTAAGATTAGTGATGTACTCTTTCACTGGAAAAAAATGTTTCCTGATTAGGAAACATTTGGAAGATACCTTCCAAGAGCGTTACCTATTCTGTGACCATTAAGCATCATTAAATGA
The DNA here is from genome assembly GCF_964263255.1 of Lissotriton vulgaris. Classification (NCBI taxonomy): domain Eukaryota; kingdom Metazoa; phylum Chordata; class Amphibia; order Caudata; family Salamandridae; genus Lissotriton; species Lissotriton vulgaris. Next base: position 174,043 of record NW_028249106.1, read on the forward strand.
AGGCGTTATGGTTGCTAAAGACAGGAAACAAATGTTATCATATACCGAAAAACTACAAATCGGTCCACACTGGACTATGAAAAAAATATTGAGGCCCATGTATACCTTTTACAAGAAACCCATTTAGAAGCCGAAGTGTGTTGTCAAGTGTTTGCAAAACTTAACTGGGTACAGGAAGTTCTTTGTTCCAAGCAAAAGGGTTCCACTAGGGGAGTAGCTATAATTGTTTGTGCCAATAAGGGGATCAGGGTCCAGAATTGGGGTACTGAGCAGTCTGGGCGATGGTTGGCAGCAGTCCTCTCTATTGGTAGCTCCACCTTTTCATGTGCGGTTTATTATGGTCCTCACGAAGACAACCCTAGCTTTCTTCGAAAGTTAGAGGAGTGTATGATACAGCACACGGCTCCAGTTATATTAGGGGGCGATTGGACAGCAAGTTGGATCGTACCTCTAAAACTAAATATAACCCCCCAAATAAATCCCTTTTAGCTTTGAAGAATATTATGAAGGATTTTACCTTACAGGATGCCTGGAGAGTTAAGCACGGTACCCTTAGGGAATATTCTTTTTATAGTAAAAAGTATAGACAATACTCCTGAATAGATCTTTTTCTTTTAGACCAAGTGCTCTTGCCTGATATTGTTTCAATCTCATACATCCAAGCAGGTCTGTCAGACCACTCTGCGGTTGAGCTAAAAATTAATTTTAAGACTAGCCCTTTAGAGTATAGGTGGACCTTAGACAGAACAATTCTTTTACATGAAGAGATCAAAATCAATGGGAGTTTGTCTGAGTTTTTCCTATTTAATAATGGTACAGCCTCAGAACTAACAGTTTGGGAAACACTTAAGTCTTATTTAAGAGGTATTCTTGGTTCACAGATGGTGCTGAAAGGAAACTCAGGAAAGAAAGACATTTATGATCTTGATCTGATAAAAAAAAAGGAACAACAACTACAGTTAGCGGTTTTGGAGGATAGAGGAAGGATTCCGGCACGCGAAAAAGAGCTTCTAGAGTTGCAGACAGGCTTCAAAGCACGAGCCGACAAGATAATTAAGGACAAATGGGAAATTAGTAAGCTTCGGAATTTTGACTATGGAGAGAAGTGTGGTTCCCTCCTGGCCTGGAAGGCTAGGGCTGAGAGGAGCAGGAACAATATTAGCTCACTAATTCAGAGAGACTCGGGGTTGAAGATGTTGAGATCAGGAGAGAGGCTAGAGATTTTATGGAGGAATTATATCAAGAAGATAGCAGACATGGGCTGGAAGAGCTGGAGCAGTGGGGGTTTTTGAGGGATTTGCCCCAGTTGAGCGAGTCTGATAAATCTTCTTTAGACACCGAGATTACGGAAGGGGAGATACGGGCCCAGCTGAAAAAGATGTCTAGAAACAAGGCCCCCGGTCCGGATTTACTTCCGAAGGAGGTGTATAAGGACAGTCTGGAGGAAATCCTAGCCCCACTACTGGTACTTTTCAACAAAATCTTCGTGCAGGGAGAGCATACTCGTGCTTCTTGGTCGGAAGCCACCATCACTTTGATAGCAAAGCCGAACAAAGATCCTAAAAAAAATTGAGTCTTATAGACCTATTTCCCTTCATAACTCAGATTTAAAAATGTATTCCGGCATACTAACATCTAGACTGGCGAAAGTAATTAAGTCCATAATTCATCCAGACCAGAGGGGGTTCATACCAGGCCGTCAACTTAACGAACTTACGTTTCAAGTTGTTGGAGCAATAAACATAGCGATAGAGAGAGGACTGCTGCTTGCCATTGTTGCGATTGATGCAGCAAAGGCATTCGACCAGGTTAACTGGCGATTTTTATGGAAAACTATGGCTAAGTTTGGGTTCCCAGCTACATTCATTAAAGGGTTTTACACTATATAGGGGTCCCCGGGCAAAGTATTGGTTAACGGCAGTCTGACCAAATGGTTGAATATTTCAAGGGGAACAAGGCAGGGTTGTCCTCTGTCTCTCCTCCTCTTTGATATTTATATCGAGCCCTTTGTCTGCTCCTTGAGATCAGATCCAGTAATTACACCGTTTAAAATGGGGGATTTGGTGCTGAAGACAGCATTATACGCTGACGATCTTCTTCTTTACACGACCAATCCTGTTGAGGCCATTCACAGGCTATTTGAACTGGCTGAAGATTTCGGTAAAGTGTCGTGGTACAGAATCAATAAAGATAAAACTGATGTAATGAGTTGGAACAACCTGGCCCCGATACCAGAAGCTAAACTAAAAATCAGATACCTGGGAATATACCTCACCCATAAATTGGAGGATGTTTCGAAAACTAGTTGGCAAACGGTGGTAAAGGAGGTAAGGAAGCTGTTGACCAGATGGAACACTCTACCCCTCAACATCTATGGTAGAGTGAAACTAGTCAAAATGATAATTCTGCCTAAAATTACCTTCTTATTTAACTCCATTCCTGTAAATTTTAATAAAAAGGATATTTCTAACCTTCAAGGGAGGAATGGTTCTTTCATTTGGGCTACTAAGTCCCCCAGGATTGCCTGGAGGAAATTGAGAAGAGGATTGAAATTAGGTGGACTGGCTCTCCCTGATTTACTTTTTTATTGTTATGCTTTTCAGTTTAAGAATTTTAGACTTATGGCAAATAAGTTGGACTCCTCATCGCATGGTCGCCTCTTTCAGGCTATGTTATCGGACCTGCCACAAGGCTTAGATTTTTTTTTATATAAATTTTGGGACCAGAAGTTTTTTTAAAAAGGTCCGTCTAAAGCTTCTACAGGCAGCACTCAATATTTGGCAATCATTACGTAAAATTTTGGAGATCCCCTATTACCATTCTCAGGCCCCAATATGGGACTCTCCGGGTACCCCTGATTGCCTATTAGATCGTCTGGCTCTCCCATTGAGAGCAGCAGGCTTTACAAAATGGGGGGACCTGTGTAATAACTCTGTACTTTTAGACTTAGAATCCCTATCGAATTTAACAGAAGGCTCCATTACAAGATTTAAATTCTATCAGTTGTCTTCTTGGTGGGGGAGACAGTGTTTGGCAAAAGATGAGGAGACGCTAATCCTGGAATCAATTAGGAGGGGGAGATGGAAGGGGGAGATCGCACGTTGGTATAATTCACTAGTGGGAGCGAAAGATAATTTGGACACTGAAATTACCAAGCTATGGGACGGACAGTCTCTTAATTCAGAACCCCGAAGAGATGTTGAAGGTTTGGACAGATGCATTTACACTCTCACAAAAAATTATAAAACCATCCAACCTTAGAAGGAACCACCTGTTTACGGCATATAGGGTGTACTGGACTCCAGCGAAATTATCTAAGATCTCAGCTGAAGAATATTATTGTCCAAGATGCAGGCTCCCTGCCGTGGACGACAGGCATATGTTTGTCGACTGCCCAGAAATTACGAGTTACTGGAGACAGGTGTGTGGGTTCTTAGAGGAGGTAGTACTAATATCGATCACCTGTAGTCCCAGATTGATTCTTTTTGGTCTTCCCCAGGACTATGACATTAGAAACAGTACCTCACAGTTTATTTTCTACGTTATTGTTATTACCAGAAGGGAGATATGCAGGGAGTGGAAGTCCGTAAACCCTCCCAGATTCGCAGACTGCCTAAGGAACATCATGGCAGTTAGCCGCTTAGACATGTTGTGTGGCGGGGAAAGTGCCATTAAGATCTGGTCTTCATTAAAAGCATGGTCTGAGAGATAACTCACAATGAGTCCAGTGATTATGACAGAGGTTTAGTGGTCCTGTCCTCCCAAAGTGGCAAGGTTCATCGATAATGGGAGTTGGACTAGGAGACGACCTACCTCTGAGTGACCTCCGCATGCTATCCGCAGACTCCAGGGCGGAACAAGTTGGTTTGTGCTAGTGGCCCGGAGAAAGCCCATCTAGAGTTGGCATTTTCTGGTGGCATTTATGAGGACAAAAAAAGAAAAAACACACTTGACTATGAACCCCTTGAGTGTCTTCTCTTTCAACAGTAACTTTTTTTTAATCTAACAATAAAAAAAAAACGAAAATAATTGCCTCTAGTGTTTTTCAACACACTGGTTCCTCTTCATATTATTCGAAGTTCATGAAAACTCTCTTGGGTGCGCATTTGTATCTTTTCAGATGCCTACTTTAATAGAGAACAAATATGGGCGTGGATTTCCATAAAATCTGAGGTTGATGTGCCATAGATATGGTATTTTCATGGCTGCATATTACTGCACAATTCTCTAGAAATCTCTTTTGATCTCCAAGTTTAGCAGTGATGCATTTGTCACCAAGTCTTGTTTTTTTAATTTTTTTAACTTGTCACTTAAAACACCTAATTTGTCTTGAAGCCTTAAGGCGCCAGATAACAGAAAAACCAAGAAATCTACTGGGAAATGTATATTTCTTATCCTGCGTTTGTATCAAATTGTTTAACTCCAGTTGTTATTTGGACTTTTTCGATCCTAATCGTGACTCTGACCAAACATCCACTAGAATGAGACAAGAATATAAAAAATATCACCATTTCACTTAGCCAAACAAGTGTTTTATCTGTTCATCTGAGGTTTGATTACCTACCTCAGTGAATCCATAAACACGGTGTATAGTAGCAAAAAAGGACCCAATATAATGTCTTGTCTTAACCTTTCTTCTTTCTTTGTGCCTAGAGATTTGGGAATGCGCTGATCATTAATCCTCAGTCTCTGAATTAATGAACAGTACATAACGCGAATATCATGATTGAAAGGTAGGGGGCAGTAAATCTGTTTTCCAGTGGTTTGGGTTGGAGAGATTGTTGCATCGGTTTGTTTTACTTTCCCTGTTGGCTTAACACCAGGTGTCTTTTACCAGCTTTGAGAAGGTTAAGACTGTCCGCTTCTGTCAGACTTGATTAACTGTCCTTCACGCCTTCTCCTTTGTTCCTCTTTTCGTCTGTTCCTCTAACGAGCAGAGTATTAGACCGGAAGGTTCACGTGAACACACTTGTCTGAGCAATGTCGTATGCTACAAAGAAGATTACTGGTCTCCTTGAGTCTGACGCTTTTTTTTAGTTTTACATTTGTATTGCATTCAGTCATTGCTGAAATCAACATATCATAAAAATACCGATTTTTACAGGTATCCCTTTTAACTCCCTTTTATTTCGGACATCAGTATTTGTGAACATCATTCAGTTGTTTGTACTTTTAGGATACCGTTCCTGATTTAGAACCCACGTGTTTTAATTTCTTATTCTTAATTGGAAGCTGCTCGACATGAACCTATGTTTCCAAGAGTTTACATATGATCTCTTTTTTTGACCCTCATCTGGCTTCCAGATACTATAGGTATTTTACTTCAGTGACATGCCTTGGGAGCATGGTACTTAGTATTTTTACGGCTCTTGGTTGCTGTTATTCCTTCCTATAGATATAGAAATGGTTCAATTTCACATCCATTAATACCTCCATTTGGGGCATCATAACACTCTTTGAACACATCGTAGTTGACTTGATTACTCTCACTTTGCTTGTGGTGTATGTTTCTTGTAAACACTTGACACTGTTCCTCATAACTATTTAGATGTTTTTCGTGTTTTTTTCTGAAGAAAGTGAAAATGTGATAGAAATGTGATGGTGCCAATTTGGGAACTAAAATACTTGTAGCCTCAGCTAAATGTATTTGGAACGAAATGTGGTGGTTGTCATGGCTTAGATGTACTGTACGGCTCAATCTAAATATTTAAAATAAAAGTACAAAAAGGAAATACTACATCAGATACTCTCCCCTTTCTCCTAGAACATATATGCTTTTGAAATTCATGTGTTAGTATTGTATGCTACTAGATGTGTTTGAAAATATGTAAACGCTTGTTTGGAAAGGACTTGGCTAGTGACAGGTAAGTTAATGAACCTGCTTGCGTTGACCAGAGTGGAACTCCAAAGCTTCCCGAGATGATACTTCACCATCCTAATTAGCCTAGATGTGTTGTGTGCATTTGCAACAATAGGAAAGCTTACGCATAACACATTCATAGAGAACTCCTCCTGCTCTATTTAGTTTTTTTAAGCTGGAACAGATTTGGAGTATGTCAAAAAACTCTGAGATCTGTCTTTTGTAAATGTGGATGCGGGTTAGTTTAGGGGAGTGCTCTAGTTTGGTACGCTTAAGGATTGAATATTGCACGAGCAAGCCTATTTATTTCCACAGTAGTATTATTGGGTGCCACTGATTTTGCTGCTGATATGAACATTGGTTGATCTCCTCATGCCTGTGTTCAAAAGTAAATAATTCTTATTGGTTGTACAAGCATCCCTTTTTGTGTGAACGTGATTGCAGGGTAGAAAAGTCAATTTGTGTGTTTTCCTCGTTAGAGCAACATTATCTGATAGGCTGCTAGCCGAATATTCCTTACCATAGAATATTCTCCAGGCCTCAGACTGGATCCAGAAACATTTCATGAGCAGTACACTTGCGCGCTGGTAGGTGGTTTTGGTTGGCTCCCTGTGGCGGTTTCCGCATAGAACATTACATACGTGGTGCCTATGTAGGTGACATCTCAGTGGGCTGACGTCAGTTCTTTTCTTTACGTAGCAGTCCGTGCCGATCCGGTGAGGAGCCTTTAGTATGCCCTATGACCATCATGGGCATCAAGTGGGTGGCAGGATACGCCATCCCGTGCACCACTGTAGGTCAATAGGATCAGACAGTTGCGTTTTTCAGCTCATTCAAAGGGGCCACTCCCTCCCCTTTTTGACCCCACCCATGCCACCTACTTACAACAAGCTGACTGAGGACCACCTTTCCACCTTCGTGTTAGTTGTCTTTGCCAAAGGAGCTATAGGGAAGTTGATAACATCAGAAGTAGATCGTGTTTGCTATTCCCACTACTTTCTGTTGCCCAAGGAGGATGAAGCACTTCCTCCTATTTTAGACCTGCTCCTACTCAATCTCTCCGCGAAAAATTAGCAACTTAATTACTCCTGCTTGCACAAGTCCTGTCTGCCCTAGACCTAGAAGAATGATTGGTATTGCGGACTTACAGAATGCTTATTTTCCCATCCCCGTCCTGCCTGCCCACAGGTGCTACATGTGATTCACAGTAGGCCAAAAGCACTTTGTTTGCTGTGCTCCCCTTCGGCCTTACCAATGTCCCTTGGGTATTCACGAAAGTGATGGTAGTGATTGCAGCACATCTGCGGAGGTCAGGAATTGAAGTCTTTCCCTACCTCAACGATTGGCTGTCAGTTGTCTCCCATCTCCAGACTATGGCGAACCTTCTGTTCTCGCTGAGGTTCACTAATAGCGTGTTGAAGTCACACCTGACTCCCTCTAAGATGCACCCTTTCATGTGAGCTGTCCTGGACAGACCGGCGAGTCCAGGATATCAGGCTATTATACCAATGTGTCATCCTCTATTCTCCATTTCGTTGCAACATACTCTAAAGCTGTTGGGCTTCATGACCACCTGCTTCCTATTTGTGACACATGCCTGCTGCCAAATGAAGGGTCTGCAGTGGGATCTGAAGTTCTAGTGGGCCCAGAATCAGGGGAATATCTCCAACATGGTGAAGATCTTGGAGGGTTCTGCAAAAGACCTGCAGTGGTAGCTAACAAACCATGATTGGGTCAGTGGCACACTCCTATCCACCCAGAGCTAACTGGTGACAGATATATCACTTCTGGGCTGCAACGGCCATCTGCAAGAGGTGGAGATCATAGAACGCTGGTTTGCGTCAGAAGCCAGAATCCACATCAACCTGTTGGAGCTGCTCCTGGTGAAATGGCTAGCCTTCCTTCAATCAGGGAAAGACTGGTGCAGTTGTTGGGCATCACCATTGCCATGTTGTACTGCAACAAATGGTGGGGTCGTCGACCCTTTTTCAAGAGGATCTGCGCCAATGAATATGGCTTGAACTCCAGGGCATATACCTGGTGATTCAACGCTTGGTGGTCTTTCTGAATCTTAGGGCAGACAAACTCTGCCTTTCGATGCCTTGAGGATCATTGATGGTGTCTCTAATTGGAGGTGGCACAAGGTCCTTTTTTAAGAATGAAGAGAGCCTTGGTCGGATTGGTTTTCCTCATTTGAGATTTCAAAATGTCAACAGTAATGTGCATCGGAGTTTCCAAAATGGCTTTTGATCGGATATGCTTTTTGATCGGATATGCTTTTTGTCTTGAGTGGAGGTCCGGTCTCCCATACATCTTTCTGCCGATACCACTCCTTCCCAGAGTTCTCAAGAAGATCAGGAATGACCGGGCCAAATTCATTCTTGTGGCTCCACATTGGGCATGGAGAGTCTGGTATCCCGAGCTGTTGAGCATGAGCACGGTTCTCCCTGTCAGGCTAACCCTTTGGGAGGAACTTCTGTTGCAGCAACAGGGCAGGGTTCTTCACCCGAACCTGGCAACGCATTCCTTTCTTGTGTGGAGATTGAGCTGCAACAGTTAACAGCTTTAGACCTTCCGCTCGAAGTCTGCAAAGTTATCATGGCAGCCAGGCATCTCGGCTCAAAAATGATATACACCTGCCATTGGACCACATTTGTGGCATGATGTTCAGATAACCAAGTGTTCGAGGCATATGGGCTGCAGATGGTACATTATGAATAGATCGCCATCTGGTGTTGGGCTCGGATGATTGCACTTTGTTTTTCTCTTGGAGAGTCTTTTGTATGTTGGTGACTCCTCCCTTAGTTGGTAGTGCGCATGGGCATCGGCTCCATCCTTAGATTGTTTTTTTCCGCCATAGGGTTCGGATGAAGATCGAGACGCTCCAGATCAACTTCAGAAGAAAGTGATTTTTCGGCGCGTATTCCCTTTCCAATTCGACGGTATTGTTAGCGAACGCGTTCTTTTCCATTCCGACGCGTTACAAATTCAAAATAGAAGAGAAAAACTTGGATCTACGTCGAAGAACAGGAGACCTTTCTCGACGCAGTCAAGCCCGGAGTCCATGGAAAGGACTCCATTCAAAAAATGTCCATCGTGTGGTGCTAAGTTCCCACACAAGGACCTACACGAGGTGTGCAACCTCTGTCTATCGCCTGAACACGAATCCAGGGACTGCGAAGCCTGCGCAGCATTCTCCTCCAAGCTAACGATTAGAAATCGTCGAGCTCGAAGACACGAGGCTTCCAGAATGCAGGCGGAGGCAATCCCGGAGCTGTTCGGAGACGAACAAATCGAGGAAGAAGAGGACCAGTCGGGGTCGGAAGGGGACCAGTCGGAGGTTGAAGAACTCTTCGAGCAACAAACCGTGAGTGACGACGTCCCCTTACCGAAAAACCGACCCCGTGCGGTAACGACCCCGCCCTCGGGCCCGGTCAAACCGCTGAAAAAAGTTTCCGACGCCCCGCCTTCGGGCCCGGCAACGAAACCGAAACTGAAACCGAAACACTCGGAATCCCACCACGTCGGATCCGAGAAAAGGGCGTCATCGACTTCGACACCGAGGCTGCATACAAAGGAGAGCTCGGTATCGAAACACTCCATGTCGAAAAAGAAATATGATGTATCGCCCAAAAGACACTCGATACCCAAAAAGTCGGAATCGAGCAGACATTCGGTGTCGAAAACAGAAAGATCTGAAGATCGAAAACAAAAACAGCTCTCGGAACCAGGACCCTCGGTACCGATTCAAGAGCAACAAACAGATACCAAACAAAAGATCTTGTTTATTGACCCACAGACTGGGAAAGTGGTCACGAAGAAGAGAAAGAGTGAACAGTCAGAAGATAAACCTCTTCCTTCAAAAAAGAGAACAATGGGGACGAACATAACTCCTCCTGCTTCTCCTCGTCCTAGAGACACACCCTCTTCTCCTATTCCTCACAATAGGCCACATATTCCTACACCCTCCACACCAAGACCATCTACACCTCAGTCAGATGTAGACAGTGATATAGGGGAGGGAGAACCTCAAGGGGATGACGAATCTATCCAAGATGAGGAAGATCCATGGGAAAATTACGATGTAGGGTCAGATGAGGACAACGACCCAGAGCTATACCCCTCAAAGCCTTCACCACCTGATGATAACACAGGTTTTGTGCAGCTCATTAATAGGGCAGCAAAATATCACAAACTAGATATGCACACAGAACCTCAGATAGAGGATTTCTTGTTAGAGACTCTACCTAGTGCACAGAGAACATTAGGTACTCTTCCTATGCTAAAGGGTCTTCTCACTCACACAGAAGAAATATTCGAAAACCCAGTGAGAGCCAGGGTGTTAAACCCAAGAATCGATAAGAAATACAAAGCGGCTCCAAAGGACCCAATATTTATTAGAGGGCATGTACCTCTAGACTCGCTGGTGGTCTCAAACGCTCGTAAAAGAGCAAACTCATTATCTACAGGAGAGGCTCCTCCACCAGATAAAGAGTCGAAGTTAATAGATGCATCAGGCAAAAGAGTAGCATCACAGGCAGCGAATAGCTGGCGTATAGCTAATACACAAGCACTACTCGCACGTTACGACAGGGCACATTATGATGAGTTAGAAAAACTTCTCACACATCTTCCAAAAGAACATCAGAAGAAGGCAGACCAATTAATACAGGAAGGTAAAATAATAACAAATACTTCCATTAAGTGTGCATTAGACGCAGCAGACACTGCAGCAAGGTCTATTAACACTAGTGTCATGCTAAGAAGGCACGCGTGGCTTAGAATCTCAGGATTCAAACAAGAAGTTCAAACAGCCCTACTGAACAGACCATTTGATCAGAAGACATTGTTTGGTTCAAGTACAGACGAGACATTAGAAAAGATGAAGAAAGATACAGAAACGGCTAAGTCAATGGGAGCATTGCAACAGCCAACGCACAGAGGTTCCTTTCGTAGATCCACCTATAGAGGGGGCTCAAAAAACACAGGAACAAATCAGCAATCCACATCTTTCACACCAACATCACCCAGAGGTAATTCAAGAGGTAATTACAGAGGTAACAACAATAAGGGTAGAGGCCGCGGAAATAATAACAACCGCAACGCCTCAACACCAAAACAGTGACTTCATAGATCTCCCCCCAGACCACATAACACCGGTCGGGGGACGTCTATCACAGTTCCTACCTGTCTGGGAAAACATCACGTCAGACAAGTGGGTGAGACAAATTATCCAACATGGTTATTGCCTAGAACTCACAGCTACCCCACCAAACATCCCCCCCAAACAGCGTCCAATGAGTCAGGATCATCTGACATTGTTAAGAGAAGAAGTGCTAGCACTTCTACAAAAGCATGCAATAGAGAAGGTCCCAAAGGATCAACAAGGAACAGGAGTATACTCTCTATACTTCCTGATCCCCAAAAAGGACGGGTCCCTACGACCAATATTAGACCTCAGACCTCTCAATGCTTACATAAATTCGGAACACTTCCACATGGTCACGCTCCAACAAGTACTCCCTTTACTGAAGAAAGGGGACTTTCTTTCTACACTGGATCTAAAAGACGCTTACTTTCATATCCCAATTCACAAAGCCCACAGAAAATACCTAAGGTTTGTGTTAGAAGGACAACACTACCAGTTCAAGGTCCTTCCGTTTGGTGTCACAACAGCACCGAGAGTTTTCACAAAATGCCTAGCTGTGGTGGCAGCACACCTAAGAAGACAACAAATACATGTCTTCCCATACTTGGACGATTGGCTAATAAAGGCCAAATCAAAAGAGGAATGTCTTCACAACACACAGAAGACAATTCAACTGCTGCACCACCTAGGGTTTACGGTGAACTACAAAAAATCACACCTGCAACCAAACCAGATCCAGCAATACCTGGGGGCTACAGTAGACACAGAAAAGGCAATAGCATACCCCAACCCAATCAGAGTACAGACAATGGTCGGGTTAATACAAAGATTTCAACCACAACACTCACTACCAGCACGAGTGTTTATGCAACTATTAGGCATGATGTCCTCTTGCATACTGCTAATACCACATGACAGACTACAAATGCGCCCACTACAAGAGTGTCTAGCGACACAGTGGAATCAGGCTCAAGGTCAGATTACAGATCTGGTGTTGGTAAACGACCGGACGTATCGCTCTCTGAAGTGGTGGAACACAGAAAACATTTCCAAGGGACGGTCGTTCCTAGAGCCAATTCCACAAGTAATAATAACAGCGGACGCATCGCTCTCCGGATGGGGAGCGCATATGGACAAATACACAGTACAGGGGAAGTGGAGTGCGCAGCAAAAGAAACTGCACATCAACTACCTGGAACTATTAGCAATATTTCTAGCACTAAAAGCTTTCCAAATGCAAATAACAAACAAGGCAGTCCTGATCAGAACAGACAACATGACTGCAATGTATTATATTCAAAAACAGGGGGGGACACACTCTCTCCAACTGTCCAAACTAGCACAGGACATATGGAGATGGGCCATTCCTCAAAAAATCTACCTGTTAGCGGAACACCTACCAGGAATTCAAAATCAAATAGCAGACATCCTAAGCAGACAGTCAGAACAAGTTCACGAATGGGAACTGCACGACCAAATACTACAGCCATTCTTCCAAAAATGGGGGCAACCAGAGATAGATCTGTTTGCAAATCATCAGAACGCAAAATGCAAACAATTCGCATCCAGGTACCCACACCAAAGGTCCCAGGGCAATGCACTGTGGATAAATTGGTCCAACAAATTTGCTTACGCGTTCCCTCCTCTACCACTAATTCCATTACTGGTGAGGAAACTGCAGCAACACTCAATGACGATGATACTAGTGGCACCCACGTGGGCAAGACAGCCGTGGTTCACCACGCTGCTACAACTCTCACAAGTACCACATCAAAAGCTAAGGTTATTACCCATGCATCTTACACAGAACCATGGAGAAATAATGCACCCAGATCCCAAACAACTGAACCTAGCGATCTGGCTCCTGAGGTCATAGAGTTTGGGTATTTAGATTTACCACCAGAATGCATGGAAATCATTAAACAGGCAAGACGTCCTACCACCAGAGCATGCTATGCAGCAAAATGGAAGAGGTTTGCTATACACTGTAACAGTAAGCACATCAACCCTCTGGACGCATCCACTAAACAAATCATTTGCTATTTATTACACTTACAGCAATGTAATCTAGCATATACCTCTATTAGGGTTCATCTAGCAGCCATAGCGGCGTACCTACAAAACAGGCAACACCTGTCACTGTTTAAAGTACCAGCAATTAAAGCTTTCATGGAAGGACTCAAAAGAGTCATTCCACCAAGAAGACCACCTTCCCCAGTCTGGAATCTCAACATAGTGCTTACCAGACTAATGGGGCCACCCTTTGAACCTATGCATAGGTGTGAAATACAATTCCTCACATGGAAGGTGGCCTTCCTCATAGCTATCACGTCACTTAGAAGAGTAAGTGAACTGCAGGCTTTTACGATTCAAGAACCATTTATGCAGCTACACCAAAATAAAGTGGTTCTTAGAACAAACCCAAAATTCTTACCAAAGGTTATCTCAGCATTCCACATCAATCAGTCAGTGGAATTACCGGTTTTCTTTCCAAAACCACAAACAGTAGCGGAAAGAGCCCTACATACACTGGATGTTAGGAGGGCCATATTGTACTATATAGAGAGAACACAAACTTTCAGAAAGACAAAACAGCTATTTGTTGCGTTTTCTCCCACACATAAAGGCAATCCCATCTCCAAAGCGGGCATTGCCAGATGGATTGTAAAATGCATTCAAATATGCTACTTAAAGGCAAAGAGAACATTAACTGTTCCTCCTAGAGCTCACTCTACACGTAAACTAGGAGCATCTATGGCATTTCTGGGAAACATTCCACTAGATGACATATGCAAAGCGGCTACCTGGGTTACACCGCACACTTTCACAAAACACTATTGTGTTGATGTGCACGCAACACAACAAGCTAGAGTGGGACAAGCAGTATTAAAAACATTGTTTCAGACAGTTGCAACAGACACGGGCGACCACCGCTAGGGAGAGAACTGCTGTATAGTCTATTCATAATGTACCATCTGCAGCCCATATGCCTCGAACGGAATATGCTACTTACCAGTATGCATCTGTTCTTGGCATAGAGGGCTGCAGAGTGGTACATGCCCTCCCAGCCTCCCCGGAAACCTGTGTCTGTTCCAACATTATCTTATTTAGATACACTTACATGGGCACTCTTATCTGTATTCTACTATACTACTCCATCTAACCCTACTATGGCAAAACAATCTAAGGATGGAGCCGATGCCCATGCGCACTACCAACTAAGGGAGGAGTCACCAACATACAAAAGACTCTCCAAGAGAAAAACAAAGTGCAATCATCCGAGCCCAACACCAGATGGCGATCTATTCATAATGTACCACTCTGCAGCCCTCTATGCCAAGAACAGATGCATACTGGTAAGTAGCATATTCCTAATCCCCGATCTACTTCACTTTCCCAAGTTGTGTTTATTCTCACACTGGCCCAGCAGGGCTCTGCTTTGGGCACCTTTAAAGGCTGTCTTTCTACCATCTCGGCAAAACAGCCATACGTGTTCAAGCCCCTTATCGTACATACCTTTTTTAAAAGGTCTCCAAAACACATGTTCCCACCTTCTCATTTCAGCATGCCTCAGTGGGACCTCAATTTAGTTTTAACGATGCTGATATGTGCTCCTGCACAACTGCCCCGTGAATCTACTTACCATGGAAATAACATCTGCCCAGAGAGTTAGTGAGCTCCAGGCTTTATCTCAGCCTCCGTACCTTTCCATCTACCCAGACAAACTAATTTTTTTTTTAACAAGAACCTCTTTCCTACCAAAGGTGGTCACCCCCTTTCATGTAGACCAGTCCATCACCCTGCCTATCTTTTATGCTCCCACTCACCCCTCTAAAGAAGAGGAGAAACTCCATTGTCTGGACCTCAAAAGAGCATTGTCGTTCTACCTTGATCGCACAAGTGCTCAGAGTGGACTATCGACTCTTTGCGGGGCACGTCAGAGCCAAAAAGAGGAAAGGAGATGCAGAAACGGATCATCTTACATTGGATAGTGCTCGGCATCAAAATCTGCTATGCATTGACCAAAAAATAGCCTCCTGAAGGTTTGCAAGCTCATTCTACTAGAGCTAAGTCAGCGACCACTGAGTTAGCTTGTGGAGTACCTGTCCTGGATATATGTCAGGCAGCAATGTGGACTTCTCTGCACACGTTTACAAAGCACTACTGCCTTGACAGTCGGGTCCTTCGCGACAGGTATTTTGCCCGTTCAGTCTTACAGGACTTTCGTGATTAATCCATGTCCAAGCCTCTCCTCTGGGGAGGTATTGCTTGGGTGTCTATTCTAAGGAAATGAATCAGTGGCTAGAAGTCTGTATCAGATGAACAATTTACTTACCTTCGGTAGCCTATTATCTGGTAGACACTCAATCTAGCCGCAGATTCGTTACTGACTCACTCATCCTCCCTGCTCTGGGAACGGATTCAGAGAAAGGGGGTGTTTGAGGCATATGAGCTGCAGATCACACACTATGCATAGATCGCCATCTGGTGTTGGGCCTGGATGTTTGCACTTGTTTTTGTCTTGGAGAGGTCTTTGGAAATCACGAGATAGGTGACTCCTCGTTTGGATGTGCGTGTGGGAGAGTAGGGTCTGCTTCCTATGGTCACCCCCACTTTTTGCTGTGGTTTTCTGGTTTTACTTTAGTGTGGCTGTGGGCCTGCTAATCAGACCCACAGCCCAGCTGTTCTCTCTCTAAATCGATACCATGTACTTTAGGTACATACTTGATTGGGTATTGGGTCACCTTTGTGAGCCCCTGTATAGTGTACCATTGGTAACCAGGGCATAGGTGCATCCAAGGCCTACCAGGGGCTGCAGCATGTATTATGCCACCCCTGGCTGGCCCTCCAAACTGACAACACAGGCTGATCACTCAGCTTGGGTAAGGTGGTGTAGTCACCCCTTAGATATAATATACCTATATCTACCCATATATATATATATATAGACACATATGCACCTATAAGTCACTCCTATGGTAGGCCTCGACAATCCTGGAGGCAGAGTGCTTGGTTTTATGTGAGAGGGTGCCCTAGCATGAGCTGAGCCCCTCTGCAGCTTTCGGAACCTTCTCCTTATAGCTGTTCTTTGATAGAGCCATACCATATACTCTTAAGTGCATTATAATCCTCGCGGTTAATGCTAACTTTGGTTTGGCTTTATCAAAACATGTCGTGTAGTGTCTCAAACACTTTGGAATACTACCCCCCACCTGCCAATTCTGGCGGCGGGGGTAGTAATCCACCCTTCTAGAGGGAAAAGACATGTATGTTACTGCTTTACCCGGTTAAATTTAACAGAGCCCCAGCATCACAAAATGAATGCTGATGCTGATGTTTTCACCCCCCCCTACACTTCCACAGCCAGACCACTCAAATGGGGAGTCCCGCAGGGCTCCTCGCTCAGCCCGCTTCTATTTAATGTTTATTTTACCCCCTTGGCAAAACTGATCGCTCAGACTGGGATCAAGTCCACCTCCTACGCTGACGACATTCAGCTTCTTTTCACTTTCGACTCCCCTTCTCCCTCAGCTTTTGATCCGTTAAAAACCTGCCTCAGAGACATCTCTAAGTGGATGGATGCCAACTCCCTTCGACTCAATGCTGGAAAAACTGAGGTTCTGTTTTTTAATTCACCATCCCCTCTGGACTCCAGTCTATGGTGGCCAGAAGATCTGAGCCAAGCCCCCACACCTAAAGACTCAGTAAAAAATCTTGGAGTCCGCTGGGATAATCATCTCAGCTTCAATACCCAGGTTCAAACAGTGACAGCCTCCTGTTTTGGCAAGATCAGAACCATAAAGCGTCTCATCAACTACCTACCAGCGGACTGCCGTAAGACTGTGATCCAGGCACTGATCATTTCCCATCTTGATTATGCCAATGCCCTCTACCTAGGCATCACAGCAGGCCAATGTCAAAAACTCCAGACGGTCCAAAATGCCGCCGCCCGGTTAGTGGAAAGAATACCTTTCAGACACCATATCTCTCCCCACCTCCGCAAATTGCATTGGTTGCCAATGGCCAAAAGGTGTATTTTCAAAGCTATGACGCTGGCCCACCGAGCATCGAGGGGTATGGGATCTGCCCACTTGAAAAACACCTTGCGACCGTATACCAACTACAGGACTTTACGGTCCAACTCTCTCCTTCTCTTGGAAACTCCACGCTTCAAACGCTCACGGGCAGGCGGAAAAACCTTTGAGGTTTGTGCCTCCCAGCATTGGAACAAGCTCCCTCTGGCCCTACGCTCTTCCCAATCAGAAATCGTATTCCGTAAGTCACTGAAGACCCACCTGTTTTCCCTATAACATCCCCCTGTGCCCTCCACCCTCAAAGTTCTCAGCGCCGGGACGCCCCGTCGGGGTAGCTGTGCGCTCTATAAAATACACAAATAAATAATAAATAGATGCCACAGACACAAGTCTGACCTCCTGCTGTTGGACGAAACTCCGGCAGGGGAGGCCTGGACAATAGGTTTCCTGTCCGGGGAGGTGCCAGCACCTCCCCAGACAGGCAGATGTGTATTGGGACAGGGAGGGCTGCAACAGCAGATGCTTTTTGAGACACTGCCTGGGACACACAAGGTACTCCATGCACAGCCTGGTTAAAACCAGTTGCTGGGGCACTCCATCCCCGCTCTGGTGCGGAACTGGACAAAGGGAAAGGGGTGTAACCACCCCCTTCCCAGGTCTACCTATAGGAGGAACCTAGGCAGGTAATCCAGCCCCTTAGCTTAGTATAAGTATAGGAGCTGTGTCCCCAGGACTTTAGATTATCCTGGAAAGAAACTTTGATACAGAACTCTTGGACCTTTCGAAGTTCTATTTCGACTGGAAGATTGAAGACATCTCCCTTGTGGTCAAGGAGTGACCACCCTGTGCAAACAGGCACCATCAGTAACTTGCCGGTCTCCTTTGTCGACACTCCCCCTGGAACCCGAAGACTCAGTGACACAGGAACTGGACTTCCAGACTTCTCCGACTCCAACCCACATCCACAGCAAAGCTCAAACCCGTGGCGGACAGGAGAGACGTGGGACCGGATACCCTGGACATCCTGCATTTTGCTTACTGCATGGACTCCTGAGGTAACTCGAAGTTGTGCATTGTGGTACGAGAAGCCCCAGACCCGAGCACCATTTGCACCAAAGCTTAGCCCTCCACACTCGACGAGTGTCGCGTGGGGCCCGCTCCTGCATTTCAGCTCTGCGCGTCTTGTCTTCCCGGTTGCTAGGCCGTTGGCTAGTGAGCCCCCAGAAGACAATCCTTTAAAACTAAACTGCTTTACTGATTGCTCCAGGCAGCTCAGACCTTGCTGGTCTGACCCGAAGCCCATCTTCACTTCCTGCGTGGATTGCGTTTGCCAAGGTTTGTTGGGTCCAACCTGGATACCGACGCCACAGTCAACTAGATGCTTCATGGGACAGCTCGAATCCAGCTCCTGGTCGTCGTAGACACCTCCTGGTCCTCGTGGCTGCAGAGACAAGCTTCACCTCTTCACCTGAGATCATCGCGACATTGCCTGGTTCCTTCCTGGTTTCTTCCTGGTCACTGGCTAGTGACCCAGACTCTGTCCCCTCTGCTTTCAGGTTCTTTACATCTCCGATCCACTCTTCGATCCACCGGACACTCTTCCTCTGGTCGCCTGCAGCACTTCTTTGCAGATCTCCATTGAAAGCATCGACGAAACCCGACACCAAAAGGCACCTATGCACCCGGCTTCCCTGGGTGAGGTAACACGAGTACTCCGGTG
This sequence comes from Lissotriton vulgaris, assembly GCF_964263255.1. Lineage (NCBI taxonomy): Eukaryota > Metazoa > Chordata > Amphibia > Caudata > Salamandridae > Lissotriton > Lissotriton vulgaris. The sequence goes on from NW_028249106.1 coordinate 192,807, forward strand.
CTCCCGTGGGTCTTGACTCTTGAAGTGTCCTAGTCTAAAGGGGTTTTGTTGTAGTCCACCTGAAAGTGCTCTTAAATAGTAACTTTGCAACTCCTACGTTCTCCATTATAAGTCAATGGTATCTCGCGACTGTGTTTAGACACTGCACGCGTCTCCCGTGGGCCTCCTACTCCCTAACCTTTGGATGTTTAGTATAGCCCCAGCGATTCCCTAGGCCTACTCACTGTTTCTGTCATGGTTCTTATACCACTTCTTTAGTATATGGTTTGTGAGGCCCCTAGGGCATAACTGCATTTGTGCAACTTATCGTATGCTAATTGAGTAACTTGTGATGCACTTTTACCTCTGACCTCATAAAGAGTGCAGAGGGGTTGTGTTAGAAATAAATACATATATATTTGATATATACCTTGTGTGGTGTCCTTTCATTTGGTATTCAAGGGATTATAATTGGTAAAACAGCTTGCTTCACATGCTCTCTGAAGTCTTAGCCTATGACTGCTGTTCCATGCTACCACTAGGATAGCTTGTGTATAAGGTTGACTTTACAACCACCATCAATAAGGGTCATTTAGACTGGTGCAAGGTGCCCACTAGAATAGTGGATATCATATGCCAGGCTAACTTCTCACAGTGCGCATGGGCATCGGCTCCATCTTCAGATTGTTTTTTTCCGCCATCGGGCTCGGATGTGTTTATCGCGCTCCAGTTTGGTGCCGTTACCGATACAAGTTTCGACGTGCAATCTTTTAGCCTTTCTATGGTATTGTTTTTGATTGGGAACCCCAGTCGTCGCTCATCTCTCCAACGTCGAAGTCCTCGATTCCGATCGTCTATGAGGGCCTTCGGGCCTACCTGGGCCTTAGCATCTGGCTCATGAAAAGGACTGCCTTCAAGAATTGTCCTCGATGTGGGTCGAAGTTTACCCACACCAATCTGCATGAGGTGTGTAACCTCTGCCTTTCAGCAGCGCACGAGGCCAGAGACTGTGCAGCTTGTGCTTCTTTCCGCTCCAAGAATACCATTCGGGATCATCGAGCTCGAAGAACAAGCACTCGCTTGTCGACATCCCTTCCCGACGACCTCTTCCAAGAGGGAGTCCACGTTCCAGAACAAGAGCGGGTCGAATAACACAGTGCCTCTGAAGCCGAGGACTCCGACATCAAAGACCTCACTCCAGCGCAGCGGGTCGTAAGTAAAGACGTCGACCCTGACACCCTCCATACACCATCGAAAAAGGCTTCTGTCACCCCTTCACCCTCGGGCCCAGGTGCACACCGAGAGACTGCTTCCCATGCCCTGCCCTCGGGCTCGGCAAAGAAGCCTATCAAGCATTCAGGCGACTCGGGCTCGAGTCAGTCTGCCAACGGTACCGAAACAAGGTCACCGGGACGGAAAAAGAAACCGCCCTCCTCCTCCGTGCCGAGCGCTGCCTCCACATCCAAGCACTCTGCACCGAAACAACAAACACCGAACCTTCCACTCTGAGCCGAGCAAAATGCCTAAAACTTTGGAATCACACTCTTCGGAGCCAAAAAAAGCTTTGGAACCGAAAAAGCACCCAGTTTCACAGACACGCACAGAGACTGTAAAGCATCACAGTGCCAAGCCAAAAGACCACAAAACCAATCCGGAGTCAGTGCCGCGTAAGGCGCTCAAACCAAAAAAGTTGGCGCCGAAAGACCAGTCTCCATCAGAAGAGCTTTTTACACCAGATCCATTAACAAAAGACTCGTTAAAGACCCTAAAACTGGTCAGCTCACTTTAAGTGCAAAAAAAGAGATCATTGGATACGCCTGCACCAACTCAATCAACTAAAAAGCGGGACACTGCAACATCTCCCCTCAGGATTCCTTCTCCACCTCCTCCTTCACCTCCTCCATACCACTCTCCTACACCATCCCCTCCACCAAGGAACGATGAGGATCGCTCTAATGACACAGGTGAGGGTGCAGATTTAGAGCCATTGGGGGACCTTAAACCACCTTCTTCCCCTGACCCCTGGGACGATTACAACACTCCAGATGTCCCTAATGTTCCACAGGAGGACCTATACCCCTCTAGACCTTTCCCTCCAGAGGACACAACAGGCTTTAATCAGCTACTTTATAGAGCTGCCCAATACCATGGGATTCACTTACATGTGGACCCTGTGGAAGAGGATTTCCTAATGGACACTTTTGATACCTCACAAAGGACCACCTCTATCTTACCTATGCTAAAAAGGGTTCCCACGCATGCACCTGAAGTGTTTAAAGATCCTGTGAGAGCTAGAGTTCTTAACCTCAGGATCGCGAAAAAATACAAAGCTGCCACTGCAGACCCAGCCTACATTAAGGGCCCGTACCTTTAGATTCCAGAGTAGTCTCCAATGTTAGGAAAAGGGCCAATTCTCAGACATCAGATAGAGTCCCTGATGGAGTCCAAACTCTTGGATGCCTCTAGAAAAAGAACAGCGTCTCAAGCAGCTAACACATGGCGTATCGCCAACACTGAAGCTCTGTTAGCCAGGTACGATAGGGCACATTACGATGAGCTAGAGACCCTATTACAGCACCTCCCAGACAAATATAAACACAGTGCCAATGACCTTATACAGGAGGGAAAAATCATCACTAACACCTCCATTTGGTGTGCTCTAGACGCAGCAGATACCACTTCCAGAGCCGTCAACACAAGTGTCCTTCCTTCAAGTGCTTGGTTGTGCATTTCTGGGTTTAAACCTGATGTACAAACTTCTATATTAAACCAACCGTTCGATCAGGGACACTTATTTGGGCTTAATGTCGATTCATCACTTGAGAAAATGAAAAAAGACACAGACACAGCCAAATCAATGGGAGCATTGTAATTGCAAGCTCCCAGACGTTCTTTTCATTGCTCCTTCTACAAAGGCAAGTCCAGAGGCTATTCCTCTGACAACTGCTCCACCTCTTATAAGGCTCCCACCCAAACTACATTTACCAGAGGTTACCAAAGAGGAGGCTACAGAGGCAACAATAACAAAGGTAGAGGCAAGACTAACAATACTCGATCTGCCTTCACCCCTACCCAATGTCTTCCCTCCGCTCCCCCCGGACCATTCCACTCCGGTCTGGGGAAGAAGACAGCAGTTCCTTCCCGTCTGTAACAACATTACCACAGACAGGTAGGTGAGAAAAATTGTTTAATCCGCTACTGTCTGGAACTTACCTCTACCCCCCAATATACCACCCAAACTGCGTCCAATGCCATTGGAATATTTATCGCTGCTCAAGCAGGAAGTCCTCTCCCTCCTACAAAAGAGTGCAATAGAACCAGTTCCCCTGCACCAACAAAACACAGGAGTTTACTCTGTATTTTCTCATACCAAAAAAGAACGTCTCTCTGATACCTATTCTAAACCTCGGACCCCTAAACCTGTACATACAATCAGACCATTTCCACATGGTCACACTTCAGCTGGTTCTTCCTCTTGTGTTACAAGGCGACTTCCTTGCCACTCTAGATCTCAAGGACTCCTACTTTCATATTCCCATTCATACATCTCACAGGAAATACCTCAGGTTTGTAGTGTACGGTCAACACTACCAATTCAAAGTACTCCCATTCAGAGTCACCACAGCGCCCCAAGTATTCACCAAGTGCCTGGCAGTAGTTGCAGCTCATCTCAGAAGACAACATATTCACGTCTTCCAATATTTAGACGACTGGCTAATAAAAGCCAGCTCATACAGTCAGAGTACATCACACTCATGCCACTATTCAACTACTCACCAGTTTGGGGTTCACAGTAAATCACACAAAGTCTCATCTACAACTGTACCACATACAACAATACCTAGATGCCACAATAGTCACCTCAAAAGCACTAGCTTATCCCTGTCCAGCCAGGATAATAAGCATGCAAACCCTCCTAACCAAATTCCAGCCTCAACACTCTCTTCCAGCTTGAGTGTTCTTGCAACTCATTGGGATGATGGCCTCTTGCATATTCATAGTGCCTCACGCAAGACTCCAGATGCGTCCTCTACAAGAGTGCTTAGCACACCAATGGAACCAGGCTCAAGGTCAGCTAACAGATCTGGTGTTGGTAGACGGTCGCACTCATCGCTCTCTGCAGTGGTGGAACACCAAAAACCTTTCCAAAGGGTGACCGTTCATAGAGCCAGTTCCACAGATAGTCATGACAGCAGACTCATCGCTCTCCAGCTGGTGAGCTCATCTATTGCATCACACCATGCAGGGCAGGTGGACTCCTCAACAAAGGTTACTCCCCATCAACCATCTGGAGTTACTAGCCATATTCCTGGCCCTAAAGGCATTCCAGAAACAAATATCAGGCAAAGCTGTCCTAGTCCACACCAACAACATGACAGCAATGTACTACATCCAGAAACAAGGAGGGACACACTCCCTACAACTCTCCCAACTAGCACAAAACATATGGAGATGGGCTATTCCCCAGAACATTTTTCTCTTAGCCCAACATGGTCCAGGAGTCCAGAACAATATAGCAGAGCTGTTAAATCGTCAAACGGAACAGATTCATGAGTGGGAACTTCATCCGCAAGTTCTTCAAACGTTTTTCCACATGTGGGGACAATCAGAGATAGATCTCTTCGCCACACACAAAAACACCAAATGCCCAAGCTTTGCCGCCAGATATCCACACCCATTGTCCAAAGGCAATGTTATATGGATGAATTGGTCAGGCAGATTTGCATACGCTTTTCCGCCTCGCCCACTCATTCCTTTGGTGTTACGCAAACTGCAGCAACACTCACTGACACTTATCCTAGTTGCTCCAACATGGGCCAGAAAACCGTGGTACACAACATTTCTGGAACTATCCATACTCCTGCACCAAAACTACAACTCTCCCCACGCCTCTTAACCCAGAACCGTGGAGAGATCAGACACCTGGACCCAGCACAGCTCAACCTTGCGATCTGGCTCCTGAGGTCTTAGAGATTGGTTACCTTAACCTTTCCCCTGATTGTAAGAACGTTATCAAAGAAGCTAGACGCCTCACCAAATGGAAATGATTCGTAATATACTGTAACAATATCAATCCACTAGATGTGTCTATTCAGCACATCGTATGTTATCTATTACACCTTCAAAGGTCTAACCTAGCATACACATCTAATAGGTTACACCTTGCTGCCATAGCAGCCTACTTACAAAATAGGCAACACTTATCGCTATTCAGAGTACCTGCCATCAAAGCATTTGTGGAAGGTTTCAAAAGAATAAGTTCGAGGCATGTGGGCTGCTGAATTCATATCTGTGCATAGATCGCCGCCTAGTGTTGGGTCCGCATGATCGCACATTGTTGTCCTGGAAGAGTCTTCGAAGTATCACGAGATAGGTGGCTCCTCCCCTGGACTACAGTGCACATTGGCATCGACTCCATCCTCAGATTGTTTTTTTCCGCCATTGGGTTCGGATGTATATTGGTTCACTCTAGTCGGAATCGATATAAAAGTTTTCTTAAGGCCAAAAGGACTTTAGTTTTTCGTCTGTATAGTCTTGCGTTCGGTGCCCGATTCTTTCCAGCTCAGTTCTGAGCAAGATTTCCAGGAGAGTCGCGTGCTTTTCGACTCTGAAAGCCCGGTCGACGCCAGAGGCCTTATCGACGAACCATCATGGAACGGAGCCCGTTCAAGAGATGTCCGGTGTGCAACTCCAAGTATCCCCACATCGACGTCCACCCGGTGTACAAGAAGTGTCTGTTGCCGGATCATGATGAAGCCAGCTGCATGGCTTGTTCCCGTTTTCGATCCAAGAAGACTCTTCTGCATCGACGCGCTGAGCGCAAGGAAGCCCAGCTGACTGCACCAGCGCCTGTGGACATCTTCGATGCCGGGGATGATGAAGGAGCAGACCGGGAGGTACATGAGAACCTGTTGAATCCCGCGTCGGAGGCCGACTCCAACTACAACGCGGATGTTGAAATGCTCGAAGCGGAAGAAGTCGTCGACGAGGTAGGAGACGACGACGGGGCCTTTGGGGCCATGGAAGATAGCTCGAGCGAGGAGCTAAGCACACAAACTGACATTAGGGCCGAAACGCTTCATAAGGCTCAGGTCGAGGGATCGCCACTAGGCCTTACCCAAGATCTTCCTATAAGTTCTACGGCCCCGCCCTCGGGCTCGGCTTCGGACATTACTAAGGAGCCGCAACCTGCTAAATCGAAACTGAAAGTAAAAGCTCCGGTCTCGACGCAAGTGAAAGCACTGCTGCCTACATCGAAACCAAAAGTGCGTATTGCTTTGGTCGGCTCGAAGTCCTCGGACCTGTCTGCACCGACGAAGCAGAACAGCGTTATCGACCCGAAGAAACAGCTCAAGGGCGTTGAGACGAAGTCTAGCGCGCTGAAGGCAAAGGTCAGGGCAGTCGACCCGAACAAATCGGCGCCGAAGACAGTCGACACCGACAAAGTACTCGGTGATCCGAAGGTTCTCGAGCCTCCGCGTCGACAAGACAAGGCCAAGAGCGGAACGACCCACGAGTCCACGCCTGGTGGTGCCTCGAAGGATTCTGTCGAGTCGACGCAGCCGTCCGCCTCATTCTCGAAGCAGGTGGCAGACTCCCTAAAGCGCATCAAGGACCAGGCCTCAAGTGTCTGGCCTAAAGATCCTCCACCTTCGAAGCCTGCCGATAAACCTCAGAAGACATCGACGCCCATCCACTTCAGGCTGCCGCCGAAAGTGGTGCCGAAGGCTTTCGCCCCTAAAATGGCCACCGACGTGCCCGAGAAGGTGTCCTCGGGGCCGAAGTCAACAACAGTGGTCCCGGCCATAAAGCATAGACAATCCTCGTTGGAAGAGCAACAGGAACAGTTTATCGATGCCGAGACAGGCAGACTTTCTCTTTATAAGCGGAAAATCGCCCCGGAACAGCCAATGGAGTCCTATAAAATTCCACTGAAGAAGAAAAAGGATTCTACTTCGACACCTGTTTTTGTAGAACCGGTATCTCCACGTGGCCATGATGTCTCACCCACTTATTCAGATGTGGACACTGTGGAAGGTGATCATGATGAATACAGTTATCCTGTATACACTGATCCAGATGATACCAATGAACCCTGGGCTGCTGCTGCTGACCCAGGTAATCCTCACTCTACCCCAGACACTCAAGGGTATGCTGTGAAAACGTCGCCTACTGAGGATTCAGCAGCGTTTAATGCCCTCATTGAAAGGGCAGCTACGAATCATGACCTCCAGCTCCATGCTGACCCCATTGAAGTGGACTTTCTTTTTGACACCTTTTCCATCTCAGAGAGGACTGTCAAGACTCTGCCTATGTTGAAGGGTGTCTTGAAGCATGCTGGGGAAATCTTTAAGGAGCCTCCAAGAGCCAGGGTGATAAACCCCAGAATTGAAAAGAAGTACAAACCGGCGCCTGGAGACCCTAGTTACATTAAGCGACAGTTGCCATTGGACTCTCTTGTTGTTTCTAATGCCCGGAAGAGGGCTAATTCACAAACAACGGGTGATGGTCCTCCCCCAGATAAGGAATCTAAGGTGTTAGAGGCATCAGGGAAAAGGGTAGCAGCTCAGGCGGCCAATATCTGGCGCATTTCAAACACTCAGGCACTTCTAGCCAGGTATGACAGGGCACATTACGACACACTTGAGACCATGTTACAGCACCTGCCAGATGAATACAAAGAGGCAGCTGAGATGCTCATCCAAGAAGGGAAGCTCATATCAAATGCTTCTATCAAATGTGCACTGGACGCAGCAGACACCGCGGCCAGAGCTGTTAACACTAGTGTCATGCTGAGACGACATGCCTGGCTCAGAATCTCCGGGTTCAAGCCAGAAATACAGACCACCATTCTAAATCAGACAGTAAACCCTGATCATCTATTTGGCCCAGAGGTGGACACCACCTTGGAGAAAATCAAAAAGCCACTGAGACTGCTAAGTCCATGGGGGCTCTACAGTCGCAACAGTTCCGGGGTGGTTCTTTTCGTCGCTCAAGCAATAGAGGTGTTTCCAGAGGCCAGCTCTCCCAAACCACACAGTACTATAAAGGTGGCACGCAGACCACATACACCAAACAAAGTAGAAGTGGATATCGTGGAAACAGCGCCAAAGGCAGAGGTCGTGGAAACAACAACTCCAGATCCTCCGCCACTAACAAACAGTGACGCCTTGTCACTGCCCCGACCACGAAACACATGTCGGGGGAGGGAGACTTCAACAGTTCCTGCCAGTCTGGAAGTCCATCACCACAGACAGGTGGGTCACGCAGCTTATCCAGTACGGTTATTGTCTGGAGTTAATATCCACTCCACCCAACATACCCCCAAGACCCCGTTGTATGTCCGCAAAGCATTTGCACTTATTGCAGCAGGAGGTCCTCGTCATGCTGCAAAAAGGGGCAATCGAGCTCGTGCCTGTGAAAGAAAGAGGCACAGGAGTTTACTCACTGTACTTCTTGATACCAAAAAGGACGGGTCCCTCAGACCCATACTGGACCTCGGACCCCTCAATCAGTACATTCTGTTGGAGCACTTTCACGTGCTGACACTGCAGCAAGTCCTACCGTTGCTCAGTCAAGGGGATTTTCTCACAACTTTAGATCTAAAAAATGCGTATTTTCATATTCCGCTGCACCCGTCACACAAAAAATACCTCCGGTTCACCATCCAAAACCAACATTACCAGTTCAAGGTCCTACCTTTCGGAGTCACCACGGCACCCAGGGTGTTTGCAAAGTGCCTGGCGACGGTGGCGGCACACCTAAGGAGACGAAACATTCATGTCTACCCTTATCTGGACGACTGGCTCATCCAGGCAAAGTCAGCCCAGCAGTGTGCCGCCCACATGTCCCACACCATTCACCTTCTTCACGATCTGGGATTCTTACTGAACTACCCAAAGTCCCACCTGCAACCCGCCCACATACGGCAGTATCTGGGTGCGACGATAAACACTCTGGCAGCCACAGCACAGCCAAATTCAGTGAGGGTCAGCAGCATTCAATCGCTGATACAGAAATTCAGACCTCAACACTCGCTTCCAGGACGAGTGTTCATGCAGTTGATAGGCATGATGGCCTCCTGCATCTCCATAGTCCCGCACGCGAGACTACATATGCGTCCACTTCAGGAGTGCTTAGCAGGTCAGTGGACTCAGGCTCACGGACAGTTGAAAGACCTAGTGTTGGTGACCGGTTGTGCATACAACTCGCTGCATTGGTGGAATCCACAAAACCTTTGCAAGGGACGACCGTTCCTGGAGCCTGTGCCACAGATCATTCTGACGACGGACGCTTCTCTCCAGGGTTGGGGAGCTCATGTACTCCACTACACTGTTCAGGGACTATGGACACCACAGCAAAGGAAGATGCACATCAATGTTCTAGAACTGATGGCTATCTTCATGGCAATGAAAGCATTCAAGGTACATCTGTGCAACAATGTCGTGTTGATCCGGACGGACAACATGACGGCCGTGTACTACATCCAGACGCAGGGAGGTACACACTCTCCACAGTTGTCTCATCTGGCTCAGAGCATGTGGAAGTGGGCCATTCAAAGGAATATCTTCCTCAATGCGGAAAACCTCCCGAGCAAGGACAATCAGATGGCGGACCTGCTCAGCAGGTACAGCCACCAAATGCACGAGTGGGAGATACATCCATCAGTACTCCACCCGTACTTCCTAAGGTGGGGTCATCCAGAGATAGACCTGTTCGCCACAAAGGAAAACACCAAATGCCCAAGCTTTGCCGCCAAGTTTCCACACCCACAGTCGCAGGGCAATGCGATATGGATGAACTGGTCAGGCAGATTTGCGTACGCTTTTCCCCCAGCACCTCTAATACCGCTGGTGGCACGCAAGCTGAAGCAGCTTTCGATGACTCTCATCCTGGTTGCTCCAACGTGGGCTCGCCAACCATGGTACACCACGTTTCTGGAACTGCCCGTGGTACCGCATCAAAGGCTGCGCCTCACACCCAAGCTTTTGACGCAGAGCCATGGCGACATTCAGCATCCAGATCCGCAACAGCTCAACCTGGCGATCTGGCTCATGCGGTCTTAGAGTTTGGCTACCTCAACTTACCTCCTGACTGTATGGACATAATCAGGGAGGCAAGGAAGCCCACCACCAGAGCATGCTATGCGGCAAAATGAAAGCGGTTTGTCATTTATTGTGCAGATCACAACATTAACCCGCTGGATGCATCTATTCAGAACATCATTTGTTATCTCTTACAACTGTACAAATGTAATCTGGCCTATGCTTCCATTCGTATACATCTATCCGCAATGGCGGCTTATTTCCAAAACAGACAGCACCTCTCCCTTTTCAGAGTGCCTGCCATTAAAGCCTTTCTGGAAGGACTCAAACAGTCATTCCTCCGCGTACACCACCAGCTCCCAAGTGGAACTTAAATGTGGTCCTCACCAGGCTGATGGGTCCCCCTTTCGAACAACTGCATACATGCGAGATTCAGTTCTTAACATGGAAAGTGGCTTTCCTGATAGCGATTACGTCGCTACGACGAGTTAGTGAACTCCAGGCACTAACTATCCAAGAGCCATTTATTCAAATTCATTCCAACAGGGTGGTGCTTCGCACTAACCCTAAGTTCCTTCCTAAGGTGCTTTCTCAGTTCCATATCAACCAGACTATAGAACGACCTGTGTTTTTCCAAAATCCAGAGTCGGTTACGGAGAGGATGCTCCACACACTTGACGTCAAGAGGGCCTTAATGTACTACATTGATAGGACCAAAGATTTTCGGAAGACTAAACCACTATTTGTTGCCTTTGCGCCACAACACAAAGGCAACCCCATTTCCAAGGCTGGTATAGCCAGGTGGATCGTTAAGTGTATTCAGATCTGCTATCAGAAAGCCAAGCGCACTCTCACCATTCCACCGCGGGCCCACTCCACCAGGAAGTTGGGGGCCTCCATGGCTTTCCCTGGAAATATTCCTTTGGAAGACATATGTAGAGCAGCCACATGGTCTACCACACACACATTTACAAAACACTACTGTGTTGATGTGCACTCCAAACAGCAGGCAGCTGTAGGACAGGCTGTTCTAAAAATACTTTTCCAAACTGCTGCAGCTGGCACAGGCGGCCGCCGTTAATGGAGGGACTGCTATGTATTCTATGCACAGATATGAATTCAGCAGCCCACATGTCTCGAACCGAATATGCTACTTACCAGTATGCATCTGTTCTTGGCATGTAGGGCTGCTGACATTCATATCGCCCGCCCTCCTCCCCGACGCCTGTAGCGGCTGCAGCATTCACACATACTTCTAGCATGGTCATCATTCACAGAGTTTCACTCCATCTTTGCCACAATGGCTAAAAACAATCTGAGGGTGGAGTCGATGCCCATGCGCACTGTAGTCCAGGGGTCCAGGGGAGAAGCCACCTATCTCGTGATACTTCGAAGACTCTTCCAGGACAACAATGTGCAATCATCCGGACCCAACACTAGGCGGCGATCTATGCACAGATATGAATGTCAGCAGCCCTACATGCCAAGAACAGATGCATACTGGTAAGTAGCATATTTGTTACTTCTATGGTACCACCCTCACTAGTATGGAATTTGAACATTTTTCTCACAAGACTAATGGGCCCTCCATTCGAACCTCTGCATAAATGTGAGTTACAATTTCATACATGGAACGTCTCCTTCCTTGTGACTATTACTTCCCTTAGAAGAGTTAGTGCGATACAAGCACTCACTATTCAAGAACCATTTTTACAACAATGCACTGTGTATTGTCAAAGGCATACTAATTTGCTATCACAAAGAAAAACGTACATTATCTATTCCTCCTAAAGCCCACTCTACCCGCAAAATAGGGGGTTCAATGGCATTCTTAGGGAACATTCCCTTAGATGACATCTGCAAAGCAGCTACATGGTCTACACCGCACACATTCACAAAGCACTATTGTATTGATGTGCAAACAAGACAACAAGTTCCTGCAGGCCAAGCTGTACTCAAAACGCTATTTCAAACTACTGCATCAGATACGGGTGGTCGCCGCTAAGGATGGTTTCAGCTATACAATGTATGCATAGTGTGTGATCTGCAGCTCATATGCCTCGAACAGAAAATGCTACTTACCAGTATGCATCTGTTCTTGGCATGTAGAGCTTCAGATCCACACATGCCCTCCCGCCTCCCCGGCTACCTTTATCTGTTCCAGTATTATCTTCTTTAGATTAACCATACTTGGGAATCTTTTCTGTTTCTTACAAAACTCCATTTCCCTGCTGGTGAAAAACAATCTGAAGATGGAGCCGATGCCCATGCGCACTATCATCCAAAGGAGGAGCCCCCTATCTTGTGACTTCCAAAGACTTCTCCAAGACAAAAGCAAGTGCAAACATCCGGGCCCAACACCAGATAGAGATCTATGCATAGTGTGTGGATCTGCAGCTCTACATGCCAAGAACAGATGCATACTGGTAAGTAGCATTTTCCTTCCCCTTTCAAGGACCCTAGTTTAATGCACCTGTGGTCAGTGTTCTTCAAAGCACCAGGCTTCTAGCGTGGGAAGTCGCAAAAGAAACTGACCTCCGCGCGCTGGGGTGGCGCCTATATAGACACTGCACACATCACTTTCGACACAGCTGACAACGGCTTGCGAAGCGGAACGGCACCACCTACCAGTGCTCAGCGTTCCTGCTCCTGAAAAATGTTTGGATTCAGTTTCACGCCTGAGGAATATTCTAGGGTAAAGAATCTGCAGCTAGATAGTCGCTAACAGGTAAGACATTGCCAAAGATGTGTAACTTGTTCTTTGACGGGACAGCTGTGGAGCCCTGAAAGTACGCAGGAACCAACAGACCCTTTAGAGGCTGAAACCCCGATTCATGCATGATTATGTTCATGACTGTGAAATAAAATTATGGTTCCCAGTAATCTTGTGATGTTCCTTGACTTGTCGATCAGCCTGAAGAAGGTTAAAAATGACGACTTCAGCACATGCCTTCTCCGCAAAGGGCATGAGTGTCTTAAACTGCCAGCCCTCCCAATCTTGGTCTCTACTGCCTACAGGCCGACATGCATCTGTGTGATCCAAAATCCCGGATGGTGCCTGTTTCACTGTGCCTACTTATATTGGCAAGGTACAATTCGGTAAAGCCAGTGATCAGGGCTATTTAGGCAGCTAGCCTGGCTCCATCCCTAGGCTGAGTTATTAACATACATATCTGAAGGTCTTTGCTGTCCCATGATAGCTCAGTTTGGGGTTGTGCTAGTCTGAGTTTTTTGGAGAGCATTGAAGCCTTTGTATTGAAAAGGAGAACAACATCCTCATCACAGGGCCTTGTCTATAACCATAGATATGATATTGACAAACCCTCACTGGCCTGTATACATATTATTGGTTGATTCAGACTGGTATTTTGTTGCTAATTTTGGTACCACATTATTTTTTACCAATATTTTACCTTCATAATAAATGGTTAGGAAATTCCTATTCCAAACAAACTTTTTGTAGCTCATTGGGCACTTTATTTTTGGTCTTTGCAGCCTGGTTGGAGTAAAATGAGTCTGGATCCTTTCCCTGTAAAGTCAGTTTCTCCTCTTCCTTCTATCATGGCTAGTTAAGTAATACTGTTATTTGTTTGTAAATTCCTTAATCCATTTTCTATTTAACTTTATTACTTTTATAACATGTACAGCATACGATTTTTTATTATTTGGGGTTGGGTCTACACACCTCATCAAATAATCACAACCCATGTCAGTGTGAACCCTCAAAGTCACTAAATTAACCTGAACTCAATCCCCTGGTCAGTGTGCACAGAGCAGACTAGCATAAATCAAAGCAATGTGTAAAGTATTTATGCAATACCAAAACAGTAATAAAGTCAAAAATCTAAACAATAAAATACCAAACTGACTTAAATGGCACCAAAATGATAAAAGTCCAATGAGAGATTACTTTTAAAGTTTTAAGTTGAAATAGCTACAAGAAGCATTAATTGCCAATGGTATTATACAAAAAAAAGAATGGCTGGGTGACAATTGCGCACAGTTGTGAAGCAGTAAGATGAATCCACGTAATTATAGCTCAAAGGATAAGGTAACGGCCATCCACGTTCACCAGATGGTGTGGAAAACCATACCTTTAAACCAAACAAGCCGTATATCCTGAGCTAATATTCACAATAAAAAGTCCTCAAAGACAAGTTGATCTCCTCAATCTTCTTTTTTTATTTCGTAGCACTTCTTCAAAGCAAAGGTCTAGCTGCCAACACGTGTTTCGTCCTGTATGGTCTAAGCCACAGACTTCCTCGGGGCTAATCAAAACAATCGAAACAGTCTCGGCGAGGTGGTGTCTAGCTAGACGCCTCCTCGCCGAGACTGTTGTTTCGAGACATGCTGCTAGTACTAGATTACTGATGGATAGCAATTGTTGGAAGAGACAATTGGAAGTGGACATATGATTACGTCCTGGATTTGATCAACAGATATACCTTTTGGAAACTCAATATACTAATTCACATCATTATTGCTCATGTCGCTGGTCATTTAAGAAGGTTTTTAACAGTGATTAGCCCTGAGGAAGTCCGTGGCTTATACCATACAGGACGAAACACGTGTTGGCGGCTAGACCTTTGCTTTGAAGAAGTGCTATGAAATAAAAGATTGAGGAGATCAACTTGTCTTTGATGACTTGTTATTGTGAATATTAGCTCTGGATACACTGCTTGTTAAATGCTCACAGTTGACCAGGAACTAGGCGCAATTTGAGACTGCGCATGGGTCGGATACACCAACCCGGTTCATGAGGGCCAAAGATTTACTGTCGGACTTCTTTCATTCCAAATCCATCACCAAAGTACTCTTCTAAAGCCTCCCCACCCCCTCCACCCCCATCACCATAGAGGGGGCACTTAGAAACTCACGGGGAGTCAGGTAGAGGCCAACAGCATGGTTCAGTCCAGGTCCAGTTGACACTGATCAGCTGGGCAGTTTCGGGAAAGGCCTATTATAGCTCATTGTATCCTTGTAGCTTCACAGGTCGGCCAACTGACTTTGGAGGTCACCACTTAGTCCTGGGTACAAGAGTGAGTAGGTCCAATCATTCATGGTTCCACTCAAGTGACATACAGCAGGTTGAAACCACTTCTGTGGTTCACATTTAGCAGTGTTCTCTAGTGGGTGCCTGGAGATGCCACGTTTATGCCTGATATGAGCTAGTAGATAGGAATTACTTCTGGGCATGCCAAACCAATGTGGTAAAAGTTCCCGGGGCAAACACTACTCACCTTGTTCATTTTCAGAATGAGGAAAGTTTTTGGCCACATTAAACTTGGGCTCTGAGGGCTAGGGGTGTGTGTGTGTGTGTGGAGAGTATGTTATGTAAACCCTAGTGTCATTCTAACACTAAAATCAGTTCTGAAGCAGCCACTGTACCAACAGTAAACCCGGAGCCAGAGATCTGGTATGACTAGAGCATGGCTTTCCAGCAGACAGTGGATACACACGAATAGTTTTGGCAGCTAGTTTCATTCCTTAGAAATGTTATGTTAACCCAGCAGACCTGTCAAGCAAGATTTGACACAAGAAGGATATCCACTGGCCCGGCCTACTACTGAGCTCCATGGAATCATCCCTGCCCTTTCAGGTCAACCTGTCCATCAAAGTGAACTATTGTGTAGAATTGGGAGGAATTCACATACTAATTACTGGCTGAGAGAAGTTGGAGAGAAAAGGCAAAATAGGCTCCAGGAACTTCAGCCAGGAAAATTTTATTTTTCTAAAAGTAACTTTTGTTTAAAATTTATTAAACATCTGACTTCACTATTGAATTAGTTGTTGAATAAAATAGTTATTATTTTTCTAGACAATCCCATTCCAGAGATACAGTTTTAGGAATTTAGTCTGTTCTCTGGTTCTCTACATAGGACCGCTAGGCCTGCCACAGCTTGCATATACTGCCCTTCCTGATGGTTCTTTCTTCTTGCAGATTCCTCACCTTATGAACATGCCAGGCATCGTACTGAATCCAGAAATCTTCTAAAAGCAATAGCAATCCAGCATCAGTAGGTGGCGTCACATGACTCCAGTCATGGCTCCCAAAGCCACAGGACACAATGACATCAGGTTTTAGTTTTGACGTCCGTCCTGTTTTTCTGTATGTAACAGACCTAGATATGGAGTACAACTGGCTATTTTGGTTGTTAACAAATTCTACAGTTTATTTTCATCGTTATCAGACTAGGGCAAGTGCCTCTTCCCTAAGTGTCATTGTTAAAACATTGACAAAAATGCTGCAAGCAGGTGTCTTTCTGACCTCCCTCGCTTCCTTCCTCTCCACACACATCTGCATGTGCTGTTGGGGCGGTCCATGATTCCTTTCCCTCCAACCTGTTGGCTTCCATGCGTCCCATGGCTATAAGGGAGTAGAAGGGCAAGTTATACATAGCTCAGTTCCAGTACACCATTTGAAAATTAAACAAAATACTTCTGGGAAGCCTAAAGTCTAGCATGCATTTAATGCAAAAGATAAATAAGCTAGCAAAACAATTACATCAGTTGTCTTTTCAATGGGCCAGAGCTTACGCCTAAAATCCATTTGAAGCATATCAATATAAAATCTATAGATTTCAGGTGCAGTTTTATACATTTTCCTCTTTGCACAGCTTAGTTTAAATAAATATGTGCTTGAAACTGTTGCTTCAATAAAAATAATTGATGAGCAGGAGGCAGGATCTTCTCACGAGAAAGCTTGCAAGAGGACCTTGGAAAATATATTGACACACATACAGGTGCTGACGCCACTATTTTCTAAAATTCATGCTTCATGGTGCCAATCCGCTGAAAAAGGGTACATGACATAAGAAAATATGCAATTGTACAACACCAAATAAAGCGGTCTCTGGACCTCAGATTCATAAAACTACGCATGCATGTTAATTTTAACGTTTTTTCCTAAAGCTATTGTGAGAGCATTGCAATAAAGTAATTAGCCCCTTCGCTGCGGCTGCGATTTTACCGCTGTACGGTAAACTAAAGAACAGGGCGGGCCGTGACGAACCCCAGCCGTCATCAGCACACGCCCACCGCGGGGCGTGACGGCTGGGGTTCGTCCCCAGCATGGGAGGGGTTAAATAATTCATAATTGTAAAGATGAAAAAAATGCAACGTTCCTAATGAAGCATTGACCATAAAGCCCACAAATAGATGGTTCTACTTTCTCAGCCTCCCTTTTTATTTTGCCGGAAGGCAGCATCCTTCACAGTAGTTTAATGGAATATAGACTTCTACCTACAGCTTTTACATCCTTCTCATGGTCTTCATCATCCTCAAAATTTTGTGGGCATGGCTTTTATTTGCACAAGTATATAGGATGATACACATTATTAACTTTATTAAAACATACAGAGTAACACAAATTAAAATGGCAGCACTAACTATTTGAATGAATAAAATATTTATAAAATATGCAGCTGTCAGACAGACGTCCCGGCGCCTACCGACAAAAGGAGGTCTCTTATCCTGGGCTAACCAGATTAGCTGAAAGAGCCAAATCATCAATTGTTTCTTGAAAGTTCATTTAATAAATATTTCCCAAATATTTAACTGCAAAGCATTCCAGAGTCAGGAGGGGGAGAGGGTGGTCTTAAGAAGAAAAGAGATTGACCACCTAATCTGAAAGAGACACGTTAGTGATAGATTCCTTACCTTAGAATATCCCCAGGCGTCAGACTGGATCCGGAAATTTTTGCGTAGCAATACCCCTGCGCGCTGGTAGGCGTCGTCTGCGGCTCCGCGTCCGTCGTCGGCGTCGTGAGCGCCGGGATGACGTCATCGGAGTATATAGACGGCGCCCATGCGCGCTGACGTCAGTTCTTCTTTTTTCCGCGCCAGCTAGCGCAGATCCGGAAGAAGCTCTACCCCCAGTCACTTTTTGACTGAAAACTTTTTCGATCTTTTTGATCCTCTATTTAGTCGATCCTCGACTATCGGTGCCAGGGATGCCCGGGTTCAAGCCTTGCTCGAAGTGCGGCCGACTCATGTCGGTCACGGACCCCCATCGCCGGTGCCTGAAGTGCTTAGGCTCGACCACGACGATCGGACCTGCTCCGACTGCCGGGCCCTGACGTCGAAGGCTAGGCGGGAGCGGTCCCGCAAGCGTCTCGAGCTGAGGCAGTCGGCCCCGCGCCGCTCCAGGTCCCGGTCCCGGTCCCACGGGAGGTCGAGGGATAGGTCGCGAGGTCGGAGTCATCGACGTTCCGGAAGTGGACACCGATCGTCTGGTTCCAAGTCCTCAGCTAAGAGGCATGAGAGGTCGGAGCGACACCATCGATCCTCCGACCCGCCCCGTCGCTCGCACGATGCGACCGGGGACTCGGGCGACACCGCCCACGCGGCTCCGCGGGAGTCGCAAGCGTCGCCGCCTGCCCCACACCTTCGGGTCCCTGGGCACGGCGCGTCGCAGGAGGAGGTCGAGAGGTACCTCATGGCCATGAGGGCCCTCCCTCCTCAGTCGGTTCCCGTGGCGCCTTCGGGCCGATCGGCTCCGTCTGGAGGTCCTTCCGGGTCGGGCGCTTCGGCCCCGACGACGTCGGGTGCTTCGGGCCCGGCGCCGCTGGCGACTTCGGTCCCGGCGCCGCGCGACCTCGCTGGATCCGGCCCCGGATCCGGGACCCCGCCGGTCGACCTTACGACCTCGCCGGCGCCGTCCCTTCAGGAGTCGTCCCCGGCAGCCGATGTGGTTGCCGACCCCAATGCTTCCTACGGTACTGCTCAGGAGTCGGAGGGGTGCCGCTGGGCGCCGATTCCGTCGGCCTTCGGAGAGTTCTATCTCCACGAGGAGGCCCTGGCTGTTAATCCTGGTCTTCAGGAGCCGGGTGACGAGGAGCAATGGGAGGGGTCCGAGGACCCTCTGGCACGTGATTGCCAGTCACATCAGGACTGGACATATGAGCTTGGGGAGGCCAGTGGTATTGACACCTCGCCAGACACTGGATTTACGTCGCCCCCGACTGTGGCTTCGGAGGCGGGTTCTGCTTACAGTGTAGTGTTGACGAAGGCAGCTAAGGCCTTAAACCTTCAGCTCCCCGTCGTGGCCGTGAGGACTAATCTCCTCACTGAGGTCCTCAAACAGCAGTCCGGCTCCGCGGAGCCCCTCCTGCCGTTCAACGAGGCCTTGTGTGACGTTCTTCTGGGCACTTGGTCCAAGCCCGCCACAGGCCCCCCTGTGGACAGGAACGTGGCCAGACGCTACCGCCCGGCACCGGGCGACCCTTGCTTTTTGTCCACCCACCCCACCCCCGAGAGTCTGGTCATCCAGGCCTCCAACTCCCAGACCGCATTCCCGTCGGCCCCGCCCGACAGGGAATCCAAGAGATATGAGCAGTTCGGGAAGAAGGTCTTCTCGTCTGTGAGCCTAGGGCTACGGTCAGTAAACACCAACTGTCTCTTGGGCCGCTACACCCACACTCTGTGGGACACGGTTGCGGAGGTGCTGCCACAATGCCCTGAGGAGGTCAGGGCTAAACTCAGCCAAACCCTTGCGGACGGCCGAGATGCAGCACGTTTTTCTATCCGGTGTGGGCTGGATACCACGGACTCACTGGGCAGGGCGATGGCAACGACGGTGGCGGTTCGACGCCACGCCTGGTTGAGGTCCGCCAACTTCTCGGCCGATGTCCAGGCCACCCTCCTGGACATGCCGTTTGATGGCCGTCGCCTCTTCGGCGACAAGGCGGACCATGCGCTGGAGCGTTTCAAGGACTCCAGGGCCACGGCCAAGTCCTTGGGCCTTACGGCCCCACGCCAGCAATCGGGTGCCTTTCGCTCCTTTCGTGGCCACGGAAGGGGCGCCCCACCACGTACCGTCAGCCACGCGCCGCAGAATGTACAGCAACGCGGTGGCGGACGTGGGAACCGCCGTGGCGGTGGTCGGGGACAGCGGCGAGCCCAGTCCACACCTCCCTCAGCAGCCCCTGCCTCAAAACCTTCCTAGTCCGAGTTTTCAGGCCCATGTGACGCCTGTGGGAGGCAGGGTTCGCCATCACCTCTCCCACTGGCATACAGTCACTTCGGACAGGTGGGTGCTGCAAATTGTCCGAAGGGGTTTCTCCCTCCCCTTCGAGTCTTCCCCTCCATCCATGCCACCTCAATGCCACCGTGTGTCGGGGGATCACTTGCGACTTCTGCAAGAGGAAGTTTCGGCCCTCTTGGCCAAGAGGGCCATCGAGCGCGTTCCTGGGCCAGAAGTAGGACGTGGCTGTTACTCCCACTACTTTCTGGTACCCAAGAAGGGCAAAGGGGGCCTACGCCCTATCTTGGATCTGCGGAACGTCAACGGCTTCCTCCGTACGGAGAAGTTCAAGATGCTCACTTTGGCTCAGGTCCTGGCTGCCCTGGACCCAGGAGACTGGATGGTAGCGTTGGACTTGCAGGACGCCTATTTCCACATCCCCGTCCTGCCGGCCCACCGGCGTTACCTGCGGTTCACGGTAGGCCACGAGCACTTTCAGTTTACCGTGCTCCCCTTCGGCCTTACCAGCGCCCCACGGGTGTTCACGAAGGTGATGGCGGTGGTCGCAGCCCATCTGCGCAGGCAAGGGGTGTCAGTCTTCCCCTACCTCGACGACTGGTTGTTGAAGGCGGGCTCGCCCCAGACAGTCGTCAGCCACCTCCAGACTACGGCCGACCTCCTGCACTTGCTGGGGTTCTCCATCAATGTGCCGAAGTCACACCTGTGTCCCTCTCAGAAGCTCCTCTTCATCGGAGCGGTTCTCGACTCGGCGCAGTTTCGGGTTTACCCACCCGAGCAGCGGGTCCGGGATATTCAGGCTCTGATTCCTGTCTTCCGGCCGTTATCCCGGGTCTCGGTCAGGTTGACGCTGCGGCTTCTGGGACTGATGGCCTCCTGCATCCTTCTGGTGCGTCACGCCAGGTGGCGGATGCGGGCTCTGCAGTGGGACCTGAAGTTTCAGTGGGCCCAGCATCAGGGCAACCTGTCCGATCATGTCCTGATCTCGGAGGGCACTGCGAAGCAACTGCAGTGGTGGCTCACGGACCGCGACTGGGTCAGTGGCAGACCCCTCTCCCTACCCCA
Source organism: Lissotriton vulgaris (assembly GCF_964263255.1). Taxonomy (NCBI): domain Eukaryota; kingdom Metazoa; phylum Chordata; class Amphibia; order Caudata; family Salamandridae; genus Lissotriton; species Lissotriton vulgaris. The sequence goes on from NW_028249106.1 coordinate 213,879, forward strand.
GCCGGAGCACGTAGTTGTGACGGACGCGTCCCTCCAAGGCTGGGGAGGCCACATGGGAGAGGCGGAGATCAGAGGCCTCTGGTCTCCGGCGGAGTCCCGGCTCCATATCAACCTTCTGGAGCTGCGGGCGATTCGTCTAGCACTGAAGGCATTCCTCCCCTCTGTCCGAGGGAGCGTAGTGCAAGTGTTCACCGACAACACCACCGCCATGTGGTACTGCAACAAACAGGGCGGTGTGGGGTCGTGGACCCTTTGCCAGGAGGCTCTGCGCCTCTGGCAGTGGCTGGAACGTCAGGGCGTGACCCTGGTGGTTCAACAGCTGGCAGGCTCTCTGAATGCCAGGGCGGACGAACTCAGCCGCCGGTGCATGATGGATCACGAATGGCGTCTGAACTCGGATGTGGCGCAAGGTCTCTTTCGACAGTGGGGAGAGCCTTGGTTAGATCTATTCGCCACAGAAGAGAACGCGCAATGTCAGCAGTTCTGCGCGTTGGAGTTTCCAAGGCGGCACTCGCTCGGAGACGCTTTTCGTCGCGAGTGGAGCTGCGGTCTATTGTACGCCTTTCCGCCTATACCACTTCTGCCCAGAGTGCTGAAGAAGATCAGGCGCGACCGGGCCCAGGTCGTCCTTGTGGCTCCGGACTGGGCACGAAGGTACTGGTATCCCGAGCTACTCAGCATGTCAGTCGATCCCCCGATTCGTCTGCCTCTTCGGGAGGACCTTCTGTCGCAGCAGCAGGGGACGGTCCTGCACCCGAACCTGTCCAGTCTCCACCTACAAGCTTGGAGATTGAGCGGCGGCAGTTGAGGCCATTTGACTTGCCTCCCGAAGTCTGTGATATCATTCTGGCAGCCAGGCGTCCCTCCACAAAGTCGGTATACGCCTGCCGGTGGAACAGATTTGTGGCATGGTGCACAGCAAAGGCTGTGGATCCTCTCTCTGCACCCCTTTCGGAAGTGCTGCTCTTTCTTCTTTCCCTTGCCCAGCAGGGCTCTGCTCTGGGCACTCTTAAAGGGTACCTTTCTGCTCTATCAGCCTTCTTGAGGCTACCAGATCAACCTTCTTTATTCAAGTCCCCTATTGTGAGTAGATTTCTGAAGGGCATCACACACATGTTCCCTCCTGTCCCCTTCGTGATGCCCCAGTGGGACTTGAATCTGGTTCTCACCTATCTGATGTGTGCTCCCTTTGAGCCACTTCATAACTGCCCTCTTCGTCTCCTTACTCTAAAGACGGCCTTCCTGGTTGCCATCACCTCTGCCAGGAGGGTGAGTGAGCTCCAGGCTCTTTCTTCTTCTCCACCTTTCCTGTCTGTTCATCCTGATAAGGTGGTGTTACGTACACGTCCTTCCTTTCTGCCCAAGGTTGTCACGGCCTTCCACATCGGGCAGTCCATCACCTTGCCCACCTTCTTTCCGCCTCCGCACCCCTCGAAAGAGGAGGAGAGGCTCCACCGTCTGGATCCAAAACGTGCGCTCTCCTACTACCTAGACCGCACTCGCCAATTCCGGGTGGATGACCAACTCTTCGTTGGTTACGTGGGCGCGAAGAAGGGAAAGGCTGTACACAAGAGGACCATCTCCAGGTGGATCATCTTGTGCATCCAAGCATGCTACTCCATGGCGAGGAAGGAGCCCCCGGCTGGATTGCGGGCTCACTCCACTCGGGCCACGGCAATGACAACTGCCCTAGGCCGCGGTGTCCCCCTGCAGGACATCTGTCAGGCAGCCACGTGGGCCTCGCTGCACACGTTCGCAAGACACTACTGCCTGGACAGTCAAGTCCGGAGGGATGGCTTCTTTGGCCGTTCCGTCCTCCAGGACTTTCTGGTGTGATATTGGTTCGCAGACCCACCACCGGGGTTGGTATTGCTGGGGTATCTATTCTAAGGTAAGGAATCTATCACTAACGTGTCTCTTTCAGATGCACAAGTTACTACTTGTGTAACGATATATCTGTAAGAGACATTAGTTAGTGATAGATTCCTTACCGCCCTCCCATCCTCCCCGTTCTGCGAACCGATATTTAGGGTTAGGGTCATCCCCTTTCAGGGCCCTAGTTTCATGGCACCAGTGTTAGTTCTATCATGGCTCTGCGTATCTGGCGCGGAAAAGCTGTGTTATCAGAACTGACGTCAGCGCGCATGGGCGCCGTCTATATACTCCGATGACGTCATCCCGGCGCTCACGACGCCGACAACGGACGCGGAGCCGCAGACGACGCCTACCAGCGCGCAGGGGTATTGCTACGCAAAAATTTCCGGATCCAGTCTGACGCCTGGGGATATTCTAAGGTAAGGAATCTATCACTAACTAATGTCTCTTACAGATATATCGTTACACAAGTACTAACTTGTGCGACAAGCCCGGCAAATGCTTGACTGTCAGTTCAAACATGTTTGCGTTTTAAACTGTTATAGTAGGATGATACATTTGTAATCTGACTTTCAGATAACAAGGTCCTCTGTTGTGAACTGCTCTGAAAGTGAAAAGCAGACATTTAAAATGAACGCGCAGATGAAAAGCGAGCTAGTGAATGTTTTTTAATGGCTCAGCCAAGGAATTCCTAAACGGAGCCTAGTTGAAGAATCTTTTACCGTCTGTAGCCGATGCAGGAGATATTTTAGTAGACGCAAGTAGAGTATGTTGGCATAGTCCAGCGTGGAGATATTAGAATGAACCAGAGTTTTCCTCATAAATTCTGGAACTAGTTTTAGAATTATATATTTTATTAACTTTTTAAAAGGGCAAATCAGACACCTGTCACTGCTTTCTCTTAACGCACAAAAGGTCATTCATAATCACGTTTGACCCCCAGATTCTGGACCTCCTTAGCCAGAGCAGGAGGAATGCCTACTGTGGATGGCCACCAGGCTGTGGACCAAACCGAAGGGGAGCAGCGAAAGAGTAATACATCAAATTTGGCTGAATTATGTTTCAGACAGCTGCTATTTATCCACTTTGCAACATTAATCATGCAAGAATGAAATCTATTCCGCAGTCCACTGTTTACCTCGAAAAGGAAACCATAAGGTGCGTATCATCAGTGTATGACACTCCTTTTGGACCAAAAGTCTGAACAAGCTCTCCTAGAGCAGCCATATATACATTAAACAATGCCCTGTGGAACTCCTTGTTTCAAGCCCTTTGGTGAAGACATGAAGGTGGGAGAGAAACGTCTGTTTGAAAAACCTTCAGCCAATCCAAGGCCGATATGCATATGCCACAGTTTGCTAGACGTTGTATCGGTGTCCGGTTTCCAGATCCTAGATACTATGGCTTGTTGAAGACACTGATGATTAAATAACTCATTAAAAACCAGATTTCATAGAAGTAAGTAGAAAGACTTTCACGTAGCTCCTTAGAGGGTGAATTGCCCCTAATGCAAGCTTTGGGAATCATGAAACATTAAACAATTTTGAACATTTCTTTAGAGCTGGTAGATAGTGTAGTGATTTGTGCTGTAATATTTGCTTGTGCCTTTGGAATGGCTGCATGATTGAGCGTAAGAGCTGCCATACAAATCTCTGTATCTGTAGCATCATAATTTGTCATCGCCCACTAATAGTTCTAAGTGTTTACATTTAGTTTTTTGGCTGCCAGTGTACTATTAAACCAGGGAGCTAAGGACATAATCTAGCTGATGCATTAGATTAAGCTGGGGCATTAGTCATTTGCATTAGGCAACCAATTATTGATCCCATTTGCATTTTGATCTAAATTCCCCTTAAGTGCCGGTGAGTCTTTAGTAAGATAATTTGCTAAATTAGTCTCATTTACATTATACTAAGGGCATGAAATATAAATCTGAGGCTTATCCACAAGGTCCCTAGGCTGAAAAGAGACAAGGAGAGGGAGCAAAAAAACGGGCCAGTCCGTGAGGTAGTAAATCAGGTAGGTTGGTGAAATCAGGTCAAGAGAGGTTCTTCTGAATTTTTAGACCAAATTCATGGGTGTTGAACTTAATAGAATATGTACTTGTCCATGAGGCAGCTTGCTTCATAAATCTACCTGTCCTGTAACAAAATCCACTTGTCCCTTTGATGCCATGTAGTGCGGCGACAAATTATGGCAGCGTTCTCATATAAGAGCTCTGATATAGCATCTCTGATGTTGCCAGGGCTCATACCATATTAGTGTTTGAATGCTTGCAGTCACCTTATTAGCCATGTTTCTGCAGATCTACATTCTTGGGCTAAAGGTAGTGGTAAGCAATAGTTCCAGGGTTGGAATGCCCTTTTTGAGCCTGTGCAAACCTACTAACTTGAATCTGTTAAGGGTTGTCAACAACTCTTCTCTAATCTTTTTCCATACTGAGAAATGTTGGAAATTTACTCCTGAAAATGGCAGACGTAAACCTTCTTCGAGAGTTAGAAAAGAAGTAGTTGGAGGGAAAGGGAACTTGCAAACACTCAGATTTTTGTATGAGCAAATCTACACATAAATATTTGCTCATGCTAAAATCCAGACCACAAGTATTTTCTAGGACTACTATTTCTTGTCCTACGTCTGTAAATTCTTGGGAATTCACGAAAGCCGTATAGCTGCACTTAATGCAAGGACATTTACTATGGGTGCACTTTTGAAACTTTCTTATAATAATTGGGCCCCTAATTTGGTCTGGCGTTAACTATTACCTTTTGCGTTTATTAAAATTCTGTCTCTCTCTGTATCTGCTGGCTTCACTGCGTGTAACAGCATTCTGCACTTTCACAAGGAGCATATCGGCACACAAGTAGTTTTGTTCAGTGCCAGTAACTACCGTGGCAGTGTGTGCGTTTTGAGACCAAAAACAATTTATACTTTTGCCAGTGCTTGTTATAATGGTGAGGGCCCGGCAGCTACCACACCAATAGGGTTTTACAAATACCATGCCAAATCAATTCACACATTGACAAAACTAAAAATCTGATCAGCAGTTTCAGACCTACTGGATTCGCTAATGCTTGTTTATTTTTGTTTCCCATAATGTTATTGAGACTAGTTACACTGATTTTCCATTATGAATATTTTTGGGTAATGCTAGCATGAATCAACACGTTACTAAATGATGCTGCAAAGAAATGGCACCTGAAATTTTACAGTAGTTTAGCAAATTGTTTTTTTTCCTGCTTTCATTTTTTTATAAACATTTTATTTTGAAAGCAGAGAATCGTTAATCTTGCTTTCAAAATTCTACTAATATTTGCATCAAGTCAGAGAGCATTCTGGGTGCATTGTGCATAGCTTCATATTGCTAAACTTTGAAAACGTGTGTACACATTCTTGTACTGGAACCACTGTCAGTAGTGGAGTCTGAGCATACAACATTTACTTGGAGCGCTCACCCTAATAATAAAGGCTCTTAATTAATGAACCATAAATACAAGTTTAAACAGCATTAACATGGGCAAAAATATTATCTTAAGCACAGAAAGTGCCTTTCCCTGGTCCATAATGTGGTACAGGCAAAATGGCAGCCAGAGGGTTTATGCTGAAGGGGGTTGGACCTACGTGTCCCAAGGACAAAATACCCATGAAAACGTGTTGCCCTTGACACCAAACAATATGTCCTGGGCGTTGGGCTTTAGGAATTCCACATCCCTGATTAATGTAAGACAGAGCATCAATATCTTGAGACATACCCACACTTGTACATAGTTAAGCATTAAAATTAAATTGGCCCAGAAAGGTAAACTTGTACACTGCTAGTGGCCACTTCTTTGAAAATCTTCTGTACGAAATTTCCCATATGTGTTGGAGACCTATAAACTAAGGCTCACAAACGCCCCCCTTTGATGCCATGAGGTAATCTAAGGCCATTTTGTTCTATAGGAGCAATTTGTTTATGGACATCTGATTTGTATTCAGACTGAGCACAATGGTGGTTGTATTCACTGCTTACAATATTTCAGCGTTGCGTCTCGTTTCCCAAATAGCATACATGGGACTGAGAATGGAAAAGAATCTGTTCATTTCAGATATTTCCCAGTGGCCCTGCCATTTCTGGAGCGGATGAACAGTTTTAGACTGGTAAAAACCCGGGGTTCAGGCAGAGCACTGCAAATAAAGTACCCAAAGAGTGTTTTTGGAAAAAATTGAGTAGGACACAGTTCTAGAGGTTATAGACTTTGAATCTCCTCCATACTGGTATGGTATGGTGTTAAACAAATGTAGACATTAAGAAGGATATGCCCATTTTATCCTTGGGACTGAAGCCTGTCTCTCTCTACACCCGAAGAGAACTGTGATTTGTTAGTCTGATTATTTTGTACCTGATACTACACAATACTCTCCAGCGGTTTTGAAGTTGAAGTTATTTTCTTTAGAAGAGAGGACTGGAACCAGGTGGTTTAGGTTTATTTGGCAGCTTGTTCCCTGGTGGTGAGATTGGTGCCCAGATCTAATCTAAGTGACTTGGCATTCAGTGAAAGTTGCACTTCGAAGCTGTAATGGTTCATGTCATTGAGTCAGATTTAAGTCTTGTTTCGTATGTATTGTTCGTGGCAAATAACAGGAATTCTATCTGTGTGCATCAAGCTCACTAGGTCTTTTCTGCCTCTGTGAATGTGTTGTTTAGGACTTACTGGAGTAATTGACTGATCTCCTGTGATTTTATCGCCAAGAGAACGCTGAAGAAATGTTAAAGGGAAGGTCACTTCCAACCAACCAATCTTTAAGCATGGGCAGAGATTAATAGTGTATCTGTTCATAACTAATGCCTTGAAATATTCGTGAGAACTTTGTCAAAGTCTTAGCTCATTTCTTTAAAACTACATTTTCAAGAAAGCATGACCTTTGATGACTACACTTCAGCGAGAAGGAAACTGTAGCAAAAATGGAAACCTACTATTAACCCCCATGAACACTGAACTGATCATAGTAGTTACTGTTTGAGGATAAAACTCTGGTTTTGTGGCATACCAGCAGCTTTATGCACCTAATAGTAAAAGGAACAGCATTATCATCCTCAAACGTTACCACTAGTTACATTGGACTGGGAGTGTAGGGTAGCATATTTTCACTATTCACCAAAAGAAAACAGAATATTTAAAATCTCCTAGTATAGAGTCCTGCAATATGGCCTGCAATTAACCTTGCATGCCTTTTATAAAATACCTGACAATGATGATAGCTTTCCATTTTTAGCAAGGCATCCTTATCAAGTCATACTTAAATGTAAGGCCCATTAAAGTCAACTTGCATCGAAAAGTGATTAAAAACCAGCAAATAGAGGATGCTCAGACTGTGGAAAAAACTCGACATTCCAGAATCAGTCCAGTGCAATTGATGCATTAATAGGAAGAAATCCTGGACACAAGTGTGTCCTTTATAGCAAAGATTATCTTATGTACCTAAATTGCCATCACCTTTAGGCAATCTTTTATCTGGACATCAAACATTTTCTCCTGTCATCTATGATGTTGTACATCATCTTAGTCTCAAAGGTCAAACTTCACAAACAACCTTTTCACAAATGTATGGAGTATCTATGGTAGTATCGTACAGAAAGTTGGTGTGACAAGATGTCCTTCTGACCCGTTGCCTTTACACTTTACCTAGCAGTGCAGTATATCCTACACGACTCAATTCCCATGGCTGCCACTTGTAGCAGAGTCTTCAGTGACTCTCTAAACTAACAGCTCAAGCAATTTACTACACAAAGGAACAATCGCACACATCACCTCATAAATGCTGGATCTTAAAAACAGTGTGTCTAGCTTTCAAGTAATTCTTGTAACCCATTACACCAATTTTCATTCTGAGCCAGAACAATAATAGCACAACATTGCAGTTTTCATGGATCGCAGATCTGGGTGCTCCTCAGCTTGGGTATTCTCCTACCCGCAGGAAAAATGTCAGTGGAATGTCATGAACAAAGGCATGTATGGCATTAACAAGCAGGCAAGGAATTTCCTCCATATTTCTCTTGCAGGAGCCATGCAAGATCTGGTGCGGTTTGCTAGTTTCTGAGTTGCCCAAGTAAAGCTATCCATTTGCTTGGCATTCAGATCATCTACAGTTAAGACACAAATGGTTTTTGAACAGCAAAGGCTTTCAAGACTTCTTTGCGGTCTAACAATCTCTGCACTTTACCTTGCTGGCTACTATATGAAGTGGAAAATGACAAGACCGGGGGGAGCGGGTGGCAGGTTTGGGGGGGTGGTGGTATCTCCAGGTTCTCAGACCATCCATAAATTCAAGGGGAGTGCCTTTTCTCCTAACTAGTGACGAGCAATCCTTTATTCTCTTTATTACATTCTTCTACTCCCCACGGCAGTCATCAAGATGAAACAACAGAAGTCTAGAATTGTTCTATTTGCTCTTGACTAACTATGCCAGTGGTACGCAGATGATCTTCTCTTATCCCAAGAGCCAAACAGAAGGCTTCCAGCCAGGCTGAATCTCTTATCCAAGTTCTTAGTTATGGTCCCACAACAGAGCGTTCCATGGCTGAACTGTATAGCATGAATACGGGTAACTAAATTAAGGACACCGCATCAAAATGTATCTTTGGAAGCTTGTGCCTTGTAGCACTATTCTGCGTTTTATTAATTTTATTTGTTTTAAATATTTTGGAGTAGTTTCCAATTCCGTATAATTTATAGTGACTGAATTTTAACCTAAATTTCTTTTTTAAAATATACAAATCAAATAGGCATGTTGACTATATGCATAATAAAAAATAGTTCTATTTAAAATGTGCTACATGATCCTTACAACGCATCGACATATTCGTCTGTTTTTAAATGTAAACAAAATTCAATTGATGAACTATATAATAGGTTAGATATCTTCTTACTTGTGTGAAAAATAATTATGTACTGTAAAGGGTAGATATATGTGCACTTATAAGGCTGAATTATAGCACGTGTATTTTGCTGATTTTCTTTAAATGTTTAACTCCTTTGTGTCTTAATTGGATTTAGTATGATGGCATTGCTCATCTCATGCCTGTGGTGGAGTCCGTGCACCCTACATCATGGAGGCAGGGCTTGCGCAAAACTGGCATTGTTCTTGTCCCCAGTAAGGGAGGAGAGTCTATGGTGAGAGCTTAATATCTTGAAAGATCTGTTTTAGGTTGCTGAGTAACCAGTTCAGTTAACACACTGAGACTATCATGCATGGTTTTCAGTTGGGTGTGGCTTATTAATATTTTGCATTTCTCGGTCACTGTGTGATTTTTTTTTTCTTCTAAATTCATTAAATATTTCTAACCTCAGAAATTTCAATGTCGTAATAGGTGTTTATGCAATTCTTCTTATACTTATAAACCATCCATAAAACCACCCTCTAAAACAGTTTGGATAGCTTTATAGTACATTTCTTGAACTGTATCTTTTTTCCTTTTTGCAGATCCCGATTCCAGCCAGTAAGGTTTCGCCTAGGGATGAAGAAAGAAAAGATGAATCTCCTGCATCTTGGAGGTTAGGTCTTCGAAAGACTGGTAGTTATGGAGCGTTGGCTGAGATAACGTCAGTAAAAGAAGCTCACAAAGAAAAGGACTCAGCAGGTGTTATGCGTTCTGCATCCAGCCCAAGGCTATCCTCCACTATAGACAACAAAGAAAAGGTACTTTCTTATTTTACATTTGTTTCACTAAATATATATTGATATTCACCATCACCTATTTATTTGAATCAAGCTTAAATGAGTTTTTATCAGCTCTATATAGTTGGAAGCCTCCCATGAATTTGTGTGCTGGAGTTTTTTGTCCGAATGATTCGGTATGTCTGCCAAAACAATGTTGCTTATGGACAAATCATCATATATCTCAAAGAGACCACTTTTTTCTCTTTCAGGGAGTTGTATTCACCTAGAGCCCATTGTTGTTTTGGATATGGCTTTTGCTTTAGAGATGTACATAGCGCACTCACATTTTTCAGGTTCTTAGAGTGTGTAGAAATTCCCGGCATCCCCACATAAGCAAGTCTCTTTAAAATTTGCTCTCCATCAGAATTTCTATTTTTTTCCTTATTTTTAAAGTATTCACTCCCAGATTTACCCCACTGTTTACGCTTTTTCGAGCGCTATCATTAATGAATAATGCGTACACAACTCTAATACAGCTCTGTAACACGTTGAGACTGATTTGTATGTTGTTTCATCCGTAAATGGGATCTAAAATTGAACAAGTGGCAGCACTTCTTATGCTTCTAGGCACCCTTTTTTTCCTTTCATTTTGGAATTCAAAACATGCATATGATTCTAAATTCTCTCTCATCTCTTAGGTCTAATCTTTAGGTGATTAAGACAAAGAAGTGCTTCACATGTTTTGATATCATTCCTTATTTGTTTAGCCTCAGTTGTAAGTGTGCAATGAAAGTGGCCTTTAAACTGGGCATAGCCTCTAGCTCTATTTAATTTTTACTCACTGCGATAAAGAAGAGTTTTCTCTTCTTCCCGTCAACAACCCTTATCACACCTCCAAGTTTTAACAGAAACTATTTGTGGACACTAGTTTAAGACAGTCAATATAGTGCCATACCGACTTCTAAGAGTGATTTAATCCATTCCTTTAATTTTTCTTCAAGATTATTGTGCAAGCTGACAGCTGTTTAACAATGCTTGTTCTGATGTGTCCCTCTAAAAACAGATTTTTCCAGACTTGTTCCAAAAAAACTTCACAGCAGTGCCAGCAGATGGCAAAGCAGATTCGCATATAAAACACCTCTTCCGTGCTGACGTCTATTCCTTTCTTTCCATGCTTTTAGACAAGGATCTGGAGCTTCTCTCCTTACTTTTGTCAGTGTTCCAACAACCCCTGAAAGTTTCTGAAGTGTGCTTGGAGGCCATGTCCCCTCTAAAACCTGCAGGCATCAAACCATGCCATGACTGCAGTAAGCTGATGTCCATCATCGTCCCTCAAGAAGTATTTGTGATTCCTGGGCTCCAGTTACGGCTTAGTGTGTTCTTATTAACCTGGAGGTGATCTGGGTCTGGGAGGCAATGCTGTACATCGGCAAACGCAAGAAGAGGTCTAGGTGGAAGCACAAGTCCCGCTCTTGGTGTTGATCAAAAGGCCGCTCACCCGGATGGTCCACTTCCCCCTTTAAGTCCCTGGTTAATCAAAATCCATACGCAAAAATAAAAAGACGACCCCTTCCTACCACTCTTGTTCTAAAAAGGAGCAAAGGCATCAAAATAATCCTCGCACCCATTCCACCTCCGCTAATCCCTCGTGCCCAGAGTTCCCTGGGCCTTCGTCAACACTGCAGCAGATCGCAGCCTTTAGAGAGGCGCCAACCTGCAAATTTTGGTGTGAAACCAGGCCCCCCTTCTGGAGCTTCTTTAGGCCCCAGGTAGCATCAGGGGTTCACAGTCAAATTATAGGTGGTGGTCCTCCCGTGACATCTGCCCAATTGGAACCTGTTCCAACGCCTCCTCCAGTTCAGAGATCCATTCAGTTTCATCAAGCACCGCTGGCGTTTAAAAAAACAATGCATTGCTTTATTTATAGATGATGTTGTGGAAAACAAGCCAGAAACATAAGACAGAAAACAAAGAAAAACAAAACCAAACCATAATGGACATCAATGGTGACTTATCATATAACTTGATACACGTTTACAGAGTTTAGGATAGCACATATTACAAGAATCTGCACAAGGAGCATCACAGATGGTGCGTATCCAAGCGAGGGTCACCACAGGCTCCTTGATTACAAAAGGTAAAGTGAAACTTACATGCAGTGCTAAGTCTTACCAAAATTACTGTATGCCTTCTCCCCAGCTGGGTCCCACTGGGGCATCTATGAAATAGACTAGCGCCTCCGGCATGTTCCCTTCACCCTGACGCATTAGACTCTGGGGGGGGGCGGGGGGGGGGGGGCAATTAGTTCACTGTACAGTTCGACTGTGTGTTGCAGTATAATATGTCCTTAGACCACCCAGCAACAGTGGGTGCCGGGCCCGAACCTATCGCATTACTATTCTGCGCTTCGCTATGAGTAAACCCATATCCACTAATCTTCGTTGGCCCTGAGCCAACTTAACAGGCGGCAAGCTATAATTAAGCCCTTGAAGATCCTTAGAAGCAGGATGTAGAAAGCAAAGTCCAGTCCTTTCACTCCCAGGCCAGAGGCAACAAGCAGCAGGTCAACACAGGACAGCCAAACAGCATAGTGTCAGTCTCACCTGACAGCAATCCCACTTTTGTTTTTGGCAGAATGACCTTAACCCAGATACGTTCTGAGTATATGGTGGCACAGGTCCAGTACATATACCTATTTCAGGCTTTGAAGTAGGCAAACTTCAAAGGAAAGTCTTTGTAGTGCACAAAACCCTACCTTTCCATGCCCTGGACCAAGATACACTACAGGGAGTGGAGACTCCTCTATTTGAGTCCAGGCACAGCGTTATTGAGGTGTTAGTTTCAACTCCCCCTAGCACTCTGGAAGGTCTATCAGCCTGGTGATGGGCCATCAGGATATGCAGGGCACAACTCAGCTCCCTATGTTGACGATCTAGAGTGAATGCAGAAACAGCCCAACTGTCATTCTGACCCAGACTGTATTCAGAGACCGACAGTCACGGAATGGTTAAAGTAAGAATGCCTATTTTCTAAAAATTGTATTTTCAGACATGCACTTTAAAAACCAGCTTCACTAAAAGATGTACTTTTAAACTGAGGGTCCAGAAACATCAAACTGCAATTTTCAGTCAGCTCCCACTTGGCAGATACACTTGTAAGATGTTACAAGGCAGGTTCAATGCTATCCTATGGGAGAGGTAGGTCTTGTTGTAGGGAAAACCGAAATTAGCAGTATTTCACCACCAGAATGTGTAAAACACAACTGTTCATGTCCTACTTTTTAAATATGCTGTAGGCTGCCCATTGGTATACCTAGGGCTTACCTTAGTGATGCCTTACTTGTCATAAAAGGGAAAGTTTGGGCACAGCAAGCAGGTGTACTTGCCAGGTCCAAATGGCAGTTTAAAACTATTACCTTTTGTGTTTTCTTCACCAGGTTTCACGTTTCCCCTCATAGGATTTTCCGCTTGAGGTGTTATATATATTTATATTTCTTTCACTCTTCTGTTGTTTATTATCATTAATATTAGGGGTAAAAGAGTGAAGTTTTATACCCTGACTCTCTTGTTGTTTGCATCAGTTTAAAACTAAACACACAGATGCTGCATTGGCAGGTCTGAGATATGTTGGCAAGGCTACTTGTCTGGGTGGCCCAATCAGTGGTGCAGGCCCACTAGTAGCATTTGATTTACAGGCCCTTGGCACACATGGTGTACTGGGGACTTGCTTGTAACCAAATATGCCAATGCTAGAGAAATCAATAACCATAGAGATACTTTAGCACTGGTCAGCAGTGGTAAAGTGCCCAGAGTCCTAACATCAGCAAACATGAAATGCAGCACACAGTAACAAACAGGAGGTCTGAGGCAAAAAGACAGGGTAAACCATGCCAAAAGATGCCTGATTCAATTCTCCTCCCTCCCCCTCACCCCGCAACAAGCTGGAAGTGAGGACAGCTATCCAGCCTTTTGGGAGTTGTCTTCACTATGCGGAAGAACATGGGAAAGACCATCAGTGTTGGAGTGTTCTGTTCCAGGGTTGTGTTCCACCGTAAAGTCCATTCCCTGAAGGGAGATGGACCTCCTCAACAGCTTATGATTCTCACCCCTCGTCTGAATCATTCATCTCAGGGACCTGTGGTCTGTCTGAACCTGGACGTGAGTCCCAAACAAGTAGGGTCTTAGCTTCTTCAGCGCTCAGACAACAGCAAAAGCTTCTCTTTCTGTTGCGCTCCACCTCTGTTCCCTGGAATGTAACCTCCTACAAATAAAGGCTACAGGTTGAACTAGACCCTCTTTGTTTAGCTGTGAAAGCACAGCTCCCACACCAAGCTCTAAGGCATCAGTCTACACCACAAATTCTTTAGAAAAGTCAGGAGTTAGTAACACGGGCACCGTGCACATGGGTGTCAAAAGTGGTCTGGTCCGCCTTTGTTCAGACTACCTGATGGGGCTGCTTCTTGCAAGTCAGCTCTCTTTAGGGGGCAACAATGGTGGCGTATCCCTTGATTAATATCCGGTGAGACCTAAAAAGGCGCCCAAGCCAAAATGGTATAAATTTTTGGCTGTAAGGGCTGCACCTTGCTGCTCACTACCTGGTGTACCAAGTACACCACAGACCCTTGCCCTATCTGGCACTTACTGTCCTTCATAGTGAGAGGCCCGCGATCTGAATAACCTTAAACACCTCCTGAAAATGGTGCAAATGGTCCTCCCAGCTGGAGCTGAAGACTGCCATGTCTACAAGGTAGGCAGCACTGAAGTTCTGCAACCCCGCCAGGACCTTTTTTTTTTTTAAACTTCTGTTTATTAGTTTTTTTAGTGCAGAACAGATGGCTTAACAACACAGAGTTTACACATGTTCACCACTCCCCAATTACAGCTTCACATAGTGATTATAAACAGTACTGGTATATATTCTGTCAAAGGTAGTGAAGGCACACGTTTACATCAATGTTATAAAATAAAATCCACAGTAAGATGCATCCCATTCTTCAAAGTATATAAGCACATCACTGCATGTGTTAAAAGCATGTGAGTATAGACCAGGCATATCCAACAGCATGTTACAAGAAGACCATAAAATGCTTCCAAGCCTCCGCATGCCGAACGCCTCACAGAGCTCGGCACGCCACACAGCCCAGGGTAAAGTTACAGCCATGTCAGCTCATCAATTTCTCATCTTATAAGAGGGTATTTGGAAGCGCGTGATATGTTCGGTTAACAGCTATGGTGCATGTAGTACAGGTTCCTCTCGTGGGTGCTTCAACTGGTAACATGTCAGGGTTGCCCAGATGTCCCTGGGTCTGGAGGTGCTAGTTAATAATTCTGCGTATGTAGTGAGTTGCTCCTGGCAATGTACGAGATCATTGATCCATACCTTAAACTTTGGTGCCCTTCCCCTAACCCATCTGCACGCCACCTGTCTTTTGGCCATTAGCAGTGCGAGTGCCACATATTTACGGTGCGCCACCCGTAGCGGCTTAACGTAGCCCAGCAGTGCCAGAAGTGGTGTGGGCTCAATGTATATGTTCACCATTAATTCTAGAGTTTCAAAAACCAGCTTCCAGTATTCGTGTATCATCACGGGGCATTCCCAGGCTAAGTGTAGGAAATCTCCCCCCACCGAACCACATCTGTCGCATTTAACTGTGTCCCTAAGCTTATAACTAAACAATTGAGCGGGGGTGTAGTATAATCTATGTAAAAATTTATAGTGGATAATGCGAAGCCTGCTACAGGCCAAAACTTGCTCCGTTTGTAACAAGCAAAATTACCATTGGTCATCCGACAATACGAAGCCCAGTTCCGAGTCCCAGCGCGCCCTAGCTAATGCCTGTGGCTCTGCTTTCTGGGTGTGCACCGTGTGATATATCGACGAGACAAGGTGCTTGGCCGAGGTGTTCTGAAGGATTAGTTGTAGTGGTGCAAGGACTTCAGGCTCAGTCAGAAAGTCCGGAATGAGCGCTCTGATTCCCTGCCTAAGGTGGATATATAGGAAAACATCAAGTGGCGTTTGGGGCAAGTCATGGAACATATGCTCCAATTTCCAAAATTGACCGTCATGAAACAGATCCCCGCAAGTCTTAACATGCGTGCGCTCTTGAAACTTATGAAATACAGCCTCTTGGAGTAGGGGCATAGTGGGTTGGTATGCCAGTGGGAAGAGCAGCGAGTATAACAGCGGGGTGCTCAGTGACCGACCTATATAGGCCCAGGCCACAATAGAACAAGTGATCTTGGTCTGTGTCTTCTCCCTCACGGCAGGTGTGTCATACAGTGCTCCTTCTATAGGAATTGGATGTGCCAGCCAATGTTCTGCAGTCGCTTGTGGCATATAACAGGGTTGGTGTACCCAAAAGTAAGCATAATGGGCCTGCGCACTGTAATAATACAATTCAAAGTTGGGGACCGCAAACTCCCCTTTAGAGTAGGGCCAGATGAGGACATTCCACTTGAACCTCGGTTGTTCCGTCCCCCCCCCATCACCCCCCCCCCCCCCCCCCCCCCCCATACCAAGCGTAGTAATTCAGATCGAAGCGTCTTAAAGAAATATGACCCTGGATAAAAAGGAATGTTCAGAAATAGATAAAGCAATTGTGGCAGTATCACCATTTTGATGAGGGATGCCCGCTCTGCCATGGAGAGTCGGAGTGTGATCCAACGAGACACACTCTCCGTTATACGCATCATTGCCGTACCATAATTCAATCGCATAAGCTCATACCTATCCTTCGTGATTCGAATACCCTAGTACCTCAGCTCATCCTCGCACCATTCCAAAGGATAGTCCAATGGAAAACGAGACGTTGCAGTAGTTAATGGGAAAACACAAGACTTGCCCCAATTAATTTGAACACCAGACAGTTTCCCGAACACAATAAACTCCCTGAGGAGTGGATTGAGATTGTGTAGCGGATCCTGGACATACAGCGTAATATAGTCAGAATATAAAGAAATTAGTATCTGCCTCATATTGCATCGCAGCACCCTGTCCTGGTGGCGCTGCCGCAACTTGGCCGCCAGTTGTTCAACTGCCAGTGCAAAAAGTAAGGGTGACAGAGGACACCCCTGTCGGGTGCCTCTTGAGACTGGAAAAGCCGGGGATACTTTGCCATTAATAAGCACCTTGGCGACCGGTAACCATATAGAAGCTGGATCCAGGATAGGAAAAGGGGGGGAAGCCCATCCGCAGCATCACCCCAAAGATATAGTCCCACTCTATTGAGTCGAACAACCTATATGAAAGGCTGTAACCACCTTGGGCCGGAAAGAAGGACGAGTTCTCAAGACAACTTTGTCCAGATGGACAGAGAGGAAAGAAGGTTTAGAAGATAGCGCCTGGAGCTCACTAACACTCCTGGCAGAGGTGATGGCAACCAGGAATGCAGTCTTAAGAGTCAGAAGAAAAAGACGGCAATTGTGAAGTTGCTCGAAAGGAGCGCACATCAAATAGGTTTGAACAAGGTTCAAGTACCACTGAGGCATCACGAAAGAAACAGCAGGAGTGGGGACTTCCTCCCCAAGTTCTCCTTCCATATTTTCAAGAGTGGGGATTCCCACAAATAGATCTGTTTGCCACAGTGGACAACTCAAAATGCCCAAACTTCGCCCCCAGGTTCCCACACCCTCTAGCAAATGCAATCCCTATGGATGAATTGCTCAGGGATATTTGCCTACGCTTTTCTGCCTCTCCCTCCACTTCCATTTCTGGTTCGGAAGCTCAGGCAAACATCACTCATACTGATTCTAGTAGTTCCCACTTGGGCTCGTCATTAGAGGTTCACAGCACTTTTAGAACTTGTAGTCATTCCACATCAAAAGCTACATCTCAATTCCAATCTTCTAACGCCAAACCATGGAGAACTCAGACCTCCAAATCTCAAGGAACTCAATCTAGTAATTTGACTCCTGAAGTTATAGAGTTTGGATATCTTAACTTGCTACCAGAATGCATGACCATTCTTAAAGAAGCAAGAAAGCTTAGTACCTGACCATGCTACGCATCTAAATGGAAACGATCTGTTACGTATTGTACTAACAATATTGATCTTCTAAATGCTTTTACTCAATATATCATTTGTTACCTTCTGAATTCACAGCGTGCTAGTTTAGCCTACATTTCCATTCGTTTGCATCTATCGGCAATAGCTGCATATTTGTAAAACATGGAATCTTTGTTCAAGGTTCCTGTAATTAAAGCCCTTATGGAGGGCCTTAAGAGAATAATACCACGCAGGATACCTCCAGCACCAGTTTGGAATCTGAACATTCCGTTTACATGGCTCAGGGGTCCACCTTTTGAGCCATTACACAAATGTCCTCTACTGTTTCTTTCATGGAAAGTTGCCTTCTTTATTGCAATCACTTCATTAAGGAGAGCTGATGAGCTATTAGCTTTAATCTTAGAAGACCCCTTCTTTTAACTTCATAGAGACAGGTTAGTTCTTCGCACCAACCCAAGTTCCTTCCCAAAGTGGTTGCTGCTTTTCATGTCAACAAATCAGTTGAGTTGCCGGTGTTCTTTCCTCAACCTGATTCGGTACCAGAATGAGCTCTTCATACTTATTTTTTTTGTAGGTCTTTTTATTGAAATGTACTATGATACAGCAAGCATCAAAAAATCAATACAGCTTAAATCAGATAAATCAGCTGCACGTCTCATTCCCAGTTCATCATAATCAGACCCCTCACCCTTCACTGTTCTACATCGGTTACGTCTGTGAGATGTATTGTCCATGAGAATCTTTTCCCCAGGATGGAGGGGGGAAACACAAATATTTCCCTTGTGGGCGTTCCATTTTCCCCACAACCGGTCCCATTTCTGAGGGCACCCCCTGCTTTTATGGACTGCCTTATTCAAGGCATATGAGCTGCAGATCGTACACTTTTGCAATAGATCGCCACCTGGTGTTGGGCTCGGATGATTCTTGGAAGAAGTTTTTGTAGTCACGAGATAGGTGACTCCTCCCTTGGACAATACTGCGCATGGTCATCGACTCCATCCTCCGATTGTTTTTCTCGGCCACTGCGTTCGGATGAGTTTTCCGCTCCGCTAGAAAAGACTTTTTCAGCAACTTCAAAGCGTGAAACTTTATACAAACATTTTCGACATCGAATAGACTTTCCGACATCACCAGCTACATTCCGGTGCGTCGACGCGGGCCGTTTCGCCTATCGGCGCCGTACGGCCTACGCCTCCTGGACAGAACTCCATTCAAGAGATGCCCGGTATGTTGAGCAAAATTCCCTCATACGACCATCACGAGGTCTGCAACCTCTGTCTATCGCCGGAACACAACAAGTCGACCTGCACAGCTTGTGCATCCTTCCGATCGAAGAAGACCATTCGGGATCGGAGGGCACATCGACACGAGATGAGGAGATCAGCGCCAGCACCGGAGGCCATCTTCGAGGAGGAGATCGTCGAAGAGGATGTATCTGAGGACGAGGATCCACTCGTAAACATCTCCACAACTTACACTACCCAAGCTGAAGGCAAGGTTCAGCACTCCGCCCATGGGGCCCAGTCGAGACCGAAATATCCCCTTCGGGCTCGGCTCCGAGGAAAAAGACTACGCCTTCCGGTGCCTCAGCACCGCCGAAACCACATGTGCCAATTCCACCTCCTCCATTGGCACCGAAGCACATACATCCTTCGACAACGAAGGACTCTTCGACACCGAAGCCAAAACGCCCTTCGGTGCCCAAAGACAAAGATCCTTCGGCACCCAAACCAAAAGATGCATCGTGCAGAAGCCGAAGACCGTACTGGATACAAAAGCTTCGACTCCAAAACCTTCTGGTTCCAAAAATAAAGATGGAAAGCCAGAGTCCGGCGCAGCAGGGCCAACGAGACCTGTCTCCACTCCAAAATCTCCAACCTTGGTACCAAAGACTCCAAGGCCTGATACAGAGACACCTAAACCCTCTAACAAGCCTACCAAGCCGAAACCACCTTCGGCACCGAAAAATTTGCCACAGGACTCGATAACGCCTCCAACAGCAAAAAACACAAAACAACCCCTATCAGCACCGAAAAAAATCGATGCCGAAGAAGATAGTAGAGGAGGAAGAAACTGTTTAGACCAGATCCTAAACAAAGAAAAGTCCATATCAATCCAAAAACTGGACATGTGGAAGCAATTCCTTACAAGAAGAGACCAGCAGACACACCACTTCTACCTGTGGTTCCTGACAAAAAGAAGGATTGTGCAACTTCTCCAATGCACCCTTCCTCTCCTTCACCTTCTTCCTCTCCTATCCCTCCTTACATTGAACCTACAGTTTCTCCTGTTCAATCTCCTGCATCATCACACCACACTGACGAAGAGTATGATCTAGGTGGGGGCAATGACCTACCAGAGCCACATGCATACCCTTTAGATGAAGATGTCAATCCAGAATATCCTAAAGATGACGATATATATGGTTTCCCACCACACAATGTGCCCGACATTCCTGTTCCTCAGTACTACCCAACAAAACCTTCCCCTCCAGAAGATAGTATTGGGTTTAATCATCTATTAAATAGAGCTGCCCTTTACCACGGGGTCTCAATGCACTCTGATGCCATTGATGAGGATTTTTTACTGGATACATTTGAGCAGTCACAAAGGTCTACGCAAATACTACCCATGATCAAAGGAGTCATTAAACATGCTCCAGAAATATTTAAAGACCCGGTACGATGTAGTGTATTCAATCCAAGAATAGAAAAGAAGTATAGACCAGCACCATCTGATCCAGTCTATATTAAGGGACATCTGCCACTAGACTCTTTAGTAGTGTCTAATGCACGGAAAAGAGCCAATTCCCAGAATTCAGGTGACACGCCCCGCCTGACAAAGAATCTAAAGTTATTGATGCGTCAGGGAAACGGATTGCTGCGCAGGCAACACACATATGGCGCATAGAAAATACACAAGCCCTACTCTCACGTTATGACAGGGCTCACTACGACCAATTAGGAAAACTAATGGAGCACCTCCCAGATCAATACAAAGATCAGGCAGAAGAGCTCATACAAGAAGACAAATTAATATCAAATGCCTCAATTAAATGTGCACTAGATGTAGCTGACACAGCATCCAGAGCAGTCAATACTCGTGTTATACTCCGACGACATGCTTGGTTACGAATTTCAGGTTTTAAAACAGAGGTACAGACTACCATCTTGAACCAGCCCTTCAATCAAAACCAATTGTTCAGGCCGGAAGTAGACAACACACTAGAAAAGATGAAAAAAGACACAGACACAGTTAAGTCTATGGGCGCATTACAATCCACACAGACTAGAAGTTCTTTTCGCCGCTCCTTTTATAGAGGAGGCTCTAAGCAAATCGGCACAGATACAACATCATCTTTTAAAACGCGCACACACAGACCTCCTCTAACAAAGGCTACTTTAGAGGAGGCTACAGAGGCAATAATAACAAGGGAAGAGGTAGAGGTAATAACAACAACCGCTCCTCTTCCACTCCCAAACAGTGACTTCCCTCTGCTTCCCCTACAGCATTCCGCTCCTGTGGGGGGCAGATTATCACAGTTCCTACCTGTCTGGAATTCCATCACAACAGGCAGGTGGGTAAGACAGATTACCCAACATGGCTACTGCCTAGAACTCACAGCAACATACCACCCAGGCAGCGTCCAATGTCCACAGAACATATGACTCTGCTTCAACAGGAAGTTCTTGCACTTCTACAAAAGGATGCTATTCAAGTAGTTCCTTTAGAGGAACGGGGAACAGGAGTTTACTCCCTGTACTTCCTAATTTTCAAGAAGGACGGGACACTAAGACCAATTCTCGACCTCAGGCCGCTCAACCATTACATACAATCAGATCATTTTCACATGATCACTCTACAACAAATGCTCCCACTACTACAACAGGGAGATTTTCTTTCAACACTAGACCTAGAGAACGCCTACTTTAATGTTCCTATACATCCTGCTCACAGGAAGTATCTAAGGTTTGTCATACAAGGACAGCACTATCAGTTCAAAGTCCTTCCATTCGGGGTCACAACAGCACCACGAGTGTTCACAAAGTGCTTAGCAGTAGTAGCAGCACATCTCAGAAGACAACAGATACATGTCTTCCCTTACCTCGATGATTGGCTCATAAAAGCAAAATTGTTCAACCAGTGTGTCCAACACACAAAACAAACAATTTAGACATTGCACGACTTAGGGTTTACAATAAACTGCACCAAGTCGCACCTAGAGCCTTCGCACGTTCATCAGTATCTTCCAGTATCTAGGAGCTACCATCGACCCATCTTCAGCTCTAGCGTATCCCATTCCAGCCAGGATACAAAGCTTTCAGACCTTAGTCTCCATTTTTCAACACCAGCAGTCTCTCCAAGCCAGAGTGTTCATGAGACTGATAGGCATGATGGCGTCTTGCATTTTCATAGTTCCACATGCAAGACTGCAAATGTGCCCATTACAAGAATGTCTTGCACAGCAGCGGAATCAGGCTCAAGGTCAGCTCACAGACCTGGTGTTGGTAGACAGCCGTACATATCGCTCTATGCAATGGTGGAACACCAAAAACTTGACAAAGGGACAGCCGTTCCTAGAACCTGTTCCACAGATAGTGCTCACGACAGACGTATCACTCACAGGATGGGGAGCCCATCTCTTACACTATACCACACAAGGCCAATGGAACAACCAACAAAAACAGTTCCATATCAACCATCTAGAGCTACTAGCAATTTTCCTAGCACTCAAAACGTAGTACAAGTACAAAACAAAGCTGTCTTAATCCGGACGGACAATATGATAGCCATGTATTACATACAAAAACAGGGGGGGGACACACTCTGCAACTGTCCCAGCTTGCACAGACATTTGGAGATGGGCCATTCCTCAAAACATACACCTGACAGTAGAACACCTTCCAGGAATTCACAATCAGATAGCAGATCCGTTGAGTCGACAGTCACAACAGATTCACGAATGGGAGATACATCCACAAGTTCTTCAACCATTCTTCCAAATGTGGGGGCATCCACAGATAGATCTGTTTGCCATCCACAAAAATGCAAAATGCCCAACTTTCGCCGCCAGATTTCCACACCCACGGTCGGAGGGGAATGCAATATGGATGAACTGGTCAGGCAGATTTGCGTACACTTTTCCGCCTCTCCCACTCATTCCACTAGTAGTGCGCAAACTCAGACAACAGTCTCTCAAACTAATACTAGTAGCTACCACATGGGCACGTCAGCCGTGGTTCACCACACTACTAGATCTCTCACTGGTTCCACATCAAAAATTACGGCTCACACCCTCCCTGTTAACACTAAACCATGGAGAAATAAGACACCCAGAACCAAGCCAACTGAATTTGGCGATCTGGCTTCTGAAGTCTTAGAGTTTAAGTTACTTAAAACTACCACCAGACTGTATGAACATAATTAAAGAAGCTAGAAGACACACTACCAGAGCATGTTATGCCGCTAAGTAGAAAAGATTTGCAATATATTGTAACAATAATCACATTGATCCACTTGATGTTTCCATCCAAAATATTATTTGCTACCTTCTACACCTACAAAGGTCCAATTTAGCTTATTCTTCCATACGCCTGCATCTGGCAGCAATTGCAGCCTATTTACAGAATAGACAACATCTATCTCTCTTCAGAGTACCTGCAATCAAAGCATTTATGGAAGGATTAAAACGAATAATCCCACCTAGGTTACCACCTGCTTCAGTATGGATCCTAAACGTGGTCCTTACAAGACTTACGGTACCCCCTTTCGAGCCTTTACACAAGTGTGAATTGCAATTCCTAACATGGAAAACTGCTTTCCTTGTTGCCATCACCTCTCTCAGAAGAGTTAGTGAAATACAAGCATTCACAGTACAAGAACCATTTTTTCAAATCTATCCTAACAAAGTGGTTCTTAGGCCTAATCCAAAATTCCTACCAAAAGTTATTACTCATTTTCACCTTAACCAATCAGTAGAGCTACCTGTGTTTTTCCAAAACCCGGACTCTGTTGCAGAAAGGGCTTTACACACCTTAGATGTTAGAAGAGCCATGTTATACTACACAGACAGGACTAAATCCTTCAGAAACACAAAACAACTATTTGTATCTTTCTCTCCCCCCACACAAAGGCAACCCCATCTCTAAGGTAGGAATTGCCAGATGGATTGTAAAGTGTATACAAATATGCTATCAAAAAGCTAAACGTACACTAACGGTTCCTCCTAGAGCGCACTCCACTCGCAAACTAGGAACCTCTATGGCTTTCTTAGGAAATATACCACTAGAGGTCATATGCAAGGCAGCAACATGCTCTACAATACACACCTTCACTAAACACTATTGTTTTGACGTGCAAGCCAAGCAACAAGCTGCAGTAGGCCAAGCTGTCCTTAGAACACTGTTTCAGAATACTGCAACGAATACAAGCGACCACCGCTAGTGGAGACACTGCTGTACAATTGTTGCAAAAGTGTCCGATCTGCAGCTCATATGCCTCGAACAGAAAATGCTACTTACCAGTATGCATCTGTTCTTGGTATGTAGAGCTGCAGATTCGTACACGCCCTCCCGCCTCCCCGGGACTTGTATCCGTTCCAGTACTTATCTTACTTAGATGCACACGCATGGACATCCTTTCACTTTACTTCTCCTAACTCCATCATTTCCCATCAAGGCGAAAAACAAACCTGAGGATGGAGTAGATGACCATGCGCAGTATTGTCCAAGGGAGGAGTCCCCTATCTCGTGACTACAAAGACTTCTTCCAAGAAAACAACCTGCAATCATCCGAGCCCAACACCAGGTGGCGATCTATTGCAAAAGTGTTCGAATCTGCAGCTCTACATGCCAAGAACAGATGCATACTGATAAGTAGTATTTTCCTTCTTCAATCATGCACTAGCCCATGTCTCGTTCCCACTCCTCTAGGGTTGGTGATTCCAACACACTCCACCTCCGAGCAATGTTTCGTTTAGCAGTTATAAAACTCATGGTGATCCAACGTTGATCCATACGGGTCATTTCAGTGGCCTCCTATATATTGAATACACGTAGTTTGGGGGAAAACGGTAGGGCTCCACCACTGACATCTCTCACACTTCCAATTACGGTATTCAAGTACAGCCTGATAACCGGGCAGTTCCAGAGTGTAAGATAAAAGGTTCTAATACCCCCGCACATCCTTTTACACTCTGTCAACGCTCCTTCCCATCTTAACCAGAGAGGTACATGAGATATATGATCTGTGAAGTATCTTTAGTTGGATTAGCCTGAACCTTGATAATAAGGAGACATCCAGCAGGGAGGACAGCGCATCACGCCAGTCCTCCACTAGATTCCCCAAATTCGCCTGCCAGTGTTCATTGAGGCGCTATAGTGGGTTAGGAGAGTTGTTGATTATCTTCTGATAGGTAAGTGACGTGGGCAACAATGTGCACGTTCACAGCTACTGCTTTCTGGTTAGCCAGGTCGGAGGGAAAGGCCCTTTAATCCACTCAGTCCAGCAAGACCACCTTGTCTGAGCCCACTACCCAGACCCTCCACCTTTGGGAGGTACTGCTACAGTATCTATACTTAATATTCATAGTGTATAGTCTAATGGAACTGCAGATTCTTCACTGCTCTTCCAACTGCCTGTTCTGTGAAGTGGACTCCTAGACATCATAGTTAGGTTTTGGCACTATGTCACCTACAGTTCTTAATTAGCGCTCTGAGGGCCCGAAATGACTAATATTATGAAACTGACTTATGAGCAGCTCCATTCCATAACTTCCCGGGCAGAAGGGAGTCACCAAGGAGCTTCATGGCACCATCTGTCGGCATGCAGGAGCTTTGCAGTTATTCTCCAGATACAGTGTGGCTTTTGAATTCTTAAGGGGAAGAATCTGCAGTTGGAGTATCTATCAGAAAGAACATTATTTGTTCATTGGGTTGTTTCAAGTCAATCAAACTATTGATTTGTCACTTCGTTTGCCCTAGCAACTGTTGCACAAAGGGCATTATGTTAAGAAAGGCTTTGTGTATTACATGGATCATACTAAATCCTTTTGAATGACAAAGCAATTCTAGCTTTCGGTGAGCACTACTTTTGTCGGCCCATTTCCAAGGTGCTCCTTGCTAGGTTGATATAAAATGTATTCAACTCTGCTACACAAGAGCAAATGCACAATACACACTGTTATAGAGAACATTCCACATGCAAAAAGTGAGCCTCAGTAGCTTTACTATGCAACACCCCATTGGTAGACATTTGTGAAGCTTCAACATAGTTTACTATCCACACATTCACCAAACACTGTTGTGTGTCATTCATGCCTGATAGGAGGTACAAATAGGTCAAACAGCTCTTAAAACTTTGTAAATAAAAATTGTCTATAGTTCACATACTACTGCCTTGAAGTAAAGGACTCTGAGTTTCAGTTCATGCAAAGTATTATTATTATTATAGAATTTGTTACGCGCGCGGCTTCCCCCGCCGGGGGTGTCCCGGCGCTGAGGACAGTGACGGTAGTGATCAAGGCGGCTAGTAGCTGGAGAACAGATATGTTTTCAATTTGGACCTAAATTGGGGTTCCGATTCAGTTAGTCTGAGGTTGAGCGGCAGGGAGTTCCATTGCTTAGCAGTGACCACCTCAAAAGCTCTGCCTCCTCTTCTGGAGCAATGGAAACGGGGAGGGAGCAAGAGGCGAAGGTGGTTCGATCTGAGGGAACGAACTGATTGGACCTGCTTCAGTCTGTTCCTGAGTTAGCCTGGTCCATTACCATTAAGTGCTCTAAAAGCCAGGACCAGGGCTTTAAACAGGAAACAATGAGATATCTGAAGCCAATGCAAGTTCTTTAAGTATGGGGAAATGGAGTGGCGGTAGGGGACGTGGCAAATCAGTCTTGCCGCGTTCTGTAGTCGATGACGTAGGTATGCAGGGGCCCCTACATAGAGACTATTAGAGTAGTCCAGATGTGAGGTGATGAGGGCGTGCACAGCGGTCCTCATCGAGTCCCTGAACAGATACGGGGAGGTTTTTTTTAAATCATTTTTAATTTGCCAAAACAGGTAGAGGTGACCTTTTGGATTTGTGTTTTGCATGACAGTTCGTTGTCAATATAAAACCCAATGTTCCGGGCAGAGTTGGCAAGGGATGGGGGATTGGGTTCAACTCAGGTGGCCACCATGTGGTAGACAGCAGTGGGGATTTTAGATTTAAAAAAAGCACCTCGGTTTTATCGGTGTTCAGTTTTAGTGTATTAGATGTCATCCATAAAACAATGTTAGTGAGGCAGGTTTTAAAATTTGCAAGTCCTTTGTCAGAGTGGTCTCTAAATCAGCTGAGTATCATCAGCGTAAGAGACCACTCTGACTCAACTCGCCTCAACAACCCTCGCCAACGGTGACATGTAAACATTACAAAAGAGAGGGCTGAGGGCCGATCCCTGAGGGACTCCACAACCAAGGGGCTTCTTATCTTTTGACAAGTAGGGTCGACACCACACCTGTTGCATTCTTCCAGACAGGAATGATTTTATCCATGCCAGTGGTGTGCCCTGTATCCCCATGTCCTGGAGCCTTTCCAGTAGTATGGAGTGAGACACGGTGTCGAAGGCCGCGGACAGATCGAGGAGCACCAGCATGGCCACCTCGTCTCTGTCCACGCTCTCTCTTATAGTCTCTGTAACTTCCAAGAGGGCCGTCTCTGTGCTATATCCGGATCTAAATCCGGATTGAGTATCATGCAAGAGAGGGTTAGATTCCAAGTAGTCAGCCAGCTGTTCCTGTACTACTTTTTCCAGAATTTTGGCAGGTTTGGGGAGGAGTGAAATAGGTCGGTAATTGCTAAATACCGCAGGATCAGCATCCACTTTCTTTAATATGGGGATCAGCATTGCCTGTTTCCATTCCGACGGGAATTGGCCAGAGGAGAGGGAGGTATTCCAGATAGAGATTAGGTGGGGGGGGGGGTGATGAGTGGCGCCAGCATCGTAAATACTTGAGCCGGAACGGGGTAAAGGGGAGAGCCAGATTTACATTTTTGCATTAAATGTAGGGCAGAGTCCCTAACGATGGGTTTGAACGCCTCGAACGTGGTGACACTAGCCGGTGGAGGGGGTTGGACTGATATAACCTCCCCAAGCCCCCTCGTCGGTGTGAAGGAGGAGAAAATGTCAACAATTTTATGATAAAAGAAGTGCGAGAGACCATCACAGAGTTCTTGACTCGGTTTGGAGAGGCGGGTAAGGGCTGATGGTTTTGTGAAGTCCTTCACAATTTGAAAAAGGGTTTTGGCCGAGTTATCTGCAGAGTTGATTTTATTGGTAATATATTCTTTCATAGTGGCTTGTTTTAATTTATGAAACATTTTGAACGCAGTTATGTATGTATTTTTAGCGAGAGGATCATAGGTGCGTCGCCAGAGGAGCTCAAGTTTTTTACATTTACTTCTTTCTGAACGTAGGTCCGGGGAGAACCATGGGGCAGAGGGTAGAAGAGAGGGGCAGTAACGGGGCGATCGCATCTATCGCTGTAGTGAGAGTGGTATTGAATTTTTTCACATCAGCGTCTAAATCCTCTGACGGATGCCAATCCTTATTCAAAAGTGCTGGTTCAAGTGCGTCACATGTGACTTTGTACCATTTTCTTCCCAAATTCGATATTACACTATTCGTGGTTGGTAGAGGGGCGGGCGGGGGGGGGGTGGGGGACGATAGTTAAAGTGAAAGGAATAAGCGAGTGGTCGGACCACGCCAGGGGACTTGGTGGCAAAGAAGATAGAGCTGATAGGTTCGTAAAAATCAGATCCAAGGTGTGGCCTGCCCTGTAGGTGGGGCTATGAACTCTGAGGTCCAAGTTTATTCCAGCTAGCGTTTCTACTAGGGACCTCGCTTTAGGACAGGAAGAATCATCCACATGTAGGTTGAAATCACCTAAGATGGTAAAATGTGGGTGTTTTAGGGATAGGTCGGCAAGGGTGGCTAATAGCTCAGTGAGATGAGAGGGCTGTGTGCCCGGGTGGTTGTAAATCAGGGCACCAGCAAGGATCAGGTGAGTAGGGTCCGTGATACTAAAGTACATCGCCTCGATAGGGCCTTAGTTAGGCAATTTCCTGGATGTGATTTTCCATTGGGACCGTGCAATAATGGCGATCCCACCTCCCACTTTTGTTCCTGGCCGGCTAATTCCAACAAAGTGAAAATCTGGGGGAATTGCAAGTGATATATCCGGGTTAGAGGACTCTTTGACCCAAGTTTCAGTGAATGGGTAGTGAGTGATAGCCAAATAACGCCTGCATGTCGCAGGAGAGATCGGCAGTTGATGAGGCACGCCTTGACCTCTCTGGGCGACTCACGGTCTGGTGCTTTATAGCCTTTTTTACTCGGACAAATAGTAAGTGCATCTAGAGGGAAACCGCAATCCTTGCACACAAAGTGTTCGCCGAGTAGCTGAGAGGGGTTGCACTTTGAGCTGCAGCTGCTGGTATGAGGCCTCATGGCCAACAGTTGAGCCCTAGACCAGCGTGTTTGCCTTATTGTGTGTCCTCCGGCAGCCTGCCTGGCGCTGGTCGCGGACGGGCGCAGACCCGCTGCGCACGTCCGTTGCGCGAACGGAAAGGCATAACCTATTTATTGCTTGGCTGGACAGAATCACTAGACTGCTGACCTGCGTGCCACTGGGAGGCAGGAAGTAGTAGTCACTTCCGGGGCGCGGTCGAGATTTAAAACTTCCCTCCACAACAATCTGCAAAGCAGTGGTGGACCGGGGAAGGTTTAAAAAAGGTGAGAAATAAGCGCGAGTGAGTTATGAGCAGTTTAGAGCATTAGAGCGGTCTCAACTACATAAAAAATCGCAGCGCGATATGTTTCAGAATAAAAAGAGCATTAAACAGGAGCCCTTTGCCAAGTGCTTCCGAATTTACCAACGTCCTGAATTCAGCTTTCACCTTCTGTCAGGTGATCTATATCAGTGCATGCTGCAAACAGAAAAACTTACTTACCTGTAACAATTCTTTTGCAACTTTTAGTTTTGTACTTTCTCTCAAGCATAGGTTGTTTCTCTGAAATCCTCATTCTAATTCCACTATTGTTGGAACTTTACATCCACAACACAATTGTTTTCGGCGTCCTTTCTGTAACCACCATACTCCCCGCCCAAAGAGACATTTCTTAATTAGAACATCCATGCAAGTTTGGAGATTTAATTCAGGCAGGACAAAAGATTTTAGGTCTTCTGATCAGCTTTTTTGGATGGTTAAGGAGAATGATGTTGATGCAGCGACTAAGTAATGTGCTGAAAATTCCCACTGCAACTTACAAGTAAAGATTCACAATCTATCATTAAGTGCCAAGCAAATATGGATATTTGAATATAGAAGCTTATTTATTTATATAATATTTGATACAGTAACATAAATTACGTTCCTTGAATTGTATTTTTCTAGGGTTTAGAAATAATCACTCATAATTTTAAGAACTACATAAAAACCATACTCCTACATTCACACAAGCAACCTACATATAAATTCATCAAAACAAAACAAAGGTATTTAGACTTAAACACCCAACATGACTAATACATAAAAATGACCTCTGAGCAGCTCATTTCTGTCATTGGCAAAGATGTTCCATGAGATGATCACTAAAAAGAGAATGCACAGATGTGCCAGATTGTGCAATGGACATGCTCCAAAGCATGTGGGTAAAGTAACTGATCATGATCCACAAATAAGTGGTCAGTGGTGGCTTAAGGACTTACCTTTATGGTGTCATATACTTACGGGCAATTGCTGTTCTCAGACGTATGGACCGCCAAGAATGCCTCACGAGCTAAAAAGCACGGTCTACGGTCTACTATAGCTCAACGGTCCTGTAACAAATAATGCATTCTAATCTATATAGGTATGTAAGATTATTTAAGTTATTAAATATATGTTTGAATAGCAACTGAGTATGTCATATAACGTTTTAAGGTTGGAAGAGAAGTGACTGGAAATCTAATTGTGGCAGTGGCCCAGCTCAGAGCAAAAGATGCTTAAAAAGCCTCTAAAGTAGATGGCTAAAAGAAAAAGGCAAACTTGATGATAATGCTTGAAAAAAACCTTAAAATAAACCAGGAGACCCTCAAATTGTAATCAACCTCACATACTGCTTAGTTCGCAGTATAGCATGGATGGGACTAGGCTAAAACCTTGTTAGGAAAGAACATCCGAAATTTACCCGAGGATGGAGATACAGACTTGGTGGAAAGAAATGGCTGGGTGCTGGTAGAGTCAGATATGGCATCTACTGTGTTATGGATATCAATGGATTCATCGTACAAGAGGGCAAACAATCCAAAACTAAGAAGAAATCAATTGTCCTGTTAACATTAAGACTATAATTGAGACACAACCAGTTGTTTATACAGTTGGTCATAAAATTAAGCCATGACATTGAATGATATGCGGAAAGTGGCAATGGAAGCCACCCATGCTGCTAATGTATACTCTCTTGCCTAGAACTAATGGCAAAGTGCTGAACATACACAAATATCTAATTGGTGGTCTTTGCACTGCTCTAGAAACGCAAGATGGACCGCTAAAAAATTAACACTAGTGTGTTTCAGTGTCCAATGACATTAACCTAGTGTTGAAAAGACCTCACAATACCTCGCTCTAGGGTGAACAGGCTGTGCTACAAAGCCATTTGCTAGGAATAACAGATAGAACTTAGTGACGTGTCCGTGACAAATTACATTAATAGTAAATGTTACAAGAATCTCAGGATACCGCGCTCAAAGATAATTATGCTGAGCTACCCTGTCAATTACCAGAAACCAAACCGTTATTATTAGGTAAGAGAGACACACTGTCTGTGAACATTGTAACAGCGTGTTTAATACTTCACTAGATGGAAAAGATCCTACCCATAAAATACGCACTGCAGAGCTAGCACTGATGTCTCGCTGTTTGCATTGGATTCAAGGAGTAAGCTTGAAATGCACGTCTGCCTTATAAGGAGATTGGGGAGTGGAGCTAATGGACTCTAAATTAGCGTGAGATGCAGCTGACGGTGCCAACAGTCCTAAAAATGCGAAACCAAAGGACTACTCCATAGAATGGTTTTGGTATAGGGAGTTGCAAAGTAGACCAGTGGCAAATTTAATGAGAGGACCATAATGACGGGGTCGCGACTGGCACCTAATACGACCGGAGAGGCTGCCACTCCTAAGATGTAAAATTAGAAGAAAAACTAAAAGGTATTACTGCTGTGCTGTGAGGGAAAAGACTAGACCATAGACTGATCTAATGAGCGTGGCCATAATGACAATATAATGCTGATTATAACGTAAATAAGTTGAGTTGTTAAATATATGCTTGGTATAGCCTGGGCTGTGACTAGACCAGCACTTAACCAACTATACAAATAAACACATAGCAGTGAATTGCAACTTCAAAAACAAAGCATACCTTAATGCTTAATTAATATGTATCAAACTAAATACGAATATAATTAACTGAACAGATATTATCCTGTGCTTAGTGAAAGTAATATAGGAAAACCCCAGGATGTAAACTATAAACAGTGTAGGCCAGCATAATGCAAATCGACCATGTCAACTGATGGCTGAATGGTTTAATAAAAGAAAATTATAGACCAAGATTACTACAATCTGATAATCTAAAATAATAGATTACAATACAGTTTGAGTTGTGAAGTTACAGTCTAGACTGTATTATATCTATTGGCATTTTCCAATTACATATCATTGAGTCTGTTTGTATGTGTCCAAAGTAAAAATCAGGTAGACTTCCCTTTTCCTAGCTATCATGCTTTGTTTCATGAGCTGTCCCAATTTTCTCTAGACTAGCAGGGGGGGGGGGGGTCCTTGTCGATGTAGTGACCAAGGCCACCATTGTCAGTTGGATCGCATCTTGCATCACCTCATGCTATACTCTGCATTGAGCCCAACCTCCATCCAGTATCCATGCACACTCTACCCAGGGCTCAGACAGTGTTGGTTGCTTTTTCCAGACAAACCCATCAGAGAAAAATGCTACACAGCTACCTGGGCTGAACTACATGCATTTGGTCTTCACTATATTCTTAAGGCCTTTTGCTGCAACCACACAAATGTGGACCAGAAAATTTTCTGCAGCCTGTTCAGGCCTCCAATATCATCCTCACCACAAGAGCCTATTCTTCACAGGACAAGACTTTTAAGATCTAATTCCCTGGTAAGGTTGAGAACTTTCTGGCTGTTCACTGAGCTTAGCCACTTGAGTATTCCACAAGAATTGCAAAGCTGCTTGTAGGGTACACAACCTCCTCTCAGCCAAAAGCCTTGGAGGGCTTACATGTCTTCATTCAGAATTGCAGGCTGTCCCTCAAACTGCATTTGGAAGAAAGACTCATAAGTCTTCCAGTTCAAAAGCGGGGCAGCACACCTACAGTAACATGCGTCTTTCATAGTGTGTGGAGTCGTGATGACCTACATCATTTTGTCAGCCCCTGTACACCTTCAACTGCCATGATGGTGTTGCGGCTTGGCTAAGTTGCACAGCTCTCCTGTTTTTTGAAGCTGCCTGCCTTTTACAAGTCACCTCACCCTCTGTAACTATTTTACTGCATGAGGGTGAGGAAGGCAGTAGCTGGTCTCTCTGCATTCTGAAAGATATAGTCCTGTAAGAGGCAGAGGTATATCTTTGTGAATATTATAATCCTGTAAGAGGGAGAGTTACATCTTAGTGAATTTGTGGCTGTGAGAGTAAGAATTTCAAATAATCACGGAGGTGCACACAGCTAAAATGATTAATTGATTGAGTAGACTAGGGAGGGTAAAGGATTGGGAGGGTGGGATATGTATTATCATAATAGGTAAATAAGATCAGTCTGCATGAAATTGCTTTCAGTATGCCAGTGTCTTTATATTTTTAACATTCACCACTGGTATCTTCTGTTATTTGCAGGTGATGAGTTTGAATCCTGGCAGGGCTAACTTAGCCATCCATCCCCACCCACCCCAGGACCTTCTTAATGCAGGTCGCAGTGCGACCACATCAGTAGGCACTGGGGCACTTAGCCTGCTACTTGCCTTTGGCCTTCAGTTCCTGCTTGTTCCAGCCTGATCCAGTGACACTGCTGCTGCCTGGGTTTCCCTGCTCGTCTTTCTTCCCGCCAACAAAAGCTCTGTCCACCCCAGGACCTACTTCATGCAGGCTGCAGTGTGATCACACAGCGAACCCACAACTGGTGCGCCAAAGGCAAGTCCTTTTGTGCCCATCCAAGCCAGTACCGCACCCAGCGCCACAACCCCTGGCCCTCCCGCCCCCGAAGATACTCCATCGCTGAGCTCTACAACCTTCAACCCAGACACCACAGCAAACACTACTGACGCTCTGACCAACGCTAGGACCTTTCACCTGTACCCAGTGCCACTTCACCTGCTACCAGTGCCACTTCACCTGCCACAGCACCCATACAAACACAACAAGCCCATTCCAAACACACAACCTGAACAAAAACACCATCTTGCATGCTCCCTTCTGAACAACTGCTCACTATGTGAATGAATGAATGAATGAATGAATGAATGAATGAAATGAATGAATGAATGAAATATCATTTATAATGCGCAGCTATGCCCAGTGGGCGTCAAGGCGCCTAAGTCAAATAACAGGCTGTTAGCAGACAGAAACAGAGCTTACTGGTATGCATTAATAAAAAGCCAAGTTTTCAGTGACTTCCTGAAGAGGTCAAGGGAAGGCAGTAACTTGATTTCCAGGGGGAGTGAATTCCACATCTGAGGTGCCAGTATAGAAAAAGCTTTGCTCCCCCATCTAGCCTTCTTGGCTCTAGGAGTTACCAGTTGATTAAGCTCACTGGAACGTAGGCATCTGCTCGGAACGTATCTAATGAGTAGCGATCCAAGGGCATCAGCCGAGCCTGCAATTAAAGCCTTATATGTTAGGCAGAGGAGTTTAAACGTAATCCTTGAGGGAATAGGGAGCCAATGGAGATTCTTCCTCGCCAAGGTCATAGATGCCAACCAAGGCAGGGCGAGAGCAAACCGCGCTGCCGCGTTTTGTATAACCTGCAAACGCTGCAGAAGGCCCTTGTTGGCCCCGGCGTACAGTGAGTTACAGTAATCGAGCCTTGAGCCAACAAGGGCGATCACCACCTGTTTCCGTGCCTGTGGGGACAGATAGTGGACGATCCTTTTCAGGGTCCTGATAACGCCCCAACAGGTAGCCACCGTTCTGTTGACCTGAAGCTCCATGGAGAGCTGGGTGTCAAAGATGACACCAAGGTTCCTGGCAGATTGTGTAGGTATGGGGCAGCTACCTAAAGAAGGAGGCCACCACTCACCTGACCACATGCCCTGGTCTTTGCCAAAGACCTGGACCTCTGTCTTATCCCCATTCAACTTTAGGGAGTTGGAAATCATCCACTCTGCAACAAGTTGCATGCAGGCCCTAAAGTTTGATGCGGTTTCGTTCACAGAGTGGGTCAGGGATACCATAATCTGCGTGTTGTCGGCATACGACACTACCTCCATCCCCTGAGATCTTAGTAGTCTTGCAAGGGGGGCCACGTAGATGTTGAACAGGGTCGGACTCAATGCCGACCCCTGTGGCACCCCACATTGCAAAGACTTAGCAGGGGAGAGGTACTCACCTAGCATGACACGCTGCTCTCGTTGGTGTAAGAAGGAGCTCAGGAGACTGAGTGCCGGACCTTCTACCCCTGCCTCCCTTAACCTAGATGTTAAAGTAAGGGGAGACAGGGTGTCGAATGCTGCTGTAAGATTCAGCAGCACCAGTACGGTGGTTTGACCCAAATCCACTTTTCTGCGGATGTTATCCATGACTTTCGTCAAGGCAGACTCCGTGCTATGCAGCTTTCTAAAGCCATGTTGGGACCCGTCCAGGAAACCTGAGGTATCAAGGAAGTTTGAAAGATGAAGGTTCAAATGGGTCTCCAACATCTTAGCAGGGGCCGGCAGCAGAGAGATGGGTCTAAAATTCTTCAGTACTCCAGGGTAAAAACACAACTGCGATTTGAGACCTCCTCTCCGCCCTCACCCCCAACATCCTCTTCCTCACTGATTCAACCACATTTCTGCACCCAACATCACCACTGCAATATCTGAAGGATACAAGCTTACCCACTGCAACCGCATCAACCAGTCTGATGGAGGGAACACCATCATGCACAAGATATCCATCCAGTGCATCACCACAAATGACGACTTCACCACATCAATGGAACATCTAAACGTCCGATTCCAAACAGACATCAAAACCACCATCAGGGGCTCCCTTGCCAACCACAGCCAGCCTTCTGCAACTTCATCCCTGACTTCATCGCCCCCTCGCCATAGAATCCAACAACTATATTTTCCTCTGCGACCTCAACTTCCATCTCGATGACCACACTGACATCAACAGTATTAACCTTGACAGCATGAGGAACATTGGACTTGCCCATTTTTTCTACAACCCTGCGCATACCGCAGGCCACACTCTAGATCCCATCTTCACCTCCAGCGACTGCATCGGGTACTGCCACACTGTGAAACTCACCTGGTTGTACCACTCCATCGTCCACTTCTACATCATCCCATGGACCTTTGTCCCCGGTCTGCCCAATGCCCTCCATCGCAGCAAAGTCTCAAAGGACACATGGATCAATGCTCTCAACACCACCCACCCCATCTCCTCTAAAGTCCTGAACCAGAACGTCAGAAACTTCAACAATTGGATCACCAACTGTGCTGCTTCCATTAATAATAACAGCCACAGAAGGTCCACAATGCAGGCTAGTTGGCACACTGAAGACTTCAGGACCGCGAATTAAAACTGTAAACAACTGGAAAGGAGATGGCTCCAGCAAGGACAAGACCAGCAAGAATGCCTTAAAGACTGCCCTCAAACCTTTCTATAGACAGTTGAGAGAATTGAAGAAAAAGGCCTTAGCCTCACTTATCAAATCAAGTTCCAATAACTGTACAACATAGTCA
The DNA here is from genome assembly GCF_964263255.1 of Lissotriton vulgaris. Classification (NCBI taxonomy): domain Eukaryota; kingdom Metazoa; phylum Chordata; class Amphibia; order Caudata; family Salamandridae; genus Lissotriton; species Lissotriton vulgaris. Next base: position 250,387 of record NW_028249106.1, read on the forward strand.
AAGACTTCTAAAACCCTTCAACTACACCAAGCAACATTACCCCCTCACAGGAACTCTGCGACAACCCTGCAAACTGCTTGCCTCAACAAGATCACCAACATCTATAGAAACTTCAAACCCCAGCCCAAGGCCACTGACTTCTTTTAAGCAGCACAACGGCCCCTCTGCTACCATGGACATCTGACTAACCAAATGGAGCCAGCTTACCCCACAGAACACTGCTTCCAACATGAACTCGGTCCACTCAGGGGCACGACTGAACCATGCCCTCACCAGAATCAGCCACTTGCCACCTTGTCCTACACCTAAATTGCCAAGGCCACCTTCCCAGAGGACTGGAAACATGCAGTAGTCCATGCACTACTAAAGAAACTATTAGAAGAGCCCAGCAAACTCTAAAACCACCGGTCGATCTCCCTGCTCCTGTTCTTGACCAAAGTAAAAAAGCCATCAACCAACAACTCTCCTTGCATTTGGAATGGAACCTGCTTGACTTTCCCAATCAGGATTTTGCTGCAACCACAGCACAAAGACGGCCCTCATCGCGACTACCGATGACATCTAAACTCTATGCGACGGAGGAGATACTGCGGGTTTGAGCCTCCTAGACCTCTCTGCAGCTTTTGATACCGTCTCCCACACAGAGATACCGTCTCCCACACAGACACCACAAGGCAGCACAGCATAAAGAGCTGCTCTCAGATGGGTCCCCTCTTTCCTCACCTGAAGAATGCAAAAAGTGCACCATCATCTAAGAACCCAAGAAAAATTTGTGGATAACCCTCGCTCAGCCCCAACCTCTTCCACACTTACATGTTACCTCTGACCAGCATCGCCAAAATCCATGGACTCAACATGATATCCTATGTTGACGACACTCAACTCATAATATCCTTCTCTGAAAACACCACCAAGACCATCATCCACAACTGCATGACCGACGTCGCCAGCTGGATGAAGGACAATTGCCTGAAGCTCAACACAAAAAAAGACAAAGGGAATGATTTTTGGAAACAAAAGCTCCTCATGGGACGCATCCTGGTGGCCCTTAGAACCTTGACCTACTCCTACACCCACTGATCAAGCTAGGAACCTAGGTACCATTCTGGACAGCAAGCTAACCATGACGACTCAGGTCAACTCTGTCTTCTCTGGCGTGGCTTTGCCTGGCTGCAAGATGGCCGCACCTTGAGTGGTCTCTGCCGGCTGGGCGTCAATATCCTGCTAAATCAGGCGATCAAAGTGTGCATGAATCCCCTATAGTAGAGTATCCACAACCCTACGTTATGGTGCAGAGGTGAATTGCAACAGGTACCTGCAACAAGCCTGTGCGAGCTGTGACACCGACTGAGACCGGAAGGCGGAATCGGCCTGTTGTAGAGCCCGCCGAAGATGTGTCTGCCGCAACTCATACCACTTGTCTCAAGTGGACCTGGATTGGTGCTCCCGCCTGACGGAGAAGTAGGAAAATGACCTCGGAAATCAATGCACACACCGAAGAGACTGCGAGAGACCTACAGCTCGAACCGAGTCGCCATGCTAAGAGAGAACTGCAGGGCAAACTGTGAGGAGAGCGAGCGGGGCCCTACTGTACTGTGAATGAGACAGAGCCAAAAGGATCTAACGAGGCGGCGTAACTGCAACATCTGCTCCTTTCCCAAGGTGGCAGTGACGCAGTGCAAAAACAGAATCTGGACGCACTCACTGCCGGCGAGACGGAGGTCTCACATCTGTAATTGTAGCTCACCCGCAAGGGCAGGGTAAGGCCTACATCCGTGTGGTGTTTACAGTGAGGAGGATTCAGAGGCAATAGGGTGAAGAGACAAGTAGGGATGGAACTCTGGAAGCCTGATGGGGCGAGACACACGCCCTAAGACCACCACTGGGGTAGGAGACGTTGCCCCTGGGGTGCGACGCCAGTAGCCGGCTAAACTAAAATAGCACCGGAAAACTGGCACACCACTGCGCTTGAAGCTCCCCCTACTCACCCCCCTCTCTCCCCTGCATTGCACCCTGTGGGCCACAACTGGCATCCGACACCAGGGGAACTCCACCACTGGATAGAACGGAACCGGACCTAGACCTCTAGACTCCTCTCCCCCTCCCCTTCGGATCAGTCAAAAAGCAGGTGGACTGCTGAACCACACAACAGGAGCCCTACCCTGGGTCTAGCGTGCCGCAATAAAGTGCCTACCCTGAGATTAGCGCACAGCAACCAAGCACCAGAAGGGGGAGAATACACTGCCCGGAATAAACCACAAAGCTGGAAGCCTTCACTTCATCACTTAACCCATGCCACTACTGAGAAAGCTCACAGACGACAGGGAGACATTGTGGTTCCCCCCCTTCACACACTATGCATATAAGTGTACTGAGGGTTGGAAGGCAGACAGCTTGAACGCTAGCTAAGAAATGGTCAAGTAGCACTGACTGCTTAGAACAAAAATCAAACAAATTAACACATTCACAATACATAGTTTTAGATATCACATTTGTAAATTCATTCAGTTTATTTGTTTTAAAGTAGTGATTTGTAAATGTAGCAACGCAGTTGCTCTATAATCTCAATTAAAACCCAAAAAATTTGCAAAATTTGGTGATCAGGTTAAGGGCAATAGGGAATGGAAAGTGGTAGTGATTAAAGTGAGAATGTGGGGGTAGTGGACAAGGACAGCTTGGTGTGACATATATACATCATCATCATATGGTGGTGCTGAATCCGGCCTTATTGAAAGGTCAATTGTTCCACAGAAAACGAATAGTACTATGCGAACACTGTCACATTGATTACAGTTGTCCTGGCTTGTGTTCAGATTGTAGTCGATGTTTCGACCCCTAGTGGGTATGCTAAGTAAATTCAGCCTTAGGGTGGGGATTCCATTCGAGACAGGAACTCAGTCGCTCTCGGACATGCCACTATATTATCAAATTAGAGCCACCTGCTGCACACTACATGACTCTTTCCGCCGCCCCCTGCCCCACCCCACCCCCCTTTTTTTACAGCGATGGAATATGTCCATGCAACAACCACACCGTGCATGCAAGCTTATAACTCTGCTTTACAAACAAACTCAGACAAGACAGCCTCTGCTATTGATACCTCGAAGGCCCGAAAGGCCTGGGAGTGGGACTTACACTCAGAGATTATTAGAAGCACAATGTTACTGTTGCTGCACCCAAACTGAAGAGCTATCCCCCCAACTATCGTCTAGGGCTGATACTTTAATTACTTCAACAGGACATACAACACACCAGCACAACTGCATAGAATTGGCTTAACAACTAATTCTACATGTATCCGATGCCAAAGACCGGAAGCCACTTTTGACACTTAGCATGGCCCTGCCAGGTATGCACCTGTTACAACGCAATTTTTACTCCGCACTACCACTACAACGCAGGCATTACAACGCATACCATTACAACGCATTGCGCTGGGGGGCGCTCTAGGATAAGAGGTAAGTTTAATTTACTATCCAACACCTTCCCTAGGGTCCACGGGGACTGGAGTTAGAATAGTAAATTATACTTACCACTATCCAGCACCCCAAAGCGCTATGCGTTGTAACGATATGCGTTGTAAATACCGCGTTGTAATGGTATGCGGAGTAAAAGTATGCGTTGTAACGTCATACATCCCCCTGCCCGAAAGTAGCTAGTTATTGGGCTGAGGTGTGCAATGCTGTGAGCACCATCACCGGTGCACCACTCCTGCCAGGCCTTATTGTGTGCCTGCTGGGTTACGTGAAAAAAGTCCTGAATTGGTGCTGACGCCTCACTGCGAATGCGACTGGGTAAATGCAGAGTGGGTATACATTGGGGAAGACTGCCGACCTCGACCAAATGAGCCTGGATTGCAGAATCTCATACTGCTAGGAACAACTGACAACATATTGGGATCTGATGCCCCAAACTACACGACCCAAAAATATCTGGGAACCTTTTGTATCTTACCTTAGACAGACCTATACAGTTGGAAAAAAATACACCTGATCCCGACACAACCACTACACAACCAAACGTGTGACACGCTCCTTTGTCTCTGGGGACTCTCACCGCTGTAACCATGACCTGCTATTACTGACCGATAGCAGGGTAGGTACCTTGAAGATGCAAGATATTCGATGTCTGAACCTCTGAACAAATGTATCCATAACATAGTATACTGTATATCATGTCAATTGCGAAATTGTGGACTGTCCCCACGAGTGGCGAAGTTGGGAGGGGATGCTGTGCCAATTGAAAATCAATAAACACAAATAAATTGAAAATACGGTCTTCTCCTTCTGCTTCTTCATCCTTTGTGTGCTTGTAAGATATTCAAATGGCTACTCACAGGCTCAAGAAGCACCATCGCACAGGCACTCCTCTCCAGTCCACAGGACTATGGCAACGCTCTCTACGCAGGGATCACATGTCGCCTACTTCAATGACTACAGAATTCCGCAAAAAGACTCGTCCTGGATCTCCCTAGATGAACCCAGATCACCCCCTACCTCAGGAAACTCCACTGGCTCCCTGTACAGAAAACTTCTTACCCATGCATACAAGGCCCTACACACTTGCGGACCCACCTACTCGAGCCACCACTTAAACTTCCATCAGCCCACCAGATGCTTCCACTCAGGTTCCCTTTCTTTAACCCTCACACCCTGCATCCGATGTAGTAGATGCGGAGGTTGCTCCTTCTCCTTCCTAGCAGCTAAAACATGGAATGAGCCACCATTTCATTTAAGGACCTCCGTAACTCTTCCATAGTTCTGAAAGTCCCTGAGGACTTGGCTATTCAGCTGGAACCTGCTACAGCCTGGATACCTTTGCATGTGACAAGAAGCGCTCTACAAATCTAATAATTGATTGATTGATCCTTCTGAGATTGGAAAATTTAGAATCATACGGTTGCATTGTAATAATGCTTATTTATAGTGCTTAATAATATAAAAAGTGTGGTATTAAGCACTATCTAAACACAAGTTATTATTCAGGTACTTTATGTAGACTGTCTATATGTTATGTTTTATGTGAATTTAAATGCAACTTTAAGAAAACATTGTGTTTTTATATGCTTGAAGTTGCTGGTAGCTCACTGTCTAATAATTTGTAAGTTTTAACCCTTCCTATTTTGTTGTTTAACTTTTACAGGAGAGAGATGGTAAAGGAACTAGATTCGCTTATGTTGCACCAACATTTCCAAGGCGCCTAGCAAGTACCTCTGATATAGAAGAGAAGGAAAATAGGTAATGTGATTATTATTACATTTGACATGAAAATCCTTGGTTGATTTGAACACAGTATAATCGGTGATACTTGTGAAAATTCGAAATAGAAACAATTTCTTATTAAAGTGAATCAACTACTGAGAGTTCGAAGAGTGGGAACGGAGGGAAAAGGACTGGCATCATTTTATGCCCAGCACCTGAATAATCAAATCACAAGCAATGTTAAAATGAGCAGCAGAAGCACCCATGGAGCATAGTAGTGGTGCAAAGCTTGGGAAGCTAACTGACAGATATATTCAGGGTTTAGCGTCATCCCCAGCCCGTATGCTCGCCAATGACTACGACAATCACAGAGCTTAATATAATACGTCTTTATTCTTCTGCATGTAACAGTAAACTCAACACTTCAAACCTGCATTCACTTCCCTACGCTCCAATGCTTACGTCATTGTGCTACAGAGTCCATAAAGAGCCATGCGTGTTAAGCCATTACAAACTCACACAACACTACATCCCCCCCCTCTGTTATATAAAAAATGTAAACATTTTTACAAATATATACAAAGTCATAGCCCTTTTATGAGTCTTCGTGGCCCTTTGATCACACTTCCTGATGGTGTCATTGGAAACTGGAGACAGGTAGTGGAAGTGTCCATACCGGTGTTGGTGATATAGAAACAGCAGTCATGGGGTCTCGTCCTTTCAGACCCAGTCTTTACATTGACATTAGGGCCTGAAGCCACATGCTGGAAATGCGGGGAATGTTGCGTAATGGACTTCTAAGGATGCTGGGCAGTCACCATGTGTCCTTTGCTGGTCGCAACGTGAAATGGTTCAGCATCGAATGGAGCATCAGACTTTAGTTTTCCATGCTGATGAACAACCACTCTATCTCCTCTAGTGAACACAACGTCTTATGATATCAAGGCTTGTCTGTGTAGGCCTTCATTTTCCTTTTGTGATCCAAGTCTTTCATATGTGTCTCCTCAGTGTTTGATCTTTTGTTGGTCAATTGAGGTAACTTTGTCATCATTGCTCTCCTGAATGTCCAGGTTGCATGGATTTCACCAGTGGTCGAGTGAGGGATTGAATAGTAAGCTCAAAGAGTCTAATTCAAGACAGGCTCATTGTCTTACTTTTCTAGTATATCATGCTGTTCAGCTTTCTTTAGACAACTCAAGAAACGCTCTACAGGGCCATTGGCCTGTAGCCAAAATTGCTTTACATTTAGATGACTGAGAAAGTCGCTGAATTCTCAGATGTTGAAAGGTAGGCCGTTGTCAGATTTTAAAATCGCAGAAACACCCCAAGTTACAAAGATGCTGCCTAATCTCTAAAGGACCCGTTCTTGAGTGATAGATCTTCTATCAATCGAAAACGGAAGTATTCATCAGCAATCACCATCAGGAGATGTCCTTTGTCAAGAGAACCAAAGAATTCAACTGCAATTTTTCCCCATGTATGCTTTGGCAACTCTGACATATTTAGTAGGTGTTGAGTGATTTTCGATGACAGGCAGTGCATAGATGACAGACCTTTAATTCTCTTTCAACTCTCTCATCGAGATGTGGAAACTAGACACTGTCTCGGAGAGCTCTTTTGATGGCAACAGTTCCATGATGTCCTCCATGGGCCACTTCAATTATCTGTTGTTGCAGACTCTCCGGAGTGACAATTCTTGAACCTCTTAGAACAATACCATCCTGAGTAATGGACAGTTCATCCTTTACATTTTTAAACTTCTGCCATTCACTATCACTGGTAAGAGTTGAAGCTGCTGATACCAATACCGATGTTTAATAATGTCTTCCAGTTTCAGAATTTCACTATATTGACTCCTGGCAGCGACAATTATTTCTAACAAAATGACAACTGGGGTGCTTGATTTCACTATGAAATTAATGTAAATTTATTAGTCTTAGAATGGGTGCCAGGGCATTGTAGAGTAACTTATGAGAAGTAGTTGGCAATGTGTTGATCTTTCCCTGGACGTTGCATGATGGTGTAGTTGTATTCTTGCAATGGCAGACCCCAATGTTCAATCTGAGGAGACATTTTTGTCTTTGGATTGCCAAAGATAGTCAACAATGTGTGATCTATCACAAGCATGAAAGTCTTCCCATACAAAATAATTTAGAAAAGTTCCCAAGCCCACACCACTACTACGTTTTCTTTCTCAGTTTATTAAGCATGTTCAGTTTGGGACAAACTTCGACTTGCATATGCCACAATACATCTTCGAGCATTTGGGTGTATGCTGTGCAAAGATGGCGCCTAACCTGACCGGGCAACTGTCAACAACCTCAGTATGAAGCTTTGGATCATTTTAGTAGCGTTCTCATTAGCTTGTTAGTTTTTCTGGAACCTTTTCTCGTGTTCTTATGACCAAAGAAAAGAAACGTTATGTTTGAGGCAAGTGTGGCTTAGATACTCATGCTTTGCAATACTCCTGACTTCTAGTGTTGGGTCTGAATGTTTACGAGTTGTTTTTCTTCAAAGCTGTCTTTCAAGTCATGAGGTAAGGTGACTCCTTCTCTTGGTGGTAATACACATGGGCATCATCTCCATTGTTAGATTTCTTATTTTCCACAATCCGATTCGGACGTGTGACCGTATTTGAGATCCTTCCGCTGCGTAATCCAGTCTTACCCTCATTGATATTGTTTCAAATGCGTTTCTTTTCTTCCGTATTGAAATTCGGAAGAGTTTTGTTCTTCGGACATTCGGCTGCATCAATAATACTCGGCTGATGGAGCAGACTCTGTTTTCGATTTTGCCCCCAGTGCCACTTGAAGTACCCGCAGACCAGCCATCATTGGATCTGCAGTCTGTGCTTATCCCCGAGCACAGGGAAGAAGACTGTGAGGCCTGCCAATTCTTTCGATGGAAAAAAAACCTGCAGGACTGACTGGTACGAGGAAGAACTTGTGGCCTTGGGGCTAAAGACCAGGGAACCTTTTCGGTACAAGATTCAGACTCCATGTTGGAGATCAATCTGGAGATGCACTATCTGGTGCTGGGTCAAGGTGCGGTGAGAACTCAAACCCCTCACCTGCCCACATCAAAACTTATAGTTTCCACCAAACAAAAGGCTTCCAGGCCACCACTGCCATCTGGCCATGGTCGGACAGAGCTACAGCTTCGGCTGCCTCTTGCTCTGCACCAAAAGCATGTCTAAAGCCTTCTGAGCTCCACCTCAAACCCCTTTGGTTTGAAAAAGAAAATCGGTTTGACTCTGAAACCTTAGGTACTGAAAATAAAATTGCCTCCCGCTCCCAGAGCAAATTTGGAAACCAAGCAGGAGAGACTCAAACAGAAACGGATCTATATCCATGCTGATACTGGGCAGCATTATTGCAAAGACTTGCGTCAGTGTTTTCCTCTTGAAAGCGGCAATCTACTTTTCAAGAACCATTGATTTGCCACTGCCTATAAAGATAAAGAAAAAAGACAAGGCTACCAGTCCTGGGTACCCTAATCGTCCTATTGCTCCATCTCCCATTCACCACCACTATCTCCACCTGTACCTTCTACAACTCACTCACCACAGGAAACCTTACATTTTACACCTCTGGGATCACCACATACAGACCGAGGTGGGTATGATGGGCGGGCGGGGGGGGATGATGACACTTATGGCGCACAACAACCACCAGACTCCTGGCTGGATTCCGCCCCACAGGATCCAGATCTATACCCTGCCATACCCTCACTCTCAGGAAGAGGTTTTGTGTGAGACCTTTTACACCACATACAGATCTTCTCAATCTCTTTTAATGCTTAAATGTTTGATGCGTCACGCAGATGGTATCTTTAGGGATCTCAATATCACCACTAGGGTAGATAAAAAACATAAGGCAGCACCATCTGACCCAATTTGTATTTGAGACTAGTTTCCACCTAACTTTCTAGTTGTCTCAAATGCCCATGAACGGGCTAATTCACAGTAACCCTGGGTGTAGTTTGAGAAGTAGCGCTACGATTAGCTACACAAAGTGCCCTACGCGAACTGCGTAGTGCACTGTGCAAAAGGCTGTTCGCACTGATTGCACAGTGCCGGATGTTTGTCCGCACTGTGCAATCAGTGCAAACTGCATCTTGCACAGTGCAAGTGGTCCTTTTCTGCCAAACGAGCGACCACTCGCAATGAGAAACCTGACCTCCCCGCGTTGAGAAGCTCGCCAGGAGGTTTATTTTCCACGCTCGCGATCGGCAACTTGATATTGTGGCCTTTTTTGTGGCCACATAGAGCACAAAATGCCCAAACTTCGCCTCCAGATTCCCACAACCCCTATCCAAAGGCAATGCACTGTGGATGAGTTGGTCAGGGATATTTGCCTATGCTTTTCCGGGTCGCCCTCTTCTTCTGTTTCTAGTTTGGAAGCTCAGGCTCTCACCCTCATTCTGGAGGCTCCCACATGGGCTTGTCAACCTTGGTTCACCACACTACTTTAACTCTCAGTAGTTCCATAGGATAAGTTTCACCACAATCCAGATCTCTCACTCAGAACCATGGCAAATGTCATGCATCCAAACCGAAAGGACCTAAACCTTGCACTTTGACTCCTGAAGTCATAGAATTTGGTTACTTACATCTACCACCAGATTGTAGACCATTCTTAAGGAAGCATGTACGCCTATCACTAGAGCTTGTTATGCAGCCAAGCGGAAACTATTTGTTTTTACTGTTGTAATCAAAATATTGATCTATCAAATGCATCTGTACAAAACATTAATTGTTACCTTTTGCATTTATGGTGCTCTGGCCTTGCTTATACTTCTATACGTGTACATCTTGCAGCCGTAGCTGCTTGGCTACAAAACAAGCAACACTGTTCTAAGTGCCAATTATTAAGGCTTTCATGGAAGGCCTTAAAAGAGTAATACTATCCAGAGTACCCTCTGCACCATATGGAATCTTGATATTGTTCAACCCTTTTAACAATTACACAATTGCTCCATCTAATTTGTATCTTGGAAGGTTGCTTTCTTAATTGCTAAAGTGTGTAGGTGAACTCCAGGCACGAACTTTAGATGAACCTTTTTTCTAACTACATAGGGATAGGGTGGTTCTTTCTTCAAACCCGAAATTCCTTCCAAAACGTTGTGTCCCCTTTCCACCTTAACCAATCGATTGAACTACCTGTTTTCTTCTGTCATCCTGATTCTGTGGCACAAAGAGCTCTTCATACACTAGATGTCAAAAGAGCATTCATGTATTGTATTGACAGAACAAAAGTATTTCACAAAGCTAAACTACTCTTTTGTTCTTGCACCCCCTCATAAAGCAAAGCCCATATTCATTGCAGCTACATGTGCTATGTATACTCCTGCAGTCTAGTGTTGGGCCCGGACTTTGCAAATTGTTTTCCTCGAGGGAGATTTATGATGGGCATCGTGCGTCTATTCTCCTTCCCCTCACGGCATTGCGCATGTTGAAGTATTTATTCCTCAAAGTGTTTTTCCACTATCGGTCACTGACTAATTACATCAAAGCTGTTAATGATTCGATGCCACACACCCACTGGGAAAAAGTCATCAACAGATTATATTTCTACACCTGGGAAGGACTTTCCGGATTCCGAATACACTCATCCATTAAGAATGATAGTCTCCGGGTAATGGAGACGAAGAAATAACTCTTCAGACCGTCTCCTTGGTGCACAGCCAAGTACACACACTAGACACCTACAACATCTGTAATTTGTTCCTTTCTTCGGAGAACCAAGAATAACAGTACGCCGCTTGTACATTGTTTAAAATAATCACTCTTTTATCACAATGGGATTGAAGGGTCACACATAATATGGAACGGGCAACTGGGGCAGAGTTCAGTCCCAAACAGCGATGCGGACAGTGAAGCCAGCTCCTCAACAGGAGGCGGGATGGTATTAGCAAGCCCACACTACTCCTTGTCTGAAGTATCTACTGAGGAAGAACTAGGTCCGGTACGACTCAAATCACCAATGCTGACCACAGTCTCAGGTCTGAGGACCAAAACGACTGCACGTACTGTGAGTACTACCCCAAACCCCCCCACCCCGCCTCATAAAGAGATTATACAATCGCCACCACCAATACCCTAACGTGGGGCGCCATAACCTTTGTGTTCAGGCCAACACTGTGACCAAGACTCTGAACTGAGAAAGGGCGAGAGTATTCTCAATCTTGATTTTGAGGCCAGTCATCAAAAAGGGGACAGTTCCTAAACTAGTATGCACCGAAGACTATATCGACAATGACCAAGTCTTTAACACCAAGCATCAGTTGGAACTGACAAAAACAACGCCACTGAAGAGCCTCAAGACATACACATCTGAGTCGAAAAAGCATTCGGAGCAGAATGAAGTCTAAAACTTCAGAACCGATTTCTCAAAAACACCACAGACTCTCTTCTAAACAGTAGAAAAACCATGGTTCCAGTACCTATAAGGAACAAACTGTTTCTAAAAGTACTACAACTGCACACAAACAGAAAACACATCGTACTAAATCCACAGAAGATCAAGGGGTAGTATTTGAGGGACTACAACAGTTCATGCTAAAAAAGAGAAAGGAGGCTAGAAAAAGACCAGAAGAGGGACAACGTTCTGAGCCTCCACAAAAAATTATAATCCAACACGATAGAGGCACAAGCCCTATAGTTTTTAGTGTACCTACTTCACCTCACGCTTGTTCACCATCTCCACAAGGAGGAGAAGAGGGAGAAATTCAGGACATTGACTCCCAGGGTGTACACAATACTGTTGAGACACCTGCCCCAAAACTGATGTGGTGCTACCAGACCATGACATAGATCCATCTGTGCCCACAAAACATTCTCCCCATGATGGCCTTCCTCCTATCAGTGTCATACAAAGAGCTGCAGAATATCATAAGCTCTGCATGCATTCAACAGAGGCGGAAAGTGAGTTTCTGGTTGAAACATTATCACGCATGGAAAGAACTATCCAATATTTGCCCACAATGGATCCATTCTAACTGTGGCTAAAGAGGTGTTCAAGGACTCAGTAAAATCAAGAGTCCTAACACCATGATTTGAAAAGAAATATAAAGCTGATATACATTCAAGTTATTCAACCTGCAGATTCACTGATTGTCACCACTGCTAGGAAGAGAGCGGTTACACAAGGCACTGGAGAAGCACCTCCAGATGAAGAAAGCAAAAGAATAGACGCAGCAAAAAGAGTTGCTACATGCCATGCAAACCTTTGGAAATTTGCAAACTCTGTGGGACTCCTCTCACGCTATAATAGAGCTAACTGTGATGAAATACAGTAACTTTTGCAACATCTTCCAGAGGAATATCAGAAGAAGGAGGAAGATCTAGTTAATGAAGGGAAGATCATTTTAAATGCTAGCATCAGATGTGCCGTAGATGGAGGTGACACTGTGGGTAGGGGCATAAATACTTCTATTAAGCTCAGAAGGCATGCATGATTATGCATTTCTATATTCAAACAAGATGTACGACAACACATTCTTTTTGGCAACACCTTTTTGGGACTGCAGTAGATGATCAACTAGGAAAGATTAAGAAAAAGACACAGATACTGCAAAGAAAATGGGTGCTTTACAAACCACTACACAAACAGTCCTTTCGAAAGAACTAAGGTAAAGGAGCAGCAAAAACCTCTACCACAGAAAATACTTCCTATCAACACCAACGGAAATAACATCAGCAAGGGTGTAGTTATTATCAGGGAGGATACAAAAAAAATAGAGGTTGAGAAAGAGGCGCACCCAACAAGTGCTCCTTCACTCCCGCAACTAAGTGATTTGCTAATACTTCCCCTTGGCCACAAAACACCTGTCTGAGGAAGGTTACAAGACTTCCATCTATTGTGGCAAAACATTACATCAGACCAATGGGTCTTAGAAATTATCCAAAAAGGATATTGCCTAGAGTTATTTCAACAACCACCAAATATTCCTCCAAAGAGGCAAGTATTAAATCCACAAACTCTACACCTGCCCAAACAAGAAGGAAAGCCATTACTGCAAAAAGGGGACATCGAGAGAGTCCCATACAAATATCAAAACAGAGGAGTTTAACCTGTTTACTTTCTAATACCAATGAAAGACGGAACCCTAAGACACATTCAGAATCTGCAGCTACTAAATCGCTACATACTGTCAGAGCATTTTCACATGGTAACACTACAAGATGTAATACCACTATTTGTGGTCATTTTGAACCCCTGTTTTTTGTTCAGGAATCTGTCTTGACAGTTGTTTGTGTCTGTGGGACAGATCAACCATTTTTTCCAATCGGGATTTGTTCTGAAAAATATGGGATACGTCTATTTCCACATCAGTAGTGCTATTACTATCAGGTATGGGCTTCGGAATAGACGGTTTATTTAAGTCTTTTATCTTAGCTAAACCAAGACAAGTCAGTCGTCTGTTGAATGGTATCATTAAGGAATATTATTTGTTCTGGGATCATGCAGGCTCTAAATAATGATTCTAGACCTTGTACCTGCCAGTCTTTTGTTCCCCAGATGGTTTTTGTTTCAATGCTGTTTTTCCAAAATTCAAAACCAAATGTTGACATTTTGTCATAAAATTCTTCAGAATAAATCAGTTTAGTATTTGTCAACATTGTTGTCATTCCTGTCTTATTTAACATTTTAAAATAAAACGTTTCTGGATCACTGGTATTAAACCCTGAGTATGGAAATTTCTCATAAAATGTTTTCGAACTTCCTTTTGGTGGAGTTGGACAATGTTCCCATTGATTATAAGTAAAAACATTTCTAGGTTGTGCAGATTTATGCAAATAGTGATGACCATAGTGATTGTAACAGTATAATTCTTCATAATTTGATGAACCCTGTAAATAATCATGTTCTGTAAATGTGGCTGACATTACTAAATCTGACATCATATTATTAATATTTTCAAAATCACAATCATCACAAAATCGCTTAAGGAAATATTAAACTGGTGTGGATACTTCAAGATCTCAATCGGGCCATAAATATCATAATCAGTTCTGTCCCATGCAATACCCCCAGGTATTTGGTTGGCTGTGATGTTCACTGATGATAGTTCTCTTTTCTCGATGTGAGAGGATCTGTGAGACTTTAGGACCAAGTTGATGTTCTGACTTAATGTGTCCATTGTACTACATTTTCCATCAATGAATCTACCCAAACATAAAACCATGATGAGCCAAAGCAGGAGGAAAAGTACACCTAACACAATCCAAAATTCAATCCATGGTGAAATCTCTCTTTTAGTTGGTGAAACAGCTCGGTCATTTTTTCTTTGAGAGTTTTTGTTGCTGGCTTGTCTCCATGTTCAATTGGATCATCGGAAAAGTCATCAAAGTTGATAAAAAAAAAGCCAGATGCAGTTCTGTCAAATGGTGGGATCGCTCCCGGATTTCCATTGATCTTTGCATTTTCTTTTGTTACATTTGTACATTCTGATGCTACATCGTTGTAGATTGGTGTATCATCACGAATTGTTGCAATTTGGGTTTCAAGAGGCACAAGTTCCATGGCTATTTTGCATAGTCCCTTTTTATTTACTGCAGGTTTATCGAATGTGATCAGTCTTTCAGTTTGAACCTCTTGGATTGTAGCAAAGTTTGGTCTTCTGCTATTTCTTGGTAGTCCACTGGGCCTGCTATTTATTATCAGCCACATGTTTGTGGTTTCACCAGGTCGATGGAAACAATTCTGTTTTCCTTTTTACCAGCAAGTGGCGGTAGTACTACTGATCTTGTTCCGCTGACAGCAAAGACAGGTACTGCTTTTCTGTAAGAAGGCCCAAATTCCTTCTTTACCGCGATCTTTTCTCTGACAAGATCCCCAATCTTTGGAATCCAGACAGGTCTTGCTGGGACAGGTGGTTCTTCAGTGGTTGTTGGCTTACTCTTTGTTACTTAGACTCTTTCTTGTTTCATTCAAGTCCTGTAAAACAGCCAAACGATCTTTGATATCAAAAGTTTTTTTCTTCTATCACTGAAGTCTGACGATCCAGATCCTGGATAATCATTCTAGTACCAAACAAAAGTTTGTATGGACTGATACCCCTAGAGAATTTCTTGGCATGTTATTAGGACTACGTTAGACACTTATTAAATGTTTGACCCACCCATCACCCGAACCTAATACCCTCGCCGTTATAGATTGCTTTATGTCACGTTTTTTTCTTTCCACAACCGCATTTCCCTCAGGATGGAAGCGAGAAGAGTACCGCAATGCAATGCCCATGCTGGTCATGGCTTCTTTGTAAGCTTGAGAACTAAACGCAGGACCCTGGTCAGAATGTAGCATGCCAATTGCGTATGTGCCGATAAAGAATCGCAAATCTTTTATAACAGTTCTGGCATCAGCCGAGCGCTGGGGTCTACATATTTTGTGAATTAAGTCTTAATGATTATGGGGACGCATTTCTCTGGCTCGATTTCTGCGTATAGATTGCCTAATGCTTTCTAATAAAGGTGTCCAGGCAATTGTCTGGTCCGGTTCACAACTGCGATCTCTGTTGCAGTCAGGACAATCCATTGCAAATTTGAAAATTTGCAAGCTCATCCCCGGCCACCAGTATTCTGATTGTAATTCTATTAGAGATTTCAAGATCTGTTGGTGCCTCGGACCCAGTCCCATCTGTGCGTCTTCAATCAAGAAAACCCTCTGGTTCGTGTTTGGAATTACTCTATCCCCCACTCCAGGGATTTGAGCAAAAGGAACAGAGTTTGCATCGATTATGTATGTATTACTGAGTGGATAGTTGAGGTAATGCTGCATAATCGGCTTTTAATGACGCTTTTACCGCCAGCATGGTTTCTCCATCTATTTGTTTTTCTGAATGCTTTTTTGTGGCTACGGAAGCTGGTTTAACCGCTGCGGCTCTATTAGCCAATAAATTCCCTGCAACGTGACCGC
The DNA here is from genome assembly GCF_964263255.1 of Lissotriton vulgaris. Classification (NCBI taxonomy): domain Eukaryota; kingdom Metazoa; phylum Chordata; class Amphibia; order Caudata; family Salamandridae; genus Lissotriton; species Lissotriton vulgaris. The sequence goes on from NW_028249106.1 coordinate 266,507, forward strand.
CATCACGTCGATGACTCAGTGCGTGTATCACGTGAGTCTTTTGTAGTTCTTTATTTAAAAGAACTACTTGTTCCCAAAGCTTTTTATGTTTTATTGTGGCACCTGTATCATCTTTGTAACCGTTTTTACTCCATGTCTGCATGTCACTGTTATATGATTTGACACAGAAATGCGAATCGCACACTATCAGTGTGGGGAATTCGCGATCAGCATTTTCAAGCGCCATCTTTAAAGATCTTATTTCAGCTCGCTGAGCTGAACAGTTTCGGAGTGATTCAGCTTTGGTAATCATTGGTTTGAATTTACCAGAGCGCCAGCGACCTTTAACAATCGTGCACGCTGCATTGTAGGATTTTTCCTCTACATCGTAATGGTGTGCAAATCTGTCCATATAGATCACACATGTATATTGTTCGAGAGGCAGAATTTCGTTTGGCAGAGGATATTCTTGTTCATATTCTAGTTCATCTAGTTTTTTCAGTTTCGGGTCAAAATAATATTTCACATCTTCTGTAGCAAGAGAATTTTCCCATTCTATCCATTTTGGATCTAATGCCACTGTATTCAGATTGCGTGGACTTGTTAATGCCTCAAGGGCTGATTCTGCTGTATAAACAGTTATTCTTTTGCCTTGGGCTAGGTCTCTTTCTCCTGCTTCAGCAGTTTCAACCGCTGTCAGAATTTTTTCTGTAGATCTGAATGTTATTTCAGCTTGAGTGTACAAGTGTGATTTGTAAGCTATAGGTACCGTTTCTCCCTCATTGGAGGTCAGGTATGTGAATCCACATTTTCCTGGGATGACTCTGATTACAAGGTTGCGTACGTTGTCGCGAGTTTGCAATTTTGTTTCAGTTAACATGTCTGTTTGCAATGATCTCAAAATTTCTGTGTGTTTTTGAGTCCAATGTATTGGTTTGAAATCAGGTTTTATTAATTCATAGAGAGGTTTAACCCTCTCCGCATAATTTAGAATGTATATTCTACCGAAATTCAGGAAGCCGAGTATTGATTGTATATTTTTCAGCGTTTTCGGTGCTTGGAGTACTGCACACTTCTCTAAGAAATTGTCTGCCAGACTTTTGCCTTCACTTGATAATTCATATCCTAAAAATAGGACTGTTAGATGGGCAATTCTTGACTTTTTAAAGTTGAATTTGTAACCCTCTGATGCGAACCCAAGAATTATGGTTTTCACTTTTTTTAAGTGAGTCTCCAGGTCATCGTCTGTAAGATAGATGTCATCGACATATGATAATGCCTCATTGTCATATATTTGTAGTAACTCTTTTACCCTTGCTGAGAATAATCCTGGGCTATTCTTGAATCCCTGTGGGAGTCGGCAAAATTGTTTTTGCGATCCCATTTTTGAGAAAGCGGTCAAATACCTGCTTTCAGGTGCAATATTTTGACAGAAGAATCCATTAGAGATATCTAATGTCGTTTTATATTTTTTGCCCACGATGTTGTTCATTAGTGCTGCACTGTGTGAATTTTGTACTGCAAACGTTTTGCAGCAGGAGTTTAAATGTCTGTAGTCCAAAACTAGACGATATGAATCGTCTGGCTTGGAGACAGGAAACCAAGGATTGTTCATTTGTGAGGTGCATGTTTCAATCACCCCTTGGTATTCAAGTTGATCTAAGATCTCCCTGACTTGCTTTTTAGCTTCTTGTTTAACTGGGTACTGCCTTTGTGCAGTCGGTTGATTTTTTTAACTGGATTTTGTGGGGAGGAGAGTCCTCATCCCATCCAACATGATTTTTGTATAATGCAGGGGCTTGGGCCACTGCCCATTTTCTTGCAAATGTGTATTTTTTATGACTCGGAATATGATTTGAGAAGGCAGGCAAAATCATGTCTTTGCAATGAGGGCACTCCCTGACAAACTGTGGTGGACAGTCTTTTTCAGCTAACAGGATGTCTTAACCTTTAGAAGGTTTATCCCAAAAGAGACCTTTTATTTTCCTAGTTATGTTATTTCATATAGTTTATGGGGCACACTAACTCGTGTGTAGGCAGTTTCCACCTGAATGTATTCATTTGTGTCCACTGTCTCCAGAAGATTCATCAGGATCTTGCAAGCTATGGTCACTTCTGCTGCGCTGTCTAGCATTGTCTGAGCCCACTCTCTGTTTTTCAGTTGTGTCCTCAGAATCCTCGGCTTGTTTAATTTTAATACTTGCTACCTTCTTTCTGGGAAATTGGGATTTTTTACTTTGATGAGCAGGTTCTTTGTCTTTTGACTTGACGTGCTCTTCTGACCGTCCTCTTCTTTCCGATTTCTGTGAGGAAGTCTGAAAAGAGCGAGAGAGACGTGTATCAATATCTTGATATCTATCAGGTTTTCTCAATTTATCCCTATCTCTAAGATTGTATCTTTTCTCAGAGGGTTCCCTTTGGGGAGACTTGCCTCCTCGGCCAGGAGATCTTTCTCTCCGTTGAGGAGACCTTCCTCTGGACTGGAATAGTTTTTCCTTGGGAGTGGATTGTTTATTACCATCCCAACTCTTTTTAGGAGTGTTTGGATTATTTGTAATAAATGTTTTTTCAGGATTTTCAGTTAGTTGGGGTTTTATTGGTTTCCCACCCAAACTATCTCTTCCTTGTTCTTCATAGGATTTTTCTATGATTCTGGCAAGTTCAAATGGTTGGTCTGTTATATCTGTCTCCTTCAATGTCTGGAAGTACTTTATATCGTCCCTTGCAATTGATCTAATTCTCTAAATGCCTTTGTTAATTCTTTTAGTTTAACTAAGAGTTCTTCGCTTGACTTTGTTTCAATGTCTGGCTGTGTTGTGTAGCTGGCTAGAACCGGCCACGTGGCTCCTGGTCTACCTAGTGGACCGTGCCTGGTGATGTGATTTTGATGTTTTAGGGCGCCATTAAACCAGAGCAGGTGCTCTTGGTAAGTTAGTGGGATTTCAACGTCCTCGAAAGGAGTGTATATATCCGGAGGTTCCTCTATTTTGTAATAGTGGAAATCTTTTGTCACAGCTTGTGTTGCTGGAAAATGTATCCATGTGTAGAACACCTCTGTCTACCGAAACTCATGTGCCTCTATCAGGTATATGACCGTACCACCTCTTGGTGATAGTCCGTTTTCTATAAGTTTAAGAGTTATAGTTCTTCTTATATTGACCGGAATGATTATAGCATTCGGGTCATTTTCTCAGAGACTTATGTCTTCCTCTAAGAGTTGAGTTGCTAATGCTTCTCTATCTCTTTCTTCATTTTCTCCCATTTTACTGACAAAGTTTTGTTGCAGATCAAGTTTCAAGGAAACAAAGATTAGGTGCACAATATTTTGGACACTGTATCCTTCAACGTTGACTAAACCAAGAATTAATACATAGGATTCTCGACCTACTAAGTTCCGGCGGATATTAACCTTTCACCCACTCCAGACGTCTATTGGAGTGGGTCTGTGTGAAAGCACGACTGAGTTACTCTAGTGTCTTGCGTTAGATTATCACCTTACCAAACGTTGGGCGCCATGTAGTGTAGTTCCTATTTTGCATGCTTAGTTACACCAGAATGCAGAGAAATAGAGAGATGGGCGTTTTCAATAAAAAGGTGTTATTTTATTGAGCAGTCTTCTTTCTCATGCAAGAGAAATGAATTGCCACAATTGCAATACTCATTATAAAGTAAGGTGCGTACAGTAAAAGTAGTATTATGAAATAATACTGTAAAAGCATTGACATGGTTTCTTAGCCATATGATACTTTAAAATGGTTAAAATGGTTAAAATATATACATACATAAAAAGATTGACTAACTCAACTGGTGCTTCTAAGATACGCCTACCCTAGTGTACCTGACTTAAGCCTAATACGTGGGAAGGAATAACTAAGTAGCAGTTTTAAGTTAAAGTTAGGTTTTCTGCCAAGGATCGGAATCAAGAATTCTCTCTAAGGTTTTAATCAGATCCGTACCTTGGTTATAGAATGAAGGAGGTCTTGTATCTCGCTTCTCAGGACTCAATCTCCCAGCAACCCGCAAGGGTCACTCGGTAACACCAGAGCTGGATTTCTCGGCGTGAGAAAAGGCAGCTTCTCTAGCTTCCTTCGACTCTAGCAACAGCTGGGCTCTCGGACAAGTAGAACGTCGCTCTGCTCCCCACCACCGTGTGTTTGCTTAAGGCAACGTTGGTATATTTATACCTGAAAGGTGCCGGGTTTGACGTAAGGTTGGACATAAGACGTCACTAAGAACTAACAGTTCTTTCTGGACTCCAGGAGTTCTTGTGCAAATCAAAACAAAAGCAGGGTTTTTTCTCGGGCTGCTGGAGGCTTGGTTTGTTTAAAGAACGCGTTGTGCTTTCTAGGAGTCCATGGGAGTAGCCTTGCCGTGCTTTGGACTGCATGGGCTATTACTAAATATAGATATGATTCTCATGTCTTTATAAGGATATTATTTATTATAACCACATAAGGGCATGAATCGGGATTATCTAATTAGGGTCCTAGATAGAAATACAACAAGCCCCTGCATCGCGGGACGCGCGCGGGCGTCGCCGGGCTAAGCCCGGACAAAGGGCGGGTCGTCTGAGGCCGTCCGAGACGGAAGAGACTGGGCTCGGCCATACCCCTTGGTTTGCCCCCATTGGACTTTAGGACATTTTCGCGTAGAGAAGTAAGACATTAATAAGACACCTCTTTGTTCGCTTAGATTCATTTTTGCTGCGAATTTGTATTTTTAGATTACTAAGAGGCTCTATTAGCCCCTAACTTTTAAATATTATAACTCTATATTCATATAAGATGTGTGCATTTTTGGTAACTAATTTATTTAACATGTCAATGCGGAGGGGAAATAAAACCCCATCGGAACATGCTAGTGCAACCCTTGATAACTATCTGATGAGAGCATTCAGTGTATTTAACGACGAAATAAGCCGAACTGAACGTAGACTCTCTTTAGATGTATGCAGTGAGCCAGTAGTTCCCCTTTCATTGTTACCAGATTCTGTTGTACTTAGTTTGGTGACCAGTGGCCCAGGTTCTTTATTACCGAAGGATGCTATACAAACTCCAATAACACCACCCATACTTGATGATGCATCTCAACCTCTACATCAAAGTCACTGGTTCCCAAAACAAGGAGGGGCGGTAGAACAGCTCAAACTAAGAGGGGTGCTAATAATCAGAAAAAGGGAATAGAAAGTTTGTCCTCTAATGAACCCAGTAAAGAAGCGCAAGTGGGTAAACAGAATAATGTGGTTTGAATGCGGATCAACTCCAGCATATAACCAATCTCATCGCCGCTAAAGTGGAAAGTCTTATTAAGCCCCTATATGACAAATTAAACATCCTATCTAGCGAGGTGACTAGGCTAGGCAGCCAACTATCTGCCCACAGAGAACAAGTCAAAAACGTGACCGCTACTACGGTAGAACGTAGGGAAAGTAATGATGGTCCTAATATACCTGATCCTGTAGTTCAGCGTAGCGGAGAAGCGGATAAGGTAGCATTAAGCAAGAATAACTCCCAATCATTTAGCGGCAAGAAGAATAAGGCTGCACCTGATCTCAGGAGTGCTCAGACTGCTGCTGAACCTAAGCGTTGCCATACCATTAATTTACCCCCTGATTGCGACCCATATGTGGATGTTCTAACAAACGTGCCACCACTGGAACATGGTTTACAACAGAATCAGACGGAATCCCATGACTCCCTTAAAAATAAAACAATATTTTGGTTCAATAGACAATGTGGGTTCCCTGTGAACCTCAAAAACCAGATCCTTACCACCAGAAGGGTGAATTGGATCGGTAATTCTAACAAAAGCAGTAAGGGCGACTGTGTTATTATTAACTTTAAAAATCCCCACCATGCTGCAACTTCACTGATAAGGTAGTCTTCGTTACCATATTCTGATCTGGCTATTACCCTGCGCCCCCTTGGCTTTTTATGTAGTCATGTAACTCATGTACTTAATGATAGAGCCATGAGAGGCCCCCCTCTGCCAGGAAGATGCCAAGATGTATTCTTACACTCAGAGGTCCCAGTGTCAAACCGGTTTCAAGCATTAAGTACTTTAGATGTTAACGATTGACTCAATCAGGACTGTAATATTAATGTAGAGATAGTCCACCCAGGTCGCAATGAAACTGAAGGAGTAACTTCAGATGACCCAGTATTACTACCTAATGGCAATGTTGATAATGCTGTTGAAGCAAGGGGAGGCCAAAATAATTGTCAAAGGGCTGTGGATATTTTGACGAGGGACCTCCCTCAAGCAAATGTGTGTACCAGGGGGTAATAGAGGGATATCCATTGTTAGCTGGAATGTTGCCGGGTTGGCATCTAAAGGGGATACACTGGGCTGGACGAATTTTATAAATTCTCATGATATAATCTGTTTCCAAGAAACATGGTGTACTGACCCAGTAAGCTACGATGGTTTTGCCTCCTATAATTTATTAGCGCATGGCTCCATATCTGGTAGAGCCAAAACGTCTGGTACTGGTATCTATTAATCCACCTTTGACTGTGGTAAAGTATATACAAGTTGGGGTGCATGTCCAAATCCTATGGTTGCATGAGAAGCATGGCCGTAATGTCCTCTTATTTAATTTTTATAACAATATTTTCGATAATACACGCCATCAAGTTGTGACTGATCTAGTCGTCACAGTAGAGAAGCTGATTGCTGAGGTTAATGTTGTTTTTGATTTTCTCTGGGTGGGTGATTTTAATTAAGCCTGGGCGCAAGACTACGCTCCGCCCACGGAGTGTACGTAGTGTTGCCTACTTTGCATTTTGCAAAATAGGCGTTGTAGGCAACACTGCGCACGCTCCGTGGACGGAGCGAAGTTGCCTGCCACCCGCCTCCCTCCGCCCTCTCCTCCATACCTAATTTTAGTAAATAATAACAGAAAAGTAAATGAAAGGCACTTAACTTGTCCGCGGCGTCCCGGGGCTCCCTCTTCTCTTTTGCGCTGCCGTCTTCGATCCCAATGCGTATGCGCAGCCGCCCGCGCATGTGCATTTCTCGTAGTAGTAATGACCTTGTAAGTCTGAAAAGAGAATATATTACGTAAACTAGAAGGGCAAAAAGAGAATATAAAGAAGCTTGTTGGTCAAGATTAATCGAGGCAAGAAACTTACGGCAGTTCTGGAGACTAATTCACCTGGCTGCGGATCATCAATTACCCACAATGAATTGCGTAGTGGCAGAAGCAGCCTGGGAGGATTATCTGCAGAACCTATATAGCCCTGGGAGTAACCAGGAAGTGAATCAGCACACAGACTGGAGCGGTCTGGTAGCATGAATGAATGAATGAATGAATGAATGAATGAATAAGGTATTTATAGAGCGCACGGTGGCCAAACGGCTTCCTGGCGCTGAGCTCTACTGAACAGAACAAACAGGGCCGAGGAAGTTAAGCGGGGTAGGCCTGGGCAAACAAGAATGTTTTGAGCGCTTTACGGAAGTGTGGAAAAAATGGGGATAGAACGCATGGAGAGAGGGAGGGAATTCCAAAAGCGGGGGGCAAGGACAGAGAATCTGGTTCCACCAGTGCGGGATTTACGGAAGCGGGGAACAGTGAGGAGGGCAGAGGAAGATGAACGGAGGGTGCGGGCAGGGGTGTGAGAGGAGATCAGGGAGGTGATGAACGCCGGAGCAGAGCGATCAACAGCCCGGAAGACTAGGCAACCTAGTTTAAACAGGGATCTCTGCAAAACAGGTAGCCAGTGGAGGGATTGGAGGACCGGAGTGATACGGTGAGTTTTGGGAAAGTGGAAAATAAGTCGGGCAGCCTGATTTTGGATTGCTTGAAGGCGACGGGTTTCGTAGGCAGGGATACCCACGAACAAGATATTTCCATAATCAAGGCGGGAAGTGATGAGGGCCGAAATAATAATTTTGAGAGAATCAAGGGAAAAGAAACGGGAGATTTTTCGAATAAGACGGAGGGAGAGAAAGCAAGAGGACACTACAGAACTGACCTGGCCGTGCATAGACAGGTCATGGCTGACCTTAATGCCCAGCGTTTTGACAGAGGGGACAGGGGTAGGAGGGGGACCAAAAATAGGGGGCCAGAAAGCAGAGGACCAAGGGCTGGATGAGCCGCCGGTCAAGACAAGCTCAGTCTTGTCTGGATTGAGCTTGAGGTGATTGGCGCCCATCCACCCCGAAATGAAAACCAGAGTAGAGCGAAAAAAAGATAAAGAATGAGAAGAAGAGGAAAGATCGAAGACGAGCTGGAGGTCATCTGCGTAATTGTACACAGAGACCCCCAGATCGAGAAGAGAGACAATATGGGGACGAATATAAAGATTAAAAACAAGAGGGGAAAGGGAGGAACCCTGGGGAACCCCACAGGACACTGGAAGGGGGGGGGGGGCAGAAAAACCAGGGAGGTGAACAGCTTGTGAGCGTCCCGTGAGAAAGGACGTAATCCAGGAGAGAGCGGGCCCCCGAATGCCCGCTGCGCTGACACGGTCAAGAAGGATGGTACGATCGACCGTGTCAAACGCAGCGGACAGGTCGAGGAGGACCAAAGCTTGAGGAGAGTTAGTGTCGGCCTTGGCTTTCAACCGCAAGCACCACTGACTCTGTCGAGTGGCCTGAGCGGAAGCCTGCTTGGTGGGAAGCAAGGAGATGGTTCTGCTCAATGTAAGAGGAAAGACAGGAAGTGGCATAACTTTCAAGAATTTTGGCAAGATAGGGAAGAAGAGAAATAGGTCTGAAATTGGAAGGGAGAGAAGAGTCAAGACCAGGTTTTTTAAGGATGGGAAAAACAATCGCAGATTTAAATGAAGAAGGGACCAAGCCAGTTGAAAGAGAAGCATTAAGGAGGGAAAGAGGAGTGGTAGGGCAAGAGGTAAAGAGGGTTCTCAGAACGCGAGCAGGGGCACAATCGGAAGGGGAGCCAGACTTGACTTTAATAAGCAAAGCTAAGAAGGAATCCACGGTGATAGGTGGGGAAGGAAGAAAAGGAGGAATTGGACACAAAAGGGGCAGGATGAGGAGGAGAGAAGGGAGTGATTGGAGTGTTGGATTTAATTCTAACGATCTTCTCGATAAAGAAGTCGTTTAGAGAAGAGCAGAGGGCCTGGGAGGGAATAAGCTTGGGGCAGGCACGATCAGAAGTAGCCAAATTAGAGACCAGGGCAAAGATCTCTTTAGATTTATTGGCAGATAATGCTACCTGCTCAGAGAAGTACTTCGTCTTGGACACAAGAATGGCTTTTTTATAGTTGTTGAGGAGACGTTTGTATTTGGCCTTAAGATCGGGGCAGTAACTGCGGCACCAAAGACGCTCAGAACGTCGGAGTTCCAATTTAAAAGCCCTAAGTTCAGAGTTGAACCATCTGTGGGCCTCGTGTGGGCGAATAGACTTGACTATTTTCAGAGGGGCAACTTGATTGCATCCAGAAGCTAGCCAATTGCTGACTGCGGTGGCCTGGAGATCGAGAGGAAGACCATTAAGATCAGGAGGGGAGGATGCAAGGGCAAGAGAGAGGGAGAGGAGGTCCACGCGATTCCAGCTGCGAGCAGAAACGTTCTTGGGGCAAGAGGGCTTGTGAAGGGAACCGAGATTAATTGTGAAATTAATAAGAGAGTGATCGGACCAGGTGCAGGGAAGAGTGCTAGGGGGAGAAACAATATCCTGAGATGACCAGACTTGGTCCAGAGTATGGCCAAGAATATGGGTGGGAGCAGAAACATGAGACCGGAAATTAAGGCACAGGAGGGTAGCCGTGAAGTCCTTGGACGCCAAGTCCTCCCTGGGGTCACCAGGCCAATAATTGAAATCTCCCAGCAGGAGAACCGAGGAGTTGTTAACTACTAAAGTAGCGAGGAGTTCCTGCAGGGAGGCCACAAACAAAGGCATGCTCAGGGGGGGGCGGTACACAAGGACAACTGTCAGAGGGGCGGGAAGATTAGTGGAACGGGCAACCAAAAAATCCACTCCAGCTATAGAAGGTTGAGGGAGAAGCTGGAATTGGAGACTGGCCCGAACAATCATGGCTACACCCCCTCCGATCCTGCCGTCAGGGCATAGTAGGAGTCGGGTAGGATGGCCAGGACATCAGGGAGTGAGGCCTCTGAGAACCAGGTTTCTGTTAAAAACAGAAAATCAGGGGAATCTGAGGTAAGGAGATTGAATAATTGCAGTTGGTGCTTGCCTGCGGAGCGAGTATTGAGAAGGCAGGCAGAGGCAATGTGAGAAGGTGAAGGTGTAGTGATAGAGTGCATAGAATCCAGGGAGGACAGGGAAGGGATAGGCCTCAAAGAAGTGGGCCGGCTAGGATGGGAGGCGTAAATACCTAAGGAAGTGAGGTGCTGCGTGAGGGAGTGAGCTAGGGGCACATCAGCAGAGCAGGAGAGTAATTGCGCTGATGTGTATACCTGTGATGGGGCAGGGAGTGTGGCCCCTGGTCCCGGCCCGTCGTGGACGGGTGCAGACGGGCTTAACTTAGGCGCAACTTCGGCGCGCCTTCGTCGCGCCCGCTGTGCTCGTCCGCTGTGCGGCCGGGATAGAAGTGCCATAAAGTAGGCCACCGGAAGTAGTAGGGGCATGGCAGGGGAGGAGGGACAGAGGAGCTTGCCCGCCAACCACCGAGCAGCCCAAGATGGTGGCCACGCCCGCCCCAGTGACCTGCCCGTCAGAGGGGGGAGGGAACGATCAGCGCAGGCGCTCCGACGGCGGGAGCCAAGGTCAAGAAGTGGCAGATATAAAACTTGATTTTTCGGTCCCAGAAGTTAAATCTACGATTAAGTGTCTGAATTTAACAAAAGCTGCAGGCCTAGATAACCTGCCAGCCCTGATAATTAATACCCAGTCAGATTGGTGGGCTGAATTTTTTGCCAAAATGTTTAGAGTAGTTTTGGACACTGGGAGGTTCCCAGATAGCTGGAAAGGGGTAATAATAAGGCCCATACACAAAAAAGGTGATATGCATACCCCAACAAATTACAGATTTGCAAAAATAGTGTTAGGAAAACTAAAAAATTGGGTAGAAGCGAAGTCAATTGTCCCAGTAGAACAGGGGCTTTTTAAAGAAGGGCACTCTACAGTGGACCACTGCTACGCTCTTTGGGCACTCGCCCGGAAGTCGATAGAGCAAAAGGGGGAAATGTTCTGCTGTTTTGTCAACTTCCGGCTGGCCTTTGACTTGGTGGATCGTGAGAGGTTATTGGAGTGCTTAATTAAATATGAGATCCCACCGGGCCTACTTGCAATACTAAAAGAATTGCATAGAGGTAATTGGGCCCAAGTGATCAAAAACACTCAAGGGGCACTGACAAAGAAAATACCCATAGGGAACGGGCTAAGACAGGGCTGTATCCTGGCGCCTCTCCTCTTTTCAATATTTTTAGCCGACCTACCAGCAGCCCTGTAAGTGGAAAGAAGCGCGAGCCCTAGAATGAGTGGCAAGAAGGTTGCAAGCCTGCTATATGCAGATGATCTTGTTATCATCGATCAGACGGAGATAGGGCTACAGAGAAAATAAATGCTTTTAGTGAATACTGTAAGACCAAACTTTTAGTGGTTAACATGGACAAAACAAAGATCCTGACTTTTGGAAAAAAAAGTCTAAAAGCTTTAGCTGGTACCTAGGTCAAATGAAACTAGAATCTGTAAAGGAATACAAATACTTAGGTTTATGGTTCGAAAGCTCGTTAAAATGGGGGATACATTTGGACACCCAAAAAGCGAAAGCATCACCCTTTATCTGTGGCCTGAAAAAATTTAACAAAGATTATGGGGACATGTCACATAAACCTTTGCTAAAAGCTTATGAAGCTATGATCCCACCCCAAGTATTGTATGGAGCAGAAGTTTTATATCTTAGTGGTAAAAGAGGGTGGGATCGGAAGGAAGGCAAGGTCCTAAAAATGCTACTGTCATTACCAAAGGCAGCAATGATACAAGCAATCAGAATAGAGACAGGAACAATAGCATGGAACATCCAGGTCCAAATGTCCTTGGCAAGATTTTGGAAACACCAATCCCAAGAGGGCGCGCAGAAGGTATCACATTGGTGTAGTGAGGAAATTAGGCATAGCAGCCTTAAATGGGCAATAGAAGCAAGAAGGAAAATCAAGGAGATTACTGGGAGTCTAAATGTGAGAGTAAACCAGAATCCTTTAGACGTTGCCATTTCAAAGAGTCTACTTAGAGCACAAGGCATGGAGCAATCAAGGAACCAGGACCTAAAATACTTACAAAAGAAAGTCGGTCCAATGCATGGTAAAAGTGTGGGAAAAAGACGCATGGTACCCGTATTTAGAAACATTGCCTAACCATGGGCTTGGATATGAAATCTTGAAATTACGAATTGGCACCAACCCATAGTTAATCAAGGGAAGATTAAAAGCAGAAATGTTATACCCCGATGGGCTATGCAAATGCGGGCTGAGGACAAAGTGTGATATATTGCATATAGTGGTAGATTGCCTTATCACGGTAGAAGCGAGAAAACTATTTCTACGGCCATTATTTATAAAATATGGAATAAGGTCTCGAGTTCAAGCCATTACATTATTGATAGAAATGGAAAACCTGGATACTGCAGTTGCACTAGGAAATTGTATGAGAGGGGTAAATTGTTTTGCTAGGAAAAATACTTAAGCAATGTTAGGGATGAAATTAACTATAAATGCCCCCTACTTATTAGCTAAAGGCTTAAGACCGAAGACATGTTACTCCAAACTGTCTAATCTATTGTTGTTAATGAAGGTCAATAAATGTAAAGAACCTTTAATATTAGGAGTTTTTGTTACTTCTGTTTTACTAACGTTTTATTAGGTTTTAATCTTTTTTATTGATTTTATGGAAAATAAGAAATTTAGAGGTTGCAAGGGGCGACAGCAGATACTGTTCTACTATAGAAATACTAAGCAGAGCGGTCTGGAAAGAAATGGTGTGATTTTAAAACTTTATTTGTGTACACGTTTGTTTTAATAAGTATGTACAGTGTGTATTCTATAAGATCTCGGTGTTTAAAGACTACGGTCTAAATAAACAGAGTTTCTCTCTCTCACATCATCACCTACCAGTAAAAACAATCATGAGATTTTTAGGAATGAGGACTTGAGGACTTCTTGAAAAGCAATAGTACCTCATTCTCGCCTGCACACGAGAACACCTGGCATGCACCTCAATATGACTACATTTAGTAGCTATTGCGGCAGATGTAGAAAACAGAAAACGGCAATCACTTTTTCGTAAACCTGTAATCAAAGCCTTTACGAAAAGATTAAGAAGAATCATTCAACCACCAAAACCAGCGTGGAATTTAAACATTGTACTAACACTGCTATCTGAAAGAGACTATTATTTATGGATTCCTCACCTTAGAATTACCCCACCGGCGTGCTTTCGGGCCCCGTTGACTCGGCTGGGGGTTCTAGGCCTTCGAAATCTATTGGCGACACCCGCTCCTTCCAACACCCGTTGTGTCTCCAACCAGCGTCGACCCGAGCCTCCCTCTCGACACGGAGCCGTACTGACGACGGTGCCGGCACTGACCGGTACTTTCGTACCCTTGGTCTACCCCGGTGTTCCCTATCGCCTAGAGTGGCAACCAGAGGGGTTTGAGGAGGACTGAGAGGGCTCTGGGGACCCTCTGGCAGACCAGTTGGAAGAAATGGACTGGAGAGAGGAGTTGGATGAGGCCAGTGGTCTGGACACTTCTCCAAACCTTGGCATTCTTTCTTCCTCTACTGTGGCTACGGACGAGGGAGCCTCTTATGCTGTGGTGTTGTGTAGGGCGGCTGAGGCCTTAATCCTTGAGCTTCCTACGGTGGCAGTCAGGACTAACATCCTGACCGAGGAGCTTCAACCGGCAGCAACCTGTTTGGAGCCCCTGCTATCGTTCAATGAGGCCCTTGCGGACATCCTTCTGGTCACTTGGTCCAAGCCCATCACAGGGGCTTCTGTAGATAGGATGATTGCCCGACTCCACTGCCCAGCCCCGGGTGTCCCCATTTTCCTGTACCCGACACCCTACCCCCTTAGAGCTTGGTGGTCCAAACCTCTACTTCCAAGGGCGCATTCCCTACTGCTCCACCTGACTGGGATTCCAAGAAGCTGGATCACCTTGGGAAGATGATGTTTTCTTCCGCCAGCTTATGACTGAGGTCGGTGAATACTGCATGTCTCTTGGGCCCTTACACCCATTCTGTGTGCGACACAGTAGCGCAGGTGCTGCAACAGATCCAGGAGGAAGCCCCGGCCGTGCTCTCCCATGCAGTTTCAGAGGGGAGAGATGTAGCGATGTTTGCCTTATGATGTGGGTTGGACACCACTGACTCACTAGCCAGGATGATTTCAACGTCGGTAGCCCTACGATGCTACGCCTGGCGAAGGTCCACTGACTTTTTTCGGGCGATGTCCAATCAACTCTTTTGGACATGCCCCTTGAGACCCGTCGCTTGTTTGGCGACAAAGCGGACAACGCGCTCGAGCGATTTAAGGATACCAGGGCTACGACCAGATCCTTGGGCCTCGCTACTACTTCTAGCCCCAAACAGTATGCTTTTCGCTCCTTTCGTGGCTACGGAATGGTTGCACCACCATGTTTCGCTCCGAGCCACAGGCCTGCGCAAACTGTTCAGCTTCTGCGCAGCTGGGCACCTGGGCTCAGCGTCGTGGGTCACCGGGCCGGCAGGCTGGCCAGTCTTCCAGTGCCCCCTCTGCAGCAGCCTCTAAATCTTCCTAGTCCGACCCACCACCAGTTGCCACTGGGCGGCAGGATTCGCCATCACCTCCCCCACTGGCAGAACATCACGTCAGACAGGTGAGTTTTGCAGATAGTCTGAAGGGGTTACTCCCCTTCGAGACTACCCCTCCATCCATGCCACCTACATTCCATCGCATGTCAGTGGATCACTTACCCCTTTTTCACTAGGAAGGTACGACTCTCTTCACCAAGTGAACCATTGAGCAGCGCGCCCCTGTGCCACAAGTAGGTTGTGGTTGTTACTCCCACTACTTTCTGGTACCCAAGAAGGACAAAGGCCTGCGTCCTATCTTAGATCTCATGGACATCAACCGCTTCCTCCGGAAGGAGGATTTCAAGTTGTTTACATTAGCTCAGGTTCTGTCTGCTCTAGACCCTAGAGACTGGAAGGTAGCGTTGGACTTGCAGGAAACCTATTTCCACATCCCCGTCCTGCCGGCCCACAGGCGTTACCTACAGTTCACGGTGGGCCACGAGCACTTTTAGTTTTCCGTGCTCCCCCTTTGGCCTTACCAGCGCTACTCGGGTGTTCACAAAAGTGATGGCTTTGGTTGCACCTCATCTGCGCAGATCAAGGGAGTCCAGTCTTTCTCTATCTCGACGACTGGCTGTTAAAGGCGGGTTCGCCCCAGGCTGTCGTCTCCCACCTCCAGACTACGGCGGACCTCCTGCAGTCGCTGGGGCTCACTATCAATGTGCTGAAGTCACACCTGATTCCCTCCCAGAAGCTTTTCATCAGAGCAGTTCTGGATACAATGCAGTTTAGGGATTATCCTCCCGAACAGCGAGTCCCGGATTTCCGGGCTATGATTCCGATCTTTCAACCTCTATTCCGGGTTTCTGTCAGAATGACCCTGAGGCTGCTGGGCCTCATGCATCCTGCTGGTGGATTATGCCACGTGGCATATGCAGGCTCTGCAGTGGGACCTGAAGTTACAGTGGGCACCGCATCAGGGAAATCTTTCCGATTGCATCCAGATCTGAGGGCACTGCACGCCAATTGCAGTGGTGGCTAACGAACGATGATTGGTTCAACGGCATATCCCTCTTCCTTCCCCAACCAGAGTTCACTGTGGTGACAGATGCATCACTTCTGGGGTGGGGCGGCCACATGGGAGAGGCGGAAATCAGAGGCCTCTGTTCTCCAGTGGAGTCCGGGCTCCACATCAACCTTCTGGAGCTTTGGGCGATTTGTCTTGCACTGAAAGCATTCCTTCCTTCTGTCAAAAGAAGGGTAGTGCACGTGTTCACCCTATGTCAAGAGGATCTCGGCCTTTGGACATGACTGAAACATCAGGGCATATCGTTGGTGGTTCAACACCTGGTTAGTTCACTGAACACCAGGGCGGGCGAACTCAGCCACAGGTGCATGATGGATCACAAATGGCGTCTTCACTCGGAGGTGCTGCAAGGTCTCTTTCAGCAGTGAGGAGAGCCTTGCTTAGATCTATTCCCCACTGAAGAGAAAGCTCAATGTCCGCAGTTCTGCACAATGAAATTTCCAGAAGGCACTCGCTAGGCGACTCTTTTCATCGTGACCCAGAGTGCTGAAAAAAATTAAGCGCGAAGGGGCCCAAGTAATTCTTGTGGTTCCGGACTGGGCACGAAGAGTCTGGTATCCCGAGTTCTTGAACATGGCCAGCGACTGCCTCTTCGGGAGGATCTTGTGTCGCAGCAGCAGGGGGCGGTTGACAGCTTTCGACCTTCCTCCTGAAGTCTGTAATGTTATCTTGGCATCCAGGCGTCCCTCCACCAAAACGGGTATACACCTATTGATTGAACAAATTTGTGTAATGGTGCACAGCAAAGGATGTGGATTCCCTTTCTGCCCCTCTTTCAGAGGTTCTTCTCTTAATTCTTTCTTTGGCGCAGCAGGGCCCTGCTCTGGGCACTCTTAAAGGCTATCTTTCGGCCTTACTTCGCCTTCCTGCTTAGCTGTCTCTTTTCAAGTTCTCTATTGTGAATCGCTTCCTTATGGGCATTACTCCCCTGTTTCCTCCTATTCCTTGCTTAATGCCCCAGTGGGAGTTGAACCTTGTCTTGACTTACCTTAGGTGTGCTCCTTTCAAGCCGCTACATAATTGTCCTCTCAGACTTTTGATCCTCAAAACTGCCTTTCTGGTTGCCTTCACCTCTTCTCGCAAGTTTAATGAGCTTCCGGCTCTTTCTTCTAAACCTTTTTTCTTGGCTGTTCATCCGGACAAGGTTGTCCTTTGCTCTAGGTCTTCCTTTCTTCCCAAAGTGGTTACCTCTTTCCACTTAGGACAGACTTTCACTTTGCCCACCTTCTTCCCGCCCCTGCATCCTTCTAAAGAGGAGGAGAGGCTCCACTGTCTGGATCCAAAACGTGCGCTTTCCTTTTATCTGGATCGCACAAGACCATTCCGGATGGATTATCAGCTCTTTGTTGGCTATGTGGGCGCCAAGAAAGGCTGGGCCGTGCAAAAGCGGACAATCTCTTGATGGGTCGTTCATTGCATCAAAATTTGCTATTCCTTGGCGAAAAAGGAAACTCCTGTAGGGTTGCGTGCCCATTCCACCAGGGCGACGGGCGCCACTACGGCTTTGGGACGTGGAGTCCCCCTTCATGACATCTGCAAGGCAGCCATGTGGGCTACATTGCAGACGTTTACTAAACATTACTACCTGGACAGCCAAGTCCAGAGAGGCGGCTTCTTTGGCCGTTCAGTTCTCCAGGACTTTCTGGTGTGAACTTAGTTAGCCGACCCACCTCTGTGGTTGGTATTGCTGGGGTATCTATTCCAAGGTGAGCAATCCATCTCGTTCAGATGAACAAGTTACTTAACTTCGGTAACAATATATCTGTAAGAGACATATGTATATAGTTATGGATTCCTCAATACCCCATCCATCCTTCCTGTTCTGTGAACTGACTTCTAGGGTAAGGGACACCATTTCAGGGCCCTAGTTTTGTGCACCAGTGGTCAGTGTCTTGCATGGCTCTGCGCTTCTGGCTTGGACTATCGAATAAAGAACTGACGTCAGTGCGCAGGGTAGATAACGCTACCTCATTCCGGCGATTAAGACGCCAATGATGAATGCGGAGATGACTGATGCCACCTACTGACACGCGGGGGTAGTGCTGAAGAATAATTCTCCGGATCCAGTCTGACGCCTGGCGGTAATTCTAAGGTGAGGAGTTCATAACTAATATATGTCTCTTACTGATCTATTGTTACCGAAGGTAAGTAACTTGTTCTATAGGACCACCGTTTAAGCCACTACACAATTGTCATATACAATTTTTAACATGGAAAGTAGCTTTCCTAGTATAAATAACATCATTAAGAAGGTTCAGTGAAATGAATGAATGAAATTAGCGGGAAAGGGAGGAAAAACAAAATCAGTCTGTAGTTTCAGACGCTCCTAACTCTAACAGCAGCTTATTCCATGGCTGCAGTAAACAGCCATGTCTTCAGCTGCCTCCTACATTGCATCATGGATGTTTGACGACGCAGAGTAGTAGGCAGAGAGTTCCACCATTTCCAAGCACAGATGGAACAAGCTCTGCCTCCCCATCTAGCTTTGATTGATCACGGAATGTTGATGGTTCGTGAGGAGCTGGTCCAGGATAAGTGGTCTTGAAAATATTTTGGAGTGGTCCGATAAAGGGCGTTATGGACCAGGCACATAGCCTTAAAAACAAACCTTTTACTTACTGGAAGCCAGTGGAGACCCTGCAATGATTGGGATACAGATGTAAACTTCGGGATTTTCAACAGCAGTCTCGCCGCTGCATTTTCTAAAGACTGCAGTTTCCTAACCACATATTTATGAGCACCTAAATAGGGGGCATTACAGTAGCCCATCTTCAAAAAAATAAGAGCTGTTAACACTGTTTTTTGCAAGTCAAAGGGGATAAATGGAAAGATTTTCTTCAAAACCTTCAATACAAAGTAACCTGAAGATGTGATTGAATTTATTTGCTCAGAAAATAATAATTTTGTATAAAAAATGATCATAGTTTTCTTGCTTTCTGGACTAGAACAGATAAGGTGCCCAAGGTAGATGGCCACCATGACTCATTCCAGGACGTGGCATATTGTCCAAAAAGCAGCACCTCTGTTTTTCAGAATTTAATTTCAGACATTGATTTTACATCCAAATTGCGACTTGAGTCATACAGTTGCAAACATTCCTTGCCTCCTTGTTTACATCCGATGAAATAGACACCACAATCATTCTCTTACCGTTGAAGAGCCTTATTTCTATGTCTTTGCAAAGTGCTTTTTCGTACCAACCCCAAATATTTATCCATGGTTATTTCACCATTTCATTTAAATCAAACCTTGGAACTACCAGTTTTCTTTCCAAAACTACAAACTGTTGCAGAATGGTCCTTACACACTTGAGATGTTTAAAGGGTACTTGTGTACTATGTGGAGCGTACTATACCCTTCAGGAACCAACCAACTTCTTGTCTCCTTTACTAATCCAACAAAAGGAAATGCTACATCCAGAGCTGTTATAGCAAGATGGATTAAGTGCATTCTAATATGTTATGCAGAAGCAAAAAGAACATTAACACATGCACAAGGAGCTCATTACCTTTTTAGGAAATATCCCTTGCAATGATAGTTGCAAAGCTGATGCATTGGGTTGAATTTGAGATTCAAGACTGCTTTTATTCGACTGTAGGCAATTTAGTCAGCTTGCTGCATTTTGTTTGATGTATTTTACACTTTCACCAGCAAGATTTTTAAGGTACTTGAATACGTTCTTGTTATCTGCTTTTTCAGTAACATTAATGAAATCATCAAATACCTCTATCCAGGCAGTACAGCTGTCTGCAATATTCAGTTTTATTGGCAGTATCCAATGGCAGTAGTGGTTTCAAAAAGGCGGCTGCATTGTAACCATCTATGAAATAGGCTGACTCTGAGGATGGAGTTCTTTCCAATACCATCTGCAATTCTGCTAGGACCTGCTTCATCCATAACATTCCTAAGGCCCTGTTTTGTGCTGTCCTCTGTCATCTTGGACAGTCTGTGGAACCTTGACCTCCATCTTGGTCTCCATAGGAGCCCTTTGCTTTGAGGAGACTGAGTTGTTCTGTTCTGAGCCACCACCCGGCAGCTTTGGTGGTTTGCTGCTTCGGGTATGGCAGCTCTGCAAGCACAACCCCGGATGCTTTCTCTGGGTTACTTTTCCCAGCGCTGTGGCACAGTGACTCTTCACTTGTTTGTAAGCGCCTCTTTGTACTGCCTGACACCTGGTTGATCTCTGCCAGTCAGCGCTTCTGTTCGCAGCTTTATCTTGCATTTTGCTTCTCTTTCAAAACCTAGTTGAAGCCTCCTACAGCGTTATCGCTCGGAATGAATGTACGGCTTTAAAATGCATAGTAGCGCAACACCTCTTTGCAGCCTTCCCAGCATGTTCTCGTCCAGCGATGTGTAGACTTCTCAGTGAAGGATTCGTTAACTTCAAATTCTTTGCACGGAACTGGGGCTGCTCCTTTACTGCACATACGCCAGATGTCAATTCTGTACTTCGACAGAGACACATACAGTTTGCTGGCTACAGCAAACTCTCCGGGAGAGCACTGTAGATCTTCGGGTTACTTATCCCCTATCTTGTCGCCAGTTATAGCATCCTTTCCAGCCTAGGTACTCACCAATGACTATGAAGGGGGCCTGCGCGTTCTGCGGCGTCTGCTCTAACGCCACGGCCTCCTACTGGACCCGGTCCCATGACCGGACCAGTGCCGTGTCCACAGCAGAGGTCCTCAGCGTCCCCAGCGCCCACCGACGGTGCCTCCCCTATCCTCATTCTTGACGACACTGAGCCTATTGTGCGTCCACCGAAGCCTGATCAGTACCTCTCAATGCCATTTACCCTGCCCTATTCTGAAAGGTTGAGAATGGATCAGGAGGATTGGGAGGGGGAGCAGGACCCCTTAAAAATCCCTCAACCCCAGGACATGGACTGGTAAGAGGAACTGGGTGATGCCAGTGGCCTGGCCACCTCCCCAGATTCTAGCATGCTGTCCCCCCGCCACCCCTC
The DNA here is from genome assembly GCF_964263255.1 of Lissotriton vulgaris. Classification (NCBI taxonomy): domain Eukaryota; kingdom Metazoa; phylum Chordata; class Amphibia; order Caudata; family Salamandridae; genus Lissotriton; species Lissotriton vulgaris. The sequence goes on from NW_028249106.1 coordinate 287,236, forward strand.
CAACCTGGCTACGGAGGAGGTTGCATCATTTGCTCTTCTGGTGCGTAGAGCTTCAGAGGTCTTGATCCTGCAGCTTCCTATGGTGGCAGTCAAGACTAACGTCTTTGCAGAGGTCCTGCAGCCTGGTGTCTCAAGCTTTGAACCCTTGCAGCCTTTCAACGAGGCCTTGACGGACGGTCTCCTGGGCACCTGGTCCAAGCCCAGCGTCTCCTGTGAACAGAACAATTGCCTGCCGCCATCGTCCTGCACCGGCCGTCCCAGTTTTCTTCACCCCCCACCCCACAAAGCTTGGTTATTCAAGCTTCCACAAACCATGGCGCGTTCCCTTCCACACCCCGGACAAGGAATCCAAGAGACTGGAAAGCTTTGGGAAGAAAATGTTCTCATCCGCCAGTCTAGCATTGTCATCGGTGAACATTGCATGCATTTTTGGGCCAGTATTTCCATTTGATATGGGACACGGTTTGGCAGGTGCTGCCCGTAGTCTCTGAAGAGGACCGGATTCTACTCTCCCAAGCCATTTCAAATGGGAGAGATTCAGCAATCCGATGTGGCTTGGACACGACAAACTCGCTGGGCAGAGCGATTTCCAAGACAGTGGCCCTACGTTGCCATGCTTGGCTGAGGATGTCAAGTTGTTTGGGGTTGTCCAGGCTAATCTTATGTACATGTGCTTTGATGGCTCCCGTCTTTTCCGGGACAAAGCTGGTGCTGCATGTTAGCGTTTCAAGGACTTGCGGGCTACAGCCAAGTTCTTGGGTCTCACCACAGCACCCTGGCTCGTGCCTGCTTTTCGCACCTTTTGTGGCTACGGAAGGGGCTACCAACCACTTTAACTCTATTCCGCGCAGAGGGCCCCACAAATTCAGCAACCTCTGCAGGGCTGTGGACACAGTTCACCCCGACCGGGGTCGCGAGGCCAGGAGTAGAGATAAGGCATGATCCCCTCCTCCATCGCAAAACCTTCCTAGTCCGATCTCCCAGGATCACTCACGGCCAGTTGGTGGTAGAATACACAATCATCTCCAATACTGGCGAGACATCACTTCAGAAAGGTGGGTGTTGCAAATAGTCCGAGAGGGGCTATTCCCTCCCATTCGAGACTACCCCTCCATCCATTCCTCCAGTGTCCAATCAGCTGACGCAGGATCACCTTGCCTTAATACTCGAAGAAGTCAAAACTCTCTTGGTCAAGGGAGCTATAGAAAGGGTTCCTGGGCCAGAAATAGGTTATAGTTGTTACTCCTGCTATTTTCTGGTCGCTGGCCCCAAAGACTGACAGAGGCCTTAGTCCTTACCTCGACCTCAGAGCCCTCAACTACTTCCTCAAAAAGAAGTACAAGATGCTCACCCTAGCTCAGATCCTGTCTGCCCCAGGGATGGTAGCGCTGGACTTGCCAGATGTCTATTTTCATATCCCCATCCTGCCTGCCCATCGTCGCTACATGCTTTTTACTGTGGGCTATGAGCACTTTAAATTTTCTGTGCTCCATTTTCGCCTCACCAGTGCCCCTCTGGTGTTTGCAAAGGTGATGACGGTGGTTGCGGCCCATCTGCGCAGATCAGGGGTTCCAGTCTTCCCCTATCTCGATGACAGGTTGTTGAAGGTCGCCTTGCCCCAATCAGTAGTTTCCCACCTCCAGACTACAGCGAATCTCCTGCATTCGCTGGGGTTCACTATCATCGTGCCGAAGCTGCACCGGATTCCTTCTGAGAAGCTCCCTTTCATTGGAGCTGTTCTGGACACGTTGTGGTTTCGGATCTGTCCTTCTGAACGTCGAGTCCAAGATATTCAGGCTATAATACAGATGTTTCAGCTTTTATCCTGGATTCAGATTTGTGAGAGTGACTTTGAGGCTGTTGGGCCTCATGTCCTCCTGCTGGTGGACTATGCTAGGTGGCTCATGCGGGCTCTGCAGTGGGACCTGAAGTTTCGTTGGACACAACATCGTGGAAATTTCACCGACCTTGTTCAGATATCAGAGGCTACTGCGAAAGACCTGAAGTGGTGGCTGACAAACCGCGATTGGGTCAGAGGTAAACCTCTCTCCCTTCCCCACCCAGATCACACAGTAGTGACGGATGCGTCCCTTTCGGGATGAGGCCATTTGGGGGAGGTGGAGATCAGAGTACTCTGATCTCCGACTTAAGACAAGCTCCATATCAACCTTATGGAGCTTCTGGCAAACCGATTGGCACTGAAAACTTTTTTACCATCTATCAAGGAAAGGCTGGTTCAAGTGTTCATGGACAGCACTACCGCCATGTGGTATGCAACAAGCAGGGTGATGTGGGGTCGTGGAGTCTGTCAAGAGGCCCTGCTTCTCTGGGCTTAATTGGAACAATAGGGCATATCCCTGGTGGTTTAGCATCTTGCCGGTTCTCTGAACGCCAGAGCAGACAAACTCAGCTGACCGTGCCTTGCGGATCACAAGTGGCCTCTCCATCCGGAGGCGGTACAAGGTTTCTCTCAGTGGTGGGGCGAGCCTTGGTTAGATCTGTTTGCCTCCGAAGAGAACGTGCAATGTCAGCAGTTTTGCACGTTGGAGTTTCCAAGGCTACTCTTGCTCGATGACGCTTTTCATCATGAGTGGAGCTTAGGCCTCATGTACGCCTTTCCGCCCATACCACTTCTGCCTAGAAGGCTCAAGGCGATTTGGAATGACCGGGCACAAGTCGTTTTCATGGCTCCGGACTGGGCACGGAGAGTCTAGTATGCAAGCTTCTAGCAATAAGCATCGATTCTCCGATCAGGCTGCCTTTATGGGAGGATCTTCTGTCACAGCAGCAGGGGAGGGTCCTCCACTCGAACCTGTCAACTCTCCTCCTCCTTGCTTGGAGATTGAGCAGCGACGGCTGACACTCTTTTGACTTTCTTCCCGAAGTCTGCAAAGTTATTCTGGCAACCAGGCGTCCCTCCACGAAACTGTTATATGCTTGCCGATGGAACAGATGTTGTAAATATTGTATAGAACGGTCTATTGACCCCTTATCTGCCTCCCTGTCAGATATTCTCCTGTTTATCCATTACACTCGATAGGCGCGAAACATGTTGACAAATCATTGAGTGAGAGTCCGGAGTAAGGCCTCCACCTTAAGACTATAGGATAATTCCCAGGCATAGTAGTTGCACACAGACTACCAGGGTTCCTTTCAAACCTCTAAGGTAGCATTTGCCTATTAAGTTTTTATCTCTGGGCAGGGTGGTCTACTTATTAAAGCATAGTTTGTGACCTCCCCTATCAGTTTTAACCCCCAACCACGTTTCTCTACTCCACCACACTTATCACCTCACTTGCACACCTCATACAGGATCTCCTATAAAGATCTCTGCTAAAGTGACCTTTTGGGGGACCCGTAGGGCATTGCAGCGATGGTCTGACGAAGAGCACTGCCCTATGATGAAGCATGACTTCCCCTTGGGGATGTGCGGGGGCAACATGAGACAGTTTTGTTGACTGTCTTCATGACCTAGGCCTAGCCACACCTGTCAAGAATACTTTTTGTCCCTTCTCAGGAACAGAAGCCCCACAGAAGCCCCATTGGCTCAACAGGGCTCTGCTTTGGGCACTCTAAAGGACTGCCTTTCGGCCCTCTCAGCTTTTCTTTGGCTGCTAAATGAGCCTTCACTTTTTAAGTCTCCTTAGGTACTGTCACCAGTGAGTCCTGATATTGTACCTCAGAATATAATTCTCTTGTTTTCGAAGTTCTATTTGTGAGTATTAAACAAACATGTTAATTCAAATATTCCTGAAGTTAAGTCCTATTGTCTCATTTCAGAAGCTCCTTTTTCCATAGTGAACATTTTGTTGCCCTGTGAGTACCCTCTGTATTTGTTGCTGTCTTGTGAACTCTTTGCTGTATCTGAGGTCCTTCCCGAAAAGGCCACTGTGGATTATTCCTGTTTTTGACGATTCAAGAAGCCCTGCGTAGCGTTGGTAGCTTCTGTAAATCTTGTCAGTGTTTTCGGGGACTCAAACCTTCATTCCTCTGCCATCTGTATTGTGTTGCAGTACAGGATAGGCTATTGCACATGGCATCTGATGAGGATGTTCTAATAAGAGGGAAAGAAGGGTACTTTTGTTTAGTCGGGCATATTCTGTATCCCAGGATGTCTTGACATTATTACTCTTTTTTTAAATTGTGGCTGAGTGCTCTTGAGTGCAACGACCCGCCATCCTTATTGGGATTCCAATATGAGTCGTTGGCACCGGATCCAACTTCACCCCAAATAAGAAGGGCTCTTGGAGGCCTCTCAGTCAATTTGAGAAAAACCCTCATTCAGTGGCATGTGTGGCTGTAGATACACATGTTCTGCATACTCCTGCCATCAAGTGGTTGGTTTGGTGTTGTGCAACTTGTTTGTCATTATAAGAACTCTTTCGAGTCACGAAGTAAAGTAATTTCACCTTGCACATGGGCATCGACTCCTTTGTTAGATTGTCTCCGCCGTCTGGTTTGGATGTGTGTGCCTCTCTGTTGTGTTCAACTCCGTTCGGTACGCGACTTAGGTCCCATTCTGTCTTTGACGGTATCGTGAATCTTAATTGCGCTTTTCCAAACCGTTGCTGCTCGATCATCTTCGTCAAGCCGGAGATTGATCGACTGCCCTTTGGGGCGTCATCCGTCTCTGGCTTACCTTTCCACATACATCGTCGGTACAGAAGATGTGTTCCTGATGGAATGAACACCCTTTTGATTCTGCCCGCATTGTCATGCCAAATAGCCACACACTGACCTCCACCAGGTGTGTAATCTCTACTTGTCACCAGATCTGTGAGAGGCCGTCTGCGACCCCTGTAAGTCTTTTCGAATCAAAAAGACACTCTGGTTCAACGGGCAGTTTTGAACATGCCTTTTGATTGAAGCATTTAATTAGCCCTCAAGTGGACTCCACTGTAGACAAAATGAAAAAGCACACCAACACAGCGAAAGCAACGGTATCGATACAAATTCCTACACCTTGTGGTTCCATTCGCAGCTCAGGCTTCAAGGACTGATACAAATTCTTTGAGACAGATGCCTCCACTTTCCAGCATAAGGAGGGGCAATCTGCTTACAGAAAATAATTTTACAAAGGTTCCTTTAGAGGCATTAACAATAGAGGAACAGGTAGGTGTTCTCCAACACATGTAACCTTTTCCCCCAAACAATGACTGCCCCATTCTTCCCCCTGATCACTTAACACCTGTCTGGGCAAGACCACAATCCTTTCACCCGGTCTGGGAAACCATCACAACAATGAGTTATAGCCATTATCCAACATGGCTACTGTCTGGAGCTCATTACCACACCACCAAACATCCCACCTCGCAATCACAGACACAAGATGACTTAACTCTTCTGAAATAAGACGTCTAAGCGCCCTTCTTCTAAAGAGGATATAGAACCAGTTCCCCTTCATCAACAAGGCACCAGAGTATATGCCCTGTACTTTCTAGTACCAAAGAAGGACGGGTCGCTGAGACTATTCATAGTTTTCAGACCTCTCTGCTACTGCATCCTATCAGATTATTTTCACATGGTCACTGTCCAAGATGTCATTACACTGTTATTACTTTTTGGCCACTTTGGACGTAAAGGATGCCTACTTTCATATACCCATTCATCTTGCTCATCGCAAATACCTCAGGTTTGTGACAGCAGAAAAACACTACCAATTCAAGGTTCTCTCTTCATATCACTACTGCACCAAGGGTTTTTACAAAGTGCCTAGAAGTATTAGCAGCACACCTATATCAACAAAACATTCATGTAGTCCTGTACTTGGACGTTTGGCTAATCAAAGCAAACACCTATTTGCAGGGTCAGAAACACATACAAATAACAATAAACCACCTACACAAATTGGGGTTCACCATTAATGTCCACTAGTCTCACCTTCAACCTCTTCAACTTCAATCATACTTAGGAGGGAGCCTCAACACATAGTTTGAACTAGCTTTCCCCAATCCGCCTCGGATACAAAATGTTTACACGCTTCTAGCTCAATGCCAGACAAACAGTACACTCACTGTTAGTAGTGTTACACATCTGCTAGGTATGATGGCATCTTGTTTTTGGAACTATGGCAATGCAAGACTAAACATGCACCTACTACATAAATGTCTTTCTTGTCCGTGGTCTCAGTCACAGGGTCCCCTCCAAGACCTAGTGTTAATAGACTTCCAAACTCACCGTTCTCTGCAATGGTGGAACCCCAAATATTTGTTGAAGGTTTGGCCTTTTCTGGACCTTGTACCTCAAATCACTCTAACTACAGACACTTCAGGGATGGGTTGGTGTGCACATCACAAAAACAACACAAAACATGGTCTGAGGGATGCCAAACATAAATCCCTATTCATCAACTACTTGGAACTCCAGGCAGTATTTTTTTTTTTTAATTGAATTTTATATTGCACAAACTCGACCCAAAGATATCGGGTATCAGAGCGCTTTACTTTTGCACCATTTTCGGTATAGATGGGCACATTAATTTTTGTTAGGCGTGGGGAGATTAAGTGATTTTCCAGAATGTTAAGCGTCCCTGCCGACACTCTAACCCGGTTCCCCAGCTTCGAGTTTGACCGCTCTAGTCATAAGGCTATATCTTCTCCCCAGTATTCCTTGCACTGAAAGCATTCCTTCCCCATCTATCTCACTAAGTTGTCCTAGTCCGGACATACAATATGACAGCCCTGTGTTAACTACAAAAGCAGGGGGAACACTGTCTTCCCAATTGTCACCTCTCCCAGGCCACATGAAATTGGCCTCTAAACCATCACATTCATTTGATGGCGGAATATCTGCCGGGACTGACAACAATCTTGCGTATCTGCTCAGCATGACGCACCAACAGACTCATGAGTGGGAACTCAACCCACAAGTCCTCAGTCCTTACTTTCAAAAGTGGGGGGCTCCTCACATAGACATGTTCGCCACAAAAGAAAATATTAAATGCCCTCACTTCACATCCAGGTTCCCACCCACTATCCAAGGACAAAGCACTATGGATAAGTTGGTCAGAGATATTTGGCTACGCTTTTCCACCTCTCCCTCTCATTCCATTTCTGGTTCGGAAACTCAGGCAAAAATCTCTTACCATGATCCTTGTAGCTCCCACATGAGCACATCCGCCCTGGTTCACGATGCTCCTGGATCTCTCAGTAGTCCCGCACAAGAAGCTCCCCAACAGACAAACATTTCACTCTGGATCAGAGAATCAAACACCCAGACCCCGAGATGCTCAACCTAGCGATTTGGCCCTGAAGTCAGAGTTTGGTTATTTAAATTTACCATCAGAATTAAGCAGCCTCCCAGACCCACAACCAGAGACTGTTATGCTGCAAAATGTAAGCGTTTTGTTTGCTATTGCCAACCTCAACACATTGATTATGTTAAGGCCACTGTGCAGGACATTATTTGCTATTTACTTCAATTGTGCATACACTTCCATTCAATTACATTGCTGCAATAGCCCGGGCTGAGCCTGGGCCAAGGGCGCGCCCATCAGAGCCCGGAGGAGGCTGGGCTGGGCAGGGCCGTTCCCCTAACTCTTGCTTCCTCTGACAATAAGGTTTCATCACTGCTAAACTTTCTATTTGTTGGGACGCTATCTAGTGGGAGGTGTATAAAAGCAGGGAAGGTACAACAACCGAAATATTGATTAACTGTCACTGCAGTAGTTTGGCATGGTCAAGGTCACCATCTGTAACAGTTCCACCTACTGCTCCTTTAATCCGATGGCCAAAAGGAAGGTGACGGAGGGTGGTGGCGGACCAAGCGCAGTGAAATCTAAGAAAGCGAAGAAATTAGCTAAACATGCTGGAAGCAATTGGGTCCTTGACCGCATTGATACCCTCTTGGTTAAGTGTGAAGATATTTTAGATGCGAATGTAAAGGACCCTGCATTTATTACCGAACAGTTAAACACACAGGCGGAGGCAGCAGCCATAACTCTCCGTGGAAAGCATTGTGACATAAAAACTAATGGCATAGTAGATCTGCCAATTGTATGGAGTAATCGCTTTGCACCTTTACAGAGCCCCACTAAAAACAGGGACATTCTCACCGAGATCCTTCCCACAAGCCAACCCTTATAACATCCCAAACACTATCCCCAGGGGCCATGATATCCACAGCGATCTAAGAGCTGAGTTTACCACTTTGAAATCTGATAGGTGACTTTCTGGGGTTGTTGAGGGAACTAATGGCCTTCAACACATTGGGACCCCCATGCCATGAGGCACAAAGTAATCGATCTGTTGCTAGGGAAATCCAAGTTGCACATGCCGGGAGTGGGCAGCAAACCTCACACTCTGCTCCAATTCAAGATGCTCCATTAGTGGGATATGACAACCTACACAGGTTAGGGAAAGAGACCTGTTCTTGCAATACAATCAATATGGGGGGACAGGCTGCAGGGCCAGAACACCTCCTTTGATCTCAGAAGGCTGGGCCACCTAGTAGTACATGTATGGAGCCAAGACCCCTTTCCTATTGGCGACCAACACTCAATAACCCTTGCAAAGTGTTTGACTAATGTCCAAAAGCTTTCCCCACAGACAGGCTTTGAGAAGGAAGATTCCCTGAGAAATAAGGTGACTCCCTGGATACAGCAAGTGAGAGGGTGCAGATCCCTAATTAGGGAAGACATTGTTATGGTTAGCAGGCACATGATTCCTCATTCTGGCACTGATTGTTTTGAGTTGACCCAAGTTAATAAAAAAGTAGCCGAAACTTAACTGTCCTGGAGTTTAGAGCAAGTTCACCTGCCCCATTGGCCATCCAGATTAGACGGAGCTCACCACCCGCAGACGGTGAATGACCACACAAAGGGGTCGCTAACCAAGTCACCACTGAGGGAAGTTGACTGACTTGCAGGGCATAGTGGAAGGATGGCTGACCACTTTGTCATTTAAAAAAAAAAATGTAAGAGTTTTATATAGCGCAAAGACCTGAGACATCTGGTATCAGAGCGCTTTACATGAGCACCAGTTTCGTTACAGACGGACACATTCATTTTTATTAGGCACAGGAAGATAAACTGATTTTCCCAGAATCACAGTATGTTGAGCGTCGTTGCCGAGACTCGATCCTGGTTCTCCATCTTCCAGGTTGACATTTCTAACCACAAGGCTACATCCTCTCCCCATGTCAAGACATATTGCCATAGCTCCCTAAGCTACTCTTGGCTACCTCAGATACTCTAAAGCTTTCAGGTGCAGCTAGATGTCCTGCGGTCTTAAGCAATATGGAGGTGCCCTTGGATCCACCTGGCATCTCTCTAGAGACCTCACACCTGAACAAACTGATTGCGACCCGACCCCCAGAGGCAGTATCAATCATAATTGTGTGGTGACTAGCTTAAATAGGCAAATTAGTGTAGACTCACCTCCACTGTTTTTGAGGATCTCATGGAATGTGGCGGGCATTAAGAACAAGCTGTTGCTCCTGCATTGGACTGAGTTCCTGGACAACTTTGATGTATGCCTATTCCAAGAGACCTTGAGCATCACCCCAGCATATAAGGTAGGCTTTGCTAGATTTTTTTTTACCAGCAATCTAAAACAAAATGGGCCGTCAAGCGGGGGTGGGGGTCTCTTAATGTGGGTTAAGCTTGGCCTTTGCAGACATATCTGACAGCTGTCTGTGAATAACACAGATATTATGGGAATTCGCCTCAAGGTACTTACAAACACTACCATTGATATCTTCAATGTCGACGTGAGAGGTACCAGAGTGGGCAGACCCCGCGGCAACTATTGCAATACTTAAGCAATATCTGAGTTCGAGAAATCCCTCTCCCCGAAAATAATAGCAGGGGATTTTTAGTTTTTAGTTACTGATCAGGACAAACTAAAGAGCATTCGGTCCAATCTAGCGACTGCCACAGCTGAGGCTGCAGCATTGAAGGCAACGGAGGAAGGGAGGCTTGTAGCTACAAAGCTCCATTACCGCTTTTTCACTCAATTGAAGCACTACTTTACAGTTAATAAACATACCAAGCATATGCGGCCTAACAAGAACAAGTTACAGACATGGTACAACAAGGCTTGTAGGCACTCCAGATCACTCTTGGTGCAAGCAGTCAAAATCGGGGATTTAGGTGGAATAAGAAATGCGGGGAAGGTCTATAAGCTGGAACTCAGGAGAGCAAAGTGGGACTGTGATGAAGCCCGATGGCAGTCCCTAAGGTTGCATGCCAAGCTACAGACCGCTCCTAATTCTGGTCGTTGCTGGCTCGGGTTGCTGAAGCAGGGCATACTGAATTGGAAAAATCACATTCTGCCTGATGTATAGTAGATCCATTTTTCTACCCTTTACACCGACCAAGAAGTGTCCAGCAACAGGCTGTGCAAACCAGAAGGTACCCCACAACCAACGGGGCCCTTTTTTCTATGGGAGATATTTAGTCTGCAATCAACACTATAGTTCCGTCCAAAGCACCAGGTCCTGATGGGGTGCTGGGCGATCTTTTCCTTTGGGACACCCCTGGCTGGACACAATATATGTACATACTATTTAACACTATTGCAGAAGGTGCCCCAATCCCAGACTCTTGGAAAGCCGCAGAAGTTGTACCAATATCTAAAAAAGGCGTTGGATCATCCCCCAGTAATTATAGGCCAATCAGCCTTATTGACGCAATGCAAAAGCTTTTTAGCACGGTGCTTTTGAACAAAATCCAGCTATGGGACAATGATGATAACATTCTATCCCCATAATAAGCAGGGTTTTGAGAGAAAACAGGGACTGTAGACCAAGTGTTCCATTTTCTCTTTCTCTGCTGGAAAACAGTGCTAATTGGGAAAGGCAGTCTATATGTTGCATTTATGAACCTTAAGACGGCATTTGATCTAGTGCCTAGGAAGAAACTGTGACAAACCCTTAGAGATCTAGGTTTGTCGGAGGAAATTATAGTTTTACTCATTCACCTGCACAAAGGAAATTCTGCCAGGGTGCGATGGGGCTTGCAAGTCCAATTCACAGACCCAATCTGTTACCAGGGTGTCCATCAAGACTGTGTTTTGGCCCAACCCCTTTATTCATTGATCATTAACAGTGTGGTACAATTTCTTAGTGTAAAACCAGCAAATTCTCCTATGCTAGGCGGGGAAAAGGTAGTCACCCTTCTTTTTGCAGATGATACCCTGCTGGTACCCAAAACTCCTGGAGGGTTTCAACAACTGCTAGATATGTTGCAAAAAGATAAAAGAAAAGAAAATGTATGGCCCTGCACCCTTCCAAATCTTTCCGGGGCTGTCCAAGGCTTGGAGGCATCCAGCTTGAAAGGGTCAGTGCTTTTGACTACTTAGGTCTAAAGATAGCAGAAAACTTGTCTTGGAAATCCCACATTAGCAAAATGGTTCTGAAGCATAAACAGCTGTCTGGGGTTCTAGGGAGAGAGCATCGATTGTTTCATAGTAAACCGATTGGCCCTGCACTCCAGGTATAGGATGCTAAAGGGGTGTGCTCTGTGTCGTATGGTGCAGAACTATGGGGCCTGGGTTGTGTAGAGGAGCTAGTTATCCTTGATTTTAAGTACTTAAGAGGCTTAGGGATGCTATCCCAGTGCACTCACCTTCTTCCCCTTCTTCCCCTTATGTCAGACTTGGGCAGGCATTCCCTTGCCTCTAAAGTAAGATTACATCATTTGTTATTTTAGCTTAAGATCGAGGCAACCCCTGAATTACTACTGTATATTCGTGCTTTAGAGGATGTGAAATGTAGGGATACAGCCAATAACATCAGCTGGCTGAGAGGGGTCAAGAATCTTCTTACAGCTATCTGGATGGGGGAGGTATGGGAAGTTAAAGCTTCTACCTTGCTCCCCCTGAAATGCTAAGTGAAGAATGCCTACTGACTCGTTTGGAATCATCAGATCAAGTCCCCTCAGATAATCAAGAGCAGAAAATAGAATTAAAAGCTAAGCTAGACACTCTACTGCAAGAAAGGCTAAATAAAAGATGGCAGGCAAGCAAACTCGCGCATTTCGAATATGGCGAATCTGCTGGAAAATTGCTGGCCTGGAAAATAAAAGCTGACCAGTCTAGAAACTTTATTAAAGAAGTGAGGGTTGCCGGGGAAGTCAACAGTAGGTCAACAGACATAGACATAGGTGAAGCCTTCAGTGAGTTCTTCCGGAACATCTATACAGAGGATCTCAATACTAATTTAGATGAAAGGAACGAATGGCTGGATAATATAACTCTCCCTAAATTGGAAACCTCCCAAACTGAAAATATAGATAAAGAAATCACGGAATTAGAAGTTTCTAATACTATCAAATAATTAACACAGGGTAAGGCCGCAGGTCCGGACTGTCTCCCAGGAGAATTATATAGGGTACTTAATCCTACTCTCACTCCAGTTCTTACGAACCTTTTCAATGACATACTGATTAGTGGGAAGCCACCACCAAGCTCCTGGGGGGAAGCGAATATAGCCTTAATACTAAAAACAGGCAAGGACCCAGCCGAGTGTGGATCATATCGCCCAATCTCGCTTCTCAATAATGATTACAAAATGTTCACGTCAATTTTCGCAGCGAGATTGGGAAGCGAGATTGGATCGATTGGCCGACTTAACCTATGATTTGGTGGGAGCAGTAGACATCGCCTCAACTTTCGGCCTACCCCTGGCTATTATGACCCTTGACGCTACAAATGAAAAATTCCATCTTGGTCCCAATTTTTGTAGGGCTATAGGCTTATTATTTATTAACCCGAGAGCATCCCTACTAATAAATGGTACGCAAACAACTCCTTTCAAAATTAGCCGAGGAACAAGGCAGGGCTATCCCCCCTTCTTTTTAATTTATATGTAGAACTGTTTGCCCAGTCTCTTAGGGAGGATGCTAACATTCCACACTTTACTTTTTCGGGCTGGGAAAAGAAGACCGGCCTCTATGCCTCTATGCCGATGATATACTCATCTATACAACTGATCCCGCGTTGGCATTCCCTATAATTATAAAGAAAGCGGAGGAATTTGGAAAATTCTCGGGATATGAAATAAATGGAGGGAAAACAGAAATTATGGTCTGGAACATGCACAATCTTCAACTCCCGGTAAAATCCTCAATGTGTTACTTGGGAATCACAATAACCAAAGATTTAGAACATCTGGCTCAAAACAACTTAGCCCGGATCTCCTGAGAATCCCAAACCTTGATGAAAGCTTGGTCTTTTCTCCCGCTTACCATCTACGGGAGAACCAGCCTGATAAAAATGAGTATTCTCCCGAAATTTACTTTCATTTTTAACTCCATCCCGTTATCCTTCGATAATAAACAGTTTACAAAATGTCAGCAAAACATCAATTCATTTGTTTGGGGATATAAATCAAGCAGACTGGCCTGGAAAAAACTAAGAAGGAGAAGAGAAAAAGGGGGGCTTGCGCTGCCAGACCTGGAATATTACGCCTGGGCATTTCATTTGTCCCATTCCAGGATGCTACTTAAGACCCCCTGGGAAAATGCAAATGGGCTTATGTACAAGGCAATGTTATTGGGTTCGGACCTTCCAGTGAACGGTTTTCTCTTCAAGTTCGGCCATCAGAAGTTCTTTTAAAAAAATTAGACTAAAGTCACTGTCGGGCATTTCAAAAGAATGGTCTCAAATAAAATCCAAGGCAGGGATAGGATATCTATCCAAATATGCTCCGATTTGGGACTTACCTGGGCTATCATCACAAGAAGCCAACATAGTTAAAAGAGTCCTATTAGATGCAGGTATAAAACAGTGGGGGGAACTACTGGTGGAAGGATCAATTATGGATTGGGATATTTTTAAGCGCAGGGTAACATCACTCTCTTGGATTGTATACTTACAACTAGGTAGCTGGCTTCGGTCTCAAACTAAGAAGAAAGCAATGATGGGAGAATATAGTCCTCTAGAAAATATCCTAGTTGAGAGACCTGCGGGAAGAAAGGAAGTTGCACTTTTCTACTGGCACATCATAGAGGATGGAGAGCGTGACTTCAACCTCCCAGAAAAACTTTGGGGTGCAGAGGGAGAACTACATATGGAGGACATATGGGAAAAATCTTTTACCCTCCTCTATAAAATCATCAAGCCAGCATTGCTGAGGCGTAATCACTTCTTCACACTTCACAGAGCATATTACTCTCCTAAACGGCTTTCGAAATTCCAACCCGGGAAGTGTTGCTGTAAATGCTCTTTTCCAGCCGCCTCAGACCTCCATATGTTCTGTGACTGCCCGAGCATTGCCACCTTTTGGCAAGAAGTCAGGACAACACTTGAATCTATTCTCAGATCATCTATCCCGAACTCATGGTCTTGAATTATCTTTGGACTAAACAATAACATCAAGGGTTTGGAGAGAGAGTTTTTATTTTATGCCATCTTACTAGCAAGAAGAGAAATCTGCAAAAACGGGGTCAATACAAATCCTCCAATACATGTAGAGTGGCTGTCTTCACTATATGCAGCATCGAAGGTTGACTTATCTAGAACTGTAGCCCTCGATCTCTGAGATTTTGGGATATTTTGATCAATTGGAGAAGGGATAGTTAGCCAACCCGGGTTTTTTTTTTTTTTTTTCCCCCGGGTCCGATGATTAGGCCTAAAATCTCCTGTCCAAAGGGAGGTACCGCACAGTCATTGGACAACTGGCCGAACTGGTCCGAAGGGAGAATGTCCATCCAAGCTCTGCTGGTGACATCGGGACTGACTCTCTGGGTACCGGGAGCTTAGTACTAGGCTTCTTGGTGCTTCAGGGGTCGGGCCTCGTGTTTTTTTGCGGCTAGGAGCACAGTTGGATCCGCTATATGGCTAATGAGGACAAAAAAAAAAAAAGAATGCCTACTGGGGGTGGGTGTTTTAAGAGGAATTGAACAGGGCTCAGGGGAAGCTTACTTTGGATCGCTCACAAATTAAATCGTTCCCTGGAAGGTTATGTTGATTTTATGGAACACCCAGAGGATAGGAATCTATATACCCAGTTGAGGTTTGTACACTGCCCCTGAATGTCTTTACTAGTAATTTGAATTGTAGGAATGAAGTCACCCCTAGCTGCCTGGTTTGTATAATCCATCAAGAAACCCTACCCCACGTAATGCTCGCTTGTCCATTGTATATTATGCTAAGGAAAATTGTCTTATCCCAATTTGCAATATGTTAGGAACTGCTAACTATCGGACTGCACTGCGAATCCTGATGCTTGTACGGTGGCAAACTTTTTGCGTCAAATGTGGGATGTTAGGGCCCAGAGGACGATTAATAAGTGAAGTCTTTACTAGGCCATAGTACTGTTAAAATTCCTTTGCAGATGGTGCCCTTCTGGGACTGTTTATGTAGTATTTTGCACATTGATACTTTGATGTTACTATTACGGGCCCATTATTGATTTACTGCATCTGATGAATTTTATATTTGAAACATTTTTATTATGGTCCTTCTGTTTTTAAAGTATCTATTGGGTCTGGTTTTTATATAGGTTACTACTGATTGTTATTGAAACAAATGAATTGATGTGGATAATTAGTGCATTTTTAATTATAGTATTGATTACGCTCAACTGTAAATACTCTATTTTCTGATATGCCTTTTAAGTAATGATATTAACTTAGTATTGCTACAACCCATCTCCCCAAGTATTACAAGATTGATGTATAAAGCTCATTGGCCAGTACGACTGCTAGGAGACAATCCATCAATGGCAGCACCCCCTTCACTCCTGTTGCACTTTCATATGTCCTAAAAAGGGCCTGGTTTAAGATCTGCACCTTATCATACTATTTTAGTACCATAAAACTATATATGATGAGATTTATAGCAACAGAATGTTTCTAGAACTTGACTCCAGTACTGGCTTGAATTAGTTCACTGGTACATATATTATCAATGTAAAAAAAAACAAAAAAAACAAATTATTACAGAGGGGTGAGTTCAAATAAAGTTTTGAAGCAAGTGATTGGAACAAACTTCAAATACTTACAGATTACATGAAATATAAATATATAAATAAAAATGCCCAGGATTGCTTGGGAGATGCTGACACTTCCCTAGAGTCAGGGAGGGTTAGGGGGCACCAGATTTCCCTTTATAAGCTTTTTGCGCACATGCGCAGTTCCTGCACTTTTGGGTGCCCCAGATCCCATTTTAGCTACACATGGCCCCTGGCCAAGAATCCACAAATGCCCCAGCTGGATAATCAGGGCGCAGTTACATGGGCTTAGAGGTTGGGCATTACCAGATTTTCAGATTTATATCGCGAAAATGGCCCTTCTTGGGCCTCCCGCACCGACTGATACAGTGCCACCTTTGATTTCCGACACTTTGCTTTACTATCGTAAAAGAGCGACGTGTCGACAGCTACATGGTACATTTCCGGATCCGCGGTCCACATAGCAGGCACTAGAAACCATTCTGTTCGGGGCATGTGGGCTGCTGAATTCATATCTGTGCATAGATCGCCGCCTAGTGTTGGGTCCGGATGTTTGCACATTGTTGTCCTGGAAGAGTCTTTGAAGTATCACGAGATAGGTGGCTCTTCCCCCGGACTACAGTGCGCATGGGCATCCTCTCCATCCTCAGATTGTTTTTTTCCGTCATTGGGTTCGGATGTACTTTTTTTTTACTCAAGTTCGGAAACTTTCTAAAGGCCAAAAGGCCTTCGGGGTCGTCGGTATTGGTATTTCGATCGGTGCCGAGTTCTTTGTTCCAGTTCTTTTCGAGCAGGACGTCGAAGAGAGCCGCGTGGCCTTTTCGACACCAGAGGCCCGATAGTTGATGGAACGGAGCCCGTTCAAACGATGCCCCCTTTGTAACTCTAAGTACCTGCACATCGATGTACACCCGGTGTGCAACAAGTGCTTATCACCAGAGCACAATGAGGACAACTGTCTAGCTTGTGCTCGATTCAGGTCAAAGAAGACGTTTAGGCTCCGAAGCGCAGCAAGGCAAACGATGACGGAGCCAGCGCCCGACCCGGTGAATATCTTCGATGAAGAAGATGAGGAGGTCGTCGAGACTGAGGATCTAGAACAGTCGGATCCAGGTTCGGAGCATGACTCCAACTATTATGAAGACGACGAAGGGAATGTCGAGGATGAAAACGTCGTCGCGGTAAGGGACGACGTATCCCCCATCGGAGCAGTCGATGACGACTCGAGCAATGAACAAGGCCCAACAGTGGGTACGGGCCCGTAACAGACACTGAAAGACTTCCAAGGGCTCAGGTCGAGGCATCTCCAGAGGGCCTTAACCAAGATCATGAAGAACATTCTATAGCCCCGCGTCTTGGTCCGGCTAAGAATATATCACAAGAGCCATCGGTCGAACTACCTAAAGCGAAACCGAAAGCCATTGAGTCAAAAACGAAACCAAAACTACTGAAGATAGTCTTCGGATTGAAGAGTTCGAACCCATCAGATTCGACAAAGAAAAAGAGTGTCGACGACCCCGCGGGGTCGAACCTAAAGGGTGTCGAACCGAAGATCAGTGCGTTGAAGTCCATCACTAAAGTCAAGCACGTCGAACCGTCGAGGTCGACGTCGATGGACAGCGACACAAGCAAGGGACTCGAGTCTCGAAAGGTTCTCTGTCCTGAAGCAACGAGTCGACAGGCCACAGTTCGTCAAAGGCCTCGAGCTGAAATCGAAAAGCGCCTCGAAGGAGCACGTCGAATCGAGGCAAAAGAGTGCGTGCGCCTCCAACGCAACAAGCACCAAAGTCGACGCAGGGCCAAAAGCATAGTGGCGAAAAGGCAAAGTCGGTCGGACCTATATCAACGCCGGCCCCGAAAAAGGTCAGTCTGTCTAAAGACACTATGCCACCGATAAAATTCGGACCACCCCCGACTGCACGCCCTAAGGCGCTCGATCCAAACACCGGGGTCGAAGCACCCAAGAAGGTGTCAATGCGAAAAAGGAGTCATCCTCTAGAAGAGGGCGTTGTGTACCAAGAGCCCTCCTACAATGAGCAGTCATTGTAGGAGGACTCTGAATCTGGCAAACTCACTATTTATCAAAGGAAGATCAGGTCAGAAAATCCTCTTGATTCATATAAAATTCCACTCAAAATGAAAAGGGATTCTTCCACATCGCCTGTGCTTTTTGAGACTGTAAGGTACCATTACCAGGAC
Organism: Lissotriton vulgaris; assembly: GCF_964263255.1. NCBI lineage: Eukaryota > Metazoa > Chordata > Amphibia > Caudata > Salamandridae > Lissotriton > Lissotriton vulgaris. The sequence goes on from NW_028249106.1 coordinate 305,329, forward strand.
ACTTCTGCATACTCACCCACACGCACTAATGAGGATATGGGGTATGACTATGATGAACAATATAATTACCCTGCGGACACGGATCAGGATGACCAGACTCAAGCCTGGACAGACCCTGTTGACCCGGGGGAGTCACAAACTTTTCCTGACACTCCTTCTTATCCCGTCAAAACTTCGCCAACAGAAGATACAGCTGCGTTTAACGCATTAATAGAGAGGGCAGCACACAACCATGATGTAGAAATGTATGCTGACCCAATTGAAGAGGACTTCTTGTTTGACCCTTTCTCCACTTCAGAGAAAGCAGTCAAGACATTGCCAATGTTAAAAGGTGTCCTTAAACACGCAGGAGACATTTTCAAGGTAACCACCAGAGCAAGGGTTGTTAACCCCAGAATTGAAAGAAAATACAGACCGACGCCTGTGGACCCTACATATATTAAGGGACAGCTGCCGTTAGACTCGTTGGTGGTATCAAATGCTCGTAAGCGTGCCAACTCAGACTACTGGTGATGCTCCTCCTCCAGACAAGGAGTCTAAAATATTAGAAGCTTCTGGGAAAAGAGTAGCTGCTCAAGCAGCTAATATCGGGAGAACTACTAATACACAGGCCCTATTAGCCAGATACGATAGGGCACATTATGACACACTAGAGCAACTGCTACAGCATTTGCCTGATGTCTACAAGGAGGGAGCAGAAACACTGATACAAGAGGGAAAACTCATATCCAACGCATCCATTAAGTGTGCACTAGACACAGCAGACACCGCAGCCAGGGCCATCAACAGAAGTGTCATGCTCAGGAGACATGCTTGGTTGCGCATCTCTGGGTTCAAACCTGAGATTCAAACCACATTATTAAATCAGCCTGTTAACCCTGATTTTTTATTTGGTCCTGATGTGGACACAATCTTAGAGAAGATTAACAAAGACACAGAGACAGGCAAGTCTATGGGTGCCTTGCAGTCTCAACAATTCAGAGGAGGCTCCTTTCGTCGCTCCGGTAACAGAGGAGCTACACGAGGCCAGGCATCCCAGCAGACTCCATACAATAAAGGAAGCACGCAAACTACCTATATGAACAATAGAGGTGGATACCATGGCAACAGCAGCAAGGGCAGAGGACGAGGGAATAACAACACCAGATACTCCGCCAATACTAAACAGTGACGCCTTGTCACTGCCCCCGGACCATGTAACACCGGTCGGGGAACGATTACAACAGTTCCTGCCAGTCTGGGAAAGCATTACCACAGACAGGTGGGTGAGACAACTTATTCAGTACGGCTATTGTCTAGAGCTAATCTCCACTCCACCCCCAAGACACCGTCCTATGTCCGCAGAGCACATACACTTATTGCAGCAAGAAGTCCTCAGCATGCTGCAAAAAGGGGCCATAGAACTCGTCCCTATACAGCAACAGGGTACAGGGGTGTACTCGCTGTACTTCTTAATCCCCAAAAAGGACTGGTCTCTCAGGACAATACTGGACCTCAGGCCCCTAAACCAATACATCTTGTCAGAACATTTTCACATGCTCACTTTACAGCAGGTTCTACCATTGCTCAGTCAGGGAGATTTCCTCTCAACACTAGACCTAAAGGACGCATATTTCCACATACCGATACATCCAGCACACTGGAAGTATGTCAGGTTTACCATACAGGATCAGCACTACCAGTTCGAGGTCCTGCCTTTCGGGGTGACAACAGCCCCCAGGGTGTTTACCAAGTGCCTAGCGACAGTAGCTGCGCACCTACGGAGAAACCATATTCACGTCTACCCCTATCTGGACGACTGGCTTATCCAAGCAAAGTCAGCCCAGCAATGTTCCAGCCACATGTCCAGCACTATTCACCTCCTACACAGCCTCGGATTCTCACTAAACTACACAAAGTCCCATCTCCAGCCCGCCCACGTACAACAGTACCTGGGGGCGACAAAAGACACTCTGGCAGCAAAGGCTCAGCCGAACTCAGAAAGAATCAACAGCATTCAAATGCTGATTCAGAAATTCAGACCCCAACACTCGCTCCCAGCACGGGTGTTTATGCAGTTGATAGGCATGATGGCCTCCTGCATCTTCATAGTCCCTCACGCGAGACTACACATGTGTCCGCTTCAGGAGTGCTTAGCACGGCAGTGGAACCAGGCTCAAGGACAATTAAAAGACCTAGTGTTGGTGACCGGTTGTGCAGAGCATGCTATGCGGCGAAGTGGAAACGATTTGTCATCTATTGTAACAATAATGACATAAATCCACTAGATGCATCGACTCAAAACATCATGTTACCTGCTACATTTACACAGATGCAATCTAGCCTACAGTTCCATACGTATACCTTTAGCTGCGGTGGCAGCTTATCTTCAGAACAAGTTGTAAGCAGGGGAAACCCAATTAGGGCTTGGGCACTGTATGGTTGAGGTCAAAGAGTGCTACAAGGGACTTAATTCAGACAACAATTGAACTTAGTTGTGAGTTGTACTAGTGTAACACACTCAAAGGAATCCACAGGATATCATACTAAAAATACAATCGAAATAAATCAATGGAAGGATAACAATGGAACACACAAAGATGGAAATTCAGAGAAATTTATATTTACTCAAAAAATATTGTTGGGGAGGCAGATACAAAAAATTAAATAAAGCAAATAGCGATGACTGTGCCACACTCGCTATTGTAACAATTGCTTATATTGTACCTATATCTCACATATATTTTGCATTACTCGCTCTTTTGTACTGCCAATAAAAAACAAGTGTAAAATATAATATATATATATATATATGTGTGTGTGTAGATAAATGATATTCCATCATACACGTTCCCCAAAGATTCAATTATGACTGTGCAGACATGCAAAATGCCAAAGCATTTGAAACCTTTCTGAATGCTTTTGAATGTATCAGGCCAAGCAAAAAGTCAGATGTCGAAAATATGATAAATAGCTCTTTCTAGAGGTCACAAATTTGTGAAATTGGGTAACTTGCCACTTTATTCTATGCAAGCATTGCACTATGCAAATGACAATGACATTATACCTCGGCCTGCCTTCATGCCGGTGGGAATGCCCCTCCCTACAGAAATTTGGGCAGGAGAATGTCAGTCATATTATGGACTACCCAACACATGATAACTACCAAAGGCTCAACTTGGGGATTTGCCCCGAGTCCATGACTGCCATGGCCCACGCTGACTGGTACCTGGTGCGCCACATGACCAGTGCAGACAAGTAGCTTATAGCCCAGGCCTGGCGTGCCCTCTCAGTTCCACCTGCAACATCATGGTTTACAAAACTCTGGCCCACCATTGCTGTGGAGCAGATGACCCATAAATTGTCCTTCACAGACAAGAGATTCTTTCGCCTCTGGACACCTCTTATTGATTCTATATCCCGCTTAGAAAACCTACGCTTTCAGCCTCCCAGGTTGGACATGCGTCACCTATTTGACACACTGAGGTAATACCCACTTGGACTAGCTGGCTATGAAGGAGACCACTTTCCTTTTCCCTTGTCTTACCTCTCCCCTAGTGTTTGTTCAGGAGTTTCACCCTCCAAACAGACATGCCAAATCATGGGACCACAGTACATACACCCTCACCAGGGCTCCTCAGGGTATCCCAAGAGGAGTGCACATGTATATCATAAGTATGCTCCATAGGGGCCATAGTTGGCTTTGTTGTCTCCCCCCTGTGCATAGTCCTAAATTGTTCCACTACTGTTGTGCAAATATCTGCTGATGGGTATCTTGCAACTGCAGCTTTATTCCCCCATAATGTCTTTCTTTGGACATTTCATGAAGATCTTGAGCGAAACAAGAGGTTGTACTGCAGAGGCCTTGCTAGACTCTCCTGTGCTTTTCACTAGGAGCACAAATGTATGCCTCGGACTCGCTTTCTTACAGGGGCCTTGATGGGTTGTATTGTAATACTTGCATGTGGTCCTTAATGTACTGCTACTACTATGCAATTGTCTGTGGAGGGTTATTCTTCAACTGCAATTGTATTGTAGTGTTCTCTTTTGAAAATTCAATAAACAGATTTTGAGTTAAAAAAACTAATGTATGTACAAAAATGTAAATGCCGTCCACTAAGGCCGCGCACAATAGCAGTGCTCTCGCTATTGGAACTCTCCTGTATCTGTGTAACCGCAGGACTCGCATCTAAAAAACGTGTACAACTAAGCTGTACCCAAATAACATGACCAGTTACACAGTAACTAACCGAGGCCACCATGTGCTATATAAAGCACAGTAGTCTAAGTTGAAAGCACACATCCAAAACACTTAAAGTTGTAGCACAACATCAAGGCACAGAGAGTACTCATACAACCATATCAGCGTTGTGGTAAGTGCCAACTTGATGGTTTTATTTCTACTAGCTGGGAAAGATTAGGTGATCAATCACCAAAAGACGGTGGCCGTCTTGAAGTGTCTAAACATAGATAGTAACTTTCCCATTAACAAACTCGAAAAATACAGTCAAACCACACAAATTTTGCTAACCAGGTCAAAAGCCACCCGTTCTCTGATGATATGAATTACACAATTACCATTCATTTTGCAAATTCGGGAGCGCAGCAACTTACTAAATTAAATTGTAAACCATAAGGTGGAACAGAATATTCTCCACAACGAGTATCAAGAGGAATAGAATCCCTATATGCCACAACTCAGTCATCTATTAGGTTAAGCATGTGTAGCATTAGAAGCATAGTGAATAAAGTGGAAGGAGGTGAATTACACAATTTCCGTTTTATTTTGTAAAAACAAGAGTGAATAAAACTCGCAAATGTAAAATCTAAACACACTAAAGAACCACCATATTACTATAACACAAAGGCATGTTCTCCACAACGAGTATCAAGAAAAACAAAATAAAATCGCTCTATACCACAATTTTACATCTATCAAATAAATAAATCTATCATTGAAAATATTATGCCAGTGAATTATAGCCTAAATGGTAAGTAAATTGTTGTTACCAATACTCTCTCATTAGACAGAATATGCAGTTTGTTTATATTAAGTGTACCTTAAAATGGTATGAATATATGCATGCCCCTCCAGAAGAAATATAAACAGCAATCACACAAAAAAAGTAATTCCAGACCTCCGCATTAGTAAGGTCAAATATCAATATGATATGATAAGATAGTAACCAATACTGCTCAAATGAGTATAACCTTATTGAGCCTAGAACCAAATGAAGTATAAAAAACAAAATATTGTCAGCAGCCAAGGTAAACCACCAAGACGGTAAGAGGTAATAATACTGAAAACAAGTAAGAATAAATGTTAATGGAAAAACAGGAACTTTAGTAAATTTGTTAGTAACGCAGACAGAAAAGAGAAACAAGTACCAAAATTAAACTGTATTGCTACTTGGATCATGAGCTGCACAAAGGCAGAGGTAGGCACAGTTAATAAGTACAAAAACGTAATCCATCTTCCAAGGCACATATATACAGGAAACCTATATAAAGACAACGTACAGAACCGTAACTATAAACAGCAACATACACACAATAAATACCCCACTCAGAATTATGAAACCTAGACACGTCAGCATGTGAAATAGACTTAATCACCTAGGAAATATTGTAATTCATAATCCGTATTCAGCCCACGTTCCACTGTTTTTAGCCTCATTATCCTTGTAGCTTTACAATGCCTTATTTAAATTCATTGGTGCCACGCCGTGCCTCACTTTGAATATGGTCTTTCCTATGATATATGAAGTTTTGTTTTAAAGCCCGAGCCTCACAGTTGTGTGTGTAGGACAATGTGATATTTCATTTTGTTTTAAGGCTCTGAAATGTTCTGCCATCAGTTCGCGCACTGGGCTAATCGGGCTTCCAACATAAGTTATCTGGCATTGGCAAGTAAATACATAGCCCACATCTCGCATATTAGTCAATATGCATAGAAATCAAAAAATGCTTGTATCGTTGTAAGTAAAAGTCACTGCTCTATGCAGTGCCCATCTACAGACACTACAATGTCCCCATTTTTAAAAACTTTTATTGCGTTGTTAGACAATTCATTTTTGTAATTGATTGTGTGTAATTAAGACTAATCATCTTGGCAACGTAGAACTCTCATAAATGCTATACTAGGTGTAGGTCACAGGTATGGTTATAAAAACTTGTCATAAAACAGCAAGTACCAATGTGTTTTGAGAATATTTTGAAGTTTCCCGGAGTCAGGGTGGAAACTAGTATTTTTTTTTTAAGACACTCTAGTGTCTTTTTAATTGATAATATGCATTTGTGAGCAAGGTGACATGCTCTTAAGCAGTTAGAGCAACACTCTTGTCATAACCCATGTTAACATATCGAACTAGCAGAGATCTCGCAGATATTATTCTGATATGTGGTCTGTTATTATTTGCCAGTACCAGAAAACGTACTGCCTACCTCTCCCTTTGTGCTGCTCAAGATCAAGTAGCGATGCAGTTTAATTTCTGGGCTGGTAAATTAAATGCTACTATTGGGCCTTGTGCATTTATTATGCCAACCACTTAAGTAGCTCCATAAAATATATCTCAGGCCTGCTTAGTAACCTGTTGTCAGTTTCAAACTGCCAATATGTCCCTGTGCTTGCCATTAACCCCACTGCCATGCCTTAAACTCCCTTTTTATTACATGTGTCTCCCCTAACATATGCCCTAGACGTCCCATATGGCAGGTTGCATTGTAATAGGAAAGATGAATATGTAATTTTAGGTTTTACATGTCCTGGTAATGAAAACTGATATGTGTTTTTCACTCCTTTGAGGCCTACCTCTCCTATAGAGTATTATTAGGTTCCTTTATTGCATCTAATAAGTGGTAACTTTTTAATTTTAATTTTTAAAAGTCATGTTTGTCTGAGGAATTGTAATGTGAAACAAAACCTCTTTAATGGGGTGTTTGTCACAATACTACAAATGGCACTTTTAGAAAGGTGACATTTTTTTTCTTGTAACCATTTGGTGCATGTTACCTGTTCTTGTTGGCCTTTGTGTATTTCTTCCAGACAGCCACAAAATAGAAGAACAAAGTGTCCCTGGATGGGCCATCTAAGCGGATGTGGAGCTGTGCACAGTCCCACTTGCACTTCAAAAGTCTGTGCCACTTTCTCTCACACAAAGAGCTTTACTCTAGCCTATTGTGCCTGCAGACAGACTGGGACCAGGGTAGGGAGGCAGGAAATTCCAGATACTTATGTTGGGGTAAACCTCCAGAAGTTTCTTCCACTTCAAAGAGGGCTACAGATATAAAAATAGGACCTTCAAACCCACTCCTCATGTCAGTCCTGGACCTGCAGAAGGACTCTGAGGACTCCCTAATGCGTACTTCAGCGGACTGCTTTGCTGCATCAAGAAGGACTGCTCTACTGCATGAAGCCTGCTCTGAGAACCCACAGGGCTGCCCTGCTCTTTTACTTGAATCCAGGACTTTGAGTGACTGCAAAGGCTGGTTTGCTGGCCTCCTGCTGAGAGCCTCGGGGACCAAACGGTCTGAAACCTTCTTGAACCCGCTCCTGGAACCAGCCTGAGTGAGTCTTGACCCTCCAAGTGGTGCCTTTCCAGTCCCTGACCCTTGAAAATTGTGCTAAATGGGCCCAGATGACCCAAATCCAAAACCTTCGACTTGAAATTTTCAAATAAAAAGTGCTCTGAGATCTGAGAGGAGACCGGGACCTACAGGCTCGCCTGTTCGCCCAAGGTGTTACACTGGGCGGCCAGACTTAACGGCAGCTCTCGCTACATTCTTCTACACAGCAGCAGATCTTGTTGACCCCTCATTGGCTACAACCTGCTGCTTAGTTCCGCTGGAGATTTTTGACTTATGAAAAATAGAACAAGTTCGAATGTAGGAATCTTCACCATGACTTCTCCTAGCAGCTCCCCGGCCAAGACCCCGCCTCCTCAGGCTGCCTTGCGCCTCTGAACTTTAGCTTCTCATACATTTTTCACCAAAATATCTTGTGGTAATCGGAGACCAGGCTCATTCCGTTTCGTGTATCCATCCTGCGCTTCATTGCCATAGGCCATACATTTTACTTTGCCCTGCTCTTGCTTGACTAGATGTCAACGGTTGTCGCTTAGATCTTTTAGGTGCTATTTAACACTTAAAAATTTCTAAATCGATAATTCCAGTTCTGCTGATTGGGTTTTTGTTGTTTCGGTGTCAAATATTTTTTTTTAATTCACTCCAGTTTTCTAAAGTGAGTGGGATTTTTCTTGTGTTGTGCCTTAAGTTTATTACTGTTTAACTGCTGCATACAAATGTACACATTGCTTCTAACTTAAGCCCAACTGCTTTTGTACTAAGCTACCAGATGGGTGAGCACAGGTTAATTTAGTGACTTTTTGTGGTTCACCCATGCAAGGATTGATTGTGGCTGTTGCTTGAGTAGGATTTTACCCCTCAATCTAAAATTCAACTTCTTACAATTAGGCATTGCAATTATATGGCAAATATATGACAATCTGTCTTTCTAGCTTTTTAAAGCACGTGAATGATGCCTCCTATTAGCTATACTGTAATCACAAATCACTCTGCTTCTCATCTTCGATTTGTTAAGGAGCTTACTTTTCCCAAATATACCTCTGTATGTAATTTGGGTGTTTACCTACATTCTGCAAGCAAAAGTTGACAACATCTTTCAGGACAGCTATGCTCTTCATTGATAGCTACAGCAGCAGCATGTGCTTATTCATTTCGTCGTTTGTTCGTACTTGTGCCTCTTTGTAAACTATCTCTCTCCCTGTACATGAGGAATGCAAGCCCTTATCTAGGGTAAATGGTGTGTGCAGCAAACTGCTTGGAGGAAAGCAGTGAGCTTGTATTGCTCAAGCAAGACATTGATTGAGATCAAGCAAAGCATTGGCTGCAAAATCTTGATCATACTCAACTAATCTATTAAGATATTGGACAGGATTATATTGGAGAAATTGGAGGTCTGAGTAGATCAAAATTCAATCATCTCTGATCTTCACTTCTTCTTCAGAAGAGGCTTAGGCACAGTAGTGCAGTGCCTACATTTGGAGTTAATAATTGGTAAATATACTAAGGCCAAGAAGGGTGTCCTTTCTTTGGATTTTAAGGATCTCAGCAGCAACTGTGTGAGCCCCACTGAACTCTGGAGTATTATATAATCTATGGCTGTGGACAACTCCATTGTTGATTTGTTAGGCCATTTATACCAACATACTAGGGCTCGTGTTTGCTTTGGTCTAATTGGAGAATGCTCTAAACACGTCAGGATTAGCAGAGGAGTAAGACAGGTTTGTGTCTTGACTTCTCTCTTGTTTAGTTTATATCTTAATGGTCTGAAAAAAACACCCCTTAAACCCAAGCTGATATGCCCGAAATTGGCCTGTGAAGCAAATCTGACTCTTCTATATACAAACAATGCCGTCCTCCACGGCAGAACTCCCCAGGGACTACAGAATTTTTTGAATGCTTTTATTCATTTTATGTAGGATTTAAACCTGAAAGTTAATCTAACAAAAACTTTCACAGTGGTTTCTGCGAAGGTAGGTTGTAAACCTTGTAAACTTATGCTAAAAAGTGTGTAATACCAAAAGTTGATACATTTTCTTACTTGGCCGTTCAGTATCAATCAACCAGTCATTTGTAAAGCACGCTACTCACCCGTGAGGGTCTAAAGGCGCTGATGGGAGGGGGAGAAAAGCTACTGGTCGAACAGCCAGGTCTTGAGATGTCTCCTGAAGGTTAGCATGTCCTGGGTCTGACACAGGTGGATGGAGAGTGTTTTCCTTGTCTTTGCTGCAAGGTTGGAGAAAGATCTACGGCCGGTGGTCGTTCAGCGGATGCTTGGGACGGTGGCGAGTGAGAGGTCTGCGGAGCGAAGCTGGTGGTTCGGGGTGTAGAAGGACAGTTGTTTGTTGAGGTATGCTGGTCCGGCATTGTGGAGGGCTTTGTGCGCGTGGGTGAGGAGCTTGAAGGTGATCTCTTGTTGACGGGTAGCCAGTGCAGGTCTCTCAGGTGTGTGGTGATGTGGCTGTGGCGAGGCAGTCTGAGGGTGAGGCGTGTGGAGGCGTTTTGTATGCGTTGGAATCGCTTCTGGATTGTGGCCGTAGTTCCTGCGTAGAGGGTGTTGACGTAGTCCAGCCTGCTGCTGACGAGTGTTTGGGTGACCGTTCTTCTGATATTGGTGGGGATCCATCTGTAGATGTTGTGGAGCATGCGGAGGGTGTTGAAGCAGGAGGAGGCAACCGAGTTGACTTGCTGGCCCATTGTGGAGGGCTTTGTGCGCGTGGGTGAGGAGCTTGAAGGTGATCTCTTGTTGACGGGTAGCCAGTGCAGGTCTCCCAGGTGTGTGGTGATGTGGCTGTGGCGAGGCAGTCTGAGGGTGAGGCGTGTGGAGGCGTTTTGTATGCGTTGGAATCTCTTCTGGATTGTGGCCGTAGTTCCTGCGTAGAGGGTGTTGACGTATTCCAGCCTGCTGCTGACGAGTGTTTGGGTGACCGTTCTTCTGATATTGGTGGGGATCCATCTGTAGATATTGTGGAGCTTGCGGAGGGTGTCGAAGCAGGAGGAGGCAACCGAGTTGACTTGCTGGGCCATGGAGAGTGTTGAGTCCAGGATGACTCCCAGGTTACGTGAGTGGTTGGTGGGTGTCGGGCAGCTCTCAGTGAGGCTGGCCACCAGGATTCGTCCCTTCTAGAGGGGGTGGAGCCGAGGATGAGGACCTCCGTCTTGTCTGAGTTCAGCTTCAGCCGGCTAGTCTTCATCCACTCTGCAACGGCCTTCATTGCCTCCTGGAGGTTGGATTTGGCAGTGGCCTGGTCCTTGGTGAGGGATAGGATCAGCTGGGTGTTGTTGGCGTGTGAGACGATGTTGAGGTGGTGTGTTCGAACAATGTTGGCGAGCGGTGCCATGTAGATGTTTAAAGAGAGGGTTGATCCTTGGGGTACGCCGCAGTTGATTGTGGTGGCTTCTGACCTGGAGAGGGGCAAGCGGACTCTCTGCATTCTGCCGGTGAGGAAGGAGGTGATCCAATCCAGGTCTATGCCTCAGATCCCTGCGTCATGGAGGTTTGTGCGCAGGATGTGGTTGCAGGCGGTGTCGAAGGCGGCCGAGAGGTCCAGGAAAATAAGGGCTGCAGTTTCGCCATCGTCCAGTATGGTCCTGATGTCGTCAGTGGCAGAGATGAGGGCGGTTTCGGTGCTGTGATTGCTGCGGAAGCTGGATTTGGAAGAGTCCAGGACTTGGTTCTCCTCCAGGAAGTGGATCAGTTGTCTGTTGGTGGTTTTCTCAATTACTTTCGCCGGGAACGGGAGCAGGGAGATGGGTCGGAAGTTCTTGAGGTCCTTTGGATATGCCTTGGGTTTCTTGAGTTAGGTCGTTGATCTCGGCGTGTTTCCAGCTTTCTGGGAAGGTGGCAGTCTTGAAGGAGCTGTTGATGATCTTTCGGAGTTGGGGTGGGATCTTGGAGCTTGCCTTGTTGAAATGTGGTGTCGGAGGGTGATCCGGGGTGGATGTGTTCATGATTTTGATGGTATCTTCGTCGTTGACATTGTACCAGGAGAGTAGAGGGTCGGTGTGCCTGGTGGGTGTGCATTCAGGGGTGATGGGGTCTGTCGTCGGTGTCTGGGTGTCGAAGCTGTTGTGGATGTCTGCGATCTTACGGAAGAAGAAGGTAGCCAGGGAGTCGCAGAGTTCTTGTGATGACGGTATGTCGTTGGAGCAGGTGCTGGGGTATGATCAAAAGGAGAAACTGTCTCTATGCTATAAAGGGACAAGCTCTGAAGAAGAATATTGAGGGCATATTCAGATTTGCTGCAAAACTGGGTAACAAACCACTCAAAGAAATGTGCATGGCATATTCAAGTAAATGTATCTTGGCAGCAATATATGGCTCAGGTATTTGGGGCAATGCTTACCTCCATAGCTTGTAGATACTAGAGAGTTGTTTGCAAAGAGGCTGGTAGCAGTACCAAAAAGTACATCTACATGCTCTGTTCATAAGGAATTGGATCTCCCTTATTAGGAAGATAGCATTAAAAGCGTATCCGTTGTACCTTTGGTATTCAATCTGGAGTAAACTAGAGACCGAGCTAAGCAAGCCATCTATTGTGAAATGTTTAGGCCTAGATAATGTGTATAATATCCTATGGTTGTCATATTAAGAATATGCTAAAGACTGCGGAAATATTTCTGAATACTACAGACCCTTAGGGGAATCACTTATGGAAGATCATTATTGGATTTGGTTAGACTTTATTGATCATGGTAAGGTAACAGTGGTGCACTATTATTTGTAGGTAACTGTCTCATTGACAAATGTGTATTATCACTTCTTATTAACTAGGTTTTGGCTCAGTCTGATACATTTAGTAGCCTCCCCGGCAATGGTTTAAAGATTTGAGTGTTTATCCTTGTGATTGTGTTTCTTGACAAACATCCACGATCTAGTTTTGTTAATTCGTTTTGCAAGTTTAGATGATGTAGGCCCACTCATTTGTTCACAAATATTAGAATCAATAGATGTCGGTTGCAGTTATAGAATTATTTAGGAAGTCCCTCCATTTAAGGAAAGTGCTGTGTTTTGACTATTAAGATGACAAATTTGATAAACTTTTAAAATAATTTTAATATTTCCCTGACTATGGATTGCACAGAGCGGTGCAGGATAAGAACTACTGCCCATTAGAAATTATTGATTTCAAATATACAGGATATTTGGAATAGATACATTTGTATTGTAATTGATTTTTATTCAGATATTTTTTTATGAAATGTGTATGTATACATGAATTTACTTACTATTCAATTGGTTCCGATATAATGTATGAAAAACAGATAAAGGCATATTTGATGGCTTAGCAGCCGAAGATGGCAGACGCATGAGCTGTCCGCTCCCCGTCGGCTACCATTTATCTGGCTGCATCCAGGGTCATACAGAACTTGATTACTGGGCGTGGTGCCTCGTGCAGTGAAGGTGAAATGTCGTCGGGTGCCCCCAGAACAGAAGACAAGCAGCAAACCAGAGGCCCTCGAGGTGCGGGCCTAGACGCATCGGAAACCGAGCCGCAGACGGGCTCGGAGACCCGCCAGGCTTGTCCGCACTGTGGGAAGCATCAGCCGAGGTGAACCGCCTCCAGAGACGGAGTGACCGGATGGCGGAGTATTGGTGCTATGCTGGGGGCTCCACAGACTGTGGCGCAAATAGAGGTGGGCGCCCGGTTGGGACAGAGCTGCACCGTTTCGGCCCGGGTGGGCCCGGCTCCAGAGGCAGAGCACAAGAAGCTAGTGAAGAGAGTGACTGTGGTGGAGTATGGAATTGCAGAATTGACGCCGACGCAACAGGCACAGACCCAACAATCAGCATAGCTGATGGATAGGATCCGGATACTTGAGCACAGAGCTGAAGATGGAGGACACAGTTGAAGGAATAACATTAGAGTCCTTGGTCTGCTGGAAGGAGTGCAAAGAGGGGACATGGTCTCCTACCTAGAGTCCTGGCTTAGTACTGTGATGGCTCCGGGGTGTTTTGCGCCATTTTACACTATAGAAAGGGCTCACCGGGTGCCAGCGAGACCTCTCTCTCTGGGTCGTTCTCCGCACCCTGTGGTCGCCAGAGTTCTATCTACAAGGACAGGGACATTTTTTTTACTCAAGGCTCGAATGGATGGTCCTTTTGTGGTAGACAATAGTAAAGTCTCCATCTTCCCTGACTATACATTAGATGTGCAACAAAGGCAAACCTCATTCTTTGAGTTCAAGAAGAAGCTGAGGGAAGAGGGCCTACAATATTCCCTGATTTTTCCTGCTCGACTTTGTATAGAATTGGATGGACGAGCCCATTTTTATGAAGATCCCAAGGCAGCATGGAACTGGATTGAATCATATAAAACAGAGCACTCTTTTGCAGGGCGGGCGTGGGGTCTGGGGTTCGTGGGTTTATGAAAAGACCCAAGAAACGCCCACACGTAGTGTACCAAAGAAATTGATCCCCATCATAGGCAGGGTCACAGTCTGGGAGAGGGACCGAGGACTCTGAAGCGGACTCCTCCCGAGGGGATAGCCTTAATAGGCTCACAGCGTCCCCAAAGATGGTGGACGAGATAATATAATAGCCACTGCGGAATTGATCTGAGGCCGGAGCCAATGGCGGTGAGGTCACCCCCCCCGGTATTGTTGTGTATTATTTTGTAATCCGGATAAATATTGGGGCCTTTGAACCCGGAATATGCACTTGTGAGTTATTAAACCGAGCTGCAACCCCCACAAGGACCTCACAATGGTTGGTTTGAGCCCTTCTTGGACCTTGAAGATGTTTGACTGATTTGGGTGGCTGGCAGCTGCTGAACTGTCCTGGGATCGGGGAGTTGTTTTTGGGAATGTTTATAAACATGTTTTTTTTTTTTTTTTTTTTTTTGCAGGAGAGGTGCTGTATTCTCTGTCCTTCAGGAGAAGGAGGTGGGGTTAGGGATGGGTGCAGGGAGAAGCAGAAGCTCACTACATGGATGTCGTCCACCCAACACACACTGAAGTTTCTAACATGGAACATTAAAGGGATGGGGTCAATGTCTAAGCGCCACAACATACACAATTTCCTGAGAAGAAGGGGGATGCAAATAGCTCTTTTGCAAGAGACGCACCTGCTCAAAGTTGAGGTTGAAAAGCTGCACAGACAGTGGAGGGGACAGATTTACACTACCACATACTCTGCATTTGCCAAGGGGATGCTGATCTGGATAAGAGCAGGAGTCTCCTTTGAGCCGACACGTTCCCTGATAGACAAATAAGGGTATATATGTCCTCCTTGCAGGGAGTTTATTTGTCCGGGACATCATGCTTGGCTGTTTATATGCACCAGGATAAATTGGCCCTTCTAGCCCACCTTTCTGCCAAGTTGGCAGATATGATGAAATGGGTCTGTAGTGCTGAGAGGGGACTTTAATTGTGTCACAGATGTCTCATTGGACCGCTCCCACCCACCCTGATCAGGAGTGCATTCCAGTCGCACTGCAGCAGGGTTTCCCAACTGGAGGGACCACTGGGAGCTTGTGGACATTTAGAGGGTCCAACATGTGATAGAAATGGAAATATTCATTCTTTTTATCAGTATCAACTTCACACACGGTTAGACACCTTCCTGTGCTCGACTGGCTTTAGCGGCTCCATCATATGTTTTGAATATCTCGGGTGGACTCTCTCCGACCACAGCCCTTTACTAATGATTCACCAGCCTATTGGGGGTAGACCCCTGATCCCCACATGGAGACGTAATCCCTCGCTGTGAGAAGATTCCCAGTTAGCGGAATCTTTGCGTTCACTTATTGGAACCTTTTTCCCGGAGAATGTGCAGTCAGCGTCTTCTACCTTATATGAGTGGGAGGCATTTAATGTAGTGGTGAGGGGCCATTGTATGGGGCAGACGGTCAGCGTACAGAGGGTACTCAGTCGAGAATTAACAACCCTTGATGACGAGTAGCAAACACTAGACATTATACAAGGTACAGGTGCAGAAGCCCACACTTCCATTCAACATACGCGTTCCAGATATAACTTTGGAGAGGCTAAGATGCCATGACCATAGGTAATACCTAGACAGAGTCCAGAAAGAAGTGGGGAAAGCTGGTCATCTGCTGGCTTGGCTGATCAAGCCGGAGTCTAGAGGGCCGCCAATTACGCAGATTCAACCTGAAATAGGTGGCCCTATATACGACCCGGACAGATTAACAATTTATTTAAGGGGTATTATGAATCGCTATATTCCGGTCTGTTGCTGTCCTCCCAGCCTGGTTTCAAGGCCTTTTTAGATCTGAGGTTCCAGAAATTGGATAGACAGGATGGGGAGACCTTGGGAGGACCAGTGACGCTGCAAGAGGTCAGAGAAGCTATGGCCTACCAGCAGAATTCTATACGAGATATATTTCAGAACTGCCCCCCACTTGGTGACCCTCTATGCTGAGTACTTGCTGCTTGGCAACTTGCCTGAGACTACACGGGATGCTATGGTAATCCTACTCCCAAAAACAACTTCCCCAGGGGCCAGGGTGGTAGATTTTAGACCCCTCTCTATGCTGAATTTGGAATTAAAAATTCCTAGCAAAATCTTAGCACATGGGTTTATCTCCACCCGTAACACCTCCTACAACCTACGTAGCCTGTACTCGAGCTGTACCACCCTGGGGCACAGTCTCTTGTGCATGTGGCCATCCTGTCGGTTGACTGAAACGTATGGGCCGAGGGGAAGGCTGGGTGAAATGGGTGTGATTGTTATAGACACGGCCTACGGCACGGGTCCGAACTGGCAAAATCATGTCCACGCAATATCAGATAGCTTGTGACACGCGCTAGGGCTGCCCCCTTTCCCCACCCTTGTTTGTCCTGGCCGTAGTACTTTTGGCGGCGAAGTTCTGGGAAGGGGAGGGCATGGGGCTGACACTAGGTGGGAGAACGTACATCATATTCTCTATATGCTGATGACCTCCTGATTTAGCTGCACAAAGCTGTGGGAGGGTGGGGTCATATACAGCCCTGCTACTTCTAGATGGTTTTGAGGTTTTGTCATGTTTGTGGGAAAATCAGAATAAAACATACCGCTTCCCGGTGGCTGTTCCACTGCCCAGGCTCCCAGACTTACTGGTTGGTCATAACTGGACACCTAATACATTCAAATAATTGGGCATCCAGGTCTTCCACTCGTTGGACGCCTTGAGGGAGGGAAATCTGGATAGAGCGCTTAAGGCGTTGAAGTCCAATGTACATTTCTAGTGCACTTTGTGGCTCCCCATGATGGCTCTGATCTCCTTGACTAAAATGGTTGTTACCCCGCCTTTTATACTTTTTTGCCAACCTTCCAGTCTTGATGCCAATGAGGTGGTTCCGACAACTAGATTCAATACTACTAGATCTCATTTGGTGGGATAGGATTCGAAGAGTCTCGCTGAAGACCTTGAAACTCCCCAGGATGGAGGGAGGCCTAGGGATGCCAGATTTTGAGCTCCATTTTTTGGCTGCTCAACTGCAATGGCTGACAGTGGCAGGAGGATTTTATTGTAGAGGGGTTGTTCCTTACGGAGGCTAATAAGTGCCCCCATCTCTTCCTAGCTATATTGCTGGACCCCACAGCCAGGGTCCCATACAATACAGTATTGCAGACGACAGCCCTGCAGTGCTGGAAGCGATGTATGGCAAGGATACCGAAGAACCCATTGTATTGCCTCTGGTGGGGCTGCCCCATGGGGTGCCGCGGTCAATCATCGGGACGGATCAGGGATTGGCATGCACGGGGCGGACTTGAGACGCTGGGCGACTGTTATCAGGAAAAGGCCCTAATCCCGTTTGCAGCACTGATGGAGAAGTGTGGCCTTCTGCCCAGGCAGTTCCTGCTGTATGAGGTGCTGGCTCAGGCGTTTGGCCAGCTAGGGGGGGGTCAGGTAGGGAAGAACCGGAAACACATATAGTACTGCACTCACTGGTCACCTTGGGCTCAGCCAGCCACCAAACTAACGGGTTCTGTGATCTTACTTGGAGCGTCTCTTCCCCACTACGAGCCTTATGGGACAGATGGGAACGAATCATTGACAGGGAATTAACGAACAGGATATGGTGTAGAGTTTTAAGAATCCCCTAAGAAAATTTCTCGCAACACATGGTTAAAGTACCTAGTTTAACTTTGTACATATGTCATATGACACCTTACAGTTTACTTGGGGTTTATGGAGGGGAACCACTACGATGCCCAAGGCGTGATCAGCTTGATGCAAATTTTATACATATGACCTGGGGCTATGAGAGACTACACAAATTCTGGTCTGAAGTAATATCCAAGATCAACACTACACTGGGGAGCACTCTCACACCCACAGTAGAGACATGTCTTTTGGGGCTCTCCCCATCCACACAAGCGTAAAGTAGGTAATACATTGATGGACCTGGTCAAAAGCAGAGTAGCCATGGCATGGAAATCTGCCAGAGGACCGCTGATTCATGTGTGGAATCAGGATGTGGTCATGTGGGCTGTGGCGGAGGGTAGGGTATTGCATAGTGAGGAGGTTAAACACCAGAGGCGACATCTGATTGCTGAACAATGGAAAGGCACACTATTCACATGGGAGCACCCAAGCCATACTAACAGTAAAGCTGAAGGCAGCGAGAGTACAGTAGTCTAAAATATAGGGGTGAACATAGACAGACCTAGGCCGCATCTAGAAGTTAGGTAAAGTGATTGCTACACCTTTTTCTGTGAAATACAGACAAGACCCCACAGGCAAACCAAGACCAAGTGCGGGCATCACACGCAGCGGCTCTTCCTGAACGCCATTAATCGCCCCCAGATCCAGCATACGAAAATGTGTAGACTCCTCTTCTGCTATAGTTGGTAAAGTCTTTTTTTTTTTTTGCGTTGAGGTATCAATGGCTATATAACACTCGTCTACTCAATAATGCAGTCTTACAAGTGTAAACCCCCAAATGCCCACATGACTGTAATATCTTGGACCCGTTTATGGGAATATACTATTTGAAGGCAATAAGAGGTAAAGATAAGCAGAAGTAGAATCTAAGGGATATAACTACTGTACCAGAAACCTTAAAACCAACTTATATACAACACTAAACCTCACCGTTCCATTGCAGAAAATGCCTTCAACCACAGCATAACCGTATTAAAGTAAGTTGTGCTTGTGTGGGGCAGTACAACTTAAGTAATGGGTCCTTTTCATGTGTTAAACATCCTTTACAACGACTGAGTTACAAAGCAATTCATTACCCTGAAATGTTGTATGGCGTAAAGTGTATGACGTAAATTGGTAAACGTATTGTGGTGTAATGCACTGTACACAATCAAAATGGCAATAAAGCTATTTTAAAAAAAAGGCATATTTGATATGGGTGAATCCTTTTTTTCCCCTGGAGTGGAAAAAATTGAAATCAAGGACACAGTTTGGTTTTTATTAGGAACTCAAAGTGAATTTTGGGACGTGGGGTGGTGAGGGGGCAGGTTTATTTTGAGGACCACTATTTCCTTAAATAACCTAGGATAAGCATGTCTTCTGGATGAATCCGCTCTTCCAAGTTATAGATTGTGTTTGCTCTGTGCAGTGTTTTAAATGTTTCTCCATCAGCTTGGAGACGACAGAACCTTGGCCCTCATTACAAATGGCTTGGTTAATTGCGAAATGTGTGGTGACCCCTGTTACTGCACATATCGCAATTTTGAGTTTTGTGATAAATATCTGCAAGTCAAATGTGCCAATATTTTACATGGGAAGCCTTGCAAAAAAAGGCTCCATTAAGGTCACTCAGCACCTTATTCATAAAAAAGTGGTCACTATCCTGAAGATTCGTCAAATTTAGGGATGTGTACATAAATATCTGTGAGCAAAAGATCAGTAAGGCTTTCCCTAGACAGAAACAACTGAGAGAAAAGCTCAGGTTTTTATTTTTCTTGACTCAGTATATATTGATCTAAAAATCGATAGCTACCAGTCAGGACATATTTCTTCTTGGCATTTTCCAGATTGAACCGCTGGTAGTGTGCTTCATCTTTGCTCAAAGTATCGAACTGATTGTCATTCTTGCAAGGGCTTCAGTCTGTAACTTAGATCTTCCTCTGAATCACCCATTCCCACAGCATTTGAAAACTACCCACCGTTCCATTGCAGAAAATGCCTTTAACCACAGCAAAACCGTATTAAAGTAAGTTGTGCTTGTGTGGGGCAGTACAACTCAAGTAATGGGTCCTTTTCATGTGTTAAACATCCTTTACAACGACTGAGTTACAAAGCAATTCATTACCCTGTATTTTTTACTCGGCAAAATCTTTTACAACGCAGGGCTTTACACCACAAACCATTTCAACGCATTCCGCCATTTCCACGCCCCAGTGGAGTTCGAATAGTAAATTGCGTTGTAATGGACTATGCGTTGTAATGGATCGTGTTGTAAACCCCTGCGTTGTGAAAAGGTTTTGCGTAGTAAAAAATGTGGGGTAATGGCACACGTTGTAAATGCGTGCGGGGTAAAGTGTCATTCTTTTCATGGTCCCCTGATAAAGTAACCCCTCAGAAGATGTATTCCAGTGTTCCCATTATGTATCTCAGTATTCCAAGTACCATGTGCTTATCTATTGCATTTTTCCAGATTCCTTCTTGCGTTGGTCAGCCTTTTCAGTGTCTGGCACCAGAATGGCCAGTGGGGGAGATATGTGAGTGAGGGTTGTAGAGGAATCAGATCAAAGATCCACATCCGAAACCAAAACCTTATTAATCTGATAATACTTAAGTCCCCAATGCTAATATACAGATGTTATTCAAGGCAGAATGCTCCAGCAACAGTCTGGATATTTGTGCCTTGAATTCCTTGATGTTTTCTTCTCCTGGTTTTTCCACTGACCTATCAATTTTAGAATAAGAGTCTCTATGGGTGTCCCAGTGACCCACTTTATTCATATCCGGTATGTCACTTTTTTAGTGACTATTGGGACATGACTGACTCTCCTTGCCGTGGCCAGTTATAAATTATAGCAGGAAGGATTTTATAAGCCGTTCTAGTTCCTTTGCTGTTCTTGTTTTTCTTGCTAAAGGTACTCCATCCTTAGATATTCTCCGGTGTTCCTGGATTCTCAAGCCCTTCTGCTTATTTCACACTACCTCCAGTTTTGAAAAACCTCCATATCCCTTTGTCAAGTTCGGTTAGGAAAACATGTTTTATTTGTGATCCAATTTGCAGATTCTCCAGGGTGTATTATCCCTGTTGTGGGCTTGGCCGTACAGAATTGTGTATTGTGTCCAAACCCTCAAAGAGAGTGAAGGAGAGGGGAAACTGATGTGCCCAGCCTTTAGTTAACATAAAACTAGCAAGCAAAACAGAATAGTACTTATTGCATAGGGGATTACAGTGGTCACTTTAGAAAGAACTGTGTTGAAGCCTTCGAGAGCAAGCAAAACAGTATGACCTAAGCCGATAAGCAGAGTGAAGACAAAGAATGAACATGTGCCTGGATACCCTCTTGGGTGATTAGTTGCTATGTAAATCAACATAACCATTCTTCCAAAGAGACCTTTGCTTACTTATGTGTTTATACAGGCTCCTTCTAGCAAAGAGGACGAGCCAGAGTGTCACTGTCTGGTAAAATCATTTGTCAATAAGCCCTAGATATTCAGGTTGGACTGAGGCAGTAAAGGTCAAGGTCAAATCAGCCTGTCATACAGTACAACACTGCCAGCCAGTTAATCCTTTTCAGGCACCTGTTCCATTCTTGGGCCATTTGAGGTATTGGTGCCCCTGAAGTTCATGAGTTCCACAGAGTTCCACTGCAGTTAAAATGAATAACAAGAGAGAGCAGAACTGTGATGGATGAGGGACACTGCAGTTCCGAAGCCTGGAATGCAATAGGGATCAGCTGCCGAGATTGCCACCCGAATTCCCAAATTGGCTACTTCCTTTGATCTGGGGATGAGAAGCAGTACTAAACTACCACCTTTAAGTTTGAGATATCCACTACTCTGGCCACTTTGCAGGTATTGTCTGTCACAACATCCCACATTTATTACATACATCAAACATGATTTCTTACTCCCATTTGATATAAAACCTCTTCAAATCCCAATTTTAAATTTGTCCCAAACCTCCCGTATTTAAGCCACATGAGCTAAACTGAATTTACATGATCCGGAAAGGGGCTGATTTGTCCTTTACTTTACCACTAGATTTCAACATCTCCAAATTACTCTACTCTCAGCCTAAAAGTGGGGCTTTTGGATTGTAATCTCAGTGTTTTGGAAAAGAACAAATGTGATAAGTGTTATGTGTATGTACTACACCCTCTCCAGCTATGTTATTTAAGATGATTTTGTATGGTACAAATGCAGATCATCATTTTTGTGGCCTTTAGAGGGTATGCCATCCCATCCCTATCCCTCAAGCACTCCCCTACATGATTTAATAAAGATTCAGAAATGATGACTGTGACTTGGTGAAACTTACCTTTGCAGACTTAGAGATTCGGTATCATAAAATTGATTCTTTTAGCTATATAATTTCAGCAACAAACTTTGACATCAGCTTCATAAATCAAATCATTTATGTTGTAATTTATTTTCTTCAACAGAGACTCTTCAAGTTTGATACGGAGTAGTGGTTCATACACAAGAAGAAGATGGGATGAAGATATAAGAAAAAATATCGCAAATAACGATGCCATAAGCCCAAATTATCAAAGAAGGTAATAAAATCGTTACCTTCATTTATCCTAAACCCTAGATTATTTTCAAGCAAGCATTTGGAGTTAGAAGACATAGTTCTAGTTCTGGTGAGAATATGCCTTGGATTATATATTTTGTTTAGGTGTGAATGTATGATCATATATCTAGTCCATTTTATTAATAGCATCTGTGCACTGGCAGAATATAAAGACCAATTTATTATAAACTCAAATAGTGAATTTGATAATTGTTCTCCTGGCGTTTTCTCACTGCAGCTCATGTTATTAGGTACTTGCAGATCCCACTATGGATACATTGAGAAGTGATGCATTAAGTTGGATATCATGCAAGTACAAGTCGTTACCACTACTACAGCTCTAATGACCTTTCAGTAATTCCAGCCTATCAGTGAATGTCCTGCTTTCCCAATATTTCATGAGGCTTCTACTCTAGAGACGATTTGGTCTACTGACTTTGGACATCAGTTTTAATCCACGTTTACACAATTTACTACATTGAGATTGGATAAATGACTGTTTGCAGAATGTGCTACTTTAAAGAACCTGCATGTACACTCCTGACATTTAGTGTTCTGTGTGGACATTGCAAGTTTGTTTTCTTCAAACAAGAGCTTTCAGTTTCTTGATGACTCGTGATACCTCAGTCAAAATCCACACACTGCAGCAGTACATAGACTCCATGTTACTCTTATCATAAACTTTGACATTGATGAACCGGGCACATATAAGATCATAATGCTATCACCAACCGGTCAAGTAAGTTAAGTGTAACTTTTAAATTTTGCCCCAACTGCTATAGTAAGTACCCATGGTCAGACCAGCATTGGGTCTGTAACCTCTGTCTCCTGAGGTGGACACGTCATCCTGTGTGGCTTGATAATGCTTTTCATTGTAAAAAAACCAACTGGCATCCAAGGGATAGATACTGGGTTCATTAAGTGCATTACAGGATGCAGCGCAGAGGCTCTCCTAAACCACTGCCCGGGCAGAAGTTGAAGGGACTTGCATAGAATATGAAAGGGCTTTGGCCTTTGGGAATCCTGGCTACTCATGTAGAGCAGTTTTCAGAGTGTATGTCCTCTAATGACTACAGCTGAAGAGACCAGTTCTCCTCTATGGCCCTCAATATACCACATCCAGGACAAGGACCATTTGTAGGGTTTCATATGCATAATGCAGAGGGTATATTCTCTCTTGGGTTTCGACTTCAAATGGAGCCTCAACTTGATATCAAAGAAAAAGAGAGCCATACCGTAAACCCTGAATTACCTCCAATAGGCCCTGACAGTTTATGCTACCCACAATGCCAGAGTACCTCCGAAATTCATCTTCAGCATTGGAGATTTCAGAGCCGAAGCTTGATGCAAACATCTGCCTCTACACAGGGAGTCGGTTCTTCCCACCTCTGAACTGAGATTGACATGGAAGATGCCTTTGAAGCGGTCTTCGGGTTCAACTTCAGTTGTCCCCCATTGTACTGGAAACATATCAGTGTACGGCAAAGAAGTGTCTATATAGTTCTTGATTCTAGCTATAAGCGTACATGACCTCCATCATGAGATCAGCCCCATGCCAGAAAACTATGTCTTAGCTTTGAGGCGGCATTTCCAGAGGAACTAAAGACTTTGCCATTTCCAAAGAAGCACAGCCACCTTTACCTTCAACATCCCTAACTCCTATTTTTATTTATTCATTAAGGAGTTTTATATAGCGCTACCCTGACCCGAGGGTGTTTGAGTGCTTCACAACAGTTTTAGAGCAAGATTCATACAATAGGCAGTATTCAATATACAAGTTCGGCAGTCCAAGTGTGCTGAGCAGCATCGAGGTAGTAATTCATCAATAAAACTACTTCCAAGGGGCTCGTATCTACCTATTGGGTAATGTTTCATGCATGCAGTGAACTGATAGAGTGAAATGGTAAATGAGATAACTGTGTATTAACCATAACTTGGAATCAGTCTATCGAGAATGGTAGCTGTTTGTAAGAAAGTGGTTCTGCATATACTGCACCAAAGGGAGGTTCATTGTCCACAGTCCCCAGAGGTATGGCAGAGGTTAAAGTTGGATATAACCTTACTCTCTAAAGTGGTAGCTTGGGCGAGCAGTAAGTGAGTATCAGAGGACAGTGTAAAGCATTGTTGTACAGACTCAGTCAGCAAATGGTCTCACACACTCGAGTACTGAACTCTAGGACAATTGTTTTGTATATAAAAATATATTGTTGTTTTATTTTAGAACCACAAGTAGGTATAAAAATACTTCCACAGAATGAGATGTTGCAATTGAATACTTTCAAATAGTAGTAGTCTTTTAAATGCAATAGTTACAGTTGTTGCAATATGCAACACAAGTTAAACACAATTATAACATTGAGCTCAATGGGAAGTTTTAAGTAAATGCAATAAAATCACTTTACAAATGTTTTTCTTACTCCGGGCTGGATCTGGATTCAACGCTGGTGCATTTCCTGTAAACAGTTGAAAGAAATTGTTTTTGTTAAACAGGCTATTTTTAAGGAATATTTGTATGTTTTGAAAATTGACAATTAGAAAAAATGTTAGTCAAAACCAAGCAATGTTACTCTCTGGAAGCAAATCAGGTTATCGGATAATCACAGTTGGAATTACTTTTTAGGGTCAGTGCTGGGCACAAAGATCAAGCACTGGGATCCCTCCTGGTTACAGGTGAGTAATTTTTCGTTCATCTGATGATTTTTAGTGAATGTTTCAAAGTTGCAAAACTCGACACTTAGAAGAATTTCAAGTGAAAACCAGCCAATGTTACCTGTGGAGAAAATGTGAGTTATCGGCTTTCAGGTGAGTGCTCGACTGGCAGAGTTAAGGTTCTGGGGTAGACTAAGGTGTCTCCCAGGTTCAGGTAGGTACAGTCGGTACACCCTCAGCATCACAGGGGCAGCCGGGTGCAGAGTGAGTAGGCCCAATATTAGCCTATGGCGGGTAGGGGGGGGCCTTTTTTTGTTGGTGGCTGCTAGCAGGCAGGCCACGCGGCTGTGGGAGCTGAGCTCCTGATCACTTACACAGGGCAAGTGGGGAAGTAGAATAGGACAGATGCTGCACTTCCAGTGGCACTCGGGCAGCTGGGTGCAGGGTGCTTTTGGGCCATCGGGCGCCCAATGTATTTAGATGGGAAGGCTGCAAGTTTGGGGACGGAGATTCTTCAGGTGCGACCACCACTTCGAGAGGTTAGTTGGGAAGCTGTAGGATGGGTAGACACCACCCTCAGCTGTTCGCGGTTGGAGTAGTCCCAGGTTGTGAGACTGCGGGCATCGTCAGGAGCATCGAGGACGGTCCTTGAGTGCTGGATTCATGGTCACAGTCGTCGTGGTCTTTGTTCACTCAGGCACAGGCCGGGCTCGGTGAGTGCAGTGTGTGCTGGATTCGCGGTTTCTGGCTGGCACCAGGGGTTGCTGTTTGAGCAGAACCACTGCTCGTGGGAATCCCAGTCTTTAGATGAGCAAGGCAGTCGGGTCCTCTGGGGTTTTCAAGGTTGCTGGCCACAGGAGACGCCAGGGTTTAGCAGGAGCAAGTTTGAAGGTCGACAGGCCAGTAGAGCTGGGTCCAAGTCAGTTGGTGTCATCATCTTGTTAGCAGCTACACGGCAGGTCTTCTTTCTTGTTCTTCTTCTTGTTTCCGAATCGGCATCTGAGGAAGGAAGGTTCAGGGTTCCCCTAAATACTAAATTTAGGGGCGTTACATGTAGGTAAAGGTCAGGGACCAATGGATCCCTTCATTGGGGTGGGTATTCCCCCTATCCTGCCACTCTCCAGTGGGTGTGGGGCAGGAGCATAGTCCTGATTGGGTAGGCCACCCCATCCTCAAGATGGTGAGAGCCCGGAGTTGTTTCACCTCACCTCCCCCACCTGAGGGGTGGGTGGGGTTGGCTGAGGTTGGCACACCTCCTTTCCTCACTTTGGTTTTCCCGCCGATCTTCCCGCCAGAGTGGGGGGTCAGAACCGGTGGGGCCAGTTGCTGAGTACAGCAAGTGGTTTGGAGAAGCTCACAAAGGTGGAATGCCTTTGAAGCTTCCCCTTCGTGAACCCTACCCATCCTGGGGGAGGGGGCTTGGTACCTCGTCCCAGGATGTGCATTGTTTCAGGCCCCCGAGAGCAGCAAGCTCTCGACCCAGTGCTCCAGAAACATGTCTGGTGGTGGCAGCCTAGGCAGCCACCCAGTTAGGACGCTGGTCGTTGGTTAGTTTCAGGGGGCATCTCTAGGATGCCCGTTGTCGTGCATTTTACATTAAATCCCACACTGTCATCAGTGTGGGTTTAATGAGCTGATAAATTTGATACCAAACTTCCCAGTCTTTAGTGCAGCCATTATGGTGCTGTGTAGTTTGTAATGGCAACCTCCCAGCACAATATACTCTTAATGGCAGCACTGCACTTAGTGCCCAGGAATGGACCTGGGTACTTTAGGGGTACAGGGCTCATGCACCTGTACCCTCACCTCTGACATAGGGCGCCCAGCTAGAGGGGTGACTGATGTATGCCCAGGCAGTGTTTTGTGAGCATGGCACACAGGGAGGTGTGCCATGTCGACTCTTATGTTATGTTATAAATTTATACAGCGCACAATTACCATAAGGTGCTTTGACGCTAGCAAAACCGGGAAGCAGGCATAGGGGATTAA
The DNA here is from genome assembly GCF_964263255.1 of Lissotriton vulgaris. Lineage (NCBI taxonomy): Eukaryota > Metazoa > Chordata > Amphibia > Caudata > Salamandridae > Lissotriton > Lissotriton vulgaris. The sequence goes on from NW_028249106.1 coordinate 332,188, forward strand.
TCAGTGAACAGCCAGGTTTTAATAGCTTTCCTGAACAGCGACAGAGAGGGAAGATTTCTGATGTAAAACGGGAGGGAGTTCCCAAGCGTCGTAGCTCCCACTATAAATCTTCTGCCTCCACAGTAAGACTTAAAAACTCTCTGGGAGAGTATCATCTTTGCTCCTTGTGAACTCAAACATCTGTTACGGGAGTACTAGTGTAGTGAGCGTCGTACGAATGGCGGGCCGGCCCCTTGGAGTGCCTTGTATGTAATGCACAAGGTTTTAAACTTGATCCGTTTTTTTATTGGCATCCAATGCAATCTTTGGAGATGAGTACCCACCCACTGGAATTTGGGAATCCCCAGAAGAAGTCTGGCGGACGCATTTTGTATCGTTTGGATCCCTTGCAGTTGTTTAATGGGTATGCTGAGATATAGCCCGTAACAGTAATCCAATCTAGAGAGGATTAGAGATGTTACTACTGTAGTGTTGCTTTCTGTGGGTATCAGTGGTAGGATTTTTTTTATGGCTTTTAGGATGAAAAAACTGGAAGATGACACAGATTTAACTTGAGCTTCAAAGTCAAGTTTCTTATCTATAATCACACCCAGATTTTTCACTTTGGGAACTGGGATAGGTGCTGATCCTAAATCAGTTGGCCATCAAATTTGTGACCATGCAGGGGAGTATTTACCAAATATAATCACTTCCGTTTTCCTGGAGTTTAATTTAAGACAGTGCGAGCTCATCCAGGAGCTAACTGCTGTCATAAAGTCCCTAAACCTGTTTACTGGTGGTGATGTATTTTTTGTGATGGTAACCACAATTTGGGTATCATCTGCATATGATGTTAATGCCATCCCTAAAGATCTAATAAGGGAGGCCAGTTCCAGGACATTAATATTAGAGAGTGGGACTCCAGGACGAGCCCTGAGGAACTCTGCAAGGAAGTGTAAAAGATAAAGACGTCAATTTCCCCAAGGCCACCAATTGTATCCTATCCTCAAGAAAGGAAGATAACAATGTCAGTGCCTTTCCGGAGATCCCCAGCGAATTCAATGTTTTTAGCAGGATTTTATGATCCACTGCATCGAAGGTCGCTGACAAGTCAAGCTGCACCAGGGCGGCAGCACCCTCTGAGTACATGATTGTTCTTATTTCGTCGGTGGCCTTAATCAGTGCCGTTTCGGTGCTGTGCTCTGATCTAAACCGAAATTGCGCCTCATCCAGCAGGTCATGCTCCAGTAGGCACAAGGTTAGTTGGTTATTCATAACTTTTTCAGCGGCCCCTCTGCCTTGGTCCATCGCGGCTTTTGCCGATTGTGTGGAGGGCGGCTCACCTACCGCGGCCCCTAGTGCCGGTCTGGTGGTGGGAACGGGCGCCATATTGGGAGGAGCCAGAGAGCGCAGGGACCTGTGGCAGCGGTCCAGTCGCTCGAGGCTCCCTCACATAAAACGCAATGTGCTGGAGGGAGCGCAGCGGACGTGCGCAGCGGGCGCGACGGAGGCGCGCCGGAGTCGCGCTAGAGTCAAGCTCGTCTGCGCTCGTCCGCGATGCAATGTTTTTAGCAGGATTTTATGATCCACTGCATCGAAGGTCGCTGACAAGTCAAGCTGCACCAGGGCGGCAGCACCCTCTGAGTACATGATTGTTCTTATTTCGTCGGTGGCCTTAATCAGTGCCGTTTCGGTGCTGTGCTCTGATCTAAACCGAAATTGCGCCTCATCCAGCAGGTCATGCTCCAGTAGGCACAAGGTTAGTTGGTTATTCATAACTTTTTCAGCGGCCCCTCTGCCTTGGTCCATCGCGGCTTTTGCCGATTGTGTGGAGGGCGGCTCACCTACCGCGGCCCCTAGTGCCGGTCTGGTGGTGGGAACGGGCGCCATATTGGGAGGAGCCAGAGAGCGCAGGGACCTGTGGCAGCGGTCCAGTCGCTCGAGGCTCCCTCACATAAAACGCAATGTGCTGGAGGGAGCGCAGCGGACGTGCGCAGCGGGCGCGACGGAGGCGCGCCGGAGTCGCGCTAGAGTCAAGCTCGTCTGCGCTCGTCCGCGAGCGTCCGGGGCTAGGGGCTAAGGACTCTGTCTGTCCTTTAATGTACACTTCCGCTGATTTACTAGCGCTGCGGCCTTCCATCATGATGTGCCCCCCCATTCCCCTTAACACGGTGAAACGGACATCTCGCCTAGGCATTGCCAATCCTATTACTTTAACTACGGACCCTGCCTCGAGTTACGCGGTTTCCGAAAGCTCTTCAGGTACTATTTGTAATTTTAAATGTGTTTATTTAAACACCCGTTCTATGACCAAACATCAGACAGACATCTTTTTGTTACTATCTGATACTAAACCGGATTTACTCCTGTTGAGCGAAACATGGCTTACATCGGATTCATTACCGGACATCCTAGCTGCCCTGCCTGCTGATTATTACATTATCTCTGTTTTACGACCGGGAGGTAAAATTGGCGGCGGGGTGGCCATTATCTCCAATAAGAAACACCAACTCAGACAACTTCCCTCCTTAGATATTCCTAATGTGGAGAATATTGTTGCTAAGCTGGATACTGTCAATGGGACACTCGTGGTGGTTCTACTATACCGCCCTCCCCAAACTATGACCACGTTTCCTGCTATTCTTGCGGAGCAACTGGCCATGCTAGCCACCAATAATTCTAAACTACTCCTGATTGGGGATTTAAATCTTTGGTTTGATAGCATACCATTAGACCCCCAAGCAGGTGAGACGAGGGACCTTCTGAGTGATCTGAATCTTATACAACATATAGATACTCAGACCCACCAAAAGGGCCATAGTCTCGATCAACTTTGGTCATTGAATTTGACTATTAATGTTACTGATATTAAACCCTGCAGCTGGTCTGACCATTTTATTATTAGTTTCTCATTTTGTGTTGCGAAAGCTCCTCAATTTAAGCTGAAGGCTACCAGTCTGACTCGGAAATGGTCCTCGTTGGACATGTCAGTTTTTTTAAATTTGTTAAAGTCTACTTTGCCAGAGCAGAGTTTAGATGTGGAGATAGCCGATTGTAGGCTTCAAGATTGGCTAACCTCAGCCATTAATGTCTGTGTTCCCCTCACTCGCTTTGACAACTCACGCGGCGCGGACGCGCATAAGTGGTTCACGCCGGAGTTGAGAAAATTAAAACTTGAAGTGAGGCAGCAAGAGAGAACATGGCGTACCAACTACTGTCCCGAAGCAAGGATAGTATATTGTTTAGCTCGTAAAGCCTACCAAAAGACATTGCACACTCACAAAACTGCTTATTTCTCTTCTAAAATACTTAATGCGACTAACAAGTCGAAAGAAATTTTCAGGATTGTGAATGAGTTGTGCAATGATGAGAGAACTTCCCCCCCGGTTGTCCCCTCACAACTGCTCTGCAACTCATTGAACGACTATTTTAATGATAAAATAGTGTTGATCAAGGATACTCTATCCAAGCTGCCAGTCTGTGTCCCGATAGATGACACCTTTTTTAACCCTCTTACTTTGCATTCTTTTCCTTTAATCACTGATCAAACCTTTCAAGATTTGCTCACGAGAGTTAAATCAGGATCTCCTCAGGATGCCTGCCCTCCCCAAGTAATGAGAGAAATAGGTCGGGCACTCCCAAGTAGCCTGATTCCATTGCTTAATAACTCCCTTAAGTCAGGGAATGTTCCTAATAGCTTTAAACAGGCCTTACTGATCCCTTTAAAAAAGAAACCTGGTATTGATTCCTCAGACCTCTCTAATTACAGGCCAATATCGTTACTGCCCTATCTATCTAAAATATTGGAGGCGCACGTAACCAACTGCCTATCAAGTTTTGTGGAAGCCTCTGGCTATTTACAACCTAACCAGGCAGGGTTCCGACCTGGTCACTCGACTGAGGCAGTGATACTGGCTGTTCAGAACACCTTAAGGTCTAACGCAGACAGGGACCTGCACCAGGCACTGGTGTTATTGGATCTGTCTGCTGCGTTCGACACGGTTGACTATAACATCTTGGTCAACCGTGTCGAACAGGCCGGCCTTCGGGACTTGGCCTTGGCCTGGCTCAAGTCCTTTATTTCAGGACGTACCCAATCGGTTCGACTGGGTTCTTTTACAGCCCCAAAAAAAATTTCTTTTTGTGGGGTTCCTCAAGGATCCTCCTTGTCTCCCTTATTATTTAATTTGTATATGCGGCCTTTGCTGTTCTCTTTACGAGAGTTTAAGGTTGATGTATATAATTATGCAGACGACCTGCAGTTGGTTTTTGTACTAAACTCTCACAATGCTGCTGAGGAATTCCGAGCAACTATGTCTCTTATCCAGAGGTGGATGTCCCTAAACCACCTCAAGTTAAACCCGGGAAAAACAGAGCTTATCTTACCTGGGAAGAGTGAGATCAGTTGGAGTCCTAGCTTTTGGCCGTCGGATATGGGCTCTCCCCCAAAAAAATCCCGCACGGTAAAAAGTTTGGGAGTGACTCTTAGCGAGGATCTCACCTTGGCAAGTCAAATCGGAACTGTGGTTTCCTCGGGGTTCTTTCAGCTGAGGAAGATTAAAAAAATCGCACATCTCCTCACAGGTCTGGCCTTAATTCAAACAGTTAGTGCCCTAGTCCTGTCTCATATTGATTTCTCAAATGGCCTCTACCTGGGGGCGCCTATTGGCCAACTTAAAAGACTGCAATACTTGCAAAATCAAGCTGCAAGACTTATCTGCAAAGTCCCTAAGTGGGAATCAATTAGACACGGACTAGAGATTTTGCACTGGCTGCCTGTGGAACAGAGAGCCACATTTAAGGTGGGCTGTATTGTGTTTAAGGCTCTGGAAGGTAAGGGTCCTATGTTCCTTAGATTGTTACTGCGCAAATACAAACCCTTGCGCAGTTTGAGATCCACCCACAAAGACCTTCTTGAGGTCCCTCGTTTCAAAAAGAAACGTCAGGGAGGTAGCAGTTTTCAATTTTTAGCCGCCTCATTGTGGAACTCCCTCCCTCTGACTCTGCGACATAGTAAGGATCTTCTTGTTTTCAGGAAGGCATTTAAAACTTTTCTTTTCTCTCAGGCTTATGGTAAACAGTGATTGTATTTCTTTTATGTACTGTTATGTTGACTCTCTCACCAGCGCCAAGAAGCCCCCGGGCGTATGTGCGCTTAACAAATAATAAATAACATAACATAACAGTTTAGCTGGCACTGGGAGAAGCGAGATGGGTCTGTAATTCCCTGGATCCAGAGCATCAAGATTAGCTTTTTTTAGGAGAGGTAGTATTGAGGCTCTTCCATATAGAAAGAAAATGCCGTCTAAAAACATAGTTAAAAATGGGAGTGAGCCTTGACCCAAGTACCTCCGGGGATTTAAAAAAAATCAAGGGTGGGAGTGGATGGTAATGGGAACCTGATCTTATTTTAGAGATAAGAATCATTATCTCCGCGACTCTTACTTTTCTAAATTCTGCAAAAATGGTGCCATTAGTCAAGTAAGTAAAATCTAATGCCCCATGTACAATCTTTATGACCAAATTAGTAGAATTGTCTTGTGTTAACAAGAAATTGGTCGCAAGCAGAACAGACTGAAGGACCTCCATTATTCAGTTCTTTCCAAGAAAACGTACCACCGTGAAGGCGATGTGAGACATGGCAAAATTGAATTTGTAGCCTAAGTTTGCAAAGTGTGTGATAATGCAGTCCACATTCAATAAATACTGATGTAATTCATCATCCGTCAAGTATATAGCATCGACATAGGAGAAGGTATCAGGGTCAATTTCATTCAAAATCGACACAAAGCGTGACGCGAACACACCAGGGCTATTGTTATATCCCATAGGCCATCTCGCAAATCTTTTCTGATTGCCGAACGTGCTGAATGCGGTCAAGTCACTCCTTTCAAGAGGCAAAGCGGGACTGAAAAATCCATTGGAAATATCTAAAGTAGTTTTATATTTCTTTCGAACAATTTTGTTAACCAGTTCAGAGCTATAGGTGTTCTGTAGCGCAAATGTCTGTAATCCAAAACTATATGATAGGAACCATCCGGTTTCAATATCGGAAGGAAAGGATTATTCCTTGACGAAACACAGGGTTGATTAACACCTTGATATTCCAGCTGGGTAAGAATCTCACTAACGGCCGCTTTAGCATCACGTTTTATTGGGTACTGTGGTTGGGGCTGCGATGTAGAATGTGAAGGAACTACATGCTGTAGAGAATCTGTCCCAACCCGCCTGATTCCAATATATTACAGGGACAAGGGCTAGTACCCACTCAAAAGCATAAGCAAGTTTAGTTTGTTCTGGGACATAATTTGAACTAGAGGAGATAACATCCTCCCCTTTAGAAGAAGCAAGAACAAACGGGGAGGCTAATCCACCTCCGCCAATAGAATATCATAAGAAGAAGTAAGGTTATGCCAAAAGACTGCCTTAATAGTGCGTTTAATATCAACTTGAATTTGGAGGCCTATTTCATAAAGGCTATCGGGGCAGGGGTGGGGGAGACAACACGAATGTCAGTTGTTTCCGCTGTAATGAATATGTCAGTTGCTTTCACTTCCAGATGCTGGTGGAGTGTCTGTCGCACTATGGTAAACTCTGCCGCGCTGTCGAGGAGTGTCACCGCCCAACTCTTGTCAAGGAGCAAGGTTCTCACCGTGTGAGGCATACTTTGCAGTCAAAGCGGCAACTTTTTTCTTGATACTGAGGTGGTTCCTACTTTTTGACTTACGTCAAACTGGTGCTGCGAGCCACGTCTTGTCTGCGTGGACTTGCCTCGTCTGCGATTTTGATGCCCTCCTCCGCCAAACTGTTGATAAACGATTCACGAAAGGAACTAGAAAAACGAGGATCCAAGCCTTTTTAGTAAAGATTGGACGACCCTCCATTTCAGAAGGGGTTTATTATGTGCCTGTGCAAATGGTCAAACACCCAAACTATTGCCTCCCATGGAGGAATACACCTCTGCAAAAATTATCTGCAACAGACGCTGCCGATCAACTTCCGCCGCTAGGCTTTGGAGTACTTGCAAGCAGACTGCTTCCCCTTTAATGTTGGACAGAAACATATCAGAGACAATAGGGAACATGCCCACTAATTTCATCCCCAAATACAGGGCTGGACCAGCCCTTGGTTCACTTTGAACCTTTCTCAGAACGCTTGATAGAACGCTCTTGGAGGGGGTACCAAAGCAGTGCAAATACTGTCCTTCAGGTGGTGCAGTCAGCTAAAGAGGGAATCAGACCACTCAGTAAACTCATTGTAAGGATCCTGTGTTTCTCAACATTAGTAATATGTGGAAAACAGCCTAGAGTTGCTCAAATTTCTGCCCAAGCCAAAAAGGCAAGTCATCTCGATTTTGTGGACGTTTTCCCATCACAGAGTTAATCATGATAGGACTAATAACAAGACGAAGTGTCCTGGCGGTGGGGGAGCAGCTCCAGCCAGTGCAAGGTGAAGGGCTCATGACATAAACTGTATGACCCTTCTATGTATGTGTATCCACTGTGTATGTAGCAGACGTAGTTCTTCAAGTGTAAGATGAAGATAATTTGGATGTGGTGTAAAACCAGCCAAAACGGTCAAGTGGCCCCATCGATAGACAAGGGGCCCATACAAACCGCAGTAACTGGGTGAGGAAGGGTGCCATTAAACCAAATGGTATGCTCCCAGGCCGTCGACAGAACTTATTTTTATCTATTTATTTAGAGTTTTTATAGAGAGCAAACTTGACCCATTCGGATATCAGAGCGCTTTACAGGAATCAGCCGTAGTAGACAACAAACTTGGGGGGGGGGGGTTGGGGCTGGATACATAATGGATAAAAGGACAAGCAATTACATATACATTTTACGAAAAACTAAGGTCCCAGGGTCCATGGAGGGATTCCTCGAGGTTCCGGGTGGATAGGGTCAGGGTACTCATGGGGTATGCATTAGACTGAAGTAGACCAATGGTCTCTGGATGAATAGAAGGCAAAATTTAGGCGTGAAATCTGCCTATTAGGAAGGTTTTGGCGTCATTTTTTAAGCGAGCCAGAGAAGAGATTCTTCTAATTCTTCTAATGGGAGGCGGGAGTGAGTACCATATTCTCGATGCGGCCCCAGAGAAGGTCAGATTGTAAGTTTTCTTTTTCCGAAAACGTGCATGTTGGAGCAAGAGGTCTCTGGTGGATCAGGAGTTTCTGGTTCCACCGGATATCATGAGTTTCTGGGCAAGATATGCAGGGGAGTTTGGGTATAATGCCTTGTGCGTGATACATGCCAATTTGAGTTGGATTCTGGCCTGTAGATCTCTTGACTGGGGGTGAATGTTTTGATTTGTTCTGCATTCTGTCCATCAATTGTGTCTCTTGCTGTCTCGCCCTAAGTGTGCCAGGTATGCCCAGACGTGGGTCCTGGGCTCACTGTGCCACTGGTATCAAGCTATTCTGGCTGAAGAGGGGTGAAACCTCGAAACCGGTCCTAGGATGCTTGTTTCCGGTCCAGGGAGGACCTGGCTTGGTAGTTCGCCAGGACTCTTCCCATGAGGCACAGGGTCAAGACTGGTTTGCATATGGCCATGTCTAAACTGGGGTGGCATGGTGAGCAAAAGAATGATGGATTTCACCCAGATCTTTTTACTGGGGGTGAATGTTTTGATTTGTTCTGCATTCCGTCCATCAATTGTGTGTCTTTTGCTGTAGAGGAAGCCAGATCAGAGCTTTCAGATGCGGTGAAATGTGGTCGAATTTCCTTGAGCCTGCTAGTAGTCTGGCAGCCGTGTTGAGGCATGCTTTTTAAGGTGCCAGGGAGATCTTGGGTAGGCCCGAGAGGGTAGAGCAGCCATATTTGAGTCTAGAGATGACTAGTGACTGGACTGCCATTTTTAGGTCGGGAGTATCAAGGAAGGGTTTCAGTTTCCTTAGGTAGCTCAGGTGGAATCTAGCTGATTTGGCCATCAAATTGATCTGGTCCTGCATGCTCAAGGTGCAGTCCAGGGTTAATCCAAGCGATATGGCCGAGTCCACGATGGTCGGAGGGCAGTTTAAGCCTGTGACGGCCTTAATCCATACCCGAGTCTCGGGGTTGTTTTTGGGGGGGTAAATTAGAAGAAATTCTGTCTTCTCGCGTTGAGTTTGAGTTGGTTGGAGGAGAGCCATTGGGCAGTCAGTTTCAAGGCTTCATTCAGTTGAAAGAATCTCCTCGAAGGAGGAGATTTTGATGTAGATCTGGGTGTCGTCAACATAAATATGGTAGGAGATATTTGTGGTCTGCAGTACTTCGGCAAGCGTTTCGAGGTAAAGGTTGAAGAGGGTAGGGGACAGGGTGGATCCTTGGGGGATTCCAACCGTGACTGTAGAGGGAGCAGACAGGTTACCGTTAATTAGGAATCTCTGTGACTGCTTATGGAGCAAGGACCTAAACCATTCAAGAACAGAGCCATCTATTCCCATCCTGTGTTGGAGGCGTTCGAGTAGTTTTTCATGGTTGACCATCTCGAAGGCAGAGGAGAGATCTAAGAGAATTAGGAGACAGGTTTTGCCTTGGTTAAGGGCTTGGAGGGCATCATCCATGATGTGGAGGATGGTGATTTCTGTGCAGTGCCCAGGCCTGAAACCGGATTGGACGTCATCTAGTAGGTGGAAGTTGGTGATGTGTTGGCTCAGCTGCTGTTGCACAAACTTCTCCAGAACTTTAACTAAGAGTGGGATGATAGAAATAGGACTAAAATTGTCAGGGGAGGCATTGTCAAGCGTTGTTTTTTTAAAGATGGGTGGGATTTGGCCAGCGTTCAGAGAGTCTGGTATCGATCCCTGAAGCAGGGAGGCGTTAATTATTGCGGTCCAGCTAGGAATTATGGATTGGGCAGCTGCAGCTAGGCAGTTAGAGGGGAGTGGGTCATTAAAGGGGTTGTTTTTTAGTTTAAGGTGGATAGGATTTTCGAGACTGAATGTTCATCATAGATTTTGAAACCGGTCCAGTGTGCTTGGTTTTCGGGAGAAGCCTGTGGAGGCGGCTCGGAGGGACGAGGCAGGTCTGGAAGGGGTTGAGAGCAAGCAGCGGATCTATGTTCGTTACCGATGGCCGTGATTTTGTCAGAGAAAAAAGAGAATTCCTCAGATGATATTAGTGACTTGGGGTTTCTTTAGATGTTTTGGCCAGTTTGTTGGAATGGTGTTTGACCAATTAGAAGAGTTTGTGGGGTCTGTTCTTGGCGTTCCCCAGTTCAGACCTGAAGAATTATTTTTTTGAGTTGAGGATGTTCCTGTTGTAGGCATTTCTAGCCTGGTGGAGAAGTTTTAAATGTGCGGCTGACGGGTGCTGTCTCCAGATTCTTTCTGACTGCCGAAGGGCTTTCCTCTCGCTGTTGAGGGACCCATTGAACCAGGGGTTTCTGTCTTTGATTTGGGTTCTTTTTAGTTTGAGGGGCAAGGTCATCAAGAATGTTAGTTATAGTCGCAGAGTAATGATCATTGAGGTCACTGACTGTTGTGATATGGAGGGTGGGGGGGGTCAGACTTGCAACGTGCTCCCAGTTCCCTGGGATCAAGGTTCTTGGTGTCTCTAACCCAGCGTTTAGGGATCACCTGTTGCTGTGCCCTAGTCTTGTGGGTGCCAGGTAATAGGAAAGTGATAGCAAGGTGGTCCAATCAGTCACAAGGGTCTATAGCGATAAGCTTGACTGTTGATTCCTTAGCGACGATCCAGTCTACTGTGGAGCCTTTCGAGTGTGTAGGAAGTGAGCAGGCTTGGGTTAGGGCTTGGTCGGCCAGGAAATCTTTGATGACGTTGACATGAAGATCCTTGGGGTCGTTCCAGTGCACGTTGAAGTCACCAAGGAAAATGTCTTTTGAGTTGGAGGAAACCTTGGCTGTGATGATTTCCATGAGGTGGTCGGTGAAGGCGTCATTCGTGCCTGGGGGGTGGTAAAAGATTGCACAGTAGGGTGGTGTTGCTGCATATGGAAAGTGCGAGGTATTCACAGGAGTCTGTAGTTCCGTGACAAGGAGGTTAGACTTGTAAATGCAGGCAATGCCTCCCTCTTTTTTGCTAGATTGCCTGTCCAGCCTTGCAATGTTGTTGTTGAGAGGGACTAGGAGGTCCAGGCATGGATAATAATAATAATAATAAAAGAGCTTATAAAGCGCACAGTAACGCCATCACAGCATGTCCCCGCGCTGGTGGAGCTAATAGCTCCACCAGCGCGGGGATATGAGGATTCGTTGAGCCACGATTCGGTTAGGATTGGCAAGTCAAAGTTTTGGCTCAGTATGAGGTCTGCGATATAGGCGGCATGCCTAACTGCTGAGCGGCAATTAATTAGGAGGCCAGACAGGGGGGGTTGGAGAGAGTGTCGTGAGATGGTGCGGACTGGGGTACTGGCCCTAGGTTGCTATCAACCACTCATCTGTTGTGGAGGGTAACTGATCTGTTGGGGTGAACTGCGACCGTGTAGATGGCATGTTCGACATTCATGTCTAATGGACGTGGGGTTACTGGGGCAGAGTTGTAGGAAAGGAAGATGGCTAGGATTTTCTCTTCAGTAAGGTCTATTTGAAAGAAACAGGTTAGTGTTAGATTCCTTCCTTACCTTAGAATATCTCCAGGCGTCAGACTGGATCCGGAAAGTTTTGCTTAGCAGTACTCCTGCACGTCGGTTAGAGTCTTCTGCGGCTCTGCATCTGTCGTCAGCGCCGTGATCGCCGGTATGACTTCATCGATGGTACTTAGCTTTCTGCTCCAGGAATGCAGAGCCATGCCAGAGACCGACACTAGTGCCATGAAACTAGGGCCCTCAAAGGGAGATACCTTAACCCTAGATATCGGTTCGCAGAAAGGGGAGGATGGGTGGGGCGGTAAAGAATCTAACACTAACTACTGTTTCGTACAGATCTATCGTTACCGACGGTAAGTAACTTGTGCATCTGAAAGAAACAGTTTAGTGTTGGATTCCTTACCTTAGAATGGATACCCCAGCAATACCAACCCCGGTGGTGGGTCTGCGAACCAAGATCACACCAGAAAGTCCTGAAGAACGGAAAGGCCGAAAAAGCCATCTCTCCGGACTTGGCTGTCCAGGCAGTAGTGCTTCGCAAACATGTGCAGCGAAGCCCACGTAGCTGCCTGACAGATGTCCTGCAAGGGGACTCCCCGACCCTGGGCAGTAGTAGCCGCCGTGGCCCAAATGGAATGGGTGCGTAGCCCCACAGGAGGCTCCTTCTTAGCCAAAGAGAAACAGACCTTGATGCACAAAACGACCCACCGAGAGATGGTCTGTTTGTGCACCGTCCGTCCCTTCTTAGCGCCCATGTAACCAACAAGGAGCTGGTCGTCCACCCGGAACTGGCGTGTGCGATCAAGGTAGAAGGAGAGCGCACATTTTGGGTCCAGGCGGTGGAGCCTCTCTTCCTCTTTCGAGGGATGTGGAGGCGGAAAGAAGGTGGGCAAGGTGATGGACTGCCCTATATGAAAGGCTGTAACCACCTCGGGCAGGAAAGAAGGACGAGTTCTCAAGACAACTTTGTCCAGATGGACAGAGAGGAAAGAAGGTTTAGAAGATAGCGCCTGGAGCTCACTAACACTCCTGGCAGAGGTGATGGCAACCAGGAATGCAGTCTTAAGAGTCAGAAGAAAAAGACGGCAATTGTGAAGTGGCTCGAAAGGAGTGCACATCAAATAGGTTAGAACAAGGTTCAAGTTCCACTGAGGCATCACGAAAGAAACAGCAGGAGTGGGGACTTCCTCCCCAAGTTCTCCTTCCATATTTTCAAGAGTGGGGATTCCCACAAATAGATCTGTTTGGCACAGTAGACAACGCAAATTGCCCAAACTTCTCCTCCAGGATCCCACACCCTCTCTCCATACGCAATGCCCTATGGATGAATTGGTCAAGGATATTTGCCTACGCTTTTCCGCCTCTTCCACTCCTTCAGTTTCTAGTTCGGAAGCTCAGGCAAACATCACTTACACATCAGTGTTTCCACATCAAAAGCTGCATCTCAACTCCGTCCTTCTCACAAACAGCAGTGGAGAAATCAGGCACCCAAACTCGAAGGAGCTCAATTTAGCGATTTGGCTCCTGAAATCTTAGAGTTTGGATATTTAAATATGTTACCCGACTGTATGCATTTCTTAAAAGAAGCAAGAAAGCCTTCCGCCAGAGCTTCTTATGCAGCAAAATGGAAACGTTTTTTTATCTATTGTGATAATAACAAAATTCATCCTTTAGATGCTTCCGTTCAAAACATTATTGGTTACCTTCTGCATCTACAATGATCTAATCTAGCTTATACATCTATTATATTGCAGCTTGCAGCAGTCACTGCCTATTTGCAAAACACACAATTTATACTTCAAAGTTCCTGTGTTTATTGCCTTGTTGAAGGCTTAAAAAGATTAATTCCTTCCAAAATACCCCCAGCAAGTGTGGAATCTTAACATTGCATATACAAGACTCACGGGTCCACTCTTTGAGCCATTACACAAATGACTTTTGCAATTCCTTTCATGGAAGGTTGCCTTCCTCATTGCAATCTCTTCATTGGGGAGAGTTGGTGAGCCACAGGCAGTAACTTTAGGAGAACCCTTCTTTCATTTTCATGAAGATAGGGTAGTTGTTCGCACCAATCCTAAATTTCTCCCTAAAGTTGTTTCTGCTTTTGACATTAAACAATCTGTTAAGTTATCTGTGTTCTTCCCATAGGCAAGCCCGTGTGTGTCCGTCCGCGCCTGGATGGGCCAGGGGTTAGGCATTATGCCTATTTTTCTTCAGACCATAAAATACAGCCTAGAATAATTTACACCAAGATGCATCTTCTTAAGCTTCCTCCTGATGGGCACTCCGCTCGTCTACTTCCACATTCCTTTCTCCCCCTGTGGAATTTCAACCGCTCACACTATTCATAACTGACAAAGACGGAGATTACCTGGTCACCAAATTATACCGAGCGTGCTCGGTGCTAAAGCCAGCTCGGGATCAAGGGATCAGAGAATGATGGGAGACAGATCTTGGTCAATCAATAACGGATAAGGAATGGGCTTGCTGCCTAGAACAAATACATAGGATATCCCCCAACATTAGGCACAAACAACTCTATTTCAGGTTTTTGCATAGAACATATATCATACCGTGCCAGCTGCACAAATTTGAGCCCACTAGGCTGCCCTTTTGCCCAAAATACCAGGCTCCCGAAGCGGACTTTCCTGGGTATGCCCCGGAATATTACCTTACTGGACTGATGTCTTTCAAACGATCTCAGACATTAGAACTACCCTTGTTCCTCCCACTCCCTAGTTGGCCTTACTGGGAATAGTTAATGCCCTGAAATTATGTAATAGGCGATACGTTGCACTAGCACTGCTGCTAGTGAAAAGGGAACTTGCTGTCCACTGGGGGGCAAAAACCAGCCGGACGAAAGACATGTGGATGTGTAGCATGGCATACTGTGATACACAAACTGAAATTTATGCTACGTTTCAGCTCCCAACCTCTCGTCCTAAAGGCATCTTTGTATATCTACCGTTGTTACGTGTGGCAGACGCAACAGCCATCCCCTTACTTCTCCCCAGATTTTTTACGCACTGACCCCTCTCCCCATTAGCCCCACTACTCTTTTGGCTCCCCACGGTGGTGTCCAGCCCCTTCCAACAGGCTAAGAAGAGAACTGATTGTAAAGATATGTGACAGCACGGTACTACACTCCCTTCTGACAGTGGTACTCTGTTGCAACCTGAGGCAGGTATGAGGTTTCTATTTTTATTTTATTTTATTGAACATATTCTTGTAGGTGAGATTTAGCTCCCCTCCCTGCCCCCCCCCCCCTTTGCAGGTACCCTATTTTGTGTTTGTCCTTTGATCTATATTGCATTTCACTATCAATGTTACTGAGAACATTTGCCAGAATCGCTATGGAACATATGCCTTGAAGTGCATTGTAACGTTTTGGTATTGTGAATGTTTAAAAAATCTCAATACATTTTTTTTATTAAAAAAAAAAAGCTTTGCCCTGATTCTCAGCAACTTGGGTGTGTTGATAAGATTAATTTTAGAACAGGGGAGGCTGACCACTGCCCGGAATGTAACTTCTGCCCCATTAACGGACGGGCCTCTATCTCGGGATTCCCGGTATGGCCCCAGGGGCTAGTAAAACATCCGAACTTAAAACCCTGGAAGGTCACGGACGCACTGATTAACGCTGGCTCTATGATTGCACAGAAGACCGAAATTGCCCTTACCATCCAGACACTCAATCTGGACTGTCTCTTCATCACTGAAACCTGGACCAAGGATTACTCGCATCCCAACCTGACAGACACCGTCCACCCAGAATACATCATTCTTAGATGTGACAGCCCCGACAGACGAGGGAGCGGCCTAGCTCTGGTGGCAAGGGACTCCCAATAGGACCCCCTGGCTCTCCAATTGAAGCAGCCAAGTTCGGTATTAAGCTATCCGGAGACCACAATTTCTCAGGCCTTTTGGTTTACTGCCCTCTGGGGCCCAGGGCCAGGTTTCTTGAGACATTGGGCAAAACTCTTGAACCATATTCACCATGGCACACTACACTATCCTAGGGTATTTTAATTTCCACCCTTAAATTAAACTAGACATGTACTCCGCTCACTTTCGTGACCTCATGATCTCCATGGGATTTGAACAACTTGTTCATTCTCCCACCCATAGGGCTGGCCATACCCTGGCGGCATTATTGCTAACCACAAGAGTCTTAAGATCGAAGCATTTTAGCCTCTCAGGTGGGTGGATCACTGGCTAGTCGAGTTTAACAGCACCCCTCCCCCAACATATACAGTGTAGGAGACTGAACAAGGTTACTGCCTTCTACTGGATGGCCAAATGGGAATCACATCGCTCACCTCCCCACTCCCTCACCCCCCCCCCCCCACACTCACACACACACACACACACACACACACACACACCCACACACACACACACACACACACACACACACACACACACACAACTGGATTACAGAGGCATTGGATATAGTTGCTCCATTCAAAAAATGTGTCATTAAAAGAGCTAAACTCTCTGCTCCATGGTACTAAGAAGAGCTCATGGCTCTTAGGTGCCTATGCTATAGGCAAGAACAGAAATGGGAGGCAGACACCTGCCTTCTGGAAAAGGCAAAGCAGAAATATCTCCTGTGGGACTACAAACACGCCATCCTCCAGGCCAAATCTCGTTTTCTCACCGACAAGATAGTCTCGGCAGACATCTCCTCCAGCCTGCTTTTCAAAGTCGTAAAGGAGATTGGTGAGCCCCCTGGGACACAGCTGTTGAACCCTTCCCAAGATTTCTGTGACAAGATACCACTCTATTTCCAGGAGAAAGTCCTTAAGATCTTCCAAGTGTTGTCTCTGACTGCAGAGGATGAACCTATCACAGAGGTAGTCGTAGGTGAAAAACGCAGACACACCGATGGGGGCGCCTAACCAGGTTCCGGGGAAACCTGCCCTCATTTCCTCTTATCATAGCTATACATACCAAGGAACTTTTACTTGGCCTAAAGTCCGTTGCATCCTCTGATCCTTGCATGCTCTCCTCAATCAGACTTGATCCCGACTCAATTGCTAACTTCCTGTGCAAAGTCTTTAATAACGCACTCTTGTCTGGGCACTATCCTGGCACCTGGAAGGAAGCTATTGTCTCACTTCTCCTTAAAAAACCAACGCAGATACCTCAGAGCTGAAGAACTTTCAACCTATCTTCCTTCTCCCCGCCCCCGATCTGATGAAACATATGAAATCCCAGGACATTCTGGACAGCTCTCAGAATGGATTTCAGGCCGGTCAGAGCACTGACTCCGCCTTGTTTAGCGGCATCTGACTGTATCCGCATGCAGGTTGACCAAGGTAGATCTACAGTGCTGATTCTGCCGGACCTTTCGGCAGCATTCGATGCCATCTCGTCAGTACGCATAACCCAGCGACTGTGGGAAGCAGGAGTCACGTGGCGGGACCTGCAGCTTCTCCACACTTTTAGTACCGGTAGATCTCACACTGTCTGTTGTGGAGGCTTTAAAGCGAAGGCCTTTGGCCTTCCTTGTGGGGTCCCGCAGGGATCTTTGCTAAGCCCCACTCTTTTCAACCTTTATGTGTTCCCCTCCCCCTCATCTGGCAAAAGTGGTGTGATTGTTCGGGTTCCAGGTGCACTCCTACGCTGATGACATGCAAATCATTGCCTCCATATGTAATGACTTGCCATTGGTTGCCCAAAAGTTCAGTCTCTGCATAACGAGCATCTTACGCTAGTTGAAGGACAATTCATTAAAAATCAATGCGGACAAAACAGAGTGGCTAGTCTTTGGACCACAATACTCCATCTGGTCCACTGCCTGGTGGCCCGCAGATTGCGGTCCCCTTCCCGTTCCGGTTCTGGTCAATACCGCTAAAAACCAGGGGGTCCTCTTCGATGGGGGCCTGTTCTTCTTCTTCTTTTTTTTTTTTTTTTTTTTTTAATTCAAGTCGTTTTTATTGAAGTAGAAAACCAAAAGTAAAGACAATACAATAAGTCTTCCGTTACAGAGATGATTCGATTCAGTTACTGCTGAACAATTACAAAAACCAAATAATATAAAGTAAATTAACTCTTGCTTGCATCATCGATATACAGATATATATACAACACTCAATGTGTGGATGTGGCGATTTAGGCTCTAGTGGATGACCACAAACGTACTCTCAAATATCACAGGCCAATGTATCCAGATCACAATAATAATAATTCCTCAAGGCGGCTCATAGTGAAAGGAGGATGCGTCCAATGATTTCCAAAGCTTTCTATTAGACGTGCCCCAAGTAGATGCTTGTAGCGCCGGATTATTAGCACCTCTCAGAAATGATAACCACTCCTGCCAGATTTTGAAGTTTACCTCACTTGCACTTTTCCATTTGCATAGAACCACTTTACATGCCAATGTTAGCATTAAATCCAAAAGCTGGCGATGTTGATCATTTGATAGTTGTGGGTCAAGCGCCCCTAAAATTACATATACAAAGCCCTGTACAGGCCTTATCTTGAATACGTGGTAAATGCAGTCAAATATTTCCCCCCAGTATACTCTTAGAGAAGGACAGTTGAATAGCATGTGTGCAAGATCACCAGAACCTGACTGGCAGTTCCAACATGTAGGTGAATCCCTTAATTTACATTTGAAAAGCTTATCCGGAGTCCAAAATGCTCTGTTAATTAGCATGTATTTTGTTTGGAATAGGATGGGTGATACTTTGTGTGTAAGGGCCATCTTGTGGATCTCATCCCAGTCGAAAGTTATGCCTGTTAGATTCGGCTCAGCCTCCCATTTCGATTCCACCTTTTTGTGATTTTTCTTGGGCAAGGGCAATAATAGTTTATACACCCTCGAAACGAAGTGGCCCGCATACATAAGACGTGGGAGATGAATTATTAACCATGGTGTATATGGAGAGAAATTACGAGCAGTTATATATCGCTTTGATTTTCAAGAAGTCATAGAAATCCATCGGAGTAAGATCATACTTCCGTTGCAAGGTCGAGAACAGGAGTGGATCTTTATCGTCGTACAGATCCTTCGCCAAGTTAATGCCCTTCTTGGACCATGATTCCCAGAAGAGTCTACTGCCATTATGTTTGAGATGGGGATTTCTCCACAGAGACATAAAGGATGACTTAGGGAATGCCAACTTTGTTTTATGTGTTTGGTCGAGTCTGAGCAAAGCCCGTCTAGTATTTAGCATGATATATTTGGAGTGTGGTAAATGCGACAGGTCCATAGTAAGAAGGGTTTCAAGAGGAGCATGATCCAGTAGCGACTCCTCAATATTAACCCATATTGGTGTATAGATTGGGATTTTATCAACCACTGAGCTCCCTGTTTACAAAGAAAGGCTGTCTGATAGTTCCTGAACGAGGGGAGACCCAGGCCGCCTTTATCTTTTGCCAATTGCAGCTTCTTTAGTGATACCCTGGCTTTCTTACCCCGCCACAGGAAACTACCAAACAGTTGATCTACCTTAGCAACAAAGTTGTTAGAGAACGTCATAGGGAGCATGCTGGCCAGATAGTTAACCAACGGAGTAGACATCATTTTGAGCGTCTCCGCTCTACCCCACCAGGAGAGGAATTTTGGAGACCACCCTTCCAGCAATGTGGATATCTTTTTAAGAGTCAGATCTTCGTTTATTCTCAGTGTGAAGATCAAATCTTTATCAAAGTCTAACCCCAGATACTTAAAGCACTTAGGCTGCCATGTAAGACCGGAGTCTTCCTTTATCACCAATATTGTTCAGGAGTTTGACCTCCGTTTTGTCTTTATTGAGTTTATACCCAGAAACTCTGGAAAATTCCTCAATATCAGTCATGAGTGCAGGTATGGCCTCATCAGCTCTCTCTGACAGAACAAGCACATCGTCCGCATACGCCGTTAATTTAACCGTGCAGTCCCCAAATGGAATGCCTGCTATTTTAGGGTCATTTCTTATATGATATAAGAACGGCTCAATTGCCAATAAGAACAATGAAGGAGACAGGGGGCATCCCTGCCTCGTGCCTTGCTTTAAACAGAAGGCGGAGGAGAAAGATCCACCAGCCCTAACTCTTGCTGAAGGGCAGCAATATAGGGACATTACCAGTTTTGTGAATGATTCTCCTAAATTGAATTTATGTAGGACTGCTTCAAGGAAGGACCAGTCAACCTTTTCAAAAGCTTTTTCAGCATCTAGTGTTATTGCTGCTGTGGGTGTGCCTAGGAATTTCGCTTTTTCTAAGACATGTACCAAAATCCTTGTATTGTCACTGGACAACCTATTTTTAAGGAAGCCTGCTTGAGATGGGTGGACTAACTGGGGAAGGACCTTCTGGAGGCGAGCGGAAAGTATCATAGCCAAGATCTTACAGTCCATATTAATCAGTGAAATAGGCCTATAATTTTTCGGGAGCGACGGGTCTTTCCCATCTTTAGGAAGTACTGCAATTATTGCTTCAGCCAGTGTGCCTCTGACCTCACCAGAGTTATTTCTTGAAATAGATGTAGGAGGGGTTCGACTAATAGGGAGGGGAAGGTTTTGTAAAATTTAGCCGTAAAGCCATCAGGTCCTGGTGCTTTCGTTGTTTTCAGATTTTTAATTGCATTCTCTATCTCTAGAGCACTAATCTGGCCATTGAGACTAACCTGGTCCTCAGCAGAGAGCTGTGGGAGATCGCATTCATCTAAATACTGCTTAATCCTGTCTTCCTCCACCGTTTTATTCTTTGCATAAAGGTCTTCGTAGAATACTCTGAACATCTGTTATTTTGTCTGGGTCCGAATGTGAGGACCCTAAGGCATCTTTAATGACACTAATAGAATTCTTCTGGACCTTAAACTTCAAGTACGAGGCTAGGCTTTTGCCAGCCTTATTAGACTCTCAGAACTTAAATCTCCTTCTTTTATCAAGCCAAACTCCCGCTCTCTCGCTAACTATTTTATTGTATTCATATTTTTTATTCGCCAAAGCATAAAGAGACATATCATTCCTATCCTTTAAATGTTTACTCTCTAGGTTTAAAATTTCACTCTCCAAGGACTCCAAATTCGCATTATAATTTCTGTTCATTGCTGACCTGATTTTGATACACACTCCCCTTATGGTACTTTTTAATGCATCCCACCTAATGAGATCAGATGTGTCCCCCTCTTTGTTAATCTGCAGGTAAGAAGAGATCGCATCTTGTATTGTGGACCGGTGCTTATCATTATTTAGGATTTCATCATTCAGACGCCAAGACGTCTGACGAGAGGAGGGTTTAACATTAGCAATGGATAAGGAGATGCAAGAGTGGTCAGATATTACTCGGGGTTCTATGGTAGTAGACTCTATTCTAGGGACCCCGTTCTGTGTTATGAGGATGTAATCGATTCGGGAGTACGAATCATGTGGTGAGGAGTAAAAAGTATAGTCTCTCCCTGTGGGATTTTGAAGCCTCCATGTATCCACCAAGTGAAAGCGTTGACACAAATTGAGGAAAGCTTTATGTGATTTATTTGTTTTGAAGGGACAATGTGAGTCTCTATCTAAAGTTGCATCCATTGGAAGATTGAAATCCCCGGCCAATATGTGAACAGCATTATCCGGGATATTCTCAATGTGCCTATTCAGATCCTCCCAGAAATTGAGTTTACTGGTGTTAGGAGCATATATGTTCGTAACATAAAACTCTGTATTATCCCTACTTAGTTTGACCGTAACCCACCTCCCGTCCGCACTCGCTTCGGAGGACAGAATCTCTACCTTAGATTTCCTCGCAACAAGTACCAGAACACCATTCTTTTTGTTCACAGCCTCAGCGTCCACAATCTCATTATAAAACTTATTCCTCAGGTGGTAGAACTGCTTAGCCTCAAGCTTCGTTTCCTGAAGCAAAACAATGTCACCTCTCATTCTCTTTACATAGTCTAAAATCTTTTGTCTCGTGACAGGTTGGTTCAGACCTTTAACATTAAGAGATAATATCTTCAATTTGTCCACATTACATACTCCCAACGGAGAACTAATTGCACTATGTGACATCAGTAGGTGGGAGCCTGTTCTTTGATGTCCAGGTGAAAGGCACAGTTAGCACAGCTTCTACATCCTTAAAATTCTGAAGAGAGTACTTCCATACTTCCCTCTGGAGCTTCACCGGCCCACTATCATCGCACTAGGTTGGACTACTGCAACTCTCTGTACCTTAACATCAGCACAGGCTCCCTGAACAAGCTTCGGGTCATACAGAACTCTGTGGTAAGGCTGATACTTAACATCCCAAAGTATCAGTCAGCCAGGGAAGGAATCCAAGCCCTGCACTGGCTTCCCATCAGGAATCGCATCTCCTTCAAGGTTCTGAATTTGGTGTGCAAGGCAATGCATAGTAACGGCTCATCTTATCTTAAAATTATGTTTCAGTGGTACACTCCAGAGAGGATCTTGATATCCTCTTCTCCAAAAAAACTGGTCACTCCCAGATTTTGCAGGTCCAAGTGGGGTGGCTGCTCCTTCTCTGTGGCAGCCGCAAAACTCTGGAACTCTTTGCCCCTTCCCATCTCCAAGGTGGACTCACTTCCAGTCTTTAGGATGCTCTTTAAGACCTGGTTATTTGCCTCCTAGCAGTTTATTGGTGCTGTCACTTCTCCCTGTTCGCTTATCTCCTTGACACCAGCTGGTATAGGTGCACTTTATAAATTCTATCCTTTCCTATCCTCAACCGGATTCTGTAGCAGAAAGAGCTCTTAACATATTTGATATCAGAAGAGCATTATTGTTTTATATTGGTAGAACAAAACATTTCCGTAAAACAAAACAACTTTTTGTTGTATTTGCTCCACCTCACAAAGGAAATCTTATCTCTAAAATAGGCGTTTCCAGGTGTTTTGTTAAATGCATTCAAACATGCTATGCTAGAGCTGAAAGAACGTTATACCTCCTAGAGCGCATTCTACTTGCAAAATAGGGGCATTTATGGTCTTTTTAGGTAATATTCCTATTGCTGACCTCTTTAAAGCAGCAACGTGGTCCACACCACACATTTACTAAACACTATTGTGGATGTGTTAGCCTGCACAGAAGCCAATGTAGGTCAAGCAGTGCTAAAGACACTTTTCCAGACAACTGCAACATCTACGGGTTACTATGCCAAGCATGTGTTTCTACAGCACACATGCCTCGAACGGATTAGGGGACTTACCCATTAACCCTTTTGATGCTGATGACGAGCTCAGCTCGTCATCACCCACGGGTGTCGTGTGCTGATGAGGAGCTGAGCTCGTCATAGTGCCACTAAAATGGCATTTTCCAGCACTGGGGGGGAAAACGCCCAGCAGCCATGTGGTTAAGCAACTGTTCTTGGCATGTAGAGTTGTAGATTAACATGCGCTGTCCCACTTCCCTGTAATTGTTGCAGTTCTCTTTACTTAAATTACATATGCATAGACATCTCTTTACTACACTCACTTAATCCATTCTCACCCTCTTGCGGGAAAACAATCGAACAATGGAATCGACACCCATGCGCACTATCACTGAAAGGAGGAGTCACCTTAACTTGTGACTCGAAAGACCTTTTCAAAGAAAAACAACTTGCAAACATCCGGACCCAACACTATTTGGCAGGAGTATGCAAAGCATGTGAATCTACAGCTCTAAAAGGAAAGAAAATATGCTTATTGGGTAAGTAGCATAATCCTTATTCTGATCAACCTACCACTGATGTACACAATTCTGAAAAATTCGAACTCTGCCGAACATGAAACATTTGCAATTGACTACATATTTCTCAGCTTTGAGACCAAATATCACACGGTTGGAAGAAAACTCCTGCCCACCAATAACTTTGCAAGGAAATATAAATGGAAAATCACCTCTTTCAAAAGAGAAAAACTCTAGTACCTTATGTCTGTCCACCTAAATTGTGCAAGTCGCTACAGGAGAGATACTTCAAAACCCTTTTTGCTGTTTAACTACTTTACACACATGGAGTGCCCCAAGACTCATTTACTTTTGGAACCATGGGTCACATTCATCAACAACAAAAAAGGTTGAAAACGGGCGATTCGCAGAATCGGCCCCCTTGTGACCCGTATTTTGGCATTTGGAATGCATCAACCCAAATGCAAATTTGAAACCTAGGTAATAGCAACATTTGTGATTCCCTAAATTGCGAATGCATTTAGGCAATCACAAATTGCGATTCCCTATTTGGGATGGAACATGCCTTTCCTAAATGCGACTTCGCATTTAGTAAACGCTAATTACCATCAACTGCAAGTTGATGGTAATGTGCAAAAACTTTGAAAAAAGTACAAAAGTGCATTTTTCACAGACAAGCGGCGAACACACATGCCCTTGGCATACACATGCCCTTGGGGCATGCGTGTGCGTTACATGTGCACACATGCAAATTTCGGGGGTGCACTAAGGTGGCCTTTTGGCCCCTTGCACCCTTGAAATTGCATGCGCAAGTTGCAAGTACCTATTTGGTACTCGCAAATTGCGCATGCAATTCCCATTCATGTCTATGGGCCTCTAGGCCAATAGGAATGAATGAGAAGCTGTTCCTTAATTGAAAATCGCAATCTGCTATTCGCAATTTAGAAATCTGTAGGAAACGCTAATCTTTATGCGAAACCTACATGCATGGGCAATTGTGATTCCATAATTGCGATTCCTTAATTTTCGCAATTAAGGAATCTCAATTGCCCACCTTGATGCATGTGCCCTTATAACTCTTAATCTGAAAAAGGTGAAATGTTCTTGGCTAGCAAAACACACAGGCCTATCTCTTTGATAATGGCCTAGTGTAAAACTCTACATAGTGCTACACAATTGGACTCTTTGGTACAATTTCTTATTCATCTGGATTAATCAAGCCTTTTCGACAGTAGATTCTATGAATCTAGAACAAGAATTTTAGCAAACATCGTTTCTCTGGCAGAGGGATGTATGATCTGGCAGAGGGATGTATGATCTGGCATCACCCTAGTGGAGGAAAAAGCCTTCCATAGATTAGCTACATTAAACTCCCCCATGTTAAACCCAACCTTCAGTACTTATTAGTGGCATCGTTTCTCCCAGAGTCAAACTGCAAAGGGAGACACAGCAAAGGTGCCCCTTCTCTCCATCTTTGCCCTTGAAATGACCCTACCAAGCCCCAGGAGCAACCAATAAAAGGCATCAAATGTCGAGGTCATGAATATACATTTCCAGCCTGTGCTGAACTTCTCTTACTCATGGAAAATCCCCAGATCTCACTCTTAAATCTCCTACGAGAGTCCAACATGTAAACTTCCTGATCAGGGCATAAACTCAAATCTTCCTCTATCCAGGCTTTGCCTAAAGACTCTTTTCTAGATCGCAAATTGTAATGGAATCCCACATTTGCAGCATAGTTAAGAAATCTTTTCTCTATGTATGTTCACTCATGTTCCTCTCTAATTTAACAGAAATGCTGTACTAGTTCAAAGAAAGGACAACATATTTGCCTCAGCTTAGTCTTTTCTCTTGTTGAGGTCAACTGGATATCATCAATATGATGGTCACACAGTTAATGTTCTACACTGCTACCATTTTTCCACTTGTGTTCCCCTGACCGTCTTTCTTTCAAGAGGTAATCATATACTAAGTATTTTTCTTGGGAAAGGAAGGCACTCTAAAACATTTGAACAGAGATGCTAACAACACTCCCTACCCCAGTTGCACACATGTATTATTCTTGGGTAACCAATTTAAACTGTATTCAGCGTTACAAGCGTGCTCCTGGTGATTATTTTCTGTTCAGGATATAAAATATACAGAAATAGCTGCTCAACTTGTGATCATGTGGTAGTCCCTCACCGCTGTGCTGATTACTAGAATAGATGCCCAGGTTACTAATCCAAATTATTAATACTTCGCAAAGTTCTATAGATTAATGTTACATGATTTTTTTTTAAATGATTATATGTTGTGCAATGTTTTATACTCTTAGAGTATAACTCCTGTAACATTATTTTCATTAGTATAGATCAAGTCTATGCTTTAGTGCATGCAATGCTGCTCCATTGCGTTTCGAGGACAAAATGGTACCTTCACCGTGGGTAAACTTTGTATAATAACCATTCCTTGCTGAACCAAGTTAAAAGTTGGTGCACAGGAGATGGCTCTGATTGATGAGCGAAGAACGGGAAAATGTGAGGGTGGGGCATCGGGAGTTAAAAAATCTACCTCAGGTATGGCAGGCGTATACATCCCAAAATGGTGCATCACTTAGGTCTTAGCTACTTCTTCCATGAGGGAACATTTACTGCGGGAAACATAGCCACGTTTTACTTTTCTTGCTTTTTATAGCAATATTCTTTGTTTTTTGTATAAACATACATAGAACATGAGCTGCTGCATTCTTTAACATTGCACATTACTTAAAGCATGTATAGTAGGAAAGGAAGGAACAGGATGACTCGTGTTGGACTTCTCTTACATGGTTTGCCAAAATGGTTTCAGTACTTAGCCTTTTGCAAAGCTAGCAGCAGGTTTACTATAAAAAAGATACTAAGTTCTAGTTGGTGCCCGCGTTTTTTGATAATTGCCTTAAATAACTCTGAAAAGCGATCTCAGCATGTCGTCTTCTCTCATCTCGCTATCCAGATTTTTTTTTATTTTGCTAATGAAGTGAAAGCGGAGCAAATATTGTACCTGCAGTGCAGATTGTCATTTCTTTGTAACCAAGATCCATTCTCTATATCCTTTGTATGCTTTTTGCTTCCAGTAATTCATTTGGTGGAAGAGCAGATGCGCTAACGTCATCTGGTGTTACAAGTACAGCAGCAACTTTGGCATCAACTGTTACCTCTCCCACTAGTTTTCAGAAAAACTTTTTATCCAACACAAGTGCCACTACAAAGATGACAGCAGGTCCTGCAGGTGGCACACAAAGCAGGTAGCCCAGTTCAATTGGTTTTCAAACTTTCTTTAATATGCTTTTGTATGTGCATGCATTTTTGTTTAGTAGTTCATGGGGCTCTGGATTTTTTTATTTGACAATTTGTTTACAATGTACTTTATTTCATATGGCTTAAATTGCCACTAGCACTTCTACCAATCAAGGAAGCAGTCCTGGTAGGCTCTGTTTGTAAAGTTATTTTTTTCTGTCAATTAAAAAAAAAATTATTAAAAGGACACTATAGTTGAAGTGTTCTTCTGAAGTGACTACATCTTAGGTTGTTATTTAAAAAAATCCATCCCCTGTCTTTCTTACCGCTGCCTAGTACTTTGCTTTCATTGTTTAGCTGTTTCCTTTTTTTTTTCTTTTTGTTATGGCCTGTGTTATAGTACCTCAAATCGTTTGTGTGCTGAGGATAGTTCGGAGAAAGAAAGCGTTCCTACGGCATTGACAAACCCTGTTGCTCCAACTGTTATAAATACTACTGCTACAACCACAACTACGTCAACATCTGATGGCACAGTGTCGTCAACAACAGATTTCAGAGAGAGACGCAGGTGTGTAAAGTTACGAATGGTAGCATAAAAAAACTTGGGCTGTTGCCCTTCATTTGAACATTTCAACTTGATAATTCAATTTAATATTCATATATCCATGTGTCTATTGAATAACATGGATTTCTATCACTGAAGGCATAATTTCCTAAAAATTATAAGCAAAGTATTTGTTTTTTTGAGCTTTTAAGTAGTTTTTGCTAAGCATTTTCTATTATATCCATTTTCTGTATTCTGCTTTGTTAATTTTGCACTTTGTGGAGATTGCATGTATTTTGACTGCATTTCTCAATTCATCCCATTTCTTAATACTTATTTTTTGCCCCTCACCTTTATTTTATCTTTAAGTTCCTGAGCCCTTCTATGACCTCAGTTTGTGAAAATGTTATTTTGACATATTTTTGGGAGAACATGATCCATTTGGAGCTGTCCTATTTTGTAATGTTAGTTTTTTTATTTTCAAATTAATAGTTGTTCTTTAAACAAGATGGCTTTGTATCTCTACAACCTTTGTTTCAGTCTTTGACCACTGCATGGATTTTCTGATGGATACTTCTAAATGCAGATTCATCACTTTTTAAATCTCCTGGATGCCAGATTGGATCTAGAAAACTCTGCATTACCTCCCTCATGTCATCAGATGCCGCCATCACCCTCTGTCATGACTTGTATCCTGCCTCTGAAAGTGAGGAGATGAAACCATATGTAGGCGCCACCTCTGCTCACTATTAGTTACTCTTTTACCATGTGCTTTGACCTGGTTCTGGAGCTTAATGCCCATCTTTTCAGGTTTTGCAGATTCTTCAAAACATTTTTGAGATATTGTGCAGGGATGTCTCTCAACAAAAAACATCAGGATGTAAGCTATGCCGCACTGGCAAGAAGCATATGTTGCTCTCGGACCCGCCTTGGCCCCGTTTTGCAAACATGATTCCAAGTCATGTGACAAATGCTCCTTTATGCATACAAAGACGATCAGGAATTGGGTAGCCGAACATAAAGAGGTTGGTCCCAGTTCAAGTTGCAAGGTCGGTCTTGGTTCTGTTTGCCTGTTCCATTTGATAACAGCAGCTAAGTCCAAGAAGATGTTGAAAGGCAAGTCCAGACAAAAAACATAAGACATGAACGTGGTGTCAGTTGCTTCATCAATGCTCCCACTCTTAGGAGAAATCCCTTAGTCAGCGATCTAAGGGCCCAACACTGGCATCAACATCTGATTCTGAGCTGATTCAGTTCCTGAAGCTGATTCATCTCAAGTTCCCTGAGCCTTTGGTGATGTCACAGCAGTTTGAGACCTTCCAACGATGTCATACTGCAACTTTATAAAATGGTTCCACTGGCCTGCCAACTTATAAACTTATTTCAGTGTGTGATGAGGGGGCAGGACCTTGGAGAAGGTGTGGTGTCATGTGCAGAGATAACTATCATGCATCAATGCATTTCGGGCCCTTGACCCTTCTTCCGGGGTTTGATCTGTAAACAAAAATAAATGAAATATGTCTTCAATTACAAAAAACCCTTGTGTTTCAGGAAGCAGGAATCTTTTAGATCAAATGACTTGAGTTTCTAATGCATAATGTAAACAACACTCAATGGTATAACATAAAGGTGTCATTTCAGCTCAATGTGATGAGTGAACAAATGTTCACTTACACAGATGTGACAAAGCATAAAGAAAAAAGATGATCAGAATGAAAGCTCCAAATCTGGTGTCCTCTACAAAAGATTTGAAGCTTTCATTCTGATCATCTTTTCTTTTTTTTGTTCACCCTCATCACATCACATCACCAGGGCCCGAAATGCATCGGGCAGTTCTGCAAATGTTTTTGATGATGTGTTATTGATTGATCTATATTTGATGCAACAATTTCTAAAAGAGAAAGAAAGTAAAAGACAAAAGCTGTTAGGGTTTAATGTACACAACTGAGTTGATATTGTGATTAGTTTCAAATGTTTATTGTTTAAAAAGTGTGTTATATTCACCACCTTTGGGTGGACAAGCAAAAGTGCGCAAAGGCCAGGTGGGAACACCTAATAGTTATTTCTGATAGTTTAAACACACTAGAACAGTGTGAATGCCTTAGCAGCACACAGTGTTAGAAGGATTACCATTTATTAAAAAACAAATGTAGGAGTGCTCCCCCATCATTATACATAATAGTCATGTGCAGAGATACCTAGGAGGAACTTTGCCCCTCACCAAGATCCCCCCCATGCTCCAAAGAAAGGGGGAAAAACCCAAAAGATCGGTGAGGCCGTTGCCGATGTCCTGGGGTGTTTTCACACCCCTTAATGGACTTCTGCTGTTGTGAGTTTCAAAAGACTGGCTGGAAAGCCACTTTGCACAGTGGGTTCCAGCTTGCTTTCTCTGTCTCCATATGATTTAGGCTCTTCACTGAGAACTGTGTGAAGGGAGCCAAAATTGTGTGACACCGTTGGCATGGCTGGTTCCAAGTCTCTCAAATGTGCCTCCAGTTCCCACTGAGCCAAAGGGGCCTTCAGTTAGCCTTCCACTAGCAAGTCCTTCTCCGATGTAGACTGGTCCTGTTTGGCTTCAGCTTCATCATCTCTAGCTCCTCCTAGTGCAGTGCTGTCTGTTTCACAGGTGCTCATTACACAGTGCGATTCAGAAAAGGGGGTGTTGATGGACAGAGTATCTGAATTAAACAGAACGCTCGTACCCAGTCAACAGATCAGGGCTTGATCCATCACAGTTTTTTAGCTCACTGCACCATCCCAGCTCAGAACCTGGCTACATGCAAATTAGTCTGTCCCTGGCCCAGTGCATCATGGGAACAGGGCAGACCAAACTACCAAGCCAATTCTTTTACTGGAAAGGAAACAAGCTGCCGGGGACCGGTTTCTGGCATTACAGCCGTCTTCGGCCCGGCTTGCTTGAATCCTGATGGTGCAGTGAGCAAGGGACTCATGTCGGAGCATACCCTTCCACGCTTATGGTGGACAAAACGATTCAGAAAAGGGGGTGGTGATGGACACCATCAGGATTCAAGCAAGCCAGGGACAGACTAATTTGCATGTAGCCAGGTTCTGAGCTGGGATGGTGCAGTGAGCTAAAAAACGGTGATGGAACAAGCCCTGATCTGTTGACTGGGTAGGAGTGTTCTGTTTAATTCAGATACTCTGTCTTGTTTTCTTGACTCATTCTGCCTGCAAATTAGTGATGGACACGTGTATTGTGTGCTAGAGAAGTTATGTTGAAGAAAAGGAAATTAAAGGACTTTGATCGCTGATGGAACAGTACCACCACATCTCATAGGGACCATGGCATCATGTATAGCCATAGTACCACAAGCCAGACTCACAATGTTCCCATTACAGGAATGCTTAGCGCATAGTTGGTCTCAAACAGACAGTCTATTGTTGATCAGCTGTCAACCTTTCCACTCTCTGTAGTGGTTGAATTACAGCAGTCTTTTAAAATAACTGCCTTTCTTAGACCCAGTTCTGCAGCGGACCATAACAATGGATGCATCACTCACAGGTTGAAGAGCGCACGCACAGAAGGTGACTGTTCAGGGCCACCGGACACCCAGTCAAACTCATCTCCGTATCAATCACCTAGAGCTGCTAGCTGTTCACCTAATGCTGAAAGCGTTCCTTCCAGGCCTCAGTGGGAAAAATGGTTCTCATCAAAACAAACAACATGAATACCATGTGTTATCGGCAAAAACAGGGGGGGTGAGGTTGGTGGGGGCGTACCAGGTAACCTCAGCTATCTTAATTAGCACAGACCATCTGGAGGCTCTCCAACACAACATTCTCCTGTTAGCGGAGTACATACCGGGAGTGGAAAAATACTTTGTGGATCCTCCTCAGCAGGAAACAACAACAAGTCCACGAGTGGTAGCTCAACTCACAAGTCCTCCACCCATTCTCCCAAAGTGTACCTCCAGGTTCCGACACCCACAGTCCAAGGGCAATACACTGAATAAATTGATCGGGGATATTTGCCTACACTTTTCTACCTCTCACACTGCTTCCATTTGTGATGGGCAGACTGCGTCAGACGTCTCTGGCCCTCATTCTAGTGGCTTCCACATGAGCCAGACAACCATGGTTCACCACACTACTGGAACTCTCAGTAGTCCCACACCAAGTACTTCCCAACTGGTAGTAGCTTTTAACCCAAAACCAGGGAGCAGTAAGGCATCCAAAACCCAGATGGTAGAAGCATGTGACCTGTAGATCACATGCTTTGCATACTCCTGCCATCTCGTGTTGGGTCCAGATGTTTGCAAGTTATTTTTCTTTGAAGAAGTTTTTCCAGTCACAAGGTAGGTGATGCCTCCTTTCCGCGATAGTGCTAAGGGCATTGACTCCATTTGTTTTTTTCTTCCGCTATCAGGTTCGGACATGTATTGCTGCGCTCCGTAACCGTTTCTTCGGGTCCCCCACAGTGTGAAATCTACTCTACCTGCATTGGTATTGTTTCAAACGTGTATCCCACTTCTCCGCTTATCGTATCCGTCGAGGAAAACTTCTATTTCAATCGAAGCTCTTCGGGATGGCCATCCGGCCTAACCGCGCTGGTCCACTTCAGTCGATGGAATGGACTCTATTCAAATTCTGCCCTCAGTGCCACGCCAAGTATCCGCGCACCGACTCGCATGAAGTGTGCGACTTGTGCTCGTCTCTTGATAACAATGAACAGGACTGTGACGCGTGCAGATCGTTCCGATCAAAGAAAGTGCTCCGTGATCGTCTGGCTCGACGTTGCGAAATGCAGAGTCAAAACATTGAATACACGCAGGAAATCTAAGGGGAAGAATCCGAGCACGAATTTGGCTCTCAAGGGTCAGAGGAAGAACAAGAAGAACTTGCCTCCATTCCAGAATTGGTCTCCGAGATGGAAGAAGACTTGCCACAAGATCAACATCCCGTGAGTACCGAACGCCTCTTGACCCAAACTCCAACTCAACCGAAACAAAAGGCTTCGGTCCCACCCCCGCCTTCGGGCCACGGTTGGCACCAACAAGCTGTTTCTGATTCCCTACCCTCCGGCTCGGCACCGAAACACGTCGCTAAGCCTTCGACTTGGGATCGAGTCTACCAAAGTCTGGCATTGTGCTGAAACTTCCAGGCTGAAAACCGTTTTGGAGCTGAAATCATTGACTCAAAAACAAAGCCTCCTTCGGCACCAAAACCTTCCGCGCCGAAAAGTCATTCTACCCCGGCACCAAAATCCTGTGTGCTGAAACCTAAAACGGTTCTTCATAGCTACAAGATCTGATTTTTGACGCCCCACTACCCAAATCTGACCCAAAACAAAAGGAACTTTATATAAATCCAGATACAGGACGTGTTCTTACTGACTCAACTCAGAAATGCAAACCTGATTCAGAGGACACCCTTTAGCATATTCCGTTGAAGAGGGAGAAAGTAGGTACTAACCCCTCCTCCTCCTCCTCCTCCTTCTCTTCCACCACGTTCATCTACACCAACTTCTCCACCTTTGCAGCATTTACTATTTACACCAACTAACTCACCACCACCTGATTGGGGGGGTACAATATTTTACCAATAGGCCCATGGAAGGATCATAACACAGATTCACCTACAGATAACGACCCAGATCTTTACCCTGCAAAGCCCTCCCCTCCTGACGACAATGTAGGATATCTAGAATTACTTGCTAGAGGTGCAGAATATCATGCAGTACAGTTACACAAGGAATCTCTAGAGGATGATTTCCTATTTGAAACGCCCAGTAGCACCCAGAGGGCTAGCCACACTCTACCTATGCTTAAAGGTATTATGAGGCATGACAATGATATCTTTAAAGATCCAGTGCGTGCTCGCATTCTCACCCCCAGAATTGATTAAAAAATATAAGCCTACTCCCTCAGATCCAGTCTTTATTAAAGGGCAGTTACCACGACTCCTTGGTGGTCTCTATTGCCCGTAAACGGGTCAATTCACAGACTACAGGGGATGCACCCCCTCCAGAAAGTCAAAACTATTAGACGCCTCCGGTATACGAGTAGCCGCCCAAGCAGCAAATTATTGGCGCATTGCCAACACCCAGGCCCTTCCAGCCAGATATGTTAGGGCACACTGGGACGAAATGGAGTAGTTGCTACAACACCTCACAGATGAGCACAAAGCAAAAGCCCAGGATTTAGTTCAGGAAGGGAAGCTGATATCCAATTCCTCAATTAGATGCGCTTTAGATGCTGCAGACTCCGCAGCTAAAGAGATCAACACTAGTGTGTTATTCAGGAGACATGCATGGTTGAGGATTTCTGGTTTCAAACCTGAAGTATAACAGCCTATTTTTAAAACTCTTTTTGACAAGGAACATCTCTTTTGGCCCAAAGTAGGTAAGTGATTAGAAAAAAAGAAAAAAGACACAAAAGTAGCCATGTCTATGGGAGTTATGTAGTCTCCCTCTAAGCAGTGACTTGCCTACACTTCCCCTGATCATGTAACACCTGTCGGGGACGTCTTCTACAATTCTTCCCCATTTGGCAATCTATCACCACAGACAAATTGGTGTTAGGAATTATCCAACATGGTTATTGCCTGTAGCTTACCAACAATCTTCCAAACTTCCACCACGTTCTCACAAAATGTCACCAGAACATTTACATCTACTTCAGCAAGAGGTCCAGTCTCTCCTGTCCAAAGGAGCCATAAAACCTGTGCTGTTACAACAGCAAGGGACAGGCGTCCTTGAGACCTATTCTAGACCTCAGAGAGCTAAACCTTTACATACTTTCAGAGCATGTCACATGGTGATACTTCAACAAGTGCTCCCACTTCTACAGCAGGGCGATTTTATGTCTACTCTAGACTTAGATGCATATTTCCACATTCCATTTCATCCTGCTCAACGTAAATACCTCATATTCATGATAGCGGATCATCATTAACTATTCAAAGTGCTACCATTTGGAGTCACCACTGCTCACAGGGTATTTACCAAATGTCTGGCAGTAGTCTTGGCACATCTGAGAAGACAACACATCCATGTATTCCCATACCTGGACGACTGGCTCATCAAAGCCAGCACTTCCCAAATGTGTCTTCAACACACTCAAACTACTATTCACTTACTTTACCAACTAGGGTTGACAGTAAATCCGTTGAAGTCCCTTCTACAGCCTTCCAACCCACAAACTTATGTGGGAGCCATGATAGATGCTCAGAAAGCTCTAGCCTCTCCCAATACAGCTAGGATTCACAGTATTCAGTCCCTTCGCACTCCATTTCCGTCCAACCAATCATTACCAGCAAAAGTATTCATGCAACTGCTAGGGATGATGGCGTCTTGCATTATAATTGTACCTCACAAAAGGATTCACATGTGTCGCCTTCAAGAATGCTTAGCAAGTCAGTGGAACTACTCGCAGTGTCAGTTGACCGATCTGCTGTTTGTAGATGCCCGCACCCATCGCTCTCTGCAGTGGTGAAACCCACAAAATGTATCCAAATGGCGGCCCTTTCTCTTCCCTGTACCATAGACAGTGCTAACAACAGACGCATCGCTCACTGGTTGGGAAGCTCACCTACTAAGTCGCACAGTCCAAGGATTATGGACTCTAAAGTACAAAGACCTCCATATTTATTTTATTTTATTTTAATTTTAAAAGTTTAATATAGCGACAGCTTAACCCGTAAGTATCAGAGTGCTTTACATACACACAGTAAACAGCGGAAGGACATTACATTACATAGTAGGCCAGCAGTAAGGAAGCAAAACCACAGAAACAAAGAAATACAGCTTGGGCAATAAATATGTAGTGCAGTGGAGGAGGAGAAAGCAATAAAAGAAATGGCGAGAGTGACATAGTCCGGTCACCCACTATCCATGAATGTCCAGAGAGAGAGGAGACAACTCTGATAAAGAAGACTAGGTCAGTTGACGTTGGTCATAAAAGTATTTGTTTAGGCGACGGAGTTTCAAGGTCCATTTTGAAACAGGAGAAGAAGGGGTTGCATCTGAGGACTCCAGGGAGAGCGTTCCATATCCTGGGAGCGTTGCCCGAGAACGATCGGTATTGGGTGACTTTCTTTTTCAATTTCGGAGGAATAAGGAGTGAATTGGAGCTTCTTAGTGATCTGGATTGACCTAAGCTACTCAGTTTATTATTTAAGTAGTTGGGGTCAGGAGAGCGAAGGGTTTTGTGAGTGATGCAGGCCAATTTATAGATACATCTCCCTTCCATGGGAAGCCAATTTAGGCAGTTGAGAGCTGGAGTGATGTGTTCAAATCTATTAACTCCAGATACGAATTGAGCGGACATTTTCAGCACTGCTCTTAGAGGGGCTAGGTGAGCTTTCGGTGACCCTGTAAGGATGGCGTTCCCGTAGTCTATTTTAGAGAGAACTAGGGATTGGACTACTGTCTTCAGGTCATCGTGGGGTAGAAAAGGTTTCAGTTTCTTCAGGTGTTTGAGAGCACTTTTTGCAGAGTTTTTGATGTGAGCCTCCATTGACAAATTCTTGTCAAGGGTGATGCCTAGAGACTATACTGAGTAAGGGGGCAGTTTAGGGCTACCAGATTCTTGAGCCACTCTTGGTTTGGACAATGGTTTCTTTTTGGAGAGAATAAGATTAGTTCCGTTTTGTCTGTGTTGAGCTTTAAGTGGTTAATGTAGAACCAAGTTTGGATCTCGGTTAGGGTGGTATTGAGGAGTTGGATGACGCTGG
Source organism: Lissotriton vulgaris (assembly GCF_964263255.1). Classification (NCBI taxonomy): domain Eukaryota; kingdom Metazoa; phylum Chordata; class Amphibia; order Caudata; family Salamandridae; genus Lissotriton; species Lissotriton vulgaris. The sequence continues at coordinate 367,803 of NW_028249106.1, forward strand.
GAGACTTGATCCTGAATTAGATTTGGGTGTCGTCCGCGTAAAGGTGGTAGTTCACTCCGGCTTTTTTCAATATGATGGGAGGGGCTCCATGAAGAGATTGAAGGACGGGGAGAGAATAGAGCCTTGCGGGACCCCAATTGTGACTTTAGTTGGCTTTGAGAGACAGGAGTTAATTTTAATTTGTTGCGAGCGGTGTTGAAGGAAGGAGGTGAACCATTTTAGTACTGTTCCATTAATGCTGGACTGTTTCGGCAGGGTCTCCAAGAGGGCTGGATGGTTTACTGTGTCGAATGCCACAGATAGGTTAATAAGGATGAGTAGGCAGGCATCACCTTCGTCTAGGGCCTTGTGAAATGTCGTCTGCGACGTTGAGCATAGCAGTTTCCGTGTTACAGCCTTTTCTGAAACCATATTGAAAGGCATCAAAGAGGTTGAACTCATCAATGTGCTTATTGAGTTGGAGGAGAACACATTTCTTCAATGTTTTTGCAAGGAATGGGAGGTTAGAGATAGGTCTGAGGTTGTTAAGATCATTAGGGTCAGCCCCAGGTTTCTTGAGAATGGGTGTGATTTGTCCTCGTTGAAGGGAGTCTGGGACACAGCCCGAGGTGAGAGCGGCGTTAATGATTATTGTCCACAAATGGGAAATGGCGTGGGTGAGTTATTTTATGATTGTGGAAGGGAGGGGGTCCATGTTGTGGGAGGAAGGTTTTAGGTTGGAAATTATATTGAAGACCTCGTTTACCAACATTAGCTCAAAGTCGGACCAATGGGCATTGTTTTTTAGCTGGAGATAGGTCTGATTGTCCTTGTTAAGAGCTCTTTCCGAGTGGTCCTGGGAGGTTGAAGGGGGGGCAGGTTAAGGGGGAAGGAGGGTTAGCAGTTTGTTAGAAGGATTGATCAATTTTAGAAACTTTATTGGTGAAGAAGGTGGCAATTTCTTCACATCGCTCATTGGTCTCTTCGATTTCTTGAGGAAGTGCAGTTAGTTTGGCTTTTAACAATGTTGAAGAGTTCTCGCGGTCTATTTTTCGATAGATCAAGTTGGCTGCAGAAAAAAAATGCCTTTTCACTGAAGATGTGTTTTTTGTATGACCGTTGAGCAAATCTAAGATGTGTTAGGTGCAGGGACGAGGGGTTTTGTCTCCAGGACCTTTCAGTTTGTCTGAGTTGGCGCCGTTAATCATTCAGCTCCACGTTAAACCAGGGTTTTAATTTGGTTCTCCTCAGTTGTTTGAGTTTGAGAGGAGCTACTTGGTCTAAGACCTCTGTCATTCTTTTTTTTTTTTTTTTAAACATTTTTATTGCAGACGCTCAAATGGGAATAAATCCACATTAACATACAGGTTTCAAAGTACGCATAAGTACACTTCAAAGTAAATCCAAGGAGTCCTCCGCTCTGTCCTAGGACGGTCAACGAAAAAACAAAAACAATCTGGCGATATCAATGTCCATCTCTCCATATACCAACAACTTAATTGAGGAGGCACTCATGTTATCCATTCAAGCGACTGCTTTTTTGTTAATTCCCCCTCCCCCACCCCCTTCCCCTAGAACAAACATCATAGTGTGTATGCAAAAATCAGCCTAACATGACCTCTGTCATTCTTGAGTGAGAAGTGAGGCCATCAGCCGTCCATGATGAGGGATGGAGTTGAAGATGGGGATGAATCTTGGCTTTAAGTTCGGATAGAGGTATTTCTTTGATGTTTCTGGTTAAGATTTTAGGTGTGACAACACAAATAGGTTGGAGGCTGGCAAGTGTGTCTATCTTGAACATAATGAGGTGGTGGTCGGACTAGTCAATGGGAGTAATCTCTCTCAAGGAGATCAGAACGTTATTTGTTATGATTGCATCTATTGTTGCACCTTTGATGTGAGTTGGTTTATTGCAAAGTTGCTTGAGGTTATATATTTCCAGAAGGTTGGAAAGGTTCCGGACAGTGGAGTCTTCTGGGTCATTCCAGTGGATATTGAGGTCACCCAAGAACACGTCTTTCGTGTCTGTCAAGGAGAATCGTGTTATTAGGTCTGTTAGTTCTTCGGGGAAAAGGGTACGCTTTCCAGGAGGATGGTAGATGTGGAATTTGATGGGTGGGGTGCCCTTGGTGGTGAGTTTGAAGCCTAGGTATTCAAACGATAGGTATTCTGCAGGTTTGATTTTGGTAATCTGTATTCCATCGCTATGAATGATGGCTAGTCCCCCCGTTTTGATCAGCCTGTCTTGTCTGAAGAGGTTGTACCCTGGAGGGGTGAGAATGTCAAGAATGGGGGTGGAGTGGGTATTGAGCCAGGATTCTGTGAGGAAGGCGATGTTGATTTCTTCAGCGAGCAGAGTTTCAGCAATGTCAGTAGCGTGTTGTACTGCTGATCTGCAGATCTGAAAGAGACACGTTAGTGATAGATTCCTTACCTTAGAATATCCCCAGGCGTCTGACTGGATCTGGAAACTTTTGCGTAGCAATACCCTTGCGCGTTGGTAGGCGTCGTTCTTGGCTCCGTGTCCGTCGTCTGCGTCGTTAGCGCCGGAATTACGTCATCGGAGTACTTAGACGCCGCCCTCGCGCGCTGACGTCAGTTCTTCTTTTTTCCGCGCCAGCTAGCGCAGATCCGGAGAAGCCCTACCCCTTAGTGACTTTTTGACTGAACTTTTTTGATCTTTTGATCTGTTTTTTCTCGAGTCGTTTGAATCCTATGGTGCCGGTAGGGATGCCCGGGTTCAAACCCTGCTCTAAGTGCAGCCGACTGATGTCGGTTAACGACCCCCATCGCCGATGCCTCCAGTGTCTAGGCCTCGACCACGACGACCGAACCTGCTCCGACTGCCGGGCCCTGGCGTCTAAGGCTAGGCGGGAGCGGTCCCGCAAGCGACTTGAGCTCCGGTAGTCGGCCCCGCGCCGTTCAAGGTCTCGGTCCCACAGGAGGTCGAGGGACCGTCACGGGGTCGGAGCCCTCGTAGCTCCGAGAGTCGGCATCGGTCGTCGGGATCATGATCCTCAGGTAAGAGGTCGGAAAGGCGTCATCGCTCTTCCGACCCAACCCGACGCTCGCACGACGCGGCCGGGGCTCGGGTGACACCACCCATTCAGCTCCGACGGAGTCGCGGGCGTCACATCCTGCCCCACACCTTCCGGTCCCTGGGCACGATGCAACGCCAGAGGATGTTGAGTGGTACTTCATGGCCATGAGGTCCCTCCCTCTTACGCCGGGTTCCGCGGCGCCTTCGGGCCCAGCGGTCCCGGCTGGGGGGCCTAGCGGGTCGGGTGCTTTGGCTTCGACGCCGCCGGGTGCTTTGGCTCCGACGCCGCCGGGTGCTTCGGCCCAGACGCCGCCGGTGACTTCGGTCCCGGAGCCACAGGCCCCCCCTGGATCCGCTTCCGTATCCGGGTCGTCGCCGGTCGACCTCACCGACGCTGGCCCCTAGGGTGTCACCACCCGGCGCCGCCTCCGGGTGACGCCGTCCCCAATCCTACCCTCGATTCGGTTCCGGCGCCACTCTCAACGTCATTCGGAGATTTTTATTTCCACGAACCGGCCCCATCCTTTGAACCTGAATATCAGGTGATGGGTGACGAAGGGGATTGGGAGGGGTCTGTGGACCCTCTGGCACAGGAGTGCCAGTCTCAACAGGACTGGACATGTGAGCTTGGGGATGCCAGTGGACTGGACACTTCGCCAGACACTGGTTTTGTCTTCCCTCCAACCGTGGCTACGGAGGAGGGGGCTGCCTACAGTGTAGTGTTGACGCGGGCGGCCAAAGCCTTGAGCCTGGAGCTCCCCGTCGCGGCCGTGAGGACAAACCTCCTCACTGAGGTCCTTAAACCGCAGTCCAGCTCAGCTGAGCCTCTGCTGCTGTTTAATGAGGCCTTGTGTGACGTTCTTTTGGGCACCTGGTCCAGGCCCGCTACAGGTCCGCCTGTGGATAGGAACGTAGCCAGATGCTACTGCCCGGCTCCGGGCGACCCTTGCTTCTTGTCCACCCACCCCACCCCCGAGAGCCTGGTTATCGCGGCCTCTACTTCCCAGACCGCATTCCCGACTGCTCCACCCGATCGGGAATCCAAGAGGTATGAACAGTTCGGTAAGAAGGTGTTCTCGTCCCTGTGTTTGGGACTGCGGTCAGTCAATACCGCCTGTCTCTTGGGCCGCTACACCCTCACTCTGTGGGACACAGTCGCAGACGTGCTGCCACAATGCTCGGAGGAGGTCCGGGCTAAACTCGCCCAAGCCCTTGCGGAGGGTCGAGATGCGGCACGCTACTCCATCCGGTGTTGGCTGGATACCACGGACTCACTGGGCAGAGCGATGGCAACGACGGTGGCTGTTCGACGCCACGCCTGGTTGAGGACCGCCAACTTTTCGGCTGATATCCAGGCCACACTTCTGGACATGCCGTTTGATGTCAGTCGCCTCTTTGGCGACAAGGCAGACTATGCGCTTGAGCGTTTTCAGGACTCCAGGGCTACGGCCAAGTCCTTGGGCCTCTCGGCCCCACGCCAGCAAGCTGGTGCCTTTCGCTCCTTTCGTGGCCAAGGAAGGGGCGCTCCCACACGTGCCGCCAGCCACGCGCTGCAGACTAATACACAGCGCGGTGGCGGCCGTGGAAACCGCCGTGGTGACGATTGGGGACAACGGCGCGGCCAGTCCACACCTTCTCCTTCAGCATCTGCCTCAAACCCCTCTTAATCCGCGCTTTCAAGCCCATGTGACGCCAGTGGGGGGCAGGGTTCGCCATCACCACTACCACTGGCGCAGTGTCACGTCGGACGTGTGTGTGCTGCAAATCGTCCGAAGGGGCTACTCCCTCCCCTTCGAGACGACCCCTCCAGCCATGCCACCGCAATTCCACCGCGTGTCGGGGGATCATTTGCAACTTCTGCAAGAGGAAGTTACGGTCCTCTTGGCCAAGGGGGCCATCGAGCGCGTTCCTGGGCCGGAAGTAGGGTGTGGTTGTTACTCCCACTAATTTCTGCTACCCAAGAAGGGCAAAGGGGGCCTATGCCCTATCTTGGACCTACGGAACGTCAACGGCTTCCTCCGGGAGGAGAAGTTCAAAATGCTGACATTGGCTCAGGTGTTAGCTGCACTGGACCCAGGAGACTGGATGGTAGCGTTGGACTTGCAGGACACCTATTTCCACATCCCCGTCCTGTCGGCCCACCGGCGCTACCTGCGGTTCACGGTAGGCCTCGAGCACTTTCAGTTTACCGTGGTCCCCTTCGGCCTTACCAGCGCCCCACAGGTGTTCACGAAAGTGATGGCGGTGGTCACAGCTTATCTGCGCAGGTTAGGGGTTTCAGTCTTCCCCTACCTCAACGACTGGTTGTTAAAGGCGGGCTCGCCCCAGACAGTCGTCAGCCACCTTCAGACAACGGCAGATCTCCTGCACCAGCTGGGGTTTTCCATCAATGTGCCGAAGTCACACCTGTGCCCCTCTCAGAAGCTCCTCTTCATCGGAGCGGTCCTCGACTCGGTGCGGTTTCGGGTTTATCCTCCCGAACAGCGAGTCCGGGATATTCAGGCTCTCATTCCACTCTTTCTGCCTTTATCCCGGGTCTGGGTCAGGTTGACGCTGCGGCTTCTGGGGCTGATGGCCTCCTGCATCCTTCTGGTGCATCACTCCAGGTGACTGATGCGGGCTCTGCAGTGGGACCTGAAGTTTCAGTGGGCCAGCATCAGGGCAACCTGTCCGACCATGTCATGATCTCAGAGGGCATTGTGAGACAGCTGCAGTGGTGGCTCACGGACCGCGATTGGGTCCGAGGCAGATCCCTCTCCCTTCCCCAATCGGAGCACGTAGTTGTGACGGACGCGTCCCTTCAGGGCTGGGGAGGCCACATGGGAGAGGCGGAGATCAGAGGCCTCTGGTCTCCGGCGGAGTCACTGCTCCATATCAACCTTCTGGAGCTGCGGGCGATTTGTCTAGCACTGAAGGCATTCCTCCCCTCTGTCCGGGGGAGTGTAGTGCAGGTGTTCACAGACAACACCACCACCATGTGGTACTGCAACAAACAGGGTGGGGTAGGGTGGTGGACCCTGTGCCAGGAGGCTCCACACCTCTGGCAGTGGCTGGAATATCAGGGTGTGACTCTGGTGGTTCAACACCTGGCAGGTTCTCCGAACTCCAGGGTGGACGATCTCGCCGGCGGTGTATGATGGATCACGAATGGCGTCTGAACTCGAATGTGGCGCAAGGCCTCTTTCTGCAATGCGCAATGTCATCAGTTCTGCGCGTTGGAATTTCCAAGGCGGCACTCGATCTGAGACGCTTTTTGTCGCGAGTGGAGTTGCGGTCTGTTGTATGCCTTTCGCCTATACCACTTTTGCCCAGAGTGCTAAAGAAGATCAAGCGCGACCGGGCCCAAGTTATCCTTGTGGCTCCGGACTGGGTGCGAAGGTACTGGTATCACGAGCTACTCAGTATGTCAGTCGATCCCTCGGTTCGTCTGCCTCTTCTGGAGGACCTTCTGTCACAGCAGCAGGGGACGGTCCTCCACCCGAACCTGTCCAGTCTCCACCTCCATGCTTGGAGATTGAGCGGCGACAGTTGAGGCCATTTGACTTGCCTCCTGAAGTCTGTAATGTCCTTCTGGCAGCCAGGCGTCCCTCCACAAAGTCGGTATACGCCTGCAGGTGCACAGATTTGTGGTATGGTGCACAACAAAGGCTGTGGATCCTCTCAATGCCCCTCTTTCTGAGGTTCTCCTCTTCCTTCTTTCTCTTGCCCAGCAGGGCTCTGCTCTGGGCACTATCAAGGGCTACCTTTCTGCCCTTTCAGCCTTCTTAAGGCTACCTGATCAGCCTTCTTTGTTCAAGTCCCCCACTGTAAACAGATTCCTAAAGGGCATCACTCATATGTTCAAAAAACAACAGGTGTGGAGGGTCAAAGGGAATGTTTAACGACCTGTCTACTCACTCCCCAGATACAGTAGAAAATACACAAAAGAGTAGATCAGGTCTAAAGTTGGTGTGTGTCTGGACATGTGACTGCGAACCAATAGGATGCAGATGCAGATAAGACAAAATACTGAATAGTCACACAGGTTTGAATAAATCCCATCAGACCACCCAGTTGGTGGAATTTCATCATGTGGGAGTTGATGATTATTCAAAACCACTCCTGACCATATTAGTGTCAGAATAACATAGATAGTATATGTCAATCGTTCCTCTACGTTGGTAGTGTTCATCAAGTGCAGTGCTCAAAATAATAATGGTGACTAAAATAGATCACTTAGACTCCAAGAATGTTCAAATAGAGATCTAGGTATCACTGAATTTAAAAATACGCCGAGTAGTTGCAACAATTACTACTCTGATGGCGTTTAGTGAGGTGGTCGACATGTTTCAGCCTGTGGGGGTACTACCCCGGCTTTCTTCAGGACCTATCAAACAGAGATACTACTACAACTAACATTATTTAAATGAGAGGAACAGTAAGGAGATTGCGCTCGTAAGAGGCCACATATCTACCAGAACTTTTTGCTCTCCATTCTTCGCTGGAGGGAGGGAGACAACACTTCTTCCTATCAAAGGATAAAAGATAGTACAACAAAGACAGGATGATGTCACCTGCATGAATCCACACGAATACACAGCCACAGCACAAAACAACACACCTGCGTGAACAGTTTATATTCCGCATTAATGAAAAAACAAAGCATAGTAGCTACATCACTTAGAGGCATTTCCTCATAGTGATACTCACCCAGCTTTGTGTGGGTGATGACCTCACCTCACCCGGCAACCGCTCGGGAGAATGAGGCCCCGCTCTGTAGTGTAGGAAAAAGGGGTAATAAGTGCACATCATCTTATATGCCCAGCCAAAAGTACTCTACACAAAAACCCAACAATCGTGTGATAGAAACCCAATAATCTGACCACTAAGTTGTCTACACAGAGGTTAGCAGTGAAACAATAACGGCTCCAAATGCCAGAAGTATATAGGTATAGCAAGTTGGCCACAGAGGCACTAATTAAATGCATCTGGAATGCTGCTACTCAAACCCAGCGAGAGTACTTGCATGTAGCATACATATTCAGATAAAATAATGATGTGTGATCCAGACAAAAAATATTATTAAGCGTTTGTAGGCAAAGTTAGTGGAGAGCAATATTGGTCTAGATCAACTCTTCAGTTACAATACAAGTCAAATGCCCCTTAATAGGAAGCCTGGTTGTAAGAGTATGGAGGCATTAAATGCCGGTGCCAATTACAGTAACTAACTAGTAAGTACACTGGCAGTGCAACAATCAAGTGCTGCTTCTCCTTACCTGTCCGTCGGTGCCTCTTGTGTTTCACGAGCGGAAGTGGAGGTGTTTCACACTCCGCCCGTCCTCCTGATAAAAGGTGAATGTCAGGTTGATTAGTCACACGTGGACTAATCACGCGCCTACACGCCAAAATGGCGGGACCCAGCTCACTGGTATCTTTCCAGCGGGAAAAGAGTGTAGAGTACTTTTGGCTGGGCATATAAGATGATGTGCACTTATTACCCCTTTTTCCTACACTACAGAGCGGGGCCTCATTCTCCCGAGCGGTTGCCGGGTGAGGTGAGGTCATCACCCACACAAAGCTGGGTGAGTATCACTATGAGGAAATGCCTCTAAGTGATGTAGCTACTATGCCTTGTTTTTTCATTAATGCGGAATATAAACTGTTCACGCAGGTGTGTTGTTTTGTGCTGTGGCTGTGTATTCGTGTGGATTCATGCAGGTGACATCATCCTGTCTTTGTTGTACTATCTTTTATCCTTTGATAGGAAGAAGTCTTGTCTCCCTCCCTCCAGCGAAGAATGGAGAGCAAAAAGTTCTGGTAGATATGTGGCCTCTTACGAGCGCAATCTCCTTACTGTTCCTCTCATTTAAATAATGTTAGTTGTAGTAGTATCTCTGTTTGATAGGTCCTGAAGAAAGCCGGGGTAGTACCCCCACAGGCTGAAACATGTCGACCACCTCACTAAACGCCATCAGAGTAGTAATTGTTGCAACTACTCGGCGTATTTTTAAATTCAGTGATACCTAGATCTCTATTTGAACATTCTTGGAGTCTAAGTGATCTATTTTAGTCACCATTATTATTTTGAGCACTGCACTTGATGAACACTACCAACGTAGAGGAACGATTGACATATACTATCTATGTTATTCTGACACTAATATGGTCAGGAGTGGTTTTGAATAATCATCAACTCCCACATGATGAAATTCCACCAACTGGGTGGTCTGATGGGATTTATTCAAACCTGTGTGACTATTCAGTCTTTTGTCTTATCTGCATCTGCATCCTATTGGTTCGCAGTCACATGTCCAGACACACACCAACTTTATCACTCATATGTTCCCTCCTGTTCCTTTTGTGATGCCCCAGTGGGACTTGAACCTGGGTCTCACTTACTTGATGTGCGCTCCCTTTGAGCCGCTTCATAATTGTCCTCTACATCTTCTTACCCTTAAGACTGCTTTTCTGGTTGCCTTCACATCTGCCAGGAGAGTGAGTGACCTCCAGACTCTTTCCTCTAAACCTCCTTTCCTTTCTGTCCATCCGGACAAGGTTGTGTTGCGGACAAAACCCTCTTTCCTGCCCAAGGTAGTCACAGCCTTCCACATCGGGCAGTCCATCACTGTGCCCACCTTCTTTCCGCCTCCGCATCCCTCGAAAGAGGAAGAGAGGCTCCACGTCTGGACCCAAAACGTAAGCTCGCTAACTATCTGGATCGCACACGCCAGTTCCGGGCGGATGACCAACTCTTTGTTGGTTACGTGGGCGCTAAGAAAGGACGGGCGGTGCACAAACGGACCATCTCTCGGTGGATCGTGTTGTGCATCCAGGCCTGTTACTCCTTGGCTAAGAAGGAACCTCCTGTTGGGCTGAGGGCCCACTCCACTGGGGCCACGGCGACTACCACTGCCCTGGGCCGAGGAGTCCCCTTGCAGGACATTTGTCAGGCAGCAGCTACATGGGCCTCGCTGCACACGTTCGCAAGACACTACTGCCTGGACAGCCAAGTCCGGAGGGATGGCTTCTTTGGCCGTTCCGTCCTTCAGGACTTTCTGGTGTGATATTGGTTTGCAGACCCACCACCGGGGTTGGTATTGCTGGGGTATCTATTCTAAGGTAAGGAATCTAATACTAACCTGTTTCTCTCAGATACACAAGTTACTACTTGTGTAACGATATATCTGTAAGAGACATTAGTTAGTGATAGATTCCTTACCGACCCACCCATCCTCCCCGTTCTGCGAACCGATATCTAGGGTTAAGGTCATCCCCTTTCAGGGCCCTAGTTTCATGGCACCAGTGTTGGGTCCATCATGGCTCTGCGTATCTGGCGTGGAAAAGCTGTGTATCTGAACTGACGTCAGCGCGCAAGGGCGGCGTCTAAGTACTCCGAAGATGTCATTCCGGCGCTAACGCCGACGACGGACGCGGAGCCGCGGACGACGCCTACCGACGCGCAGGGGTATTGCTACGCAAAAGTTTCTGGATCCAGTCTGACGCCTGGGGATATTCTAAGGTATGGAATCTATCAGTAACTAATGTCTCTTACAGATATATCGTTACACAAGTAGTAACTTGTGCTTTAGGAGCATGCAAGAGAGAGGACGGGGAGCCTCGATAATGGGAGGAGTTCGGTGGATAGAGGTGTATTGAGCAGGGGGTCTAGGCGAGTGGACAGTATTCGCGATTCTGTTAGTGCTGATAATAACAAGGATGTGGACTGGGGCTGACTTCTGGTCCAACGCGAGGTGAGGGCCGTAGCGTTCAATAGGTTTTTGTACCGAAAATGGTTGGCTATCCCTGTTGCGACTGGGGGCCTGCCTTGATGATTGGCTGGAGGCTTGAGGGGTGCTCTTTGGGGCTATGTGAGATGTATTGAGTGAAGTAGGAGCACAACAACTCTGGGGAGGGAGCACAGAGGCTTGGCCCTGTTGAGAAGGTCTTGTTGTAAGTAAAGCAGATCAGCAGCAAGGGAGGTAATTTTCGGCTCTATTCTGTTCAGTTGCTGTGCTATAGAGCTGAGGACGTTTAAGGTTTTAGGCAAGGGTCGAGGACAACTGGGGTCTATGGAGGGAGGTTGAGCAGGGGTGCAGGGTTGGATGGAGTCCATGGGATTAGGAGAGGGAGGAGGTTGTTTGCGGGGAGTCGGTATTGTAATGTTCCTATTCGAGGAGTTCGGTGTAGGAGAGGTGGGACTGGTGTCCAAGTGAAGAGGGAGAGAAATTCTGGGACGGACGTCAGGATTCCTGGCATTGTCAGCAAGATTGGCGGTGGAGGCAGGTTGTGAGTGTGGGAGTGCGACATATGAGAGGGGGAGAATGCAGTGGTAGGAGGGTGGAGAGAGACCACAGGATTGGAAATGAAGTTTGGCAGGGGGGAAGTAAGGGTCAGAGGAACAGGAACAGTGTAGGTGGTGGGGGAAGAATTTGAGGGAGGGTTCAGATTATCTGGGTGAGAGAGGGGAGGGTCTGTGAGGTCCTTCGGACTAGGAGAGAGGAGAGGTTGGACGCAGAGTGCCGGATTAGTGATGTTCCCAATCGAGGAGTTCAGAGGAGGAGAGGTGGGACTAGAGTCTAGGTGAGGAGGAGGAGAAATTAAAGAAAGGCTATCTGAGTTCCGGGGCGTGTCCGAGAGGATAGAGGCGGGTTGTGTATGTGGGGGTGTGACAACGGAGGGGGATGGTGCAGTTGTAGAAGGGAGGGTAGAGACTACTGGATTGGAAATGTCGTAAGACCAGGGGGAAGTAAGGGTCGTGGGAAAAAGGTCTGTGTAGGTGGTAGAGGAAGGTTGTGGGGGAGGGTTCAGAGTCTCTGGGGTGGGGAAGGAAGTGACTGTGGGGATAACAGTCGCAGGCGGGCTGAGGTTAGAGACCAAGCTGTTAAGATTGGCCTTGGGGGGGATTGTTAGTTGTGAGTTTGATGCTCCTGGAGGGATTAGTAGATGTGAGAATGGTGGGAGTTTGGCGACAGAGAGTGAGAATAGGGGTAGTGTGATTGCAGTGAGTGTTTTGTCCTGGGCACTGAGAAATGAGTTCAAATATTTGATGGGCAGCAAATTATTTGATGGGCAGCAAATATTCGCAAACTATCAAATGAGTTTCTCCTTGATCGGTTTCTCATTTGATATTGAAACTCAAATTTTAAACATTCTGTAAAGTTGCTAACGGAAAATTCTCTAGGAACAAATTAAGACCTGCGTTATAGTGGTCATCCGACAATAAAAGGTCCAGATCGTTAAGATATCATAATAAGACCCCAGCAGCCTGCATCTGTCTGTTTCCCGTACCCAACGGTAAACAGTTCTACATATAATTCCTGTGACAGAAAGTTTCTCATTTTATGGTGTTCTCATTTCTTTAGAAATGTATTTGTAAATTGTAGACAGAATATATATATATATACACACACACACACACACACACACACACACACACACACACACACACACACACACACACACACACACACACACACACACACACACACACACACACACACACACACACACACACACACACACACACACACACACACACACACACACACACACACACACACACACACACACACACACACACACACACACACACACACACACACACACACACACACGTTCTGTCTCTTGTGCATTTTGAACAAGTCACTCTGTGCCTTGTTCCTACCGATACCCTGGGTAGTGGGGTATCTTACCCTGAGTGGCACCAATTAGACATTTTTGGTGTTCAGGACACCCATTTTAAGTAAAATTATCCAATTTGTACAAGTGTCTGATAATACCTCCTTTTGAAGTGCAACAGTATTTCCACCACTACCATGTGTGGCTTTCTATAGCGCTCAGTAGGTCCACACCAAAAGCTGCATCTCAACTTTAGTCTCCTCACTAAGAGCCCTGGGGAAATCAGCATCCAAATCCCAAAGAACTCAACCCAGCGATTTTGCTCCTGAAGTCATAGTTTGGTTATTTACAATTACCACCAGACTGTATGAATATCCTAAAGGAGGCTAGGAAACCTACTACTAGAGCATGTTATGCAGCAAAGTGGAAACGATTTGTTATATACTATAACAATATCAATCCCCTTGATGCTTCAGTGCAAAACATCATATGTTATCTCTTACTCTTAAAGCAATCTGGATTAGCATACAACGCCATTCGATAGCAGTAGCTGCATACTTAAAAAACAGACCGCACTTATCTCTGTTCAGATCCAGTGATTAAAGCCTTTATGGAAGTACTAAAAAGATTAATACCAGCAAGAGCTCCACCTGCAACAGTATGGAACTTGAACATAACCCTTACTAGGCTAATGGGTCCACCTTTTGAACCAATGCACAAGTATCAACTCTTGGAAGTTTGCTTTTCTTATTGCAATTGCTTCCTTAAGGAGAGTTAGTGAACTCCAGGCACTAACTAAACAAGAGCCTTTCTTTCAACTTCACAAAGACAAAGTGGTTCTTTGAACCAATCCCAAATTTCGTCCTAAATTGTTTCTTCTTTTCACATCAGTCAGTTTAGTTAACCGTGCTCTTTCCTGATTCTGTTGCAGAACAAGCTCTACACACACTAGATGTTAGAAGAGCTCTACTATATTATGTGGAAGGAGCAAAAGATTTTAGTAAAACATTACAGCTCTTTGTTAATTTTTCGCCACCACTCAAAGGCAATCCTATTTCTAAATCCAGCATTGCAAATTGGATCGTGAAATGCATCCAAACATGTTAAGTAAAAGTGAAAAGAACCTTGACAATACCCCCTAGAGCACATTCCATCCTTAAAATAGTGGTTACTGTGTCTTTCTTAGGGAATATTCCCCTAGCTGACATCTGTAAGGCAGCTACATGGACTGCACTGCACACATTCACCAAACACTATTGTGTAGATGTGTTAGCGAGGCAACAAGCTAATGTAGGCCAGGCAGTTCTTAAGTGACTTTTTCAAAAAACTGCAACAGCTACAGGTTAGCCACCGCTTTGGGAGTTTACTGTTGTATAGTCTGTGCAAAGTTTGTGATCTAAAGCTTGTATGCCTTGAATGTATAATGTAACTTACCCAGTAAGCATCTGTTCTTGGCATGTAGAGCTGTAGATTCACATGCGCCCACCCGCCTCCCCAGGTACCTATACCTGTTGCATTTTTTTACTTTACATACATACACATGGACATCTCTATTCTACCTTTACTAACTCCATTCTCACCCTCTGTGGGAACACAATCTAACAATTGAATTGATGCCCATGCGCACTATCGCCGAAAGGAGGAGTCACCTACCTTGTGACTGGATAGACTTCTTCGAAGAAAAACAACTTTTAAACATCCGGACCCAACACTAGATGGCAGGAGTATGCAAAGCATGTGAATCTACAGCTCTACGTGCCAAGAACATATACTTACTGGGTAAGTAACATTATCCTTCTCAATCTTGCTATCTGGCTCCTGAGGTCGTAGAATTCAGATTGTTAAACTTACCTCAACTGTGGGTGGATATCCGCAAAGCAGGTCTTGTCTGGAATGAGCTCCCTTTGGCCCTTCGAAGGGTGTCGGACCCTGTTGCTTTCAAGAAGAAATTAAAAACTATGCTTTTCTGAGGCCTTTTCTCTTTTCGTCTCTTCTTTAGATGGTTATGTGATGGGCTCTCTTTGGAATTAGCGCCAGGATACTTTGAGTAGCTGCGCGCTTTGCAAATTTAGTATAACATAACCTATTCTTAAAGAGGCAAGAAGACCCATTAGTAAAGCCTGCTATGTGGCAAACTGGAAACGCGTTGTACACTATTGCCATTCAATACATATTAACGCATTAACAGCAACTTCAAAAGGCATTGTTTGTTATCTTCTACGTTTACAAACGTCTGGGTTAGCTTTCACTTCATAATTCTCTACACCTAGCAGCAGTAGCAGCATATCTCCAAAATACAGAACAAACAACTATATTCAGAATTCCTGTAATTTAAACTTTTGTTGAGGGCCTCAAGAGTTATGTCGCCTAGGGTCCCTCCAACCCCTGCTTGGAATTTCAACATTGTATTAACAAGGTTAATGGGTCCACCATTGTTTTGAACTTCTTTGCACATGCCCTCTTCAATTTCTCTAGTGGAAAATTATGTTTGAGGCACATGAGCTGCAAGTCTCACACTGCATTAGATCGCCATCTGGTGTTGGGCTTGGATGCTTGCAGGTTGTTGTTGTCTTGGAAGAAGTCTTTGTAGTCACGAGATAGGTGATTTATCCCTTGGACGATAGTGGGCATGGGCATCGACTCCATCCTTAGATTGTTTTTTATCCGCCATTGGGTTCGAATGTAACTTTTCTGCTCTGGTTCATAATCTACTTTCTAAAGTATTTTGTCGCAAAAAAACTTCCTTAACTCTTCGGATCAACTACCAAACTTCTCAACCTTCGACGCAACTTCATCGGCTCCATTCCAGTCGTCGACGTGGGCTGTTGGGCCTATCCACGCCGTCAGCTCATGGAAAGGACACCATTCAAGAAATGCCCCCAGTGTGGAGCAAAATATCCGCACAGTGACCATCACAAGGTCTGCAACCTGTGCTTATCACCTAAACATGACAAGTCCAGCTGTCCAGCCTGCGCATCTTTTCGATCGAAGAAGACCACTCGAGATCGAAGGGCCCATAGACACATCATATGCAGAAATCAGCTCCGGAACTGGTCAACATCTTTGACGAAGGCCCAGATGTCCCATATCTCAAAATCGTGTCAGAGGCAGAAGACTCTGATGACTCCATCACTCCGGGTCAAAGAGTGCCCCTACCCCAACCCCACCACCAAAATTGAAGGCAATGGTCAAAACTCCGCCTGCTGGGCCCAGTCGCGACCGAAAACATACTTCAGAAGCCCCGCCTTCGAGTCCGGCTCCGAAGAAAATCGAAAAGCCTTCCGGTAGCTTGGGACCGAGCAGACTGCATGTACCAATCCCTTCGGCACCGAAACCGAAAGAAGTCCTGGCTCCGAAATCAGTTCCGACGCCATCCACTTCTAAAGACAAACCGGGCCCGAAAAATCCCAAGCCCGTAGACGAACCGGCTTCCAACGTTTCCATACCGAAAGAAACCGCTTCAGCTCCGAAACCAAAATCCTCGTAGCCAAAAGCTACCCAAAGGACTCTATCACACCTCCTAAGGACAAAAACAAGCACCAACCCTGTTCGGAACCGAAAAAAACGGCGCCAAGAGCTGTTCCCGAGGAAGAGGAGCTTTTTCATCCGGATCAAGTCAATCCAAAACAGAAACAGATGTATATTGATCCAGAGACAGGACATGTCACTACTGGACCATATAGGAAGAGGAAGGTAGACACAGCACCTGTCCCTCCAGTGCCTGTGAAGGAGGACTCTGCCACATTGCCTATGCACCCTTTTTCTCCTATACTTCCTTCTAACCCACTTCCTCTACCTAAACCTACTACACCTCAAATTGAAA
The DNA here is from genome assembly GCF_964263255.1 of Lissotriton vulgaris. NCBI lineage: Eukaryota > Metazoa > Chordata > Amphibia > Caudata > Salamandridae > Lissotriton > Lissotriton vulgaris. The sequence goes on from NW_028249106.1 coordinate 384,242, forward strand.
CTTCACCCCCTCATTTTTCTCCACCTCCTACACCTCTACACCTCCACATGATGATGACGACATGGGGTAATGGATGACACAGATGACCTTTTCACATATCCAACTGACCCACCTAATTGGGAGTACTCTATCCCACAAGACATACCAGACGTCCCAAGTCCACACACCTACCCCTCAAAACCATCTCCTCCAGACGAAAATATTGGTTTTGGACAGTTAATTAATAGGGCTGCCATCTATCATGGTGTCGCAACGCACTCAGATGAGGCAGAAGAGGACTTTCTCCCATTTTTCCACAATTGGGGCGAACCAGACATAGATCTGTTCGCCACACACAACGCAAAATGCCCAACCTTCGCCGCCAGGTTTCCACACCCGTTGTCAAAGGGCAATGCGATATGGATAAACTGATCAGGCAGATTTGCATACGCTTTTCCGCCACTCTCACTAATCCCACTAGTGGTACGCGAGCTCCGACAACAGTCTCAAACTAATCTTAGTAGCTCCCACATGGGCACGTTAACAGTGGTCCACAACGTTGCTAGAGCTTTCACTAGTTCCGCACCAGACTGTGCCTGTCCCCATCCCAGTTAACGCAGAACCATGGACAGATCAGCCATCCAGATCCAAGTCAGCTGAATCTGGCGATCTGGCTCCTGAATTCTTAGAGTTTGGTTACCTTAACCTGCCACCAGACTGTATGAACATCATTAAAGAAGCCAGGCGACCTACTACTAGAGCTTGCTGTGCTGCAAAATGGAAAAGGTTTGCCATTTACTGCACCAATAATCATATTGATCCACTGGATGCTTCCATCCAGAATATCATTTGCTATCTACTGCATGAACAAAGATGTAATCTAGCATACTCATCTATACGTTAACATCATGCAGCACTTGCTGCATACTTAAAAAACAGACAACACTTGTCACTATTTAGAGTCCCTGCAATTAAAGCATTTATGGAAGGACTAAAAAGAATCATTCTTCCAAGGTTACCACCCTCTCCCGTGTGGAACCTAAATGCTGTTCTTACCAAGCTCATGGGACCCCCATTTGAACCTTTACACAAATGCGAACTACAGTTCCTCACATGGAAAACAGCTTTCCTAGTTGCCATTACCTCTTAGAAGAGTAAGTGAGATTCAAGCTTTCACTATACAGAAACCATTTTTACAGTTACATCGTAATAAAGTGGTATTCAGAAAAAACCCAAAATTCCTTCCTAAAGTCATCACTCAATTTCATCTTAATCAATCAGTGGAGTTGCCAGTGTTTTTTCAAAACTCAGACTCTGTAGCTGAAAGATCTCTACACACCCTAGATGTTAAAAGAGCCCTTCTTTATTACATTGACAGAACTAAATCCTTTCGCAAAACAAAACAATTGTTTGTAGCTTTCTCCCCACCTCATAAAGGCAATCCCATCTGTAAAGCTGGTATTGCAAGGTGGATTGTAAAATGTATCCAAATATGCTATCAAAAGGCAAAGCGCACATTAACAATTCCTCCTAGAGTGCACTCCACACGCAAGCTAGGAGCCTCTATGGCTTTCTTAGGGAACATTCCCCTAGAAGACATCTGTAAAGCAGCAACATGGTCTACAACACACACCTTCACTAAACACTATTGTGTTGATGTGCAAGCCAAGCAGCAGGCTGTTGTAGGCCAAGCGGTTCTTAAAACTCTCTTTCAAACTACTGCAACAGATACAGGTGACCACCGCTATGGGAGATACTGCTGTATAGTCTATGCTAAGTGTGAGATCTGCAGCTCAGATGCCTCAAACGGAAAATGCTATTTACCAGTATGCATCTGTTCTTGGCACGTAGAGCTGCAGATTCTCACATGCCCACCCGCCTCCCCGGGACCTGAATCCGTTCCAGTTCTATCTTACTTAGATATACACACATGGACATCTTTTTTCTTTCTACTAACTCCATCATTTCCCATCATGGCAAAAAACAATCTAAGGGTGGAGATGATGCCCATGCACACTATCGTCCAAGGGAGAAGTCACCTATCTCGTGACTACAAAGACTTCTTCCAAGACAACAACAACTTGCAAGCATTCGAGCCCAACACCAGATGGCGATCTAATGCGAAGTGTGAGAATCTGCAGCTCTTCATGCCAAGAATAGAAGCATATTGGTAAGTAGCATTTTCTTTTTCTCTTTACAATGACTTCACTCAGATGTGCAATTGAGATTCGGGCATTAACTCTAGAAGAACCATTCTTTCAACTTTATTTAGACAAGGTGGTACTATGCACCAACCCTACATTCCTTCCCAAAGTGGTCTCCAAATTCTACTTGAACAAATCTGTTGAGTTGCCAGTGTTCTTTTCCCAACTAGATTTGTTTGCGGAAAGAGCCTTACCCAGATTAGATTTTAAAAAAGCTCTTCTGCATGATATTGATAGAACTCAATCACTTTGAAAAACGCAACAACTTTGTTGCATTCTGAAAGCCACATAAGGGAAGAGCAGTTTCTACATCAGGCATTTCACCCTGGATAGTGGAATGTATACAAACCTGTAAAGCCAAAGCTAAAAGACCACTCCCTCTCCCTCCTAAATCTCACTTTACTCGTAAAAAGAGAGCTTTCGATGCTTTCTTGGGAAATATACCTATGGCTGATATAAGTAAGGCAGCTACCTGGACTACAGTGCACACATTTACCAAACATTACTGTGTAGATGTTATGGCACGAAAACAAGCCAATGTTGGTCAAGCAGTTTTATGTACATTATTTCATGCAAATGCAACCCACAAAGGCTAACCAAATCTAAAGGAGCAAAACTGCTTTACATTCTATGCTAAGCATGTGTATTTACAGCCACCCTTGCCACCAAATAGAAACTATTACTTGCCCAGTAAGCATCTGTTTGTGGCATATAATATTGTAGATTCACTTGCACCCACCCTCCTCCCCAGACACCTGTTTTGGTTGCACTTTTCCACATTAAACATTGCATTACTTTAGCATGGTTATCTCACTAGAATACATCATCCTTTAAGCTCCATCCTCACCCACCAAGCGGAAATCAATCTTAACTATTAAGTCGACCATGCGCACTACAAGAATGAGTCTCTACACCTCGTGACTCGAAAGAATTCTTTGAAGAAAAAAAAACGTGCACACTTCCAAGCCCAAAACTAGATGGCTAACTTATGCTAAGCATGTGAATCTACAACACTCCATGCCACAAACAGATGCTTACTGGGTAAGTAACATTTTCCTTAAAGCGGATATGTGACAGATCATCTTGTGGAGCTGGGGAGACTTAATACTAATATTACTACCTTGATACAAAGGGCACTGTAACTATGCTATAGCTGTTAATGTTACACATGTAACGACATCCCACATCCACTAAAACTGTTTTAGGTGTTGGCTAGACAGCGCTTGCGCAGTCTCTTCGAGACATGTGATATTCAATATGTGGGCTTCAGCCCTCCCATAGGCTTTCAATTTGCTAGCTCCATCGTTGCTCTCCTATTCTTTCTCCCCATTTGTCCATGAAATGCGTTTGTTCTCTCTCTTCAGAGCAGGGACTTAGTACTGTATTATTTATGATTATAGATGTGCTTTTATGCTTACTAGCTTTTACCTACTGTCTTATGTTTTCTATTGTGGTCTAGGTTTGATTTATTCCCTACTGCAGGTTATGTTACTAAGTTTATTTCCTAATGCAAGTAATGTTTAGGAGTTGTGGTCTACTAGATTTAGGCTTATGAGGTTGGCGCAAAATAGAGTTCTTGCCTATGTGCAACTGTGCCTGTTCTTTGATGTAATTATGTACGCGAGGAGCTGGTATGCTCGATGGGGCTGCAGAGCGGAAGGGCTCACTTATTATTGCAGAATGACTCTGGAGACGCCACGCCAGACCTTCCACTCACCCCCTCTGAAGACATGCTGACACTGGCCCTATCCTCCTGCCGCTTCACGGCATAGATTACACCTCTATGCTTTGTGAATTTTGGCGACCGACTGAAATTAACACCAAGGTCTCAACCCCACTGCCTGACCTCAAGTTGGCAGCCTCAGTTGGTCTCTCCACAATGCTCTAACGCTCCCGGACAATAGAACTAGTCAGCGCCTGAGCTTCACCACATCCCTCACCTGACCTTGATCCTGCTCTCCCTCTTGGACATGTACTCTGAACCCTCCCTCCCTGCTATTTGACCGATGTCCGGTGGAGCTACCTGTTAGCTGAAGAAGAGATGGGTTGTGGATTCCCCCTCGGCCGTCACCAACCCAGCCGGATTTTGGGCAGACTTTCCTTCGTCTGTCGTTTCCCCCTCCAAACCTTTCACCCCACCCCCTTCCCACTCTACGCTCCCTTCTTCTCGCCCTCTTCCCCTTTAATGTTTTCCTGTTGAGACCTAGCCATTTGACCGATGCCCGGTGAAGCTACATGATAGCTGAAGAGGAGATGGGCCGAGGATTCCCCCTCGGCCGTCACCTACCCAGCCGGACCTTGGACAAACTTTCGCTTTGTCTCTCCGCTGTATCTATACACTACCCCTTTTGCCCTCATCCCCTTTCCATTCCTCACCCCATTTACCTTTTCTTCTATCCTCCTAAAAGTTTGTTCTGGTATCTCTTGTAACTATTTTCCCCTCGTCTCTACCTCCGGTCTTCCTACTACCCCTTTACCCTATCCCCTTACCCTTCCTGCTCCATTCACCTTGTCCCCTATGTTCTTTAAATGTTTGTTCTTGATACTTATGTAACTTTTAACTGATGTAATTTGCAACATTATTTTCCCTCATGTAATGGGCTCTGATTCCAACGGGTCTAGCCAGCGCTATATAATAAATCATTAATTAAATGTGTTCCCATGTAGTACTCTTTCTCCCTTTGTCTAGCTCCCTAGCTCCTATCCACTCTCCCCTGAATCTCTCACCTTGCCTGTTAGTCTGCCTAGCCCCCTGTCCTTTGTTCCCTTTGACTAAGCACTCCTTCTCCCCTTGTTGGGGAAAGATCCAATATTTATTCTCTGGAGTCTCAGCGTACCCGCTGAGAGTCCACTGCGCCAAGGGAGCCACTCACAGCTGAGGTATGGTATGGCACCCATTGCCAAAGCACTCCCTCTCCCCTTTTTGGGGAAGGATCCAGTATGTAGGCCTTGGAGTCTGAGACGCCTCTGAAAGAGTCAACTGCGTAAAGGGTGCGTCCTGCTACAGAGATAGGGAAGTGATACCACTTCCCCTGGGATCACAGCGTACTGGTCTTTGGATGTTGCTTTGACTCGTCTACCGGTTTGTGTCCCCGTCGCCCTTCCCATGCGATGTCCTTCACCCTCCCCACCTCTTTCCCGCCTTCATTACCGGTCTACTTCCCCAGCTCCTTCCCCCCTCCCCTCAATCTTTACCCTGGCCTGCTTTTCCCCTTTCGTATTTGTCCTTATTGTTGATCTGGACCTTACAAGTAACTATGTTGCCATGCTCTAATAACTGTGTAACCTTTGCAACAATGTAACCTGTAACTATGATCTGATGCTCATGTAAAGTGCTCTGATACCTCTGGGTCTAGCCAGCGCTATATAAAACCTTTAATACATTCTATGCATGGTGCTCGTGTGCTCATGACGAGCTGAGCTTGTCATGAGCCGTGAACGCTCACTCGCGGGGATAATTCCCCTGCTGTGCTGAACGTTCCACGGATATGGGTGTGGTCTTGACGAGCTGAGCTCGTCATGAGCACACGAGCACTGTGCCTCATGATGAGCTGAGCTTGTCATGAGCACGGGGGCGCTGTGTGCGCCCCCCAGCACAGCGGGGGAATTACCCCCTCTGCGAAGGGGTTAAAATAAATAAAGAATAAATAAATAAAAAATATATAAATACACTAGTCACCATTTTAACATCTGTTCAGGAACTCCTTTTTTCTTTCCTGAAAAGCATTTGGCATGGTGGTCATGTTTTCACTTGGTCAGTTGCTGCGTTTCTGTAAACAGGCTTGTAAATCTTACTCTTATCTTTTTACCTGTCACGAGACCATGCGACTGTCACGAGACCGTGGGACTGCTGCTGACTGTGTGGTGGCCTCAGCCAGCAGCTGCAAGCCTGGTGTGCACTTTGCCCGGGGTTCTTTGTTCCAGGTGCTCCACCCAAGCCTTCTTTCCACACAATCAGGCTGGGAATCGTTAAATGGGGTATTAGAAGCACCTGTAAGTTACAGCACATAGGAATTAAAAAAACTGCGCTACCAGGTACTGTACAGAAAACACCTTCTATAGATGGATTGAAGATTGTCTTGATTAAGTATCCGGTGTACAGAAAACATTCAGTCTGAGCGTCATCAGAGTCCTTTCTTTCCTGAGAAGTTTTTGAGTAACCTTAAGGATTCTATGAAAATGTAAAAACGTTAAAATATGGATGGAATTATGGTAACATTTGTGTGAATAATCAAAATACTATTGATTTAGATGACATGAAAATATGCTAAAAGTTTAGGATACATTTTTAATCATCTATTTTTGAATCCATCAAATCAACATGCACAATTTGGAAAGATAAATGAAACGTGATCTATATTTTCCTCCAATGTGATACAGTTCTGTATTAACTATTAACAAAACAAGTCGTTATTGTAATAGCCCTGCCCTCCTCCGTCTCTTTGCCAACTAGAAACTCCTACTTATGTTTGTTTTCTTTTTTTCATGAAACTAAAGGGCATTTTTACAAGAAAAGTGATGTTCGGGGTTAACCTTCTTGGCTGCACCCTGTTTCCCGCTGCACTGGCGCTAATTACAGCTGCCTAGTGCCAGTGCAGGCACCCTTGCACCATAGTGCAAGGGTGCCTGCGTTGTGGGAATAATTGTTTATGAGCAGGAATGTGTCCCTTCCTGCACATAAACAATCTTAAATATGCAGCACACATAGAAGTTAAAACTCGTCATTTTTAAAATGATTGTTTATGTGCAGTATGGGTCACCTACCTGCATATAAAGAATCATGCATGGTGTTTTGCTGTTTTAATGTGTGCTGCACAATGCAGCACACATAGAAGCAGCAAAAACGAGGTGAAATAAAGCATTTCTCCTCTTTGCGCCATGTTGAGTCCAGGTTTTTTTATCTTAATTTTGGCACTGCCCCATTTTTACGCTGTCCTTGTAAATATGGGGCAGCTTCATAATCTATGGGTGTTGCGGTGGAACGCCCACTGTAACACCCATTTCCCTCCCCTTTCAAGCGGAGTATAGCGTGAAAGACTGCCTTATTTACAAGGCAGCGTTAAGCCACGTTAAGTCAAATAAAAGTGACGTTCCTGTGGCGATAGGGGCTTGTAAATAATCCCCTAGCGTCTGTACACAGTTTATAAGAAATTAGTTTTCAATGGGTGAGAGTGATAGTGGAAAAATGATTTCTATGTAAATCACTTTAGATAAAAAAGCTGTATAAATAACTGGTAATTAATATTGTTACACAAAATAAATATACAAATTCACAGTTTCAATAATAAATGTTATTGATAACAGGAAAGACCTTATTGATAACAGGAAAGACCTGGACGTGGCATAAAACATAATAAGCATGTTTGTAAAGTACTCATTGACCAAAGGGATTTCTTGGTGCTATTGACACTTGTTGTCAGTATAGAAACTTGCTAATCTAAGAAATAAAATAAGCCCCTTTTTACTTTAAGAAAATAGGCTCCTCTCTCACAGCTACATTTGTATTTAGCTGCATTGAACCGCATCAGACTGGATAATAAAGTACATTCAAATTGATATGCCAAGTGGGAAGGAGGAGGAGGATACTTTGGAGGAGGGAGGCCAATGCAAAAGGAACCGTGTCAAATTATGCAGCCCCATTCACAAGGTCCAAGGAATGAGAGTTCGAACGTATTACATTTCGACAAAATTCCTACATTTGGAAATGTCGCAAAGAATCCCAGGAGACTTTATGGAAATAAATACCATTCCAAGGAGTACACAGATGTGTAACATTTACGCATGTAGACTTTCCATATGATAAAAATTTTCATTTTTCATATAACTGTTTTTGGTCTCTCTGTGGACAAAATTATTTTTCTCCATGGAAAGCTCCTTTCCCTGCACCCACAGATATGAGATGTTCCCTTCTATCTCCACACTGGAAACATACTTACTTGTACCCTTGAAGTGAGTAAATCTGTGAGTATTTCAAGGGCGTGAAACTACTTTTGAGTGTGAATATCTACAAATGTACAGGTTTCAGGCTGCCCACCACCTATAAGCACCACAGGGGAGGAAATTGCTCATTTACAAATGTATTTTGGGGATTAAAATGTTTCCATTCCTATTCTGTCATTCAAGATTGGGAGTTTGCCCATGTAAATGTTTTTCAATGATGAAAGTTCACCTTATATGACCAAAAGCTTTTGTGCCTCAGCCCAGAATGTCATAAAATAAAATATTTTCAGTTATTTGTGTAGTCCTCAGTGGACAGCTAGTAATGGTGATGTGTGCACATCCTCATCAGTAATACCATTTTGAGTTTAAACATTTTGGTGCTTCACATATTCCACCATGTTTAGAGTCAAAGCAGAACTTACAGCTTGAAGGTTTCCCACATTTACAACCGAAAATGTATCAGATTCACGAAACTCAAATTCACTATGCTTCTGCACAGATTGTAAAAATATGCATTTTGCACATACTCACATTCCGGATTAGGTGGTTCAGTAGACTAATGCATCTGTTCCAGGGATCTGTGTTTCACCCACATAGTCTGAATGTCACCGGATCCAGTCAGCCTTTCATCTTTCTAATGGTTGATAAAATCAGCAACATTGAGTTAGGTAACTTTTAGAATCTGCTCTTGGTCATTAGCGCCTATATCAGCACCGCCATAACCTAGTATAGTGTGTAGCAATGGTATAGCTCTTTAATCCCTGGTTTCGTTTGCTGGTATTGTTTTTTTTCTAGTTACATGCTGCTTGGTGTTCCTCTTTAATGGCTTTAAGTTCAGTGGTGCAAGGTGTTTACAATGAGGTTTGTTGAGTCAGTGTAAGTAGTCTTTGGGGGAATCGGCAGTATCCTCTGAAAGGTGCTAGGCGGGAATTTCACTTATTGACCAGGGAATGCTGGTTGCTCCCAGTAGGGTGGTAAATGGTATTAAAACCTCTAGCTTCATATTGCATCATCTGTATTGATTTTGAGAGTAGTTGGAAGATGTTTTTGTAAATGTCGTTGAGGACACCTCCATTTTTCTCAGATCTGTTTTTGCAGATGTTTGAGTATTCTGACTAACAGAACTTCACAAGAGGTTGCAGATGTGTCATTGAACCAGGGTCCGGTTTTGAAAAGTAGGTTGCATTCGAGTGAGATTAGGAGGAGGGTTCAATGCAACAATTTGGGTATTGCATCAGACTGAAGCATATGGTAGAATTTGTGACAATTAGAATGATTGCCATGCGCCCAGCATCTTTTACAACCCCCCCAAATTCTGTTATTTATTAAAGAATTGAAGACAAACAGTGTAAAGAACTCTGCCTCACAATGGAATAACAGTATTCTACTGTTTTGGGAATCCCGCAATCTCTCCTATTACGCATGACTCTCTATGCTCATCCATGACTCTGTACAGCCCTCCTGCTGCCTTTTGGTTAGGTTTTTTCAATTCAAATGCCACATACATACACGTTTTATGAGAAGCACCTTTTTGATGAGTAATATTGCGAAAAAGATTAAGGGCTATCTCCCTTAATTTCCGATAAAACATAAAAAGGCATAAAGGGTAGAAATGGAATTGGGGAAGTTTGTTATCTTTGTAGGTCGAGCCGAGCAGAGTGCATGCGTTGCTCTGAGAAGCATGGTGAATTCAGGACATGGGCTTCAAGCGGGCCCATCTTTTGTCATTGGTTGTTCCAGGAGCCTTTCTAAATTCCTTACTTTTGTATGATTGGTAAATCGTGCCCATTTGACCCTTCTTTTGGTGTGCCATTCCCTCCCATAGCGACTGGCCCTGCCAGTCATTCAGCTTCTGTATATTTCATTTCGTTTTGCACAGCTATTTATTCCACTTACCTGCCTCATGTCCTGAAAATGTTGCAAACGTGAACAGAATACCAGTGGTACTGCTTTCCCCTCCCACGCACCGTTTCTCCATGTGTTCTCCACTTCCCATCTTAGCTTTCGCTTATAATCTACATAGTCTGGGTCACTGAAGATCGAGTTGAGCTGTCGCAAAGTTAGAATGTTAGAAATATGACTTTACTCGCTAGCTCCCTTTCACCCAGTCTTTCGTTTTTAGCATTCATTATGTTTTACTTGATCGGAGCTCCGTTGCTCCATTTCTGTAAACAGGGCTGTAAATCTTGTTCTTTAACTGGTCACAAATGTGGCAGCTGTGTCTCCCTTCCAAGTAGGAAATTCCTCTTTCTTAGACCTCTAGGTAGTGCTGCAGCTGCATCTCTCTCCAATTGGTACTTCCTCATTCTCAGTCCACTAGAAAGTGCTGCTACTCTGGCCCCGTTGGTAATTCCTCCTTCTATCTCACCTAGGCAGCGCAATAGCTGTATCTCTATTCCCAGTGGTAATTCTTCATTTATATTCCTCTAGACAGTACTGCTAGCTGCTTCTCTACTCTCATCGTTAATTCCTCATTCTTAGTCGTCTACACAGTGCTGCAGCTGTTTCTCTGTTCCCAGTGGTGATTCCTCATTCTTAGTCCCCTAGCCAGTGCTTCTAGCTGCTTCTCTATTCCCGGTGTTAAATCCTCAGTCTAAGTCCTCTAGACAGTGCTGCTAGCTGCTTCTCTGGTTCCAGTGGTAATTCCTCGTTCTTGGTCCTCCAGACAGTGCCTCCAGTTGCTTTTCAGGTCCTTGTGGTACTTTCTCATTCTACGTCCTCTAGACAGTGCTGCTAGCTGCTTCTCTGGTCCCATTGGTAATTCCTCATTCTAAGTTCTCTTCACAGTGCTGCTACCTGCTACTCTTTCTTCATTCTAAGTCCTCTAGGCGGTGCTGCAGCTGTGTCTCTGTTCATTCATTCACTGCACTCAAAACCAAACCAAAACGCATAGATACAAGACATTTTTGTATAGATCTAACTCTAACAAGTGCGAGACCTGTTGCATTGTAAATGCTTGTTTAATTACTGCTGGCAAACCTGCCTGATGAACAGATGAGATCACTGCTCGTAATTTTGCATATGGCGGCCACAAATATTCTCTTGCCCTGATTCTGTTGCTAGTACAACACTACAAATATTAATAACTCCTGATGAATTTCGTTGAGTTTAAGAAGCTCTTATTTTTTTTTTTTATTTTTTTTTATCCTCATATTGCGATTATGCAGATAGGAAGGTGTTTGAGAGTTTGACGGTCTTTTGCGAGCGATTATACCATCACTGCCCCAAATTGTCTATCGATGATACAAGGGGAGTTTCCCGCTATCTTGATTTTGACCAGTCAGTTTTCTCCTATACACCCTTATCTTGTACAATAATTCCTCTGTTTCTGAGAATATCTAGCCCGTAGGCTACTTGGCAGATTTCAAATCTTGCCTGGAAATATTGTTCCGCTTTAATCATTGGAAACAAAAAAGAAAAAAGAAAAGAAAAAAAAAAGGAAAAGGAGGAGTTCTAGGTTATCATCTAGAGGTGATATAGTTTTCCCAAATCTCTCAGTATAGCAATCTTTTAGATTGTTTCCCTCTTCTGTCTAATCTGCTGGTTTTTATTACAAAATTTAGCCAGTTTTCATGGACTGGTGGTGCCGGTTTTAGCCAATTAATACAGATTTCTCTTCGTGCTAACAAGATCAGAACAAATAATAAACTTTCTTGATGTTTACTTAGCTTTATCAAGCCTGGTTGAGTGGTAAAGTGGATCCCAAAAATAATTAAAAGCGTACTTACAGTTATAGGCGTTGCCATTACCGCAGTTAGTGTCTTACCAATCTCTTGCCAGTAATGCGTGAGTGTTGTACATCAGCAGAACATGTGAATATCATCCACCTTTTCTTCTCCACACTTGCGACATGATTTTATATATTCACCCACTTGGGTTTGACATTTGAACTTTGTAGGGACTTTGGCACCGATTGAGGTTGTGGCACTCTGAAGTTCCGTAGCTTTCAATACAGAGACCAGAAAGCTTAGCTACAACCTATGTGGGTGGGACGTGAATTGAAATAAAAACAGGTGTGTCTGAAAGTATGCCGGGTTCTTCATTGCTCAGCTAGGGATCAAGGGCGGGACGACGCCCGAAACGCGTTTGGCACGAGAAGGAATGGGGGCTTTACAGGCTGTCGCTCTGCTACCGAGCACTTCCAAAACCAAATAACATGAGTCTCCCTTCTTCCTTCGTGTAATGCTTTGTACAAACTTATAGAATTGCCTTTTTCTTCAATAATACCAGTTGAGACACTGTTGTTAATGTACACATATGTACCCAGATCTTAACGTGGTTTTTGCTCCTGTTGCTTTCTACTAATATGTCCCTTACACTGCATGTAATATTTGAAAGTCACCCCTACCGCAGGCCTAACGACCCTAATGAAGGGTCCTGAATTTTACATATGGGGACATAACTGCATGAGCAGATGTGCCACTCTGCTGGTCAGTCCTATTACTGCCTGTACAAGTGACCAGGAAAGCAGTCTTAAGACATATGCTGGGCACTGATGAAACAGAGTTCCCCAGCTACGTGATGGTTTTTACTGAAAAGAGGACGTTCGGTATCAAACATTTCATATTGATAAAGCCACACTGATGCCAGTGTTGGATTTATCAATACGTGCACCCAGAGGGCACTGTAGAGGTGCCCCCTAAAACCTACCAGCCCCTGGTGTCCTTGCTGACTGGTTTCTGCCATTCTGTCACCCGAGACACTGTTCAGACCTCCTAGGGAGACCAGAACAAAAACCTGTCCGGGAAGAGGGTGTGACACCCTGTCACAGAGGATGACTTGCTTATTAGCCTTCTTTGGGTGGCAAGCCTAAAATGGCCACCATCTTTTAAATGCAAATCTGGCTCGCCCTCTGGGGTAAGGAAGACCGCCCTTTGTCCAGGACCCCCTTGGCACCTGGACAAGCATGAAAACTAGCTAATCAGGTTGGCATGCCTCCTGCAGGCTAGAACCTCCCCTAAGGTGGGCTACTGTGAGGTAGACATGATTTTTCATAAGTAGCCATATTTGTGATGCCATACCTAGGAATTCTGGGACTGGGTTATACCCACTTGCAACAGGAAGTGGTTCTATAGGGGATGTTGTGACCCCAAGGGTCAGTGGCCCATTGGCTACAACCATGCATTCCCCGAACACCTCTAAATTCAGTATTTACAGGAGCCCTTGGCACCAGAGAATGGATCCTGATGACCTAATAGAGAGGGCACCAAAGAGTGGCAAAAGCAGAAAAGGAGAGAAGCAGCAGCTTATCTAGTACCAACCCTGCTGGCCTGTCTGCATCCCTCAACGAATAACTGCACCAATATTGACTCATCCTGCAGCTGCTGACTCCAGAAACTTGGAAGGACTGGCTACCCCAGACAAAGATTCAAGACCTCCAGTGAATTGCGGACCTCTTCTGAAGAACCTCCAAAAGAAAAGACTGAGGCCTCTGCAAGCGGCAAAACCTGTCACATGCACCTGTCGCCTCTGGCCTGAGTTGAAGTGGGCCACCAATGTCAACAAGGCCCCACCCCCCTCCCTCGTCCTCCATAGCTCGAGTTCATCACGGTTTCACCCCTCCTGGAATTCCAGACGTCGACTGCAGCCTCTGCATACAGGCCCCCTCAACCAAGATTGCTCTGGTAAGGAAAAACGTGACTCCTAAGGACCCCCCTGCACTTGAAGCCCCTGGTCCTTGAAGAAGAGGACCAAAGGTGTGTGTGTGTCCCACCCCATCTGTCTCCAAGCATTCCAAGTCTTAAACCCCCTTGCAGGTTCTACCCGACTGGCCTTCTCGCCAGAACCTGCAGCGCATTTCCGTAGTGAACGATCTCCATTGAAAAACATTGGGCTACAGACACTGTTTTGCACACAACCGCCCCCGTGACTCTGGTGGCATACTGCTGGTGCTGCATTGGGCCTTGCCCTCCACTCACCTTAACTCCTATTAGTCTTGTAAGTCGCTGTACTATGCCTGTTTGCTGAACTTGTTCTTCCTTTCATAGGATAATAATGCAGAACTCTGAAATTAGTCTACTTTTAAAGTGAAAATCATTTATATTTTAAAATGTACTTCTGAACGATTCTTCTCTGAAGCATAAACATATATGAAGATACTTGCTATTTTTATATATTTGTGTGCATCTCCTCCTTGAGTCATGCTGTCATTTATTTATCATGTATTTATTGGTAAATGTCTTGCACTCCTCTGTGTTAAGCCTAAGGCTGCTTTACCACAATACCCCCTAAAGGAGCACTTTGGAATTTCCTAGCAAGCCCCTTTCCCCTCATGAGGGGGCCCCTGGACTCTTTACATGATACATCAGATTTTTGATAGATCACATAAAGAGCCTGCTTCCTACTGTAGCATTCTGTAGAAGATTAACAAAACAAACTTCTCTATTCCTATTAACAAAACAAACTTCCCTTTTCCTATTCTGTAGAAGAGACAGGTGTGTTGCTCTGCATTGTCCCAGGTGCTCATTTAGCGGTTGAATGGTTGCTTCCATAGTATGATAAGTCAATTGTGGCTGCTTCAGTTGTAATACCAAGGTGGTTTCAGTCAGTTTATGCACAAGAACACAGGTTTTACTTGTGTAGCATCCATTTTGCGAAATGATCGCATACCGGGCTAGCTGAGTTTAGCTAGCCAAGCATATCCTATATAACGTGCTAGTGCCTCTTTGCATCTTTGATCTGAAAGAGATTAGTTTTAGATTCCTTACCTTAGAATTACCCCCAGGCGTCAGACTGGATCTGGATAATTTTTCTCCACGTTGTTCATTTCCTTGTCAGAACAGGAAAAAGATGATTACACCACAACTGAACGATTATACAACAGCCAACTAGATGTATGATATTTGTAAATCCTCCAAGAAGACTGGAAAAAAAGGGTGGAAAAAATGATGGGATCAGTCCAAAAACTGCTTTAGATCTAGTCACCAGACCAGATCCAATGTTCTTAAACAATGCACAACACCAGTCGTCAAAGGCGATGTCAGCAAAGTGTGTCTGGTATTGCATGTGTGAGAGCCTCTGAATTTCTGAAGTAGTTCTGGCTGTCTGCAGAGTATATATTTCAGCTGCTGAAGTCAATGGGACTTATTTTTGTAGTAAAATAGACAATAGCTTATTTAGATCATCACAACACATGGATTTCATAGCTATATTAGGCCAAGGGAAGTTTTTAATTATATTTCGAGGTGGTGGTTACTAGTTCCCTCCACAGCATTGTTTCAGAAATTGTTATCAGGTAGGGCTGGCCAGGTTCCAACTCACAGCAAGTGGCATTTGTTATGAATAATTGAGAACCATTACTCAAGAATTCATGATGCGTTTTTTTTGGTTGTCTGACATGGCTGTTCTCTGAGCCTTGCATTGTTTAATATCTTTCGCACTCTATTCACTGCTCCTTTTTTTCTTTTTTTCAGCTCATGACATGCAGGTTTCTAAAATCTTAGATTCCTGCTTTCTCTCTGTCCAGTTAAGCTTTTACTTTTCACCTTGGCGGCCTATAAGCTCCCTTATTCCATAACCTTGTAACCACATCCATTCCCTCATGTTCATCCACCACTTGATGGTAGTTCTCAGATTATATTTTCTTTTATTTTCAAGACTGACTCTCATTCTGTCTTTTATTAAGGTTCCTCATATAGAAATAATAATTCTTAAAGCCTTAGCATGCCTCAGAGCTATATAAAGTTAAAAACAAAAGGCTGTCAAACAAAAATAATGCTAGCAAGAAATGTACTTGATGAGCTCCACCTCAGTCCTGACCAGATCGACCCTAGTCAGCAGCAGGTTGGACTACAGAAACGCCATCTATGCAGGAGCCTGGGCCAAACTCCTGAAACGACTTCAACACATTCAAAATACCTCTGCATGCCTGATCCTAGACATCCCTCGCCTAACCCACATCACGCCACACCTGAGAGACCTGCACTGGCTCCCCGTCGACAAAAGTATCACCTTCAAGCTCCTCACCCACGCACACGTGGCACTCCACAACACCGGACCAGCATACCTCAACAGACGACTCATCTTCTACACCTCCCAACCGCCTGCTCCGCTCCACCGACCTCACCCTCGCCACAGTCCCCCGCATCCGTAGAGCGACCTCTGGCTGCAGATCATTCTCTCACCTCGCCGCCAAGACCTGGAACACCCTCCCCATCCCCCTACGGCAGACCCATTACCTGCTAACCTTCATAAGACTCCTCATGACCTGGATATTCGAGCAGTAGCAGCACCCCCGCGCGCCTTGAGACCCTCACAGGTAAGTAGTGCGCTTTACAAATGTTCTGATTGATTGATTGACTGGCCAAACATCTGGGTTAATAACACAGATGTCCATGGTACAGTCATTCTTATAAAATACAATTCTTCACTTTTCCATTTACTTTTTGAGACACCAAGAAACGGTGCAATGTCATGCTTCTTCCACTGTTTTAGCATTGTAAGACTGCATCGGTTCTTTGCATTGCATAATCTTTAGTTGACCACAGATTGAGTCCTGTGTAAAGATATTGAAATCTATTCAGAAGAGTGTAAACATCAATAAGTACACTTCATTAAGTACACTAATTGTAAAACCTAGGGATCGTTATGTTCCTTTGAGTAAAGAAAACTGACTCCAAGACATTGCAATAATTGAATTGTTTTATATTCTGTCAAACTGTTAAGGACTCTGTTCTAATCATATCACCCTCTTGCACCCGGGTGACTTATGTTGCTGCATGTTGATTAGGAAGCAATTTGACTCCTTTGTAAATGAAAGAGGTAATCCCCCAGATCAAAATCCATAACCTGAATATTTTATACTAAATGTAAATTGTATGGGTCTCTTCCATTTCACTTGTCATTATTATAGACCAAACTGAGCTTTAACTAGCTATCAAAGTCCAAGATGGTATTTTGTTACACACTAGAATTTTTTTTTAAATGAGAAAATTTCACTTGGATATATTAGGCATCTCGATTATTTCCTTAATGTAACTTTTATATCTAACTTTTCTTTCAGATCATACCTCACTCCTGTCAGAGATGAGGAGTCTGAATCCCAAAGAAAAGCCAGATCTAGGCTAGCTAGACAGTCCAGAAGGTCAACACAGGTACACTGCTCAGTATTTAGTTTTTGGATACATTGCAAAAATGTTAAAATATACTGCAACATTTAGATTATGGCGGTAATTGTAATTGGACAGCAAGTTTGCTATACATTTATCATTGTGTTTTTATGACATACTGCTCTTAGTAAAATTCTGCAGTGTAAGTTGTTTTTCTCTCCATTCTATTCCTTTTTTATCAGCTTTTTCCTTCTTATTTTGTCATTTTAAAGGTCCTATTTTTCTGTTTTAAATTTAGCTGATGTCTTCTTACTATTCCTTTATTTGTCCTATTTTCTCTGTGATGTCTATCCATTTTGCATTGACATAATTATCCATAACTGATTAATGTATACTTTTGTTTGTCTTACAGATAGTTTATCTGTTGAGGTGATGTGATATGTGATTTAATCTTTCAGTGACGTGACAGACAATGAAAACTAGTTGCTGTACTAAGCTGGACTCTTTTTGAAAGTGAAAACTCTGCCCTGTCAAAGAGTTGTCTTATACCTGATTAGGTCCGAACCAGGAAAGCGGGCCTAGGAAGGTTATGACTTTCTAACACAATGAGAAATCTCTTTTTTGGTCACTGTATGTTTTAGTAATTCCACCCAGAAATTGAAATTTCCTAATGGAATACCATTGCCATTTATTACCATTGTTATCTATTTTTAGAAGTACACTGTAAAAAATAATACGAAAATGGCTTAGTATTATACTTAAAAGAATAAGATTGTTCTGAGCCTACCTGGAATGTGGTGTAATTAAAAATCCGTGAAATATTCTAGAGACCTCCCGGGACAGCTAGTATTCTGTCATAATCCCATTTCAACCTGAGGTACATTCCAAGGAATGCATGTAGCATCATGATTAAAAGTTTAAAGAGTTTTGTATTTTTGTTATATTCGATTGTCATGCGATTTTAAAGTGCTTCATTTTTATATCATAGAAATCACAATTGACTTTGACAATTTCTCATCGAGGTAGCAGCTGCCTTGGTGTTGATGTCCTATTACTTAACAATTTTTCTTTTAAGATAATATATAGGAGAATATCAAATGTGTGGTAAACAACTATGGTGGAGATACAATTGTACAATTTCCAACAGGTACATACTTGAATTTCTGTTTATTTTTTGGGGAGGTTCATGCATAGTGTTTAAACAATCAAACAAGTGTGGTTATGGGTTTGAAGGCAACTGGGAAGACCATAAGTTTTTTAGATTTACATCTTCCAACTCATAAAGCCCCAAAAAAGAGAGTTGCTGATCGAAATTAAGTTTGAAAACTGGAGAAATTTCTGATCACTTAAAATAGCAAATCTCTGTGGAGATTTTTTAGAAGAACTATAGCATTTCTTAAGTTTGTTCTGGTGAATTGTGAGTGGCCAGTCCTGGAAGAAAGACTGCATCTGAAGAGAAGTGTGCTTGTTAGGAACCAATTTATTTAAATTCCTCAGACAAGGAATGCGTCCAATGTTACGGAGTGGAGAGATGAAAGTATAATCCTTAGTGCAGAGAGATAAGCTCAATTAGTTTAGATCGGCTGATCAGTAACTGTAGCTTCAAGTCTGTTAGAAGGAAGAAAAAGACTTGTTATAAATGAAGTAGACTGAGGGTGCGGGGGCTGCTAGCAGGGCCAAGATGGCGGACATTTGCTAGTGAGGCAAGGCACATGTATCACATTATCTGGCAATTATCCTGGTTGCAAGCAGATAACAGCCGCTCCTCCCTGCACCATCTGCTTCACTAGCTTGCCGGGAGCATATAGAGCCGCTCCTCGTGTGATTTAAGGGATTGGGATCGGAGCAACACCAGAGATCTAGCTGCAGCCTATACCTGCGTGGTATTCCGACCACGGGTAGAAAGATGCTGGTTCCCACTGACAGTGCAGTGCGCAGTGGCCCTGCGGTACCCAACTCAACATCAACTTGTTACGATAACCTGCTGTCCTGGGTGGACTTCTGGTCGGGCTTGACTAACGACGCCTCCATGGACGTGGTGACGCTATGCCACTGGAGTGCGGGGGCTCTACCATGGTGATGCGAGATAGAGAGGGCCCGATGAGAACCTACCTGTTAGCTGCGGTACCCCCCTCCCCCATTATCATTGTGAGGGGGGGTGGAGGGGTCCGGGTGAGGGGTGGTGATGGTTGGTGCAGCTATACTCTGCCTCTAGTTGTTCCTGGCAAGCGACTGCTGTGATGAGCCCGGGGACCATATAGGGCCTAGTCTCGCCTCTGAGTGATGTCTGTGTGAGCTGGAGATGCTGCACCTGGGGAATACCTGCCTGCCTTGGCCTGGTGAGTGCAGCTCTGGCACGGTGGGGTGAGACGTATAGCGTGAGGACCGGGGAGCACTCCTAGGCAGCGCAGTGTACCACTGCAGGGCTCGGGAGTAGAGTTGGGCTCAGGCTCCCACCACCACCACCACTACTAAGACGGGCCTAACGCCAAGCTATCACCTGGAATATACGCAGCTATTCTTGCTGAATCGGATGCATGCAGGACGCCAAAGCTATACTCTGCACCTACTTGGGATCCGGGGGTCTGATCAGGCTAAGCCCACACCAATGAGGAAAATTATGACAGTTGCCGTGGATGCTGGTGCCCAGGGGCAGGTTCAGGCCTAATCCTTACTGTTGCCTGCGCCCTCTCACTAGGCCACACAATCGCACCTTGAATAGGCAACAGTGCTATACACACTAATTGTAACAGCTACACTCTCTTTGATGGGTTTGCAGAGGGAATTGAATGTGGTCCTGGCTGCTGTGCCTCACACCTCAACTGTAATTTGGCAAGTGCGAGCTGCCACTCGGGTAAAATTTCTACTCAAGCGGCAGGAAGATCAGCGTGAATGGCAGTTCGCGCTGCACTCCGCCACTTGCTGAACTCCACTGAGTTTTTTTGTGACTTTGCGAAGTTCTGCGTAGCGGAACTCCGCAAACTCTGCCCATGCCTAGTCAGGATAGACGGGTGGATAGGCACACCTGAGTTGGCACACTACGTTTCGCTATTAGAGCAGTAGCGCTGTCATAATTACGCTGCCCATTCAGCTAAAACTCACATTGAGGTGGACAGGGCAGGTTCTTTCCTAGCCTGGCTGATCTTTCAAGATCGTCCTAGCGACCCTATCGGAAGACTGCGCTCTACTGTGACCTCTCTTCTCTATTCTCAGAGAGAAAATCATGACGAAATTACCCATCATTACACCCTCCAATATCACTCACTCAGAAATGCAACTCCAGAGGCCATCACCTCCTTTATCTCTGCTCTGAACTTGCCCAGCTTGTGCAGGATCAGAGGCGGAATCTAGACAAACCCCTTGCACTTTTTTAAAGAAGTGAAGTGATAAGGCCGCTTGCGACAAGTAGAACCCGGGAACGGGTGGCCCTTCTGCGGAGTTCTACAAAGCATATGCCTCGTTGCAGGTGCCCTGCCTACAAGCTCTGCAGTCAGAGGCATTGAAACCTCCGGCCTCCCGGCCTCCTTGTGCCAGGCACTCTTGATTTCATTACCAAAACCTGGTGGAGACCCGGAAGCCCTAAGCTTCTACAGACAGTTGGCCTTCCCTAACACAGGTGATAAAATTCTGGCACAGGTGTTAGCGGATAGACTCTCCCTGCTGTTAATACACCCAGATCAAAATGGGTTTGTCCCGTTCTGCACCACCTCCCTCAATATGCAGCACTTTTTCCGCATCAAGAAATATGCCCCAGCTGCGTGGCCTCATGCTGGCTGTTGGGTGCTAGATCTGGGGCGTGCTTTTGAGTCTCCGGAGTGGCAATACATCCGACGGTGTTGCCTACAGCTAAGTGTTGCATCAGGTGGATGACTGCTTGTAGTGTTTATTAGGATCTTATGATTTGCCTGGCTGAGTAGGGATTGGGGGTTCGCCGCCCCACCTGAGGTGTTGCAGTAGTGACAGCGGTATGTGGCATTGGAGCTTATTAGGCCACTGTGTCCACCTGTGCCTTCTCAGCAGGTGTATCTATCTTCTGCAATTTGTTAACAATAGTCCCCCAGTCAATAGCTAGGGGAAACTTGCGAAGCCCTAGCAGGTTCTCGCTTTAGAGGGCCACGCCCTCCTTCCTGGCCAATTTGAGCAAGGAGCGGCGCCAGGCCACTGCATGGAGTGCCACAGGCGCTTTCCATCTTTTAGTAATCAGGCGTTTTGCTGTGACTAGGCCCAGGTCTAAGAATTGTGAGGTGACCTTGTGTTTCCTGCCCCTCTTAAAAAGGCGCAATGTATACACCTCCCGATGAAAAGAGATGTCACGTGTGGTACAGCGGACTAAAGTGGTCGCTATGCCCGTCCAGTACTCTCCCAGGGCAGGGCAATGTCAGAGCATATGTAGTAGGTCTGCATCTGGCAGACGGCATCTGGGGCATTCGGAATCAGCGCAGTGAAAATACTTATTTATCTGGGCAGGGAAGAGGTATGCACAATGTAGAATGAAGTATTGAATCTTACGGAAGCGGTGATTACGAGGGACACGTGTCGAGCTTTTTAGCATTGCCACCCATTCCTTCTCTGGCAGGGCCTAAGTCCTCCACCAAGTGCTGTCTCAGGGAAGTCAGTGGGATCGCAGTGTGCTGACAAGAGGGACGTAGCAAATCAACATATCTAATGTCCCTCTGTGTCCATTATATGCAAGTGCTGCATCTGGTGGTGTGTGGGAGGGTGTATTGTTAAGCTACCCCACCTAGATGAAAGTGAAGTATGAGCGAACGGTGCAATAGGAAATGCCCCGGGGATAGACAGTCCACCGAGATTAGATCTGCATATGGAATTAAAACACCGTCCCTAAAAAGGTCCCCTGTGTTGTGGATGTTCGCTGCCTCCCAACCGCGCAACTCCGCTGCTGTGACAGGCGATCCATCTCTTGGTGTTACCAGTAGAGGGTTATCGGGGGCATATGGCGTGGTGTCGCGGATGATTTATAGACTTTTGCTGTAACATTTGTAAGCTATGGAAAGTAGCAGAGAGTCCGCTTTCTTGGGCTGTGCTCAAGGGTTAAACATTGAGTAGAGTGTGTAGCATCATTGTTGGTTGCTGTGTGGCTGCATCTGACAGGTGATGTGAAGCTAGCCATCTGGTTACTCATTGCCGCTGAGCTGCTAAGTAATAGTGCTCGAAATTAGGCACCACAAGCC
Source organism: Lissotriton vulgaris (assembly GCF_964263255.1). Lineage (NCBI taxonomy): Eukaryota > Metazoa > Chordata > Amphibia > Caudata > Salamandridae > Lissotriton > Lissotriton vulgaris. The sequence goes on from NW_028249106.1 coordinate 406,604, forward strand.
CTCCCTGTCCCGCTGGTAAATAGAGCTTCCTAATGGAGACCCTGGGCCTAGACGTCCCCAGAGAACATCCCTCACCATTGTTTCCAATTTGTTTAAGTAGGAGTGGGGGGGAGGGGGGGGGGGGGTAAAGAGACAGGGCAGCAAAATAGTAAAGAAGTCGCAGAGGATCACCATCTTCGCAAGGGCCACTCTATCTGAGATAGACAGTGGAAGATTTTTCCAGAATGTCATCTGCTAGTAAATAGAGGAGGTGGCTCTAGTAAAGTTCCAGTCGAGCAGGTCGGTGTTGGTACAATATAGATGGACACCTAAATAGCGGAAGGCATCAGTGCCCCACGTCACTGGGACCTCCCCCAGCGAATACCTTGGATCTGAAGTGGACATTGAGAACGGGAAGAGAGTGGACTTCCCTGCGTTGACCCTCAACCCTGATATCGTAGCCAATTGTGACAGTGCTGATTCTAGTGAGAAGGGGATGGAGTGGAGGTCTCTTGCATATAGCAAGATGTCATCGGCATGCAAGGAGATTGTATACTAGCAGTTGCCCAGTGAAATACCCATGTCCATGCAAGCACGAATGAATGCCACCAAGGGTTCCACCGCCAGGGAGAAGAACAGTGGAGAGAGTGGGCAGCCCTGACTAGTCCCACGGCCCACACAAATAGAGTTTGAGATATGGATCCCAGTTTTGACTCAAATCGTTGGGCGTTTATATAGTACCCGGACCATGTTGATGAAGGAAGGGCCTATGCTGAATCTTGGCAGCACTGCAAAGAGGTAGTTTAACTCAAGGGAATCAAATGCTCTCTCAAGGTCGAGCAACAGGCAGCCCGAACGTGGCCAGCTCAGAGAGGCATACTCTGCCACCCTGAAGTAGCGGCGAAGGTTGTGCGAGGTGTTCTGGGCCGGGATGAATCCATTGTGGTCTGTGTGTAACAAGGAGGGCATGTAGGGGACAAGTCGGTTAGTGAGGGCTTTCGCCAGGGTTTTATATTCAGTGTTTAGGTTTGCTAGAGGTCTGTAAGACCCCAAGGCCGTGGGATCCTTGCCTTTAGTGGGGAGACCACATAAGCAGTGCAAAGAGAGGGTGGGAGGGCTGCGTTGTGTAGCGCTGAAGTGTAGAGTGCATGTAGGCGCCGTACCTGGGTCTCAGCGTTCATCTTGAAAAACTCTGTAAGAAACCCATCTGGGCCCGGCATCTTAACCACTGCTAGTGAGGCTAGCACTTCCTAGATCTCTTCCACTGATAAAGGGGAACCGAACTCTAGGAGTTAGTCAATGGATAAGGTAAGCAGCCGAATAGAGTCTAGAAAACAACCTATTTGGTGGGAGTCCCCATGCGCGCTGGATGCATAAAGTGCAGTGTAATGCTTGGTCATGGCCTCTTAAATGCCCCACTGTGTGAATCTCAACTGCCTTAGCTCGTTCCTAATAGCGTGTATGAGATGGTGTGGGTGTTCCTGTCTAATAAGGTAATCAAGCAGTTCACCCTCCTTGTCAGATGAAGAGTGGGTGCAGGCAGAGTGGGCTAGGTAATTGTGACGGGGCAGCTTTTCTAGGAGTACTAGCCGGCCTCTCCTCCCAGCCTAGCTACATGATCTGTGGATTATAATCTGAATGGATCCGGCCCAGATAGCTGGTGTCTTGAATTAAGGGGAGCAGCGCTGCCGATGTCAGTATGCGATCCAGCCGCACATGGAGATCATTTACTGCGGAATTAAAAAAATATATAGCCACGAGTCAGGGTTGCAAGCGTGCCACGCATCTGTTGGGGATCAGTGCCCGAGCCAGTTACACAGTGCCTGAGCGTTTGATGAGGCAGAGGTGCAGCCCACCAGCCATGGGACATCTCCCCATCTGGATAGTGTGGTGGAGAGGCTGCCAAGGAACGTGTTCTGATCAATGTTGGGAGCCTAAACTGAGCCCAGCAAGAGAGTATGCCTGTTGAGTCTACCCCTGATGCAAACATAACGCCCCACAGGATCGACCACAACCACCACATCCTCCTCTGCCACCTTCTCGCAGATCAGGGAACCTCTAGCCTAAGATGAATAGTTAGTGATGTACACATGTCTGCCCCAGCGGCAACAAAGTCTGTCAGCCTCCAGACTTGTCAGGTGTGTCTCTTGTAGGATAGCAATGTTAGCGGACCTGCGCCGTAAGTAGGTGTATATGAAATACCTGCGCACTGGTGTATGGATGCCCCTGAAGTTCCAGGAAATGTTGATGTTTGCATTGTGTCTGGTGTAGGTCTGTAGAACCCAGCCTGTGTAGCAGCTGCGTTGTGCAGATGTGTTAGGGTAGGCCTCAGGTCACTAGGTAGGGCAACGTCAATACTGGAAAAAACCATAATAATTAAGCTAGGTTGAAGAATGACATAGGAGCAAACCCCAAACATGGATTGACCCAAACAGGTGTCTCTAACCATGGTGGTTAATACGTAGTCAAATGTTGACCGTGAAGAGGGGGTGCTAGGTGGGATAGCTCATCCTGACCCATCCTCCGGTTACATAACACCAAGAGCTGGCATCTTGAGGCATTTCTGTTTATGTATAATGTGACACTAATGTGTGATGCAAGGTGGCAAAATTAGTGTGTGAGGAATAATTACATGACTCTACAAAACCGCAATCCATATCTGTAGTGAAAACGAATTAATTCTGTGGTTGTTAAACAGTTTTGTCCTATGTTTGAGGCATGACGACTGGAGGACGAGGAGAGTCCGGGTCGGCGGACCAAGCCTGCAAAGAATCAGCATCCCCTTTGTAACTGGAAGGCGATGAAGTGGACTCAGATGGCGACCTCGTGAATTGAAGGGCTGATGCAATATGTAGCCCGTCCTGGTGTTCCGATAGGATCTGTTCTGGGTCCTGGGTGTTGATTGGCGATACCCGCTGCTGCGATCTTCCGCACCTGTCCCTCTGACGTCCATGCCTGTACCTCTTCTGTGCCGAGGGATCTTCCTGAGGCCTAGATACTGTTGCTAGTCCATTTTCTTCCATCCAGCCCAAGCTTTGGAGGGGGAGTCGAAGAACCGAACAGGGGCATTGTGAATTACCTGGAGGCGGGCTGGGAATAGCAGTGAGGATCATCGATCTTGAGCTCTCAACTGATATTTCACAGCTCCGAAGTTGGTGCTTCTCCTCTGTACCTGAGTAGTGTAGTTTGGGAAGAAGGAGACCAAGACTTTTTGTACCTTGGGACCCGGGGATCTCGCCACATCTTTCGGTATAGCATCTCGGTCTCGGAAGTTCAACACGCGGATTAGAAAAGAATGTGGGTTAGCCCCGGGAGGTGGTTTATGAGCTCGGACCCTGTGCTCCCATTCGACAACAAACTGTGGGGAGTGTCCCTGGGGGGAGCAATACTTTCAACCAGGTTTCCGTGTACCCCACCGCGTCCCGTCCCTCTGTTCCCTCCTTTAGACCTATCACTTGCACGTTGTTTCGACACAAGTGACACGCTGTGTCATCTAGCTTCTCCTCAAAGGTGCAGACCAGGTCTAGCAGATACTGTAGGGTTGCAGTGTGATTGTGGGCTTTGGGTTGCAGGTCTGCTAGTGCAGTCTGTCTCCTGCACGCGCTCAGACAGGTTTTGGTGATCTGCGCGCAGGAGCATGAAGTAGGAGGTGATGTCTATTCTGCCTTCAAGAGAGATACGGCTGTGATCCATTGCTACTCCTATCTGTTCCACCGCAGCCAGCACTAAGTCGAGGTTAGCCTGGAGGTCTGAACGGTTTGGTTCTGAGGACCTCCCCACTCCTCTGGGTGCCCCCCCGGCCGTGGCTTGAGGCGGGCCATCCTGGAGGGTGGTGGAGCGAAGACAACCCATAGCAAGCTGCTGCGCACTGGGCATAAAGAGCAGTTAGCATGGCGGTCCTATCCGCCACAGCTGTGAGTTGTCGGCGGGTTGCTGCTGTCGCTTGCAAGCACACCGAAGACTGAGGGAGGTGCCCTGGATGACTGTGCTCCAGGCCCAACGTGAACACTCCGAGGTCAAATACCCATGGGCCGTGGGGTAATGGGCGAGCCACGGCAGTTCTGCGGACACTTGGCCCCTTCAAGTTGCCCGCCACAATTGGGACGTGCAAAGGGGGGCTACAGGAAGTCCTGGATATTGTCCTTTCTGAACACATGGTGTGGTGCGCTTTTTTGGCAGGCGAGGGGGGCCCAGATTGATTCAGTGGATCTAGAAGTGTCAACCGGCGTAGTCCCAGGGTCTGACCCTGCACACTGAGTCACAGGCGGGCACAGCGAGCGCCCACGAGAGTACCAGTGCAACAACGTGTACCAGGCCAGTGAACGGTTGGTCGGGCCCCGGACGAAATCACAGTCTACGTAGGTACTTTTCGTGAAGGGAGTGGAGTAGCCTGGGCCTTTACCCTTCTAACATGCCTGCTTGGGGGGCCTAGGACCCTCCGACCTCTGTCCCTGCCTCCCAGGCCTACCGTCACCACCGTCACACCGCCAGCTGTCCTCTGGTGTTGCAGTAGTCAGTGGAGGTCTGTTATGGAGCAGGCCACGTCAGGAGTCATGGCGCCATCTTCTGCAGCTTCACGTCTGGCTCAAACCGCACAGCAGTTTATCATCGGCCTCGGATCGTTCTCCCCGGGGGCCTCTCCGTCCCAAGAATGCCCCATGCTTCAACTGCGGGCCCTCTTGGATGCCACCTCAGGTGCAGGCCCACGCCGGGCGGACGCCCCGCTGCCGTGTCAGAATCCCTTGAAATGCCAGGTTTCTATTGATCCAACTATATATTTTACAAAGTGTACCTTACCCCGTGTAAAATAAAAAGATATTACGGACGCTGCCTGCCCACGCTGTCAGATGATAAATGCAGACTTTTTACATATGTGAGGAGCCTGTCCCTGGTTACTAGGAAGACCTAATGGAAAATTTGTCGCAATGCACAGAGTACCAATGTTTATGAGAGGTATGCATTTTGGGTATCTATCACAGGGGCAAGATACACAAAGTGATATCTTGATTTATTGATCTGGGGCTAGTACTGGCCAAACGCTCAACCGCAGATGGAAGTTTCCGGATTACAATTACCCTCTCCTCCATCCCCCCCGCCCCTCCCACCAACGGCGGCTTGGCAGCAATCATTCACTAACTGGGCGAAGGCAGGAACCACTGCCTAGCATAGGGAGAGGGCAACTTAGGAATCCGGAAATATCCTATTGCCACATACTATGAGGCTCTCATTACATACTCATATGCTTGCTGCCTCAGTAGTTAATTGTGGTCATTCTGAATTGTCGCACCTCCCGCTAATTGTGATACCATTTCACACACCGCTCTAAGCAGTAACCTACTCTCTATTGCCATTCAAATGAATGACGACAGCCGTAGCCATAAGAACCTACACTCACCCAACTGAACTTAAATGTAATACACTAGTATCGGAGAAATGTGTACTGTTGATTGGGCAAATACGTTTTAGGTGGCCATGTAAAAAGTTTTTTATTATGTTTGTTTGAAACAACTACTGTTTGGATCTGTAATTACAAGCAGGTTTTGCCTGGAACATTTGCCAGTGATAGCCAGTGAAGGTTCCTATGCATACCAGTGTAACACTGTCAAGCTAAACTACCACTATACGCAACATGACTCTCTTCATATTTATTTTTGGCAAAAAAGCTATTTAACCACATGGCTGCTGGGCGTTTTCCCCCCCTGTGCTGGAAAATGCCATTTTAGTGGCACCATGACGAGCTCAGCTCGTGATCAGCACACGACACCCGTGGGTGATGACGAGCTGAGCTCGTCATCAGCATCGAAAGGGTTAACCAAAAAAAATGAATGAAATGGACCACCATAACTAAGCTGTGAAGTGCATAGATTCCCCATACTGCATTGTTTTGGAGTAGATGGGAGTCATTGCAACTGAGTCTATAAGGCTAAAAAGGATTGGCAGCTGCTCTATAGTCAATAAACCAGTCAAGTCAAGTCAATAGATTTATATAGCGCGCTACAAACCCGGAGGGTCTCAAGGCGCTTGAAGAAGGGTGGGGAATTACTTTTCAAATATCCACGTTTTAAGTTGCTTTCTGATTGCTAGGTGGTTCTGAGTAAGGCGAAGGTAAGTGGGAAGTGAGTTCCAGGTTTTAGCTGCCAGGTAGGAGAAGGATCTACCTCCCATGGTGGTTTTGTTGATGCGAGGTACAGTGGCAAGGGCTTGGTTGGAGGATCGTAGCTGGCGGGATTGGGTGTAGAAGGACAGTCGTGTGTTGAGGCATTCAGGTCCGATTTCGTAGAGTGCTTTGTGTGCGTGGGTTAGGAGGCGGAAAGTAATCCTCTTATTGACGGGGAGCCAGTGGAGGTTTTTCAGGTGACCAGAGATGTGTTCTTTACGCGGGATGTCTAATATGAGCCTGGCTGAAGCGTTCTGGATGCGTTGGAGTTTTTTCTGGAGTTTTGCGGTGGTACCGGCGTAGAGGGTGTTTCCGTAGTCCAGTCGGCTCGTGACCAGTGCGTGGGTGACCGTTTTTCTAGTTTCGGTGGGGATCCAGCGAAATGTTTTTTTGAGCATGCGAAGAATGTTGAAGCAAGATGAAGAAACGGCATTGACTTGTCTGTTCATCGAGAGTGAGGAATCCAGGATGACGCCCAGGTTCCGTGCGTGGTCCGTCGGGATGGGTGCTTTTCCAAGGGCCTCTGGCCACCAAGAGTCATCCCAGGCGGAGGGGGAGGTGCCTAGGATGAGGACTTCTGTTTTGTCTGAGTTCAGTTTCAGACGGCTGTGCTTCATCCATTCGGCTACTTCTTTCATTCCTTCATGCAGGTTGGTTTTGGCAGTGTTAGGGTCTCTGGTGAGTGATAGGATCAGTTGAGTGTCATCGGCGTAGGAGATGATGTTGAGGTTGTGTTGGCGTGCGATGACCGCGAGGGGGCTCATGTATACGTTGAAGAGGGTGGGGCTGAGTGAAGATCCTTGTGGTACGCCGCAGATGACTTCAGTGGCCTCTGACTTGAATGGTGGAAGGCGGACTCTCTGGGTTCTTCCGGTGAGGAACGAGGTGATCCATTCCAGTGCTTTTCCTTGGATTCCGACGTTTCTGAGGCGCTGTAAAAGGGTGCTATGACAGACCGTGTCGAAGGCTGCGGAGAGGTCGAGGAGCATGAGGGCGACTGTGTCTCCATTGTCCAGTAGAGTTCGAATGTCCTCTGTTGCTGCGATGAGGGCGGTTTCAGTGCTGTGCTTGGCTCGGAAGCCGGACTGTGAGGAGTCGAGGGATTTGTTGGTTTCGAGGAAGGCGGCGAGCTAGTTGTTGACCGCTTTCTCGATGACTTTGGCCGGGAATGGAAGGAGTGAGATAGGGCGGTAGTTTTTGAGTTCGGTGGGGTCAGCTGTGGGTTTCTTCAGGAGGGCGCTGAGTTCGGCATGTTTCCAGCTTTCCGGGAAGGTTGCGGAGTTGAGGGAGCAGTTGATGACGTCTCGGAGGTGCGGTGCTATAATGGAGTCTGCTTTGTTAAAGATGTGGTGAGGGCATGGGTCTGTGGGGGATCCTGAGTGGATAGAGTTCATCAGACGGATGGTGTCCTCAGTGGAGATTGGGTTCCAGTCACTGAGGATGTTCAAGGGGGGTGGGGGTTCTGCAGAAGGTTGGGTGGGTTGGTCTTCGGGTCGGTTGTCGAAGCTGTTGTGGATGTCTGCAATTTTGTTGTGGAAGAATGAGGCTAGGGAGTCGCAGAGGGCTTGAGAGGGGGTGATGTCGTTGGAGTTGGCTGAGGGGTTGGTAAATTCCTTGACGATGTTGAATAATTCCTTGCTGTTGTGGGCGTTGCTATCTAGTCGGTCCTTGAAATCGGCTTTCTTGGCATTCCGGATCAGTTGGTGGTGTATGCGGGTGGCGTTTTTGAAGACGTCCTTGGTGCTGGTGGTTGGGTCTTTTTTCCAGGCCTTCTCAAGGGAGCGACAGAGTTTCTTGGATCACCGTTGAACCAGGAGGCCTTCTTGCTGCCTAGTTTGATTTGTCGTTTTTTCAGTGGTGCTAGGATGTCGGCGCTGTTGGATAACCATTGGGTGAGGTTGGTGGCTGCTTGGTCGGGGTTTGAGTGGGCGGGGGGGGTTTGAAGAAGCGATGAGGAGATCTGGTCGATGGTGATTTTGTTCCAGTTTCTTCGCAGAGTGGGTTGGGGGTGGTTGTTGGATGTGGACTTGTTGTAGGTAAAGTGAACGCAGCTGTGGTCAGTCCAAAGGAGAGCTGTGGTGTGGCTGAAGGAGACATGTTTGCTGGAGGTGAAGATAGGGTCGAGTGTGTGACCTGCGATGTGGGTGGGGGTAGTGACAAGTTGTTTAAGTCCGAGGTTGGCGAGGTTGTCCAAAAGGGTGGTGGTGTTGCGGTCGTTGTTCTTTTCAAGGTGAAAGTTGAGGTCTCCCAAAAGGATGTAATCCTCGGAGGGGAGCGCGTGTGGAGTGATGAAGTCCGTGATGTCTTCACTAAATTGTGCGCGGGGTCCTGGTGGCCTGTTGGCAAGTTATGGGAAGACCAAGTCCAGGGAGCGATCCAAGGGTGACCGATCCATAAAACACAATGATTGGAGCCTCCTACCTTACATTGAGAAGCCTAGGATCCTGACGGTAGTACTCAAGAGACCACCGTTAATAAAAAAAAATGAAGATTTGAATAAATTATTCAAAGAGACAGATTAGAAAAGGTATATGTGTTTCCAACACACAAATGCCATATTGCTCAAAGCTCTCAGTGGGAGCATGGTTGATCCTGTTTACTGCACCTGATAAGTGAAAAGTCCTATGAACATTGTGACCTAGCGAAGAGGGGGTGGCAGGCTCTCAGTAATTTTATCCAGTTATGGAACAAAGATATGTTGCACCACCTCAGAAGAGAAGGACGATATATGACTAGAGAAATGACTGCCCAGCAACACTTCGATGCAAGGAATGGATAGGCACAAAGCAGTAGTGGTGACAGCAAATCCAACTTTAACACATACACCAAGTTAATCCTGGACCCTCTAATCAAAACTTACACCATCTTCCTCAAATGCGTCTACTTCTTTACTATCAAAGAAAACACCATGGAAGGAACAAGGTCAGAAGTGGGACTAATTTCATATTCAGTTATTTCAAGATCTGTCAGCCTCAAACTCTCAGAAGCGAGCATCATGAAAGCTGTTGACCAACTAATTGAAAAAAGCAAATGAATACAATATAAGTGGGTTACCCATAAGTTCCCTGTTTATCGCAACTGACACTGTTCAACGAAGAGGAATAGCAGGTGTTGAGAATACTCTTGTTATAAGAGGAAGCATGAGATAGTGGTTGCTCAGTTTTATAGACGAACTGAGTCAGATACCGAAACCCATAGGGTAATAAATTATGATTAAGAGTTCAAGTGGTGCAGCAAAACCATGAGTCAGATGTTGCACAGATCGGTGAAAGGAGAATGTTAGAGGTCTTTTTACCAAACCAACACAACAACGAGAACTTCCAAATAGATTCTTCTAATCGCAGACTCTTGTGAATATTCTGCAGGCTTCAGAATTGATCTGGACACTTTAAATCAGTAGTCCTACTCGCTGGTAGGTGGCATTGTGCAGCTCTGAACTAACTTTCTCTCTAGATGTAAAGACCAGAGGTGCATACGCACCACCCGAGCGCACTGGTCTTACTTCAAGCCTTAGCTTCAAGCCATAGCTTCAAGCCTCCTTGCTAATATCCGTATTAGAATTCAATAATTCTAACTTTACCAATCAGATTCTGTATTGTGTTCCTGGCCCTATCTGTTCTGGCCTTCCAGGCTAGCTATGAACTGCACCTTTCCCCACATGTGAACTGCTGGAGCTTACTAACTTTCCATTTATCTAGTATCCTATTATCTAACTGTGCCTGGTATTTTGCCTGGAACCCCTCCAATTCTCTACTAAGCAAGGGTTCTCTATCCTATCCTTCCATCGAGGCCTTCTGGAGATCACTTTCTCTGGCTTTGATTTCTCTTATTTGGGTCTCATCTTCCAGCTTTACTCTGCGTTTTTTACCACCCATTATGGATTTTAATATTCCTCTTGTATATGCTTTAAAAGCATCCCAATCTATCCTACTTTTTGTTGAACCCTCATTAATCCGGAAGAAGTCAACCGTTCTTTCCGCTAAGCTAAATGTCACCACCTCCTTCCAATAAGAGAGTCCTGTCCAGCCCCCACCTTCTTTGCCCTAATTTTTGATTTAGCCTCAAAGATAGGACTACTGAGGAATGGTCTGAAAGCACTGCCGGTGTATGGGATACTGACTCTACTTCATCATATAGCCCCTGAGCTACCAAAAAGTAATCAATCTGCGAATAATGGTGATATTTTTTGCTATAAAAAGTAAAACCCCTTATAGCCCCCATATTTTGGGACCAAATATTGACCAAGTTAAACTCAACCATCATACTTTTCAGCCTGACTAATGTTTTAGGAGGACTGTTCTACTTAACTCTCTAGGTCCGGTCCAACTCCTTATTCTAAACTAGATTGAAGTCTCCACCCAATACAATCGGTGTTGATGTTTCTAGTAAACACAATTCCAATTTCATTAAGGCATCCGAGTTATCATTGTTTGGGCTATAGTATACTGTACATACTACCGGCCTACCTTGTAGCTCGAGGGAGGCGACCAGCCATCTACCAGAAAAGTCTGAATCCTATTTAATTAATCTTATTCCTGAATCCTTTCTGATAATAAGAGTCACTCCTCTAGTATTCCCTCTCTGGTCTGAGCATACTAACTCTTGGACGCATCGTAATTTATTAAAACATAAACCACATTCCCTCCGATCCGAATGGGCCTCTTGAAGCAGAATAATTTACACCTCGCTGTTTTGAAGAAGTTCTGCTACCTGAGCCACTTTCCTCCTCGATCTCAGTCCATTAACATTTCATGTTTAAAAGTTTATCAAATTTAACCTACTCATTAACCCCTTCGATGCTCATGACGGAACGGTTCTGTCATGAGCCTCGGTCGAGCTGTGCTGATGACGGAACCGTTCCATAATGCCCACACCCGCGATTGGAATGTTCAGCACAGCGCTGAAATTCTGGCCGCAGCCAAGGTGTTAACGATCTTGAGTTGCTAGCCATACCTCTCACTATCAAAGTCTTCCTTTAATTTATTCAGGCCTGGATTGTCCTTTTCAAGACAAACAATATGATTGCCAGATATTGCCTTCTGAAGCAGGGCATCTTGTATTCTCCCCTACTCTCTGCAGTAGCACAGGAGACCTAGCATTTTGCTGTCTGCCTCCACATGTACCTTCTGGTACCACCATATACATCATCCTTCCCAGACGACACTGGTCCTCCCAACGAAAGCACCATTTCTTTCACTCTGGGCAATCCATCAATTTGCCGGCTTTCTACGAAAAGCCTCCTCCTTCCAGGGAGGAAGAATGGCTTCATAGCCTTCTGGTGGAGTACCTACAGGCAGTAGACAACAATCTGGCAGACCTTCTCAGCAGGTGCATCAACAAGTCCACGAGCCCCAAATAGGTCCTGAACTGGCTGGACCTGTTCACACAGACCCAAAGTCAGATCAAAAACCCAGATCCCAGGCAGCTCAATCTGAGGTTCTAGAATTTGGTGAACATCCTGCATGAATCTTGTAGGGCCCACCACAAAGGCATGCTATGCTGCAAAGTGGAAAAGATTGTCCATTATTCCATCTCATTTCACCTGGACCCTCTTAAGCCTAAATTCCAGGACATCATTCTTTACCTTCCCCATCTACAAACGTCAGGCCTGGCCCACAAATCTATATGGCTACATTTATCTACCATGTCCACATACATGCAAAACAAAGAAGATTCCTAGCTCTTTGGCATCCCAGTAATGAAAGCTTTTATGGAGCACCTCAAGAGGGTCATCCCCCCCCCCCCAGAGGCAATCAATCAATTCATAATCTTTATTCGATTTTAAAGATAAAATGTAAATTGATACTTGTATAGCGCACTACTCACCCGCAAGGGTCTCAAGGCGCTTGTACGAATACCGCTGTGGAACCCGTCCTGGCTTTCCCTGTGAGGCGTCCACTCCTGGGCACCCCCAGGGTGAAGGCCAGGCATCCTTAGCGTTGTGGGGGCCGTTGTGGAGATTAAGCAAGCTATTGCAGAGTGGGACTCTATGATTAGAATAGGCACCGAGGCGAGAATTATCAGGTCCGTGGAATTTTGAGCCCAAGACCCGCCGAGGTGGGGAATTGAACCCTGGTCCCGGGCTAGATCTCTGCATCAGGGTCTGCCTCTCTAACCATTGAGCCACACCATAAGTCAAGTTATTAAAAGTAGCACACAAATAGTTGTTGCCATACTCATCCTTAATTTAAAACCCCCCATAAGAAAACGTACAAGAGAAAACAAGATAATAAAATAATTTAACAGCTGTAAATACTGCAGAGCAGGCCTGACTTGTGTAAAATTCAATGGTTTTAAAATTGGACGTAAAAACTTGTCTCATAAATTATTATATTTTGGGCAAAGCATAACATGCAGTGTGTCATCAAATTATGTGTTATCGCAGTTGCAAAGGGGCAGGTCCGAGTTTGTAAAACAACCATGGATGGTTAAAAGGAACTAGATGGGGAAATAGATTCAACCTGAAATAAGTCAGCAGGCGACTTTGATGACGTGTCATATTCCACATCCAGTAGGGTTCTATGCTGCTGACAGTTTTAACTAGAATTGCATTTCGCATTGAATGTTTCGTTAATGCAAAGTCCTCAAGTTCTGAAGCCAACTTGTCCCTAAACGCAGTTTCAACCCTTTTTCCCTCAGAGCCTGTTAAACGAGAAGAATTATCATACATGTCGAGCCTCACTAGGGTCCGCATAATATTCGCCATGTAGGAGAGCCCTGTAATCAAAGAGGATTTATCCAATTTTAAACTATCCTGCAAAATTAATCTGCTGAAACAAAGTTTCTCTTTTACCCAAATTGAATGCCAAAGTTTTAGGGGGCGAAGACTTGAGTTGGTCAATAATATAGTCTGAGCCTAGTTCTTCATGGACAATTTTGTGAGGTACACTTTGTGGAACACCCAGAAGGCCACTTAAGAATTTATTTTCAGCTACTTGGGGAAACCCCGCCATACCCCCATATTCCACTGCCATAACTCACGATTGGGATGCACTTAGCCCTGTAGATTTCCAGGATCGATTGTATATGTGTGCACCCTTACCTGCGGGACATGTGTGCGCCCTTGCCTGCGGGACATATCACCTATACAAAATATCGTTCTGTCAAGACTAAATGTTCTGTGTAATAAGTGAGTGCCAATTTAACCAGAATCCAGTTGGACCCCAAGGTATCTAAACCTGTCTACCTGGCTAATGTGATGGCCATCCACTAAGTCTTTAATGGATTTCGGGCTCAGTGGACAAAACTTCATGACGTGTGACTTTGAAAAATTTGTCGTCAGGTCATGGCTACTCATAAAACTAATGAAAAGGGAAAGATGTTTTTGTAAACCTTTAGCTGCGCGGGCGATTAAAACTGTATCATCTGCATGAAGCAGAGCAGGTATACATCGGTTTCCTGCTGTAAGGACATCCACGCCTGAAACTATCAGGGCTTGCTCTTTGTGTTTGCTATAAGAATTAATAAAAAAGTGCTAAAATTCAGCCTTGCCGAACTCCACGCCACAGTTTAAAGTGCTCAGTGCATTCCACGTTAGGGCCAAACGTGACACTAGCTGAAAGATCTTTGTGCAAATCACAAAAAAGTTTATTAGGACCGCGTCAACATCCATCTGCGCCGTCATGTACCAAAGTTTGGATCGGTTAACTCTATCAAAGGCAGAGCTAAGGTCCATGAAGGTCAAATGCATTGCCCCCCTCTTGGCCTTGGTATATTTACAAGTTAGCAAATCTAAGTGCAAGGTTTGCTCTAAAGTGCCCCAGCCCGGGAAAAACCCATACTGTAGGTCAGATAAAAAGCGACGCTCCTCAGCCCAATCTGAGAGGCGATTTAATAAAATCCGACCAATGATTTTTACCTCTGAGTATTTAAGGAAGATAGGCCTAAAACCTGAGGGGTCTGAAATGCTGCCCTTTATAAAAACAGGGCCTATTATTGACAGTGACAAAGTTAGTGTGGGAGGACTGGAAACTGCAGAGTTGAAGTGTAGTGTCAGCAAAGATCTATACAGGTTTTAAAGAGGGTCCCAGGCAACCCGTCTGGCCCAGGTCCTTTATTTGATTGTAACTGAGAGAAGGCAGTTCTGATCTCAGATAGGTGAAAGACTATGTGCTGGTCGGTCCTAAAATCCTTCACTGCCTTAGGTCCCTCATCTAAGCTAAAGATGGCCTCAAAGTGACCAAGCCAAGCCTGAGCTGGAATAGTACCGGCCTGGTTAGAGAGGTGGTCATTGCTAAAGAGAGGCGAGTTAACAACGCTCCAAAAAGCAGAGCAGTCGCGCTGCTGACTAGCAGTTAATTGCTTTTCTCAAGACTCCTCTTTAAGTTGGGCTTTGCGTTCCTTACAGGCCAATCTAAAAGCGGCCCTGGCCCTTTTCACCTTCTCTTGACAAGGGGGTCTCTCATGCAGAAGGTTCCAAAGGTCTTTATGGGTTTTAGACAACCGTCCATCAAACCATCTTTCTGCATTTATCATGGGGGTGGGGCAATTTTACAGAGCACAGATTTAATAGACCTACAAATGTTAGAAAATTGCTTCAAGATTCTCTGGGATGACTCTTCCTCAGAGAGAGAGAGGGAGAGAGAAGAAAATCAGATGGGCAAGTGCTGCTCATGTTTTGGACAGAAACTGAAGGAACAATGATGGCCCACCTCACCCTACGGCCCTCATTAGTCAAGGTGATGGGTTTCTTATATAGAGGCACTGCTCCTGTGGATTTGTTATCCTGATGAAATACGGCTGTTAGTGGACTATGGTAACTCTGGTTGTGTCTTCAATCCTTAAATTCTAGGAGTGCAGAAAAGAAACAGGCAGCAAAGATATAATCAATGAAGGTACAATGCCCCCCCCCCCACCCCTCAGGTTGTCCTGATTAATTGCCATTACATTCATCAAATTAAACTGGGAAATAAGGCTATTCCCAACATCACCTTGGTGAGTGTGTTTAAAATGCGGTGGGTTGTCAGATAAATGCTCAGGATCTGAATCTCTATACATCGTGCAAAAGTAACAGGGGTGCAAATTAAAGTTGCCAGCTATCATGATGACGGTAAAAAGGGGTTCAGATTGGTAAAAATCATCAATAAATCCTTTAAGACTGGCAACAGCATTTGGCTCATTTTTCTGCGTCATTGCATTCTAAAAATTGATAAGAAGCATTCTGCACTTGATAGGAAATGATAAAAGGGTACCCAAAATGGTCTTTAAATTAGACTTTACAGTTATGATCTAATTTTACTAAATGGGTGAGGCCACAATTGGCCGTCCACTAGTGGGACGGGTTGCTGGAACTGAATACGAGGAGAAACCATCTAAATGAAAACCACCCTCTAGGTCTCACGTTTCCTGTAGGCAAATAGTCAACGTTTTTCAACATACACAGCCAACCAGCATCTGAGAGCTTGCTCTGTACCCCAGCGATATTCTAACTAAGAACCACACTGTTGTATGGAGTCCTGGTCTCCAGATCCTGGCTCAAAGTGTCAGTTCTAAGAATATGGCCCAGTCCATCAGAATCTTTCAACTCACTCAGGGGTAATAAACGATTGCTATGTGGAATTGCTGTGTCAACTTAGTAGTACAATTAAATAAAATTAAATAGAATCAATTCATACAATTGGCGTGTGGTAAATTAATACATTCAATATTATGGATGACTGATCAAAAAACGAGTATGTCAAGCATGGGAGTCAAGGGATCCAGGGAACAATATAGTAGCACATAGCAAAACAACGTAAGCATGGCGTACCTCTCAGGCATGAGGGTAAAGCACATTGAGCTTCTAATTAAACCATAAGCATTTGGAAAAAAGGGGAAAAGGGATAACATGCTCTTAAATACTTAATTATGGCGTTGTTTTGCTATGTGCTACTATATTGTTCCCTGGATCCCTTCACTCCCATGCTTGACATACTCGTTTTTTGATCAGTCATCCATAATATTGAATGTACTAATTTACCACACGCCAATTGTATGAATCGATTCTATTTAATTTTTATTTAATTGTACTACTAAGTTGACACAGCAATTCCACACTACGCTGCTTTTCTAGATTCTTTAGTACCTCTGCAAGTCACTGGTACGAGTAGGACGACAATCACCCGCATAGTCTGTTGTCGGGTTTCATTGTCCGCTCGTATTCCAGGTGACAACGTAACTATGGTGATTTTATCAACCAGGAAATAGAGCTCGCGTCGTCGCCCATACACGGAGCTCTTAGATTCATTCGGCTTTAGTAAGTAAAATTCTCTCCCCGGTCCCGCCACATTCATTACTTGCTTATGGCTAATTTCCTAACAATGTTTCCGTTTCCCGCCTTTTTAACTTAACAGACGAACGGCGGATCCACGTCCATCCCTTCCAACGCAGCTTCCAATTTTGCCCAGCACCGTATGAGTGTTCTTCTTATGGATCGGTAAGCTTCCTTCATTTTTGATTGATACTGGCACCTTCGCACTGCACACTAGCTGCCCTCAACGTGGCAGGCTTTTAACTTGTGCACGTACATTATCTTTAGGTGCCAACCGGCCATTGTTACCACCACGAACAAATGACCACAGTCAGGACACTTACCCAGAGGTAAGTTTTGCTCCTCTCTGAAACGACTGTGACGTTACTGCACCCGTGACCAGTTGGTAACACATATTCACTATATTGCAGACACTCCTCCTAGGATATTCGCTATTGACCTTCACCTATCCAGGTTTAACATTTACTCAATCTCAGGTATTCTAATTTCAATTAAAGTACGTTTCAGGTGTGTTTTACCTTGACTCAGTGTGGCCCCCCCCACCCAACGTGCCAGTTCTCTGTCCTTACGCTCTAGTCCCGCTCCAAATGGATGTAATATAATGCATTACTGCCTTTGTCGGTTGGACGGTCCCCATACCATGGTACCTTGTCCTGCCATCTGTGATGTTCTATATTTTCACTTTTAGAGATATATGCAAGCATGACCAGATTAATCCCAATATTATCCTCAACTAATGACTAAATACATAGTGCGTTTTCATTAATGTATAGCTACCAATGTGATAACTTAGGAGGTTGGAATTGTACCCCTCATGTAATTTTAGTTTATTGGACTCACTTCTATTAGGTTACCTGCCCCCCACCCCTTGGTCCTGATGAAGACCCCGCGGCAAGGATACAAACATTCCCTGCACTGATAAGAGGGTCGAAACGTCGACTGTTGTTCTTCTTGTGGCAACATCACGCCAACATTGTGTAAATTAATTGTACTTTGTGAAGTATGCCTTTCTAAGTGATGGTCGCGATTGGTATTATTGTGGCCATTTTGGCTTTGCAACTCACATCCGATTTTGCTCTAAATGTTTGATTTTACTGTCACACATTCCTATCACTCCCTTATCCTCACCTTGATCACTTCCTCCCTGGGGCACTGTATGACCTTGAATACAGGTGACTGTTTGCTACATGTATTTGATACATTCGATCCCTCAGTGAATAAAACTCTGTGGATCTAATTGTTGTTTCTTGATTAACTCTTTGAATTGTGAAAATTGTCTCTTGTCCACACTGGGACCCCTTCCTTCCATACCTACTGAACCCAGGTCCCAGTGACTATGTTTGGGTAACCCACTTATATATAAACTTATTCTTGAGTTGGTCTTAATTTTCCTGTGTGTCCTTCCTCAAGGGGGGTACATCCACCAATACAGCAATGTAAGGGCCGACTGCCGGAGGTAGTTGGAGGATAACATTAGAGGGGCAATGCACCAAAGGAATATTTTGTGGTGTGCTAAGAGCAGCCGACACAGAGTTGGAACAATCTCTTTCAGTAACAAACCGGGCTACCGTTGTGGCCAGCCGACCAAGACTGTCCTCGGCTGAGCAGGACGGTGCAGTTTGATGATGAATACAGACACTCAGAGATCATTGGAGTGAGGCTCTTGATGGAGCTTGAGCCTGGGCCTGAGAGGATACTCCGGCTCCTAAGTTGTCAGCGATAGTCAAGTCAAGTCAAGTCAATAAATTTATATAGCACGCTACATACCCAGAGGGTCTCAAGGCGCTTGAAGAAGGGTGGGGAATTACTTGTCAAATATCCACGATTTAAGTTGCTTTCTGAATGCTAGGTGGTTCTGAGTAAGGCGAAGGTGAGTGGGAAGTGAGTTCCAGGTTTTAGCTGCCAGGTAGGAGAAGGATCTACCTCCCATGGTGGTTTTGTTGATGCGAGGTACAGTGGCAAGGGCTTGGTTGGAGGATCGTAGCTGGCGGGAGGGGTGTAGAAGGACAGTCGTGTGTTGAGGCATTCGGGTCCGATTTCGTAGACTGCTTTGTGTGCGTGGGTTAGGAGCCAGAAAGTAATCCTCTTATTGACGGGGAGCCAGTGGAGGTTTTTCAGGTGACCAGAGATGTGTTCTTTACGCGGGATGTCTAATATGAGCCTGGCTGAAGCATTCTGGATGCGTTGGAGTTTTTTCTGGAGTTTTGCGGTAGTACCGGCGTAGAGGGTGTTTCCGTAGTCCAGTCGGCTCGTGACCAGAGCGTGGGTGACCGTTTTCCTAGTTTCGGTGGGGATCCAACGAAATGTTTTTTTGAGCATGCGAAGAATGTTGAAGCAAGATGAAGAAACGGCGTTGACTTGTCTGTTCATCGAGAGTGAGGAATCCAGGATGACGCCCAGGTTCCGTGCGTGGTCCGTCGGGATGGGTGCTTTTCCAAGGGCCTCTGGCCACCAAGAGTCATCCCAGGCGGAGGGGGAGGTGCCTAGGATGAGGACTTCTGTTTTGTCTGAGTTCAGTTTCAGGCGGCTGTGCTTCATCCAGTCGGCTACTTCTTTCATTCCTTCATGCAGGTTGGTTTTGGCAGTGTTCGGGTCTCTGGTGAGAGATCGGATCAGTTGAGTGTCATCGGCATAGGAGATGATGTTGAGGTTGTGTTGACGGGCGATGACCGCGAGGGGGCTCATGTATACGTTGAAGAGGGTGGGGCTGAGTGAAGATCCTTGTGGTACGCCGCAGATGACTTCAGTGGCCTCTGACTTGAATGGTGGAAGGCGGACTCTTTGGGTTCTTCCGGTGAGGAACGAGGTGATCCATTCCAGTGCTTTACCTTGGATTCCGACGTTTCTGAGGCGTTGTAAAAGGGTGCTATGACAGACCGTGTCGAAGGCTGCGGAGAGGTCGAGGAGGATGAGGGCGACTGTGTCTCCATTGTCCAGTAGAGTTCGAATGTCGTCTGTTGCTGCGATGAGGGCGGTTTCAGTGCTGTGCTTGGCTCGGAAGCCGGATTGTGAGGAGTCGAGGGATTTGTTGGTTTCGAGGAAGGCGGCGAGCTGGTTGTTGACCGCTTTCTCGATGACTTTGGCCGGGAATGGAAAGAGTGAGATGGGGCGGTAGTTTTTGAGTTCGGTGGGGTCAGCTGTGGGTTTCTTCAGGAGGGCGCTGAGTTCGGCATGTTTCCAGCTTTCCGGGAAGGTTGCGGAGTTGAGGGAGCAGTTGATGAGGTCTCGGAGGTGCGGTGCTATGATGGAGTCTGCTTTGTTAAAGATGTGGTGAGGGCATGGGTCTGTGGGGGATCCTGAGTGGATAGAGTTCATCAGACGGATGGTGTCCTCAGTGGAGATTGGCTTCCAGTCATTGAGGGTGTTCAAGGGGGGTGGGGGTCCCACTGTCTGATCCAGCTCAGTTATCTGGGTATCAAAGACATTTAGGGCTGCGAAAATCTTGTTTTCCAGGTTTTTAAGAAGTGCCATGAGTGAGCCCTTGGTTAAGTCCAGCTCATGAGCTGTAACGATGTTGAGTGCAGATGTAATTGGAGTATTCCTAGGGCCAGGAGTAGCCTTCCTGACTGATTTGACGGGATATGGCTGACCCAGAACAGATGTTTTACATCAGGCACCCGTTTTACGAAGATTATCAGAGCATTTCAGTGTAATATCAGTGGTTGTGGGCTGTACGGTCTGGATGCTGGAGAGGGCAGTCAAGGGGGCTTCGGTAGTAACGGAGTGTGTAGCGGATGTCCCGGTCAATATTAGCTGAATCGGCACCCCCCTCTGTTTAGACATCTGTTTCTTGTGTTCTAGCAAGATGCTTAACCTCGAACTCTATCTCACCGCTGGTAATCTCATCTGATAGCATCCCCACAGCCTGGTTTAATAAGGACAGTATAGTTTTGCTGGCTCTTGGCCTTTTATCTGACCCATTTGAGGATTCTGCCTTTCTCTTCCCCCATGCTCCAATGTCTGAATTCCATAAGACTACAGGTTAGGCTAGTATATTACGTAAAAAAAGTACAATCCCAGGGAGCATGTTCAAAGACTATACCACAGCAATGTGGCCACTCACCGTCAACAGGGTTTAGAAGTAAGAGGGGGAGCCCAGCCTCTCATCCAGAATCTTGACAGGCTAAGGTGAGCCCGGTCTCTGCCCTGGCCGAGCTGGGCACGTTCCTCGCTGCAGGATGCCTCGCTGAAATGTATAGCCCTCCGGCACCTGCTGAGAGCGTTGTGGCCCCTCCTCAGGGCATGCAAGGCAGGGCAGCCAAGTTGCGGCAATGAGTCCCTCCTCCCCCATAAGGGACCTCAATGCAATTGATACCAGACTAATGGTTCGGTTCTTTAAAAATTTGCATTCTTAACCTTTGCGTTTCCTCTCCATGAAAGTCACTTTTATTTTAGCCATCACATCCCTCAGGCACATTCTGTTCCAAGCCCTCACACTAACAGAACCCTTCATTCAGGTTCACAAGGACAGGGAAAGTTCTCAGAACTTACCAAAATTCCTCCCCAAACTTGTTTCCTCATTCCATCTCAGTCTGACTACAGAACATCCGCCTTCTTTCCTCATTCTGACTCTATAGCGTGAAGAGCCTTTCATATTGTAGATGTTAAACGTGCTCTTGTGTATTCCAACAACAGGAACAGGACCCTGGTAATATCCAGTTAGCTGACACATGTAAGGTATATGTAAGGCAGGCAATTGGTCGGCCTACACATGTTCATAAAGCATTATTATGCAGACAAGTTAGACTTCTGCATTATTCATATTCTAGCCATTGCTTGTAGGAGGTATTCTTTTACAGTCTATGCAGTCCATCCCTGACTGGGTAACCAAAGGCAGTTCTGGCAAAGATTGTCAAACCAGCTTCCTATGTCTTCTCGCCCAATTTCTCCCTGTCCATCCATGCTCTCTCTCATCCCCCTTCTTTCCTCTCTGTTCATCCTCTCTGACTGCTTTCTCTGTGCCACCCCATCACTCTTTCTGCCTCTATTGAAGCTAAACATGCCTGCTACAATTATCCTCGGGGAGTTGGGTAAAGTGACAGAGGCACCAGGAATCTGCCCTGGGCTTTCAGAACCAGCCTCTAAGGGGCTCCAGCGCACCGGGGGAACAAAAAGCCTGTCTGGCCCTGTATACTTACAATGTGAATCCATAGCAACATAATCTATATCAGAAAATGTTATTTACCCTGTAAGCATTTGTAGTGTGTACTGCTGTAGATTCACATGCCCCTTAGTTTCCCTCCAGAAGTGTGTGGCCCTACTTGCATATATCTTCTTCAATATACGTGATGTACCATACTGCTTTTTTTCTCCATTCCATATTTACTGTCGCCTACTGTGCGAAAAACATGGGTGGAGTCTCATAACATTCTGTGATTTAAAAAGCCTTTCTTCGAAGAAAAAAATTTGCTAACCTCCAAGCACAACACTAGATTTCTGATAGACTTCAAACTGCAAATTTCTCACCTTGTTCATTTCTTTAGGTACAAGACTAATTCCAGAAAGAGGTGTTTACAATTTCGTAAACACCTCAAGGCCCATCTGTTCACTAAGTCCTTTGACTAAAACCCCCGCAGCTTCCCCTGTCTTCTAGCCCCGGATCTTGTTAGCTGTAGCGCCAAGAAACCGCTGGTGTATGCGCGCTTTACAAGTAATTTTAAACTCAAACTCAAACTTTATAGACATTTCATTGTGCATCGACAGGTGGTGGTGTGATGCGTTGCGTCAGATCTGCCCCCATTCGGATATGACGTTGGGGCCATTTATCTATATGCCACCTTTCTTTCTGCACCTTGCAACTCAGATTTGGAGCTAGCAGTTGTCTTCTGACAGAATTCATTACAAAAAACTTTAATAAAATGTTTTTTCTGTGCTGATGCTCAAAATGACTGGGTTTTAAGCTGTGTCATGATGGTGACAGACCCCTATGACATCTCCCTCAGGTGTCTTGGCACCTCACTTAACTTCATATTATGCTCCCACTGCACTAAAATGAACTGTAAGGCATCAGTGTCTGCAAAGCCAAACTCACAGTTGCTGAACTCCATAAAAAGAAACTGTCTCAGTCCAGGGCACGTTTGCGCTCCAGAGGCTGCTCTCACAACCACTCCAAGTTGAAGTCCCACTAAAACAACACAAAGTCCAAACATGGGCACCCCTAATCCCACCACTCAGTCTCATGCAGAGCCCCGAGCAGCTCCCGGCCTCGAACCAGCTCCCTGTGCAAGTAGCTTACTCTCCCTATGCCTCCTTTAAGGACATAAAAACCACAGCAGTTTAAGGAATCCATGGTTTCCTTTTACATTTTTAGTGCTTAACTGAATCCCACCATACTACCCAACAGGGAATCGAACCGCAGGGAACTTTCCCAAATTCTTGCTCTTTAGTGCCAGTTAAGCATTGCATTCACGGTTCCTTGAACACCTCCTGAGAAGGTATTCACATACCTTGTGGGAAAGAGTGCACCATCTTGCCAGCTGTTCCTGAGGAAGTAAGACAGACCTTGCAATATATAATATTTGATGGTCAAGATGCTGCAAAATGTTCTTTATGTTCCTACCTGGACATGATTAACAGTTTGGGTAGGAAAGTCGGGACCAGCTAGATGCTTAGGAACCATGCCTCGATTTAGTTAACTGGCTTTTCATCAGATGTACAACAGTCCCTTATGCACATGCCTTTTGATGGCTTCAAACCTTATGGAGAGAAGGCGGGCTTGAGTCTTGAAAAGTTTAGTAAGGCCAATGCTCGTCTCATAGCGTAGCTCAACCTGTTCGGCAGTTTCCTCAACAGCATGCCTTTAGAGACTTCAGCACTGGCTGTCAGCAGAGGCAGTGCCAATATTTGCCTCCACACTAGCAGGCTTCCCAACCCTTCTGAGGGTGAGATCGGGGAGTCTGCCATCAGTGTTCAGGCCCCAGGGTCAATCCACTACCCAGACCTCAACCACCCCTCCTGCAGCTGCCCCAAAACCAGTTTAATTTGTACATGGAGGCACATTAATCACCCAGTAGGAGGTAGAGTTGCCTTTCACCTCCCCTGATGGAGGAGCATCATATCAGACCAATGGGTGCTTCAGTTGTGCAACAAGGATACTTCCTATACGTCCTATCCTATCCTTTCGACATTCCATATGCACCGCAACACCTCCCAGAGGACCACTTGTCCATACTCCGAGGAGAAGTTCAATCCATCTTGGCCAAAGGAGCAGTGGAGATTGTGCCAGCATCAGAGATTGGAACTGGTTGTTATTCCTGGTACTTTCTGATGCCTTATCCAGATCTTCTCCCTCTGAAATTCTTCTTAGGAAATACAAGTTCTTCAGAATGTGCACCCTGGCCCTCGTTCTGTCTGACCTGGACCCAGGAGATTGGATGGTAGTTCTGGATTTGTAGGACAGATATTTTTACAGCCCTGTCATCAGAAACACAACCAACGCCCTTCCGCATTTAGAAGTTTTTCTGCAGTCACAGCCAAGATTCCCTGTGGCAGGCTGTCACCTCCTCCGGAAGGCAGGAGTTTGAGTCCACCTCCTGTCTATGGGGCCCGGCGCCCTGCCCCAAAAGAAAACATCCGCTTGAAAGGATGAGCCGCGCGCCGCTCCGCCACTGCGGGGAGCGGATCAATAGCAGCTGAATGCCATCTGCTTCGGGCAGCAGAACTGCACCAAAAGTGTGAGCCATGCATATTCTCTTATTAAAAGGTTATTTTTATGCAAGTAAACAATTCATCGTCCCCTTGCACGCTTGATGCTCATTTCCCACTTGGGATCAATAAAATATGCAAAACAAAAAAAATGGAACCCTAAGAGTAGTTGTGATGCCGGGGTGATTTTTATTATAGCAAGTCTCCGTTCAGGAAGGCAAGCAGCGGGGGATGAACTCAGTAGAAGGCCCTTGATATCCTTGGAGCTGTGCGTCAAGCGTCCTAGGCTGGACTGTTCTTTAAAGACTCCTGTTCCTTAAAGACATGATAATGCTAGCTAAAATAAGTAAAGCAGAATAGATTGCTAAAGACAAACAACATGCACGCAAAAGGTTTTGTCATTTTTTTTCTGACACAAATATATATGGAGAAATTTAATTTTACAATAGCTACATAAAAACGGAAAGCACAGAAACCTGTTCTGTAGTCAAACTTTGTGTTTGACTACCTCTGTCCCAGGGTTGTTTTTACTTATATTTATTTGGTCCTGCTTGCAGGCACTTGCATTAAAAAAACAAAAAACGAGAAAAAAAAACATACAGAGCCATGGGAATTGTCGATGCTCAACCTAGCCATGATTCAGACCACAATCTGCCCTACTGAGGTAAAGACCTTTCCACACAATTCAGAGACTGTGTCGCTGTTAGTTCTTCATTTCAAGGGGAACAAGCATTGGCATAGCCAATAGGTCTCGCCTTTGGGACCTTATAAGTATTTAGTTATGCAGCACAATATCCTTACTGCACCAACATTAAGTGTTGCATGGCTAAACACTTATAAGGTCCCAAAGGCGAGACCTATTGGCTATGCCAATGCTTGTTTAACTATGCCTTGAGCAGCCTGTGATCCCATGAGTTTTGATCCTTTCACTCTCTGTTCAATTAACAGAACAATTTTGTTCAAGGATCAAATCCCAACACCAGCCTGTACCTCCAAATTCATATTTGAAAATCCATCTCCTGATGTTGGTAAAGCCCAGACAATAAACAGATTATACCTTCTTAAAACTTTACATCTAATCCCTAAATTAAATGTAATTTTATCATCAGACATTTCTCTTGCTGAATTTCATACTATTTACAATCTATGACTATTTTTCATTGTGCAAGTGTTTCCTTCTGCTTAGCTACAGTTTATGAAATGATCTGGACTTTTATCAATAGCTTTCATTGTTATGGTATGGACATCCATTTACCTTTACAGACTAGATCTAGTGCATACTTTATATGTTCTGGCTCTTCCTAATTCTACTGTTAGTGATATTTCCTGTCAGTGAGTTCTTTCAACTCAAGGGTCAGGGTAGATGCATCCAACAATAAGATCGAATTCGAATTCTACTCATCTCACACACTGACTGAATAGATATAGCCCCATTTAGTAGGGAGAAATCAAGAAGACTGAAAGGAAGGCTAAATTGTAGAATTGCACCTCAAAAAATCTCCAGATGGTGAAGGTTCTTATCATAAACTAGGAGTCTAAACTTCCTTTATAAGAGAACGAGAGCCTCGGACCAAATCTGGGAAGGAGAAATCTATATCGCTGCCATCCAGGAAATTCTGCAGAGGAAAAACTTTTCAGATATAGACAGTACCCCCACGCCTTCTACTCAAACCAATTGCGGTAGCATTAGCCTTACACATGTCCCTCACATTTGTGGCAATGGGCACCATAAGGAAAGAATCTACTTGAGAATTGATTACATTCTTAAACAAGATTGCTTTGGGGCCCATCGCCACTCACTCCGACATTGGGCCAATTTGCTTATCAGACCGTGTCCCTGTCTTTATTGAGGTTAATTGGCGATGCAAAACCAAACGTATTGGAAGATGGAACTTTCAACCTTCTTTACTCCGCGAACCAATCTTGAAGGGAGAATCATATTTGCAGATCCAAGACTGCCTCAAGAATGACAATGGAAAAGAGCATAAGTCAAATCTGTAGGATGTCTTCATGGCAGTCCTTCAAGGCATTTGTATTGGGCTAATGTTAAGATAAGATACCAACACAAGGAACAACTTGAGCAAGAACTGGTTAATGCAGAACTCAATTATAGACCTCCCTCCATGTCTCAGTTTTGAGAGGACAATTCGGAATTCTAGAATAAAAACATGAGAACTGTCACTCCTCCACTTAAAAAATAAGCATTATGGTCAGGAGAATAAGGTGGGTATATACCTAGCAGAACAACTCCGTCGATAACAAGAGAGAGGCTATTTCAAGGACATTTTATTAGAGTTTGATGCCATTGTGACTAAGGAAGAGGTTACAATATTGACATTCTACAACTATTATTCCAATCTATATACTCCTGACTCTCTCTCAGCAAAGCACAAAGAGAATACTTAGATAAAGACCTTATGGTGCAGCTACTACCAGAACAGAAAGATTACCTAGACTCCCAAATATCAGGAGTAGGTGAAATCTGCTCTAAAGACATTAAGATGAAATCAGGTTATTATAGGTTAATGGGAGGGTTTTACCAAACTTTTGCAAACCCACTAAGATGGTTCATTACCTTTTCACAAGGACTGGGAATCACCTGAAGATGGCCGGAGAAACAATGTCACTCGTACATAAACGGGAAGGACCCTAAGCTTTGCACTTCCTGTAAATGTAAGGGGCTGGACTTAACTTGCTTGACTCTGTCAGAAGTCCAGCTGTTGAATATGCAGTAAGAACTACACTAAAATGTGCGCAGTATCCTAGGCACCCTCTCAAGCACACTTCTGAGCCTTCATACATACCCTGTAAGCACTCTGGAGTCTTCTACTGATGTAGCACCACCTTACATGCACTCTCTTGTAGTGGGTGCAAATATACGATTTAGTTGTCCTTTGTCAAGTTAAAATCTAGGTTCTTTCTGTTATTTCCTCGCCTTGGTCTTCTGACCATCTCTTGATGTATGGAAATGACTGAAAGGGTTGGCTAGCCTCTAGAGTTTTGTAGAGGTGGGATTTAGCCTGTGTTCTCTCTCCCTCAGGGAGAAGTTAATCTTCTTCTATAGTTAATTTGCTCCCTCCCTTTTCACCTCCACCTGACATTCCCAATGCAAGAGTTGGGTTATTCTGAATGTCTTTTGGACTCAACTGTAAATCTGTGAATCATTGTTCCCTTCTTTCTAGGACACCATTGCCAATAGGAGGTGAGCAAACAGATTTCCATCAGTCCAGCTTAAGAACCCCTATCAGTTATTCCGGACTTAAATCTGGGCTTCCCTGCCATCAGTCATGGGTGACCGGTAGCTTGTGTCTTGGTATGTTATCACTGTTCTGCTCAGGGCTCTCTGTGTAAATGTAGTTTAGAATAGGACATTCCTCTGCATATCATTGCATCTTATAATAGTTTTGTCATCTTAATAAGAAGTGTTAACCATTCTTATGTGCATTTCCATGCGATTTGTGACCATCCTTGCTAAATGTCTCTAAATTCAAGAAAATCCTTGGTTGATTGGTGACTAGTGGGGCCGCTTTGGTCCTTAGATACTCAGTCATCATACCCACCTGTATGGCAGATGTAATTGGCATCTTGACGGGCTGTGAGGATGAAGCCAAATGGTATAGTGCATACCTACACCTACATTTGACAATGACAATGGATATGTATGAAGTGTCTTCTCCAGATATCATGATCAAGGCAAACAAGGGTATGCGCATTAGTAAGGTATATAATAAACCAACTGAGAGAAACGCTTTATTAAACTTTACAACATCCTCAACCTCTAAGGGAGAACTTGGGATTAGCAGAGTCTGGTCGCTTAGTGGACTAATGCATCTACTGCAGGAGCTGTGTTCAACCTCCTGGTCACAGGTTCAATTACTGGTGGGTCCACTCAGCCTCTCATCCTTTCTGAGGTTGATAAAATGAGTACCATTGAGTTGGATAACAATAAACATATGTTATTCAGCGCCAAGATACCCCATTGTGGTGAACGTGCGCTTTACAAATAAATGTTATTAGAGGGAGCTGTACTGATGTGGATAGATACGAAGAACAAGCTAAGGCATTGAAAGCCAGATTAACTTCTAAACATCACCTTACCAGAGTGAGGAGCAAAAAAGATCTACAAATATCAACAAAGCAACCTTGCTTGCACACACCAAAGAACCAAAGTGAAAGAATCCTGTGTGGCCGATTACTTGGCCATTTAAACAAGATGAAGAAAAATCTTAAACACTGGGCTGTAAAAGTT
Source organism: Lissotriton vulgaris (assembly GCF_964263255.1). Classification (NCBI taxonomy): domain Eukaryota; kingdom Metazoa; phylum Chordata; class Amphibia; order Caudata; family Salamandridae; genus Lissotriton; species Lissotriton vulgaris. The sequence continues at coordinate 434,882 of NW_028249106.1, forward strand.
GAGGTGTCCTGATTATCCGAAACTCCTATTAGCCTTTGAAAGAGGCAGAAGGATCAAGGACCAACTAGTCCATACCAGTTCACTAGTAGAGAAGGCTATTAATAATATACCTTTGGGGCATTCATAGGCCACCCACTAGTCCCAGTGTGGTAGCAGCTGTGGTGCCTGTCATTTGTCAGGGGCAAAGAATCTGACATTGGAGTAAGAAAAGCTAGCAACATTGTTGATTAAAGAGTATTGTGCCCATTCTGTCGTACGTATTTGAGAATGACTACTCTGAAAATGAAAACAAGGATCATTGTACAGGGAAGCAACATCAGCAGTGGAAAACTGACAACAAAATGTATATCACACTACAGGGAAAAGGTCACAGTGAAAACTATTTGTCCTGGACAGTAAATTAAGTTTATGATGCTAGCTAATTTTGGACAAGCCAAACGTACTCCAAAAATAATGGACATGTGTATTCAAGCAGTCCAGACATGTGAAGAGGCTGGATGGTGATACGGAATAGGCTGAATGTAGTGGTTCCTGGCAGGTATTAATACCAGAGTACCCCTACGGCACATTAGAAACCAGCATGCCGCTTACAGTAGAAGATCATAGTTCCAGAGACTTAGCCTTTTCTTTTGATCAGAACTGTACTGGGAGATTTCATCTAATTTTTGTATTTTTTTATTTCATTTTATTAAACAGTTGACCAACAAAGAAACACAACAAGTGACATAAGGATAGTTTTCCAACGTTCCTCAATGCCAGTCCATACATTTCCAAAGTGTTACACAGTAATAGCAGTTGGTGGATCAAGGGGACTCGAGCACTTCAGCGTCTCCCAGACGGTCCGGTGGAGCACAGATATCGCCCCTGTAGTGGTTCCAAACTTCGCATGCCCTGCCCCATTTCCCGGGGCATCCACTGGCAGTGTAGACCTGTAGATCAACCTCTCCCTAAACGTACACCAGTCTAAATCCTCTGCCCACCTCTCAATCCGGGGCTGCTGGCTAGCTCCCCACAGTTGGGCGATTTACGCTTCGCTATCATGAATGCCAACGTCACCGATTGTCTTGTGTACGTGTTTAGGTCCGTTGACTCCCAGACATTTAGGATGCATGTACAGGCCTCTGCCTGTAAGTCTATCCCTAGGACCGCCCTCTACGTGTGGTTAACCTCTCCCCAGTATGCTTGTATACTTTAGCAGTGCCACAGTACATGAGTAAATGTCCCTAGTTCCCCACAACCCCTTCTGCACTCTCCATTCTCTGAACGACCCATCCAGACAGGGCCGCGTGACATATTCCTGTGCAGTATCTTAAGTTGCACCAGTCTCAGGCTTGTCTGAATTGCCACCACTCTCGGGAACAAACCGCCACCAGTCCTTGTCTTCTAGTTTTAGGCCGACTTCATCCCAGTGTCTTCTTATGTTAATTAATGATCTTCCATATTATTGATTAGTTTCTTATAAATCAGAGAGATAGTTTTCTCTGGAACTTGGCCCTCTAACACCCTATCCTCTAGGGGAGAACCGTTCGGAAGTGTCGTGCCTCAGGGAATGTGTGTAAGCAATGGATGTCAGACCTGAGGTAACGAAAGCGCTCACTGTCGTTCAAATTGTATTGCAGCTTAAGCTAATCAAATGTATGTATCGTTCCCTTCCTCCAAACGTCTTTTATGTGCACGATCCCTATAAGGTCCCACTTATCAAACCCCTTGGACTTCCAGAGACTCCCTAATCTTTCCGAGTTCCAAAGCAGGGTAGCCATTGTGAACTTCCCTTCCCATTTAAGGTGTCTGTTAGCCGCATGCCATACCTGGATGGTATGCGCCGTGGGTCCTGTAAGTAGGAATCTGCGGGGCCCGGCATACAGCGCGTTGGTATAGTCTCCCCTGGGGAGCTGCCACCGATCCATAACGTATCCGGGGTCATTCGGCCGCCTGCATATCCCGTGGTTAATAGCCGCTAATTGGGATGCCCAGTAATATTTCCTTAGGTCAGGCAATCCTATTCCCCCATCATACCAGTTAAGAGTGAGCTTAGAAAACGCTACATGGGGTTTACCATCCCAAAGTAGCTGCCTCTGGAGAGACTCTATTTCCCTGAAGGAAGACGCAGGGACCGAATCCATCATGTTTTGGAGCGCGTGTAAAAACCGAGGCAGAGCCATCATTTTAAAAAGCACCACTCTACCCAACATGGGGAGTGGGAGAGCCTTCCAGCGCGCCACGTCATTTCTGAATCTCTACAAGGAAAGGCTCAGATTGCTAGCATAGCGGGATTTCAAGTCTTGCGTAATGTAGATGCCGAGGTACCTAAAACCTTCAAGAGCAATTTGTATCGGGCAAGTGTCCGGAATGACCGGCGGGTCACCCCTAAGGACATAAAGCACCGATTTTGACCAATTTATCACGAAGCCGGAGTACCGTCCGAAGATCGCCAACAGGTCCAAAAAAACAGTGACCCTCAAGGGCTGGTGAGATAGAGCAGAATATCATCTGCGTAAAGTGAGATTTTGTCTTCCCATTCCAATGACCATCCTATTTCATGGATAGAACGATCCTGCGGACCCACGCTGCCAATGGCTCCAGGGCCAGGGCAGAAAGGAGCGGGGACCGGGGACAACCCTGTCTGGTGCCCCTGCTCAATCGGGGGACCCACGATTGTTCACTACCACTTGGGTCAGAGTACAGAAGGCGTATCCAGCCCGTGAATTCTGGGTTGAAACTCAGTTTGTCCAACACTGCAAACAGATAGGGCTACTCGACCATATCGAATGCCATAGTGCCGTATAATGACACTAACGCCGCCGGCTCCTGAATTGTAGGAGTCCTACCCACAACTTCATGCAACCATTGCAGATTGAGGGCTGTATTACAATGTGGCATGAAGCCCGACTGATCCGGATGGATCAAAGTGGTGATGACTTTAGCCAATCTTGTTGCCAGCAATTTTACCAGAACTTTGGGTTCTACGTTTAGCAATGTGATAGGCCTATATGATGAGCAGCTTGTCCTAGGCTTGCCTTCCTCGTATATGACCTATGTTGGCCACTCGTTGGTCATATGGAAGTTGCCCCCTCTCTATGCTTTCTTTGAACATAGAACGAAGAAATGGAGCAAGTCTATTGGACCTCAATTTTTAAAGCTCTACAGGAATACCATTGGGCCCGAGGCTTTCCCGGAATGCACTCCTCTGATAGCCTGCGCCATCTGTGAGTGAGGATTCCAGATATTCTCTATTTTCGCCTGGTAGCATGGGTAACTCAATACCTCTGATCATCTCCCTGTTTTCCCCTTCTCTAAAAGTGCTCGCCGTACTATACACCCCACAATAGTATTCTGCAAACGCGTCCGCAATAGCTTGCAAGTCTGTAATAGTGCTGGAGTTCTCCCCCTGTATCTCCGGCACTAGCCTTGATGCCCATTCCTGCCTATCTAGCCACACAATCAGCTTTGCCGCTTTATCTGACATTGCTTAGCAGGTTTGAAGCCGATCCTGGGTGATCGCCGGACTGGACCCGAAAGGACCGAAGAAGCAGCTGGATTCAAGCTACCGGAGTTGTTTGCATGGCAGTGGTCTTGGGAGGGGATCGCAGTCGACCGGCACGTTTATCGAGGCGAGATCCGCCGATGCCTAGCTATAACAGGATAAGGAGTGTGCTGCAGACTACAGAACGGCGGTCTGCGACCCGGCGGGCTCCCCCTCCACCGCACCTCCGCTCCACTGTAGTGCCGCCATTACCTCTCAGGCACCAGGCGCCCAGTCTCCGGGGAGACTGAGGTCTCAGGGCCCCCGTTTCTGTACCAGGAAAGACAGTCCCTTTCTGCAACAGCTCGGCCTTTGCACGAGGTCAGCATTGATGGCGAGACTACGTGGGATGGCATAACTGGGAAAAGTATACCGATTAGAGAATCGGACGAAGACGCTACGAAGCCCCAACCCAACCCCCCAGCTTGGCCCATAACAACGTTAATTGCGCAGTTTAAACTTTTTGTTTTATGTATCATTCAGCTGATAACAGGACTTCTGCTTATTTCTATTATACTTAAGCAATACCGGGCTTCATGGAACAAGATGGCCCTGTATTTATAGGGTTGCTGATGTCTCCCCAACCTACTTATTTTAGGTGTAAAATGGCCGCTTGTTTTGGTGTGGTGTTTGTGCTCCCATTACTCTATTGAAACTGAAAGAGGATCATAGCCTCTTCAAAGACTAAACATAGGAATAGGATTCCCCTGTGATGGACACAAACAAAGGCCTATACATCTGGGTAACAAATCCGACTAATTGATTCGTCCGTCCTCCCATTATTTAGATAGAAACTGAAAGAGGACCACAGCCTTTTCAACTAAACATAGGAATAGGACTCTCAAATCCTGGACATAAACAAAGGACTTCATACTTAGGCATCAAGTCATACTATTGATTCGGCCATTTTGGACTGGTCCCATTATATTTTCCCACCCTCCTTCTCCTCTCAGTTTCCTATCTCACTATTCCACTTTCATCACTATTCCCTCTTATATTGTCAAATCTTAATCTACAGATCTGATAAGCTTTGACGCCACTTCTACTTATAATCAAATTAAGCTTATTTGCTTCGATTTGTTCACTTTCTTCCCATCGAAGTCCCTGACCCACACAACCTATCCCACAACGACCCTCGGCACCCACACTGTGACCTAGCTCCTCACGTAACATGGAACCCTTATGAAGTACTGGGTTTTTAAGAACCCAGCGGTGCCAGGGAACACACCCTAAGACTTCGAGTCCTTCCTGTTTCAGACTACAGAAACACAGAGTCTTCTTGGTGAAGTCAAAGATCGTATTTATTGGCTGCAGCCAGTAACAGGTATCCTAGAAGTACAACACAGTGTATATTCTCAGGAGACTGCTCAATCTTACAAAGCCAGCCATCTCTTTTTATACAAAATATTATGCTTTAGGCAAACATTCCTTATTTTACAGTTGACCATTCACATATTTTCACTACAAAGAAAAAGCAGAGTCATGATGACAAGCCCATATTTTAGTTTGTCCAGCCCACAATCAATTACCCGGCAAGGCCCAATATTTTCATCAGATATCGACGGACCCCCAATAAAAACGGGCACCTCCTCCTCGTAAAGCAAGTCATGTGTAAGATTAGGCATGGTTTGTGTGCGATGAAAGGTTTATGATATGTTGTGCCTTGATATTAATCTCATTCGGCCACTGGGAAAGGAACTGGCCGAACAGGTTTGGCTTCAGGCAGTGGAGTCAGCTTGCCCAGGTCACAGAGGAGCCAGCAAAGGTGGACGTGTCCTTCAGACTCGTTTTTGGCCTTAGTCATTTGGCCTATGTGAGGGCAATCACAAAATGGCTGCCGTTCACAAAATGGAACCCGAGGGTTCAGGACGGAAACTCTGATTTCAGGGTGATTTCGTCACCCGAATATGACGAAAATGCTTGTGCATAGTATTCTAATTATTCTCGGTCTGATGATACCAAAATCGTCATGATAGGACGATGTTTATAACACGGGTCCAGAATTTTCAGTACCACAGACCCTCTTTTTGCCCTTACATAGGCAATAACCTATACTCATGCTAAACTAAGTCCAGGTCTATATTCATAAAGTCATTGAGATGTTGCTGTAGCATCATCCTATTACTTAGCTCGTTTCTTTATACAGGTATCCTTACACACGATGTAGCACAGAGGCCACATATTGTAGGAGCACACTGTACACACAGACAGAACAGGAAAAGAATGGCTAAGATCATCCCAATGACTATCAGAATCTTCCATCCCCAGGCGGATATCAGTTCCCAGAACTACCCCATCAATGACCAATCTCCTTTATCCACGTGAATAGATTCAGAGACCTTATGCAGTTTGAAAATGGCCTGGTAGACTGTCTGAGCGTTATCTGGGATGAAAACACAGCAACTCGATTGGATCACTTTACATACCCCACCTCGGTCTGCAAGTATGACGTCTAATGCGACCCTGTTCTGAAGAGTCATAAGGCGATCCGACTGGAGCTCAGCCGTCAAATACTAAGGGCACCGGCGGTTTCAACTACAGTGGATTCAACCACCCTTGTCAATTGCCTTATGTTCCTGCTGTTAACCATAGGTCCCCAAAACGGAAGAAAACCCTTTACAAAATCTCCAAATTCTTGGCCTGCAGTGTCTTCTTTACTAATGACACCTCTAACTATCCTTGTCTTATGGTAATCTGTCGCGGCCGTGTAGGTGGGAGGCAACAGGAATGAAACAAAACATGTCCCCGAGAAGTCAGGGGGCAACCATGTATAGGCTCTATCATGGCAGATGAAATAGGTACCCTTAGCTGCTAGAAACGAAGGGGAAATCTGAGACGCAAAAAGATATGTTTCAGTGCAGATACTTTTCCCTAACTGAGCTCTGGGATTCTTGCCATTACCTTGCAGACATAGGTGACCCTGATGGGGTACAATCCAAATCGGGGAGGATGTCTTTGCTCGCTGGTTCTCACTCAGAGTAACTCCATACCCTGTTACATTCCATCTAGCGTAAGCTTGTAACTCATCTCTGGGAATCGTTCTATACAAGTCAATGTTTTTTTTTTTTTGTTTTTTTTAAATTTTTGAAAACCTTTATTAGTGCATCTAGAAAATTACAAATAGTGGCCTACAACCTTCAGGCCGGCCACAAATACGGTTGAGCACTTGCACAGGCAATACGGTGACGCGACAGTACAGCAGTATGATCAGTAAGCATTCAGCAGTTACACTATAGAGCCCTCACTGACGCGTCTCAGGAGTTCTGAAGGTTAATTTTCAAAGTTTTCATTGCAAGCAATAATGTCCGACTATTTCGTTTCAATAAAAAGGAACATAAGCGAAAAGAAAGAACAGGGTCCGTGAAGACGTAAGATAGGGATATCAATGCAGGTATACACAGCCCAGCAACTCAGGGAACAAAACCCACCAGGCAGAATGGCGGTCAGGATGTACGTTACCAGGATATTAGACCCAAGGCCCTATCAGCATTCGCCGCCACCCACCCGGCAAGAATGTCGACACGCACCCAAGACAGAAAGAAGAAGAAATAAATTAGAAGAAAAAACAAGGCACCATAGGAACAAAAAAGAAACAAAATACCCATCCCACAACCCCCACCCTACACGCATGCAAAGGCTACGGCCTACCCCCCCCCCAGCAGCGCGTCTGTCGCCCCATAAACCCGAAATATAGTAGAGGTAGTAAAGAAAGAAAGTGAAAGATATAATGTCACCATTGATATAGGGAGCCAGAAAAGACAATTCTAATCTAAACCTCCCAGGAAACCTAACCCCGGGGGAGGGCCACAATTTCCTTCCAAAATCCGGCCTCCCGTACTCACACAGCCCCGTACAGCTCCCACACCGTGTTTCAATAAACCCAAAAGACATTCAGCCAAGAGAGAATCTAAACATCCATATCTAGAGTCACAGGTCAACACATTAATCACAACCCCCACAACCAGAATAAAGAGCAGGACATAGAGATTCTGAATCAAAGCGGGAAAAAAGGAGTACATTCTGTGCAGTCAGCCAATCAAGATATAGGTCAGTACGGGTCTCCGCCATCCGTCCGAGCAAAGTCACGAGAAAGAACATCAGCCCTGGCCTGAACGGCGAATTCCAGCCAGGGCCGGCCATCGCTGCGATCACTCCCTGGGTAGAACAAAGGAGCAAGATGGCCGCTCCAAGCGAGGAAGAAACACAGGAGGCGGAGGGGATCATCCCCGGTCACCACTAGTTCCAGCATCCATTTCGTTGAGCACCCCCTCCGCCACTGGACAGCACAATCTCCACCACTGTAGAAAAACGGCTCCAGAGGCAAAGACCTTAGGGGGAATCAAGCACTGGGAGGCCGATGAACAGAGCCATTGTGGGGAAAGAGTCACAGTTCCCAATGTGGGGGGTAACATTGTAGCCAAAGCCTCACCAAGGAGAGGACCAGCAACATTGTTGTCAGGGACACTGCACATCTCCGCCCTCACATATTGCAACCTTGTATCAGTTCCAGACAGTGTCAGAGGTGGCAGGGGGTCAGCCAGCCCCGGTCGCGTTATACAAGAGGAAACACCCTCGATCTTCTCCGTCAGTTCCTGGACGTTACGCCGCCATGTTGTCCCCAAGTCCGCAAGGGCGAGCAGAATATCCCCATAAGTCAGGGAGTCCTGAGTCAGCAGCCGATCCGCGGCGATGCCCCGGGGTCCGCCTCCAGCCCAGTAACAGGCAGGGCAGCGCGCGACAGAGATGGTGGAGCAGCCGTCTCTTTGTCATGAAAGGCAAGCGCCATTGCCGCCACTCAGGAAACCCGTAAGGATGAGAGGGGGGGGGGGGCGATCTCACTATCCAGGGAAGCAGGCGTTAAACCTCCGGTGATAATGCAGCCCACAGCAAGGGGTTGCACAGTACGAAAATCACCTTGCCCTTCTCGCCAATGCGAGTGTCCTGCAGCCGAGATTCGCCCCAAAATGGGTAATGAGCAGGCGATAAGCAGCAGAGCGGGGGGAAGCGCCGCACGGGGGCTCCAGTCACATAAAGACCCACCTCAGCCAAGGTGAGGCACTCTGCATTGGGAGAGAAGTGAAAAGTCCAGTGCCGAGATCGCAACACTCCCGTAGGCAGCGGCACCTCCCCCGCTCGTCTCACCAGCTCGGTCTCATGGCGTCCAGCGGTAGCGATCAGCACAGCTACCCGGGCAGCTCCGGAGATCGACGAAATCAGTGAATCCTGCACCAATTCGGACTGCAGAGGTCTTAATGGAAAGCAATCGGCTTCTGCGCGTTCGTTTCGGCATTTAAACACGGTGTGAGCCAGGAGTAAAGTCAGGATATTCCGCCAAAGGTGGACGGCTTACGGAGCCGGGAGCTCAGACGTCCATCCCGTCCGCCATCTTGGCTCCTCCCCACAAGTCAATGTTTTTGCTCATATTTGTGATTCCCACTACCAATGCCTTGTTGCTCTAGTTACTTCTCGTGGAATGGGGGGGATATGGTTCGATGGCATATATGAACATCGTCGTAAACGCCCACAAAGAACCATTGTAACTGAATGGTAAGACCAAGTATGGGATACCCTTATCTGTTGTATGTGGCATAAGACCACACACCCAACAATTAGTTATGTTCACTACTAATTGGTGTTGGTGTAAAAGCAAATGCATTTCCACGACCAACATCATCAGTAACCTTTTTGTGCGCACTGCATTTCACAATCACAACTTGTAACGGCAAGGTCAGTGGCTCAAGAAGCTCATTCACCAACTGGCCATGTTGTATCTTAGCTCCATGCGAAGTCAGGAACCCACGTTCTTTCCACAATCGTCCAAAACTACGAGCCACACCAAAGGCATACTGGCTGTCAGTATATATGGTCACTCTCATTCCTTTCGACAACACACACGCTCTCGTAAGTGCAATCAATTCTGCTGCTTGAACTAAATTATGTGGGATACGTGCAGTTTCAACAATCGTATACAAAGTCGTGACAGCATATGCCGCAGTCGTATCACCATTCGGAAGCTTGAAGCATGAACCATCCACCCATAAGGTTCCGTCACACTTCACAAGAGGAGTATCTTTTAGATCTACTCTCCCTTTCGTTTCTTCTTCTGCTTACATGCAGACAACTTGTCCCAATGGACACGCACTTCAGGCATCAAAGTCTTCATATAAGTAATTATCTTATCAGGAAGTTCAGTAATCAAATCCTCAGGCTTAGCACCGCCTACATGCCTATTGTCGGCATCTCTAAGATTAACCCATGTATCACCCAATTCAACCGCATGATCCGTATTACGAATCCTACTCCAAATAGGTTGTGGAACAACATTGCCAAACAACATGCTATGTCCACCAAATTCATAATACACGAACCCACAGTCTGAGTCAACTCTTTATAGTACCCTGCTGGATTTTTGCGTGGATTAGGCGAAGACTGCTTAATAGCTAAAACTTCAGCACGTTTCCAGGGAACATGCACCCAGACACGCTTAAAATGAGTAGGTACAGCTGGCGGATTATTACCTGCACCAGCAACCACTGCTTCTTTCCACACCGGAGGAACCTCTTTCATTGGATATTGTCGTGCCTTTCTCCCAACTGAAGAATCAGGCCTGAACAATTGTCGAGAAGGAGACTCACTCCTAAATGACAACAACATCGCGACCGCTTTCCCAACATCGGATGGAATTACAATAGTTCCTTTCGCAAACTCGGAACGTATGCTGTACAACTCGTTAGGAGCTTGCCCCACTTCCTCATCCCATTTTTCAACAAGAAAAGCACACATCGTATCAAAAACGTACCGTTGCTTCGGTGCTTCCCATGAAGGAAACATGCATAACACCCTCAAGATTATACTGTGTATCGTACATAATCCATTTACGCGCCATGTGGTCCAAAATCGTACGCTCATCCATATTAGGCAACTGACTACGTGACTGTCTATGCTCAGTAACAGGGGACATACCCAATTGTCCCAACAAAGGAGAAAAGAAACCAGTAACTGCAGTAGTCATTCGTTGTCTAGTAGAAGGAGAAGGTGAAAGAATAAGCGAAGACGGAACAATAGCAGAAGAATCCGAGATTGGAATGGAGGGAGAATTATAAATAGGCGTAGAAGTAGCAGACTAAGAAGGAGGCAAAGGTGGCGGCCCCTGAGGAGGCTGTGCCAAAGGAATAGTAGCCAACGGAAAGGGAGCTGGCTGTGGTGGAATCACAGGTGGCACAACAACTGGGTGTTGTGCAACCACAGCTGGTGGCGGTGGTGCCGTAGCTTTTTGTGCATAAGGGGGTGGCGAACTTAAGAGATGCGACATTAAAGGATCTTTCTCAAGATCTTTCTCGTCTTTCTGTTCTTTACGCGGCAAAACTGGGTAGCATCTATCTACCGCTAACTTCTTCACCCTAAGCATCTGTTCGCTCTCTTGCTCTTCCTCATTATCCCTTAACGCAACAGCAGCTTGTACCATTGACATACCTCGTTCTTGTTTATTTTTCTTTGCTAATTTCATTTCTCTCGGTTTGGCTTCTTTGCGCCATATGCGAAAAGAGTCAAACATTGCCGGCCGGGCTTTCTTCTTAAAAAGTTTAACCTCCAGATTATCCAAAATCTCCGTGTCAAAACTACCATATTGGGGCCATTTTAAAACACCATCTTTCCTGGTGTATCGGATCCATACTTCATTATATGCGATGGGGCCTACGCCATGTTTCACATAAAGTTCATAGGTTGGAGTTCCAATCGGAGGAACCGGACACGAGTCCTCCAATCGGGAATCCCTATTACAACTAAGACAAAACAGATTTCCAAGTCTGCTAAGACCAGGCATCTTCGCTCTCTTGTCTAGCTTCAAACTTCAAAGGATTATCGAATACGATAGTCTCGTGAATACACGAGTCCCTCTGCTTTGGTACTTGCAAGTTCCAAATTAAAGCGATCCCAAGGGGATACCCAAAAACTAAGAACCAAACTAAGGACTGGGAGACGCTCCACTCATACTTAAATGAGGTATCGATGACGTCACCAGAAGACTCGTCTAACGTTTTGCTCTACCAATCATCAGAGTTCCAAAACAGGGCGATAGTCAGGGCAGCAGTCCTTCATAGCCGCCAGGAAGTGGGGAACCTCGCAGCAAAGACTTTCGGACCACGTCGACATACAGGGGTCGATGAAGTGGCGGCCTTCCTCCAGAATTTTCACACAAAGCTCCTCACGAAACTCTGGCTTGGACCGGTACCGCTGATATCGCCCTACGTTGGGCGCCAACTGAAGTACTGGGTTTTTAAGAACCCAGCGGTGCCAGGGAACACACCCTAAGACTTCGAGTCCTTCCTGTTTCAGATACAGAAACACAGAGTCTGCTTGGTGAAGTCAAAGATTGTATTTATTGGCTGCAGCCAGTAACAGGTATCCTAAAAGTACAGCACGGTGTATATTCTCAGGAGACTGCTCAATCTTACAAAGCCAGCCTTCTCTTTTTATACAAAATATTATGCTTTAGGCAAACATTCCTTATTTTACAGTTGACCATTCACATATTTTCACTACAAAGAAAAAGCAGAGTCATGATGACAAGCCCATATTTTAGTTTGTCCAGCCCACAATCAATTACCCGGCAAGGTCAATATTTTCATCAAAAATCAAAGGACCCCCAATAAAAACGGGCACCTCCTCCTCGTAAAGCAAGTCATAAAGAAAGAAACAGGGACAGGTGTGTGTAAGATTAGGCATGGTTTGTGTGCGATGAAAGGTTTATGATATGTTGTGCCTTGATACTAATCTCATTCGGCCACTGGGAAAGGAACTGGCCGAACAGGTTTGGCTTCAGGCAGTGGAGTCAGCTTGCCTAGGTCACAGAGGAGCCAGCAAAGGTGTACGTGTCCTTCAGACTCGTTTTTGGCCTTAGTCATTTGGCCTATGTGAGGGCAATCACAAAATGGCTGCCGTTCACAAAATGGAACCCGAGGGTTCAGGACAGAAACTCTGATTTCAGGGTGATTTCGTCACCCGAATATGACGAAAATGCTTGTGCATAGTTTTCGAATTATTCTCGGTCTGATGATACCACAATCGTCATGATACGACTATGTTTATAACATGGGTCCAGAATTTTCAGTACCACACATACTTTCAAGATCATTTACTCTCCACACCTCTCACAAAAAGCCTCTAAACGCTTCAAGCATAACTTCCTAAAACTACACCCTGAAACCCTCTTCGCTGATCCCTACTTCTCTCAACACAACGGTTACATTACTACTGACATAATTTTCTACACCAAACGCAGAGCCCAATGGCGTAAAGCATTCCTAACACTACTTTTGATCTCCTCCACCAGAAAAACCCCATATGGGCTAGCAATAACTATTGCACCATCACAGTTCTTCCAAGCTACAGCAACAATTTCTATCTACAATAATGGCACTATCCTCATGCAATCCACGAATCACAATCTAAATTTATTAGACAAGATCTTCCCCATCATTAAAGATCATATATGCAATCCCCCTAACTCTACCCAACACTCCCCCCCCCCCCCCTTACCCAGTCCACCCCTTCTGCCATCACACATATCGCCCCCTCAACATCCCCATCATCCACTCCACGCCCATCTCTTCCCCACCCTCCCCAGGCATCGCACCCACCCACCCCTACCTCCCATACTACCCTCTCCCCATACTCACCCCACCCCATCGTTATCTACCAACCCACAGCTCAACCCTCACCTCCCACCCAACCCCTTACGCCTCATCCACCAACACACTCAAACACACCCCGACCTCACTACAAAGATCGAATGCTGGCTCACACATCTGCTTCCTCCCACACCGATACCGAACGTGTACGCGTTCCTCCTCCTGACCTCTCTCCGCTCCCAGCTCCACCCACTTCTGCCAATCACCAACAATCCTCCCTATCACCTATGATACCCGTACTAATTGTCCCTCCACCCATCCATATAACATCATCCACTACTCTACTTGGGTCCACCCAGGTTACAGCACTACCCCACTCATGCGTAACTCACTCTTACACTCCAACAACATCCGCCCCTGATACCACGATGGATGAAAAATCTCATACGTTTACCCCACGCACAACGGAAAGCAACAGTCTCAATAAAATTATGTCTGAACTCCTAATAATCAAATAAGAACTCCACACTGTCAAAAAGATGATTGCTAGATAACCAATGCATTCCAGATCAGCGTGCACGGCTAGATCAGGTTACCCCCCTATTCACCGCCCACACACCATCAAGCACAATCGCCTCTCATGGAACTCCATCCCATCCCCCAATCTCCCTTCCCGCCCTATCCGATACACTAATCCATTCTCGGAGAAGGATATTCGCTCCCTCCTACTCTCCTATAATCCCCCTCTCATCTCCCCTAGGCCGCGACACACACAATTAGGGCTATCACCTCTAATTCACACAGACCAGCCACTCACAACAATAGAGGAATCATTGGTAATAACCTTAGAAGAATCACACTCACACTAGATCCCACCCCTTCTCTCACGACACCCCTTCTCAAATGCACCCTCCTGAACTGCAGATCAGCCGCTAGACACGCAGTAGATGTCGCCGACCTCATCATCTCTCATGAGCTGGACTTGATTGTGCTAACAGAGACATGGCTAACTGAATCCTCCTCACCCCTCCTGGACATCTTGGTACCACCTAACTATGATATCATCAGACTTGATAGAGTGAAAAAATTGGAGGAGGAATAGCATGCATCCACAGGAGCACCATATCAGTAAACAGAGCCATATCCCTGACATTCTCCTCTTGTCAATATATGTGCATCAACATCACCAGTAATATTACACCAGTTTGCTCCCTGCACATCATATATCATCCTCCTCGTGATAACCTTACTTTCACTGAACACTTCATGGACATGGTCACAACATCTATCGGACGACAAAACACCCAAATATTCCTAGGCGACTTCAATCACAACGATGACTCAACGGTCAACAGTCTCAAAAACTTCATCGGCGCACTTGACCTCAACCCAAATCTGTAACAGCCCCACACATAAAAAAGGTGCAATCCTGGACTTAATAATTTCCAAAAACAACTCCATTCAGCTTGACTCAATCCTTCCATGTGACTGGTCAGACCATCACATCATTACTTTCTTCATCAGGGAAACTTTGAAATTTAACGCAACCCAATCCACTAAACCAAAGATTTGGAAAAGAGACTTGAAAAAACTCAAGCCCAACATTCTGCCCATTCACTCTTATAAACTACTCCAGCCTCCAGATGACCTTGCCTCCGTAAATGACCTCACCAAATATTACCTTAACGCTATGGCTACGGTTATCAATGAAGCCGCTTCTCTACAACTAAAGAGAGTACCCTCTAAAACCTTCAAACCCTGGTTCAATGACCTTTTGAACGATGACCCACTCTCTTAGAAGTTAAGAACGTATTTGGAGATCAATCCCATCCGCCAAACACCTGAAAATTCTAAGGAGTAAGAGAAAAGGCTATTACAGAAAGATCAAACGCACTAAAGCAGAATTCTTCTCTCATCAACTAGATCAAGCAAGAAATCGACCCCAAAAACTGTTTGAATTAATCAAATCACAATCTAGAGATGAACCTAAACAACTACAAGATACCGGAGACACCCAACCCACTTGTGACAAATTCTCTGCTCTCTTTAACCTAAAAACAGAAAACATCAAGACGGATCTTCTCCATGACCTCAGAGTCCTTCAGGCTACCCCTCTTACAACAATCCCTCCCTCTCCCCCAACTTCGCCACAACAAACATCGGCGAAACTTCAACTATAAAATGAGGCTACCTTGTCCTCCTATGACTCATACACTGAAGAAGCGGTAGGCAAGATGCTTAGCACCCTCAAGCCGGCCAATCATTCCATTGATCCTCTCCCTGCTAACGCAGTTAAAGACCTAACCCCTCTGATTCTGCCGCTTTGGACCAGGATCATCAATAGCTCCCTACATCAAGGCAGCATCCCTGACATCCTCAAAATTGGTTAAGTCACACCCATCCTAAAAAAAACACAGCTGACCCGATGGACCTTAACAACTATTGCCCTATTTCGAACAGCCCTACCCTAGCCAAACTCATGGAAAAATGCGTTCTCCAACAATTGACTAAACACATTGATCTCTTCGACCTCCTGGACAATCACCAATCTGGCTTGAGAGCGGGGCATAGCACCGAAACAGACATGACTCACATCATCGACGATGCGTTACAAATACTCGACCAGAATGGATCATGCCTACTCATCCTGTTAGATCTCTCCTCTGCCTTCGATACAGTCAAACATGAGAACTTGCTAGAACTGCTCAACCTCAGAATGGGTCTACCAGGCTCAGTGCTCAATTGGTTTACCTCTTTTCTTCAAAACCGGACCCAAAAATTCAAGGTCAATAACTCCTCCAAACCAGTACCAGTAACTCTGAGTCCCTCAAGGGTCCGCACTATCACCTACACTATTCAATCTATTCATGGAACCTCTTACTACCTTGCTGCAAGCATCCAACGTCCAATTTCACATGTACGCAGATGATACACAACTCTATCTGAAGATTCATACTCCTGAAGATGTCAAACTACTTAACCAAACGCTGTTGAATACCCAATCTGGAAGAGTCACGTTAGTGATAGATTCCTTACCTTAGAATATCCCCAGGCGTCAGACTGGATCCGTAAATTTTTTGCGTAGCAGTACCCTTGCGCGTCGGTAGGCGTCGTCTGCGGCTCCGCGTCAGTAATCGGCGTCGTGGGTGCCGTGATGGCGTCGTCAGAGTACTTAGACGCCGCCTCAGCATGCTGACGTCAGTTCTTCTTTTTTACGCGCCAGCAGCGCAGATCCGGAAAAAGTGGTACCTTAGTCACTTTTTGACAAAACTTTTTTGAGATCTTTTTGATCATTCTTAGTCTTTGACTCTGATCGGTGCCGATAGGGATGCCAGGTTTCAAGCCTTGTGGGGACTGCGACCGACTGATGTCGGTCACCTACCCTCACCGTCGGTGCCTTCACTTTCTCGGCGTCTATCACGACGATAAGACCTGCTCCGACTGTCGGGCCTTAACCTCGAAAGCTAGGCGGGAGCGGTCCCGCAAGCGGCTCGAGCTCCGGCAGTCGGCCCCGCGCCATGAGAGGTCCCGGTCCGGACGGAGGTCGAGGGACCGGTCACGAGGGCGGAGCCATCACAGCTCCGGGAGTCGACATCACTCCTCAGGTTCGACGTCGTCGTCAGGTAAGCACAAGAAGTCGAAGAGACGTCCTCGCTCTTCCAACTCCCCCCGACGCTCGCGCGATGCGGCCGGGGGTTCGGAGTCGCGGGCGTCGCGACCTGCCCCATACCCTTTGATCCCTGATCAGCAAGCGACGCTGGAGGAGATCGAGCGCTTCCTCATGGCCATGAGGTCCCTCACTCCTCCGGCGGGTTCCGCGACGCCTTCGGGCCCAGCGGACCCGTTTGGGGGTCCTAGTGGGTCGGGTGCTGCGGCCCGACGTCGCCGGCGCCTTCGGGCCCGGCGGCGCAGGGCCCCACTGGATCCGCTTCCGGATCATCGTCGGTCGACCCGACGACCCCACCGGCGCCGGTTCCACAGGTGTCCCTTCCGGGGCCGTCCTCGGGCGGCACCGTCCCCAATACCTCCCTCGACCCGGTTCCGACGCCGCTTGGGGAGTTCTACTTCAATGAACCGGCCCCATCATTTGTCAATCCTGATTACCAGGAGATGGGTGATGAGGAGGAGTATTGGGAGGGGTCTGAGGACCCTCCGACACATGAGTGTCAGTCCCAGGAGGACTGGACAGGTGGACTTGGGGATGCCAGTGGTCTGGACACCTCGCCAGACACTGGTTTTGTCTCGCCTCCTAGCGTGGCTACGGAGGGGGGGGCAACCTTCAGTGTGGTGTTGACGCGGGCAGCCAAGGCCTTGGGCCTTGAGCTCCCCGTCGCGGCCGTGAGGACTAATCTCCTCACTGAGGTCCTTAAACCGCAGTCAAGCTCAACCGAGCCTCTGCTGCCGTTTAATGAGGCCTTGACTGACGTTCTTTTGGGCACTTGGTCCAGACCCGCTACAGGTCAGCCTCTAGATAGGAACGTGGCCAGACGACACCGTCCGGCTCCAGGCGACCCTTGTTTCGTGTCCACCCACCCCACCCCTGAGAGCCTGCTCATCCAGGCCTCTAATTCCCAGACCGCATTCCCGTCTGCTCCGCCTGATCGGGAATCCAAGAGGTATGAGAATTATGGAAAGAAAATATTCTCCTCCCTTAGTTTGGGACTGCGGTCTTCCAACACCGCATGCCTCTTGTGCCGTTACACCCACTCCCTGTGGGACACGGTCGCGGACGTGCTGCCACAATGCCCGGCGGAGGTCAAGGCTAGACTCGCCCAAGCCCTTGCGGAGGGTCGAGATGCGGCACGTTTCCCCATCCGGTGTAGGCTGAATACCACAGACTCACTGGGCAGAGCAATGGCAACGGCGGTGGCGATTCGTTGCCACGCCTGGTTGAGGTCCGCCAACTTTTCAGCGGATGTCCAGAATACACTGATGGACATGCCGTTTGATGGCCGTCGCCTCTTTGGCGACAAGGCAGACCATGCGCATGAGCGGTTTAAGGACTCCAGGGCTACGGCCAAGTCCTTGGGCCTCTTGGCCCCGCGCCAGCAAATGGGTGCCTTTCGCTCCTTTCGTGGCCAAAGATGGGGTGCGCCCACACGTGCTGCCAGCCACGCACCCCAGACTAACATACAATGCGGTGGCGGCCGTGGAAATCGCCGTGGAGGCGGTCGGGGACAACGGCGAAGCAAGTCCACACCTTCCCCCACAGCACCCGCCTCAAAACCCTCCTAGTCCGTCTTTTCAGGCCCATGTGACGCCAGTGGGGGGCAGGGTTCGCCATCACCACTCCCACTGGCGCACTGTCACATCAGACAGGTGGGTGCTGCAAATCGTCCGAAGAGGCTACTCCCGCCCCTTCGAGACGACACCTCCAGTCATGCCACCGCAATACCACCCCGTATCGGGGGATCACTTGCGGCTTCTACAGGAGGAAGTTACGGCCCGCTTTGTCAAAGGGGCTTTTTTTGAGCGTGTTCCTGGGCCAGAAGTAGGGTGTGGTTGTTACTCCCACTACTTTCTGGTGCCCAAGAAGGGCAAAGGGGGCCTACGCCCTATCTTGGACCTACGGAACGTCAATGGCTTCCTCCGAAAGGAGAAGTTAAAAATGCTGACACTGGCTCAGGTATTAGCTGCCCAGGACCCAGGAGACTGGATGGGAGCGTTGGACTTACAGGACGCTTATTTCCACATCCCCGTCCTGCCGGTCCACCGGCGCTACCTGCGGTTCACGGTAGGCCACGAGCACTTTGTTTACTGTGCTCCCCTTCGGCCTTACCAGCGCCCCACGGGTGTTCACGAAAGTGATGGCGGTGGTTGCAGCTCATCTGCGCAGGTAAGGGGTTTTAGTCTTTCCCTACCTCGACGACTGGTTGTTGAAGGCGGGCTCGCCCTAGACAGTCGTCAGCCTCCTCCAGACGACAGCAGATCTCCTGCCCCTGCTGGGTTTCTCCATCAACGTGCCGAAGTCACACCTGTGTTCCTCTCAAAAGCTCCTCTTCATCGGAGCGGTTCTCGACTCGGCGCAGTTTCGGGTTTATCCCCCCGAGCATCGGGTTCGGGATATTCAGGCTCTGATTCCGATCTTTCAGCCTTTATTCCGAGTCTCGGTCAGGTTGACCCTGGGGCTGATGGCTTTCTGCATCCTTCTGGTGCATCACGCCCGTTGGCGGATGCGGGCTCTGCAGTGGGACCTGAAGTTTCAGTGGGCCCAGCATCAGGGCAACCTGTCCGACTATGTCCTGATCTCGGAGGGCACTGCGAGACAGCTGCAGTGGTGGCTCATGGACCACGATTGAGTCAGCGGCAGATCCCTCTCCCTTCCCCAACCGGAGCACGTAGTTGTGACGGACGCTTCCCTCCAGGGCTGGGAAGGCCACAGGGGAGAGGCAGAGATCAGAGGCCTCTGGTCTCCGGCGGAGTCCCGGCTCCATATCAACCTTTTGGTGCTGCGGGCGATTCGTCTTGCACTGAAGGCATTCCTCCCCTTTGTCCGAGGGAGTATAGTGCAGGTGTTCACGGACAACACCACCGCAACAAACAGGGCGGGGTGGGGTCGTGGACCCTATGCCAGGAGGCTCTGTGCCTCTGGCAATGGCTGGAACATCAGGGCATGACCCTGGTCGTTCAACACCTGGCAGGTTCTCTGAACGCCAGGGCGGACTAACTCAGCCGTCGGTGCATGATGGATCACGAATGGCGTCTGAACTCGGACGTGGCGCAGGACCTCTTTCAGCAGTGGGGAGAGCCTTGGTTGGATCTATTCGCCACAGAAGAGAACGCGCAATGTCATCATTTGGAATTTCTAAGGCGGCACACGCTCTTAGACACTTATCGTCGTGAGTGGAGTTGCGGTCTATTGTACGCCTTTTCGCCTATACCACTTCTGCCCGTACCACTTCTGCCCAGAGTGTTGAAGATCAAACCCGACCGTGCCCAAGTCATCCTTGTGGCTCCGGACTGGGCACGAAGGTACTGGTATCCCGAGCTACTCAGTATGTCAGTCGATCCCCCGGTTCGTCTGCCTCTTCAGGAGGACCTTCTGTCGCAGCAGCAGGGGACGGTCCTCCACCCGAACATATCCAGTCTCCACCTCCATGCTTGGAGATTGAGCGGCGACAGTTGAGGCCATTTGACTTGCCTCCTGAAGTCTGTAATCTGGCGGCCAGGCGGCCCTCCACTAAGTCGGTATACACCTGCAGGTGGAACAGATTTGTGGCATGGTGCACAGCAAAGGCTGTGGATCCTCTCTCTGCCCCTCTTTCTGAGGTTCTTCTCTTCCTTCTTTCTCTTGCCCAGCAGGGCTCTGCTCTGGGCACTATCAAGGGCTACCTTTCTGCCCTTTCAGCCTTTCTAAGGCTGCCTGATCAGCCATCTTTGTTTAAGTCCCCTATTGTAAATCGTTTTCTGAAGGGCATCACACACACGTTTCCACCTGTTCCCTTCGTGATGCCTCAGTGGGACTTGAACCTGGTTCTTACTTTTCTGATGTGTGCTCCCTTCGAGCCACTTCACAACTGTCCTATCCGACTTCTTACTCTGAAGACTGCTTTCCTGGTTGCCATCACCTCTGCCAGGAGGGTGAGTGAGCTCCAGGCTCTATCCTCTAAACCTCCTTTCCTTTCTGTCCATCCGGACAAGGTTGTGTTGCGGACAAAACCCTCTTTCCTGCCCAAGGTAGTCACAGCCTTCCACATCGGGCAGTCCATCACCTTGCCCACCTTCTTCCCGCCTCCGCATCCCTCGAAAGAGGAAGAGAGGCTCCACCGTCTGGACCCAAAACGTGCCCTCTCATACTATCGGAATCGCACACGCCAGTACCGGGTGGATGAACAACTCTTTGTTGGTTACGTGGGCGCTAAGAAAGGACGGGCGATGCACAAACGGTCCATTTCTCGGTGGATCGTATTGTGCATCCAAGCGTGCTACTTTATGGCTAAAAAGGAAGCTCCTGTTGGGCTGCGGGCCCATTCCACTCGGGCCACTGCGACTACTACTGCCCTGGGCCGAGGAGTCCCCTTGCAGGACATTTGTCAGGCAGCTACGTGGGCCTCGCTGCACACGTTCGCAAGACACTACTGCCTGGACAGCCAAGTCCGGAGGGATGGCTTCTTTGGCCGTTCTATCCTCCAGGACTTTCTGGTGTGATTATTGGTTCGCAGACCCACCACCGGGGTTGGTATTGCTGGGGTATCTATTCTAAGGTAAGGAATCTATCACTAACGTGTCTCTTTCAGATGCACAAGTTACTACTTGTGTAACGATATATCTGTAAGAGACATTAGTGAGTGATAGATTCCTTACCGACCCACCCATCCTCCCCGTTCTGCGAACCGATATCTAGGGTTAATGTCATCCCCTTTCAGGGCCCTAGTTTCAATGGCACCAGTGTTGGTTTTTGACATGGTTCTGCGTTTTTGGCGCGGAAAAGCTGTGTCTAAGAACTGACGTCAGCACGCGGAGGCGGGCGTCTAAGTACTTCAACGACGTCATCACGGCACCCACGACGCCGATGACGGACGCGGAGCCGCAGACAACGCCTACCGACGCGCAAGGGGACTGCTACGCAAAAAAATTCCGGAACCAGTCTGACGCCTGGGGATATTCTAAGGTAAGGAATCTATCACCAACTAATGTTCTTACAGATATATTGTTACACAAGTAGTAACTTGTGCAACATGGCTAACCGAGAACCATCTCAAGCTCAACGCACTCAAAACTGAATTCCTACTTACAATCATCGACTCAGCTAAATCTCTGGGTATAACCCAATAAACACATTGCCAATGCAACAAAAGGATCAAATTTCCAAATTAATATTCTAAGGAAACTTAAACCCTTCCTACCAAAAAATGACCTCAAGACGGCAGTTCAAGATCTAGTTATCCCCAGGACCGAATACGGAAGTGTCTCTCTTTGTGGTCTCCCTAAAGCTACAACAGCACCACTAAGAGCCACCATCAACGCGGCAGCCAGGCTCATCACGTGCTCGAATAAAAGGGTCCCACATCTACCCTGATCTAAAAGCTTTGAACTGGCTACCATGGGAAGCCAGAATTCACCTGAAAATAGCATGCATGACCCACAAAGCCATTCACCATAAAGCACCCAGTTATCTCTCTCGAAAACTACCTATCTCTGGAGGCAAGAGATCCACAAGAAGTGCAGAAAGCCTATTACTGAAACCACACAGATTTAATAAGGCAAACTTACAAACACTCCTTCTCAGGGATGGCTCCCAGGATTTGGAACGCACTACCCCCAGAAACCAGACTTACCACATCTACTGCACTGTTCAAAAATGAAGTAAAGGTGATTCTCATGGAAAAATTCACATGAACTTCACTGAAGGACATGACATATATTGATGCAAACAAACAATCTACATGACACTTAGACTCTCTCGGCCCGCACCTTTCTCTGTCTCCTACTTTGCACAACGTAGGATCCAGTGTTGATCTACCTCTCTCGTTTGTTACATTTATGCACACTATGTACATATATATTTTGTATCCTGTATTATGTTGTATAACTCTCACTGCCTGATATACATTGGTACTTTGTATTGTGTTGTTTAATTTTTCACTGCTTGTAAAGGGCTCGGATATCCTCAAGGGTCTGGTTTGCGCTCTATAAAACTTTCAATAAATAAATAAATCTCCATGCTCGTATATTCTACTCTGAACCTCTTTTCTGCGCCCTGGCTCTATCTCTGGCGATGCTACTGAACTTGTCTTGTCGCAATTTCAAATGGTGAAGGCCCTCAGGGGTCACCGCCCGAGCCACCTCCTCTTCTGATTTTAACACTTTCTCTTCTGCTTTCTCCAGATCAGACTGTTGTTCCCTCTTTTTCCCTGCAATCAGGAAGACCGCTTTTTCCCCGGATGACCGTTTTGTATGCTTCCCTCCGGGTCTGCGCTGAGTCCACCGTGCCTGGATTCTCCTGCAAATACCTGTCTGTGGCTGTGGCTAGTGCCACCGGTTGATGGGGAGCCATCTTGCCTGCATTTACCTTTTCAAATTCAATTTTTAGACAAACGGGGAGTGATCTGAGACACCCCTCCCCAGATGACTCACCTCCCGGAGGGTGTGAGCCTGAGCGGCCGGGACCAGCACGTAGTCTATTCTCGATAAACTATGGTGGGCGCTTGACCCGTGTGTGTACTGTGCTCTGCCTGGGTTGTGCACCTGCCAGCCGTCTATTAGCCCCATTGTGTCAGGAAGCCACCCTTGCGCCGGTCTCAGCGTTCAGGCGGGATGTCGGTCTAGTTCCCCGCCCATTACCGCGTTTAAGTCACCCCCCAACACCAAGTGGCCCAAGGGTAGCGTTAGGAAAATGGAGCCCAGATCCAGAAACGTGTCTGACTGTAGGCCAGGTTGGACATAAATGGAGACAAAAGGGACAGTTTTCTCTTCCCACTGACCCGATATCCCAATATATCGACCCCTCTGGTCGGACCATGTAGCCTGAATAGTTAGGGGGAAAGAGTTTTCAACCAATATGCCGACCCCCCTCGACCCTGTGGTGAATCCTGCATGTGCCACCAGCTTGTAACCTCCTTTATGTAGGGCCATACACCTATTCCTAATTAAATGTGTCTCCTGCAAAAGTACCACGTCTGGGGAGTGTCGTCTGATAAACTGATGAACCATCCCCCTCTTTATTTTGTTACCTAGACCGTTAACAATCCAACTCAGCACGCTAATCCCCGATCCCCGTATATCGCTCGTCATTAGACTGGTATAGAAATGCACCTGCACTACACTGTCACTTGATGTTGTCAAAACAATAAAAACTACAAACATTCTCACAAACAATGCGACCCCGAAAACAAGGATCGCCACCAACCACACCCCCCCCTCCTCCCTGCACCCCTGCTCATGGCTGTCGTCCATCCCCAACTGGCAGTGTGCCTGTCACCCCACACTCTAAATTTACTGTTTAACTAAAGGTAGTAAGGAGGAGGAAGACCAGTGTCCCACCCCACCCCTCCTCAGCCCGAATCAAAATGGTCTCTCTGAAGGCGATACAGCCCATTAATGTCACATTGTCACCGGGATTGTGCAGGAGAATGAACCGTGGGTCAAGCTCCAACACCTGACAATATATTCAGTAGTCCCACGTGTTTTGTGGCTCCACTCATTCCTGCGATGCACCTTCTCTGCCTCGATCTCGCCCCTCCGGCCCACCAGGGGGACGGCTGTCAATCCAGTCCGAAGCCACCTCCGGATTATCAAAAAAACAGGCTCTCCCCTCGACCTCCACCCTCAAGCGTCCCGGAAACATCATTGGCATATTTCATCCCCTTGTCTCTCAGTTTTTTCTTTACTGCAAGAAAGTTCCTGCATTGTTTCTGCACCATTTGTGTGAAATCTGGGAAGAAAGAGAGGGTAGCATTTTCATACCGCAGAGGGAGCCCCGTGCGAGCCGCCTGCAGGATCATGTCTCGGTCTCTGAAGTTCAACACCCTAGCAATCCTCAGACGTGGGGGCACACCAGGTTTGGGTCGCCCTTCCGTGACTGTGTGCACGCTCGATGGTGAAGAAGTTACCCAGTCCCTTAGGCTTGAGGTTCTTGAGAATAAGGTCCTCCACAAACAGGTCAGGGTCCGGGCCTTCAGATTTCTCGGGCACCCCTAGGATATTTATGTTGTTGCTTCGGGCTCTCCCCTCGTACTCACCCAGCTTATGTTCGGTCAGGTCCAGAGAGGATTGAAGGTCTCGTACTTCCTGTTGGAGCAACGCCATGTCGTCGGTCAGACTGGCAGTCTTTATATCCAGCGACCTGAACTTTTCATTCACTTTAGTGAGGTCTGCATGGATAAGGTTGGACTATACTGTGACTGTGTCCAACTTATTGTCCAGTGACTCCATTTTCTGTCCCAGCGATGACTTGAGTCAGTCTATGGCTGCCATTACATCGAGCAACGTCTGTTTGATTGGAGGGCCTGAGGAGTCTCCCCCCCGCTGACAGAGCATGCCTTGTGTCTGCAGGGGAGCCCTTAGGCATCGTGTAGCAGTCTAACTTGTTGGTCTGGACCTGCCTCACCCCTTTAGGTGACCTTGGCTGGTGCCTGTCGACTTCTGGTTTGGTCGCCATCTGAAGAGCCACTCCCGAGCACGTCGGCACTATGTCCTCCTGTAAAGGTGCTATAGAGGGTCCAGACCAGGTCCTCGTGGCAGGCTAACTGCGTAAACGAGACTCTGCCGTGGTCTAACCAGGCAGGCCCAGTCTGAGGGCACACCGCAGTGCGTGGTGCACAACCACCAGTGCCCGACGATCTGCCCGTCGTGCGATGTCGCCGGTACTTCCTGCAGTCTAGACTTCTCTGACCAGCCCCGCTTCCCAAGAAGGTCATGCCGTGGGGGGGGGGGGGGTCTGATACCCACTGTCTCTCCAACCAAGGGCTCCCAGGCCGGGCCTCCGACCACCGTCACCGCCCCAGTGACCCTGCAGGGTCTAAAGACAGTCTCCGAGGACCCGCCAACAGTCACTCTCCCTCAGGGCCTACAATCTAGTCTCAGAGCCAATCCGTGGCTTTCTTCCCTGTATGCCGCCTCTCAGGCACCAGAGCCCGCCCTTCAGGGCGCACAGTAAATCTCCCCTCCGATGGTCCCCTATGACAACACCAGGTCCTGCTGCAACATCATCAGTCCCTTGCCTGGCTCGCTGGTGAAGCAATTGCTCAAGACTCGAAGGGCAAGCAACTGGTTTGCTTTTTTACCAGTAGGCTTCAATAATTAACAAGGGGATTGCTGAACTGGTGGCAAGTTTTGTGTCTCTACAGTAGTTCTCCTTCCCACTTGGATGCCTGAGGGATAGTCGGAGATTGTCGGGTGCTGGGAAGACGGTCTGCAGGCCGGTTGGGGATCACCTTAACGGTCGATATCCCTGTTTAACCCCGCACCCAGCTCATTAGCCTGCTGCCCACTAATCACCCTAAATCACCTCCCTGGATCCCGCAGAACCCTCTCACCTTTTTGCGGTCCGTACGACTGCCGAATGCTAGACACTGCCTGAAACCATCGGATGACCGGATGTCAGACATGCATCTGCTATAGGCCAAGGATTGACCAGGGAACCAGTAAGGATAAATGGACAATGAAGAAGGTGGCAATGACCTGCTGAAGAATCGATCGACAAGAGCCCCCACAAGTTTTGGAGTGTGTTTTACCGGTACAAGCGGGGGATGATGATGCAAGGCAGCAGATTGCACAGGAACCGGGTGAGTCACTGCCTGAGTATTACTCTACCCTTCATTAGCGCACCCATCGGAGGGGGCACCATCGGCTACCTAAGATAAGAGCCCTCCCGCTCCCCCCCCCCCTCCCCCCCCTCATCACGGGAGCACCAACTATTGAACCTCCAACACGACGCCTGGAAGCGCCCTGGGTCCTCTTACCGGCATAATAGAGGGAAAGTCCTTCATTCTCATCACGGATCAGCTGAACTGATCCCATTCCCTTCTGCCTGCAGGGGGAAGGGGGTCCTCGGTGTCTGGGGAACCTTTCCTCCATTTTGTGTTCCTTTTTGCCTCGAGGACTCACAGCTCCCCTGCAATAGGCATAAAAAGAGGACTGAATCACCGAACATGGAAAGGAAAAGAGGCCTGATCTAGGATAGAAAAAGCAGCAGCCATCTTAGAACGGTGTAACTGAAGGAACAAAGAATAAAGAAGAGAAGAGGGAAGGAAAGAGAGGGAAGGAAATAGCAACTGAAGGAATAAAGAATAAAGAAGAGAAGATAAAAGAAAAGGAAGGAAAGAGGGGGTAGGGAAAGGAAAGGGGGTTTCTCTGGACCTTCACTACATTTTGCACACTTTTGAGGGGCCAACTCCTCTTGGCATTATTGCGCACTACACAATCCTTGTGCATAAGCCAGACCTTTTGGGGATTTCGACCTACAACCTGAAACACTCCTCCGGGACCTGAGTATCCACATTTTCTCAACATGGCGGGGCCTGGTCTGACCCCTACAGGCGACAACTCCTACACCGTTATCTACCCTGCCTACCTCAACAAAACCGCAGCTAAATCCTTTTAACACTCCATCCTGAAAAGGCACCCTGAGACCCTAGTCTCGGACCATTGTACCAACGCAGACAAGAGCGAAATCATCAATGACCTTATCTTCTACTCTAGGAGAATGGCTGTCTGGCGCAACACACTCTTGAACCTTCTCAATGTACATAATACGAGGAACATTCCACACGGCAGCAAGCCCACGATCGATCCTTCCGCAATCCTGCGCACTGACCTTACCATCACCCTATACAAAAATGGCATGATCCTGTTCCAAGCTTCACCAAAAGACCTCAACAAATTTGCGGACCTCTTCCCTCTCCTTAAAAAAACATGTACATGACCCCCTGCATCTCCGCTCCCCCAGTGCCTTCCCTCGCCAAAACCTCCAAGGGAGCTTGCCCTCTCTCCAGCCACCCACGACAGGGCTCCAAACGCACACCGACAGATCACCCCTACTATGCATCCAGCGCCTACCAATGCCGCGTGCCCATATCCACTACCTCCACTCCACAGTCCCTTCCAACTCTTACGGATCCTGACACCACCCCATTGGTCCAACCCTCTAGACAGCCTAGCCCATCTACATGCCCACCTACACAAGCCATCCGTAACCTCCCTAAACCTTCTACCTCTAATCCACCCTTCCGGGGAGATATAGGAACTCTTATCTCTGGTTGTCTTATTCACACCCCTAAGCCTAATCCCGCTACCTCTAATCAACCTAACCACTCTACTAAGCCTACTGACACCTCTCCCCACCCCCCTGGCCAAACCCCTAGACCTCATAGCTCGTCTTCCAGGTCACCCTCACAAGCCATCAGTAGCCTCCCTAAACACTCTACCCTAAAACCTCCCTTCCGCGGAGATACTGGAACCCATGACTCTGGTCGTCTTAACCACACCACTAAGCCCACTTCTTACCTGCCGACCCCTTGTCCGCAAGAGCACCCGTCTTTCAGGGATTTGGACACTCTCCATCGCAAAGCCAATGAATTAACCTTGAGCATACACAAGTCCGCTACGGACCTCCAAAACCTCCTGCACCTCTCCGAGCTCACTCTCTCTAAGATCAGGCTCTCACAGAACCCTACATCCCACTCCAAGCCCCTTCTCCACCCTTCCCCGTTACCCCTGAGACACCTGCGCCCTCACAAGCAGCCCTGCTACCTCTCAGAGGAAGAAATACAGGCCCTCCTCCTATCCTACAAACCTACCCCTGCTAAGAATAGCACTATGGAACTCTCTGAGGATGAAATTGCTGACCCAGTCATTAGCTATGATCACCCATGCCCCTCTGTCCTGAAAACAGATCAACCCATACGCACGGTTGTAATCAATCCTTGCAGAACAGCCACTCTCTGCAACAGAGGAATAGTCAACAGTAACCTAGCGCCAGTCCCAACTTCCGCCCCTAATCCCGATTCACATACCCTTCCCTCTCTATCTGGTCTCCTTATCAACTGCCGCTCTGCGGTAAAGCATGCCACTGATGTCGCCAATCTCATCCTGAACCTAGATACAGATGTAGCAATCCTGACGGAATCCTGGCTAAATGAATCCTCTTCGCCCTGCCTAGACCTTCTAGTCCCGCCGAACTATCTCATTGTAAGGTTTGACAGGCAATCTAAAAAAAAAAGGAGGCAGCATTGCCTGCATCTACTGCCCCAACCTCCTTATCACTGAACGTCTGTCCGAACCGACTGACTCCTGCAAATATCTTGCCCTATCTGTCTGCAACAACACCTCCCTTCAGTGCAGGCTGCACATCTTTTACCACCCTCCTGGCAAGAATGACACCTTCATAAACTACCTCATGGAAATCATCACAGCCATGGCCTCTCAGAACGCCAATGACATTTTTCTTGGCGACTTCAACTTGCACTGGAACGACCCCAAGGACCCGCAGGTCAACGCCATCAGAGACTTCCCCGACCTAGCCCTTACCCAAGCCTGCTCCCTCCCTACTCACTCAAAAGGGGCCACTTTAGACTGGATCATCGCCAAGGAATCTGCGGTCAAACTTATTTCCATAGATCCCTGCGACTGGTCTGACCACCACGCTATCACCTTCTGTCTTCCTGGCACTCACAAGACATGGACACCGCAACCGGTGATCCCCAAAAGATGGATCAAGGACACCATGAACCTGGATTACAAGAAATTGGCTGCCCGCTGTGCAACTGACCTCTCTCCTCCCCCCCCCTATCACATCGGTCGACAACCTCAATGAACACTATTCCTCAATGATATCCAATAGAATTGATGACCTTGCCCCGCTAAAACTGAAACAAACACGGATCAAAGACAGGAACCCTTGGTTCAACGGATCCCTTAACAAGGAGAGGAGATCTCTCTGACAAACAGAACGGAGCTGGAAAAAGCACCCTACCTCCGACCATCTTAAACTTCTCCGTCTGGCCAGAAATGCCTACAACAAAAAAAATCATTAATTCTAAAAGAGTTCTTCAGAGCTGAACTGGATAACGCTAAGAATAGACCTCGCAAATTATTCGAGCTGGTCAAACACCAATCAAAGAAACTTGCTAAATCATCTAAAGAAACCCCTATTTCTTCTGTGATAAAATCTCTGCCCTAGGAAAGGAACTCATATCTGCTACCAATTCCCAAACCCATCCTGTTCCAAATCCCCACTCAGCGCTGCCCTCCCAGTCCTCCCCCAAAAACCAAGCTTCATGATCCAACTTCAAAGTCTATGATGAACACTCGATCTCAAAAACTCTTTCCTCCTTAAGCCCCTACAATCACTTCAACGACCCTCTCCCTTCAAACTGCCTTGCCTCTGTTTCTCAGGCTATCATCCCCTCTTGGACGACTATAATCAACTCTTGTCAATTCATGACTCTCCCAAAAACGGCCAGGTGGTCCCCATTCTAAAAAAAAACACTTTAGATCCTGCCTCTCCTGACAATTACAGACCCATCTCTAACATCCCTCTCCTAGCTAAAGTGCTGGAAAAATGTGTACAGCAACAGTTAAGCCAACACATCTCTAACTTCCACCTTCTAGACGACTTGCAATCTGGTTTCAGACCGGGGAACAGCACGGAAACTACACTCCTCCACATTGTCGATGATGCCCTTCAAGCCTTCGACCAAGGCAAAACCTGTCTCTTGATCCTCCTTAACCTATCCTCAGCTTTTGACACGGTTAACCTGAATTCTCCTGAATCGCCTCAAACTTAGGATGGGCCTGGATGGCACTGTGCTGGCTTGATTCCGATCCTTCCTCCTGAACCGCTCGCAGAGAATCCTGATCAACGGCAACCTATCCGCCTCCTCTCCAATCACAGTTTGAGTCCCCCAAGGATCAACCTTATCTCCTACCCTTTTCAATCTGTACCTCGAACCGCTCTGAGGTGCTGCGCACTGCCAATATCTCCTATCACATGTATGCCGATGACACACAGCTCTACATCAATATCTCTTCTCCATAGGATATCCGTTCCTTGATTGAGGCCTTAAAACTAACTGTTCACTGGCTCGCATCCAACCATCTCAAACTCAACGCCAAAAAAACAGAGTCCCTCTTAATCTCTCCACCCAACGCCAAAACAGACATTCAAGCTTGGACCATGGCTATCACGGCGCTAAACTGCTCTCCTACCATTGTGCTAAATCCCTGGGAATTACCTTAGACGGCAACCTGAACATGCGGGGCCATTTCAACGCGATGGCCAAAACTGCCAGATTTCACCTGAACTACCTACGAAACTTGAAACCTTTCCTCGACCCTCCTGATCTAAAATCGGCTATCCAGGCCTTAGTCA
The DNA here is from genome assembly GCF_964263255.1 of Lissotriton vulgaris. NCBI lineage: Eukaryota > Metazoa > Chordata > Amphibia > Caudata > Salamandridae > Lissotriton > Lissotriton vulgaris. Next base: position 465,849 of record NW_028249106.1, read on the forward strand.
TCTCTCGACTAGAATATCGTTGCTCCACTCTCGCAGGCCTACCCAAGACCTCTCTGGCACCCTTGAAAGCCTGCCTCAATACTTCCACCAGACTCATAACTGGCTCTAAGAAGTTTGACCACATCTCGCCCCACCTTAAAGCTCTGAACTGGCTTCCTCTTGAGGCCAGAATCCAATTCAAACTGGCTTGAATCACCCATAAGGCTCTCTATTCCAAGTCCCCTGCTTTTCTCGCACAGAAACTTGTATTATCCAGAGGAATCAGAAACTCCCGGTCCCCCAGAGCCCTTTTGCTCGAACCCGCTCGCTTCAAGAAAAAAAGAACACGCATTCGGGTTTCTCTGGGGCCGCCCCAAGAATATGGAACTCACTGCCACCCGCCATTAGAAGGATACTGTCTCTAGCCCACTTCAAAAAAGAGACCAAATCTTTCATAACGGGCAAATTCCTCTCCTAAAGCTCACACTACAATCACCCCCTCAACCTGACTTTACCTATCATCATTGCAGTATTCCTTGGCTGCCTTCACCTAGGTTACCCACCTTGCACTTTGAACAATCCTTCTGGGTGATGAGACTGCTTTTCTAGTTTATTGCATCGTTTTTGCTCCTATCCCTTATAGTAGTTGATTATTATGATTGTTTTGCTTAACCATATACTGTTTCTATTTGTTCCCTTATCCTTGAACTCTCCTCCCCCTTTGTTATATATTCCACCTGATTCCACTGTAAAACGCTCTAATACCCTCACTGGTCTGGTTCGCGCTCTGAAAAACACTAAATAAATAAATGAATAAAAAATAAAAATTTGATTCCTGTCCACCGGATGTAGGATGGGAGGGGGGGGAGGAAAGACCGGAAAACAGCGCCCCGCGCCCCTTCAAGGTTACTCTGTGGCCTCACTCCACAGTCCTGGCGTGCAGCCGCTCTGCGGCGCCTCCGTGTACTCGATTTGCCGCCTTCCGCTCTGGGGAAAATGCGCATGGGGGCGGGGGGGCTCTCCAACGCAACCCCGCTCGTCCCCCTTGCCTTTGATGTACGCCGCGACTGCCGCCCGCTGATGTCCAGGAGATAAGGGCAGACCGGCGACTTCCGGTCCGCGGCCCAGTGTTTTCCGCCTGTGCCCTGGCAGCAGCCCAAACTCAAGCCCCCAGCTCCAGGGGCGATGCAGGCCGCGATTCCTAAATGCTGTATCTACGGCCCCCGGGGTCACAGAGGGGCCGGAGTAGCCGCCGGGAATGCCGCCAGTCTTCCGCACTTGAGCGATAAGCTGCGATTTCATGATATGTGCCAGAATCTTGGGGCTGGGGGACGGGTATTAGCGAGCCGAGGTCCTACGTGGCCATCTTGGGCCTGCTCGTGGCTCCTCTGATTTTATTGAATTTTAATGAAACTTGCCATAATGATGAAATATTAATCAGATGTTGAATTCTGTCATTCTGATTTGGCTTCTGCTTATGGATATTAATTTATACTCTTTGGCTAAATGGTGAACAGCAGACTCTAAAAGATCTAGAAATTACAGTAAACGCATCTTCATATCATTTCAGTCATGCACACGAGGGCACTTGAAAAGTTGGGGGACACGACAGACATAGTGCAGTGGAAAGTGAGTAAAGTATCTTGATTTCATGACTAAACACTGAGCATGTTTTAAATTGTTACCATGCATCATGCACTGTTAACATGTGCGAGTCGCGATAACTGGTTCCTATGCAAACATGCCTACTAAAGTAACTGTTAGCGTAACTTAACGTGTATTTGGAAAGTACACGTTCAACCATGTCTTGATTTCTTGACGCTGAAATAACAGATGTTTACTACCCAACTCGGTGGCACTTGTTTTATCTACTTGGAATGATGAAAGGGTGAATGAGCCTGCAGCGATTAGAACTTGTGCTCATGAGGTCAAACAACGGTCCTTAGAATGGTAACATTAGTCCACTGAGCCATCAGTCTGGCAACCAAATCCAAGGCAGTTCTCTCCAAAGTGCATCTTAGGTTGATTCTAGACTCCAACCACTCCATAAATAGACACCTGCAGGGGTGTCTTGTGCAATTACAACCTGCTAAGAGCAAGTAGAGGAAGGTCAGGACTAAAGTTTGGGTGGCTGTCTTGGTACACCGTGAGCCCTTCAATTCTGGACTGGTATGTGTGACCTTTACTACAATAGTTTTGAAGGCGTATCATACAGATTTTCTTCCGGCTTATGGACGGTTTCAAAAATGTCTCCTCAAGATGACAAAGGCAGAGCATAGGTTTAAGACTATAAATAGAGTTGCAGTCTTTTGTATCAGGGTTTGTAGTGGCACAGAGTTGGGGAGTGTGTGGAGGAGAATTGGTTATACCACTTTTTAAGCACAGGAACAATATGTACAATGTTAGAAAGCTGCACTTTCGGCAGAGCTTGGCTGAGCTTCAAAATGGCCACTCGATAGAGGCACTCTGCTGACTGGATAGATAAATCTGCCATAATCCTTAATTATCATTATCCACCTTCGACCAATTAGCTACTAATCCCGTTCCGGTACAATTTACTGCAGAACCGTCAACTTGCCTCTGGCTCTCGAGCCCACCGAGGGCGGAAGAGCAAGTGGGCCTTTCGGGCTTGCTGGCGCCGCTTGAGCGTATGTGTTGGAGCCGGCGGATTCTTGGCCACCGCTTGGAGCCGCTGTCCAGGGGCGGTGTGTGCCCCCTGCATCTCATCTCTGCTTACTGTGAGGACAATGGCTGCTGGTGGCGGGCGGCCCCTTGGGCAGCACTCCGCATTGGAGGATCCCATGCTGCCTACACAGCTTTGCGAGGAGGAGATGGAACTGTTCTGCTGGGTAAATCTCACCCAGCAGAATTAGAGTGCTGCGAGCGGCAGAGGGGTTTGATTGTACTGGCTCGTTGATGTGAGTGAGTGCGGCCGGTGTGCGATTCTCGGCCCACGACCTGCACGAGTGATCGGTTGCGGCCTGGCGAACCCCCACGTAAATCGGCTGCTGGGGGCTCCAGTTCCTCACCAGAAGACTGCACGCTTTGGTGGGGTGGCCCAGTTGCCGGCCCGGGTGTGTGGCTGCCCAGTGCTGCATTGGACCACTGTCTCCCCTGCACTCCTCCAGGCTGTGACTTGTACACAGCGGCTGGGCCCGCTTGGTCAAGTGGCTCGGCTGATGGAGCAGGCTTGGTCCTGGAACGTCTGTAGACCAATTCTAGCATCTGGCCTCACTTGTGACTCCCTCTAATGTGCTCAGGCCCACTCACACACTCTGGACAGCCCTGTGGCAGCAGGCTTGTTGTACAGCTTGGCCCGCACCCAGTAGCGCCGGGGATACTGAACTCATCCACAGGGCTCCTGCTTGTCCTCCTATTCTTAAAGGGCCATATCCCAGAACAGTGTGGAATATTGGTAACCAAAGGCCTGCTCGTGCCCCCCATTGGCGTCTTGGGGACTGGCGGAGCTCACCGCCAGCGTGGCTCAGAACCACCTCATGAGAAATGAAACAGACTCTGTGAAGGCGTAACACCCTGCAATATCTTTAAAATTATGGGCAAACCGGAAACTAAACAACCCAAACTATCCTTTGACAGCAAGCGCTCCACCTGCCAGAGGGAGCCGGACGAACGGAGGCTGTGCAAGATAGCAACATCAAAGAGCTATTGATTGACGTGAAATCTAGCCTGACATCAATTGATTCCAAACTGGACGCAGTCACAGCCAGACTTGACCATATGAAAAACATGGTGGACAGGCATGAAGATCGGCTAGCCCAGGCTATGAGACGAATCTCTAACTATGAGGACGCTCAAGCTTTGAGTCCAGGGAGCGATGTAACAACCTCCGCATAATAGGCATTCCGGAGTCCACTGCCATTCCTACTACGATGGAGGCCTATGTTGAATCACTCCTACGCATGTTTTTCGCGGAAGCACTTGCGCCCATGTTCATTGTGGAGTGTGCACACCGTTCTCTCGGGTCACGACCGCCCGGGAGCACCCGCAAGATCCATTATAGCTCGTCTCCTAAACTATAGACTGAGATACAGTTCTGCACTTTGCGCATGAGAAGCAGTCATTAACGTATGAGGGTAGCCCCATCTCTACCCAGACTTCACCATTCCGGTGCAGAACTCCAGGAGGGAGTTTCTCCCCGCCAAAAGATTGCTTCAGCAGGCCAACTTACCATACGCTCTGCTCTATCCAGCCAAACTCCGTATCATGAAAATATGCACACCACACTTTTTCACCGATGCCAAGAAAGTCCTCAGTTTTGCTAAAAAATGAGCTTAAGAAAAATGTTCCTCAGTGGCTTCATATACGAATCCTCAGTCCTCCCTGGACACTTAACGACTACTCCCTCGCCAGACCCGAGTGCCCGAAAGAAAATGATCAGCAACTCTGGAACTGTTGAATCCTGAACTCCATTCCAGAAAAGTGCAAGGGTATAACTGTAATCGGGGAGCAGCCATCCACCATGTCTATTCTATTTCTCATGCCCTGTTATAGATGGTTCCACATCACTGGGCCTATGCCCATGTGGTCACCCACCTGCTGTGGTGGGGTAGACCGCCCGGCTCTGCTCTTAACCGAGGGATGTTTCCTATGATATTGTTACCTTTCTATTGGAGAAAATTGGGAGGGGTTGGTGAAGGTGGGGATGGTGTTGACTTGGGACCAATGCTTAAGATATTCTACATAGTGAAGTTTGGCACAAGTTATGGCATTTACATCACAACTGACTGGAACAATTCACAAACTCCTTATGAATCTTCCCCGGCGGGTCACCGCAACAAGTACGCATTTTTTTACTCAGTCTAATATTAATAAAATGTTTAACTTGGACTATATGGGTAATAAACGATTACCGTAAATGCACACAGGTTCTGGCTTACATTACCAGTCGTCATATTGACATCTGCATCCTACAAGAACTTCATTATACCTCTCAAACTGCCCCGGGTCTGCATACAAGATTTCATAGCAAAGCATACACCTCGTTGTACTTTAATTTTGCAAGAGGGGTGGCTATTCTCATAGGCAGGGGGCTTCCATGGCGGCTTGGCAAGATTACGGCAGATAAAGAGGGCAGGTATGTCATATCCACGGGCACACTTTATACCCAATCCATCATCCTGGTGGCAGTCTACGGCCCAAACACTGATGATCCTGGGTTATTCACCGGCCTTTGAGAGCTGGTTAATGGGCTGGGGCACAAAGCAGATCGCGCTAGATGATAGCCAGGACCTGTCGGGCTCTGCGTGATCTCCGCACCCTAGGGCTGCGGACATTATTAACACACTCATGGCTAATTACGGCTTTCTAGATGTTTGTAGGTAGTCCCACCAGGGGCAACGTGAGGGCACCTGTTATACTCCTCCACATTGAATTGATTACTGGCTCATTTTGCAGGAAATTAAACTTTGGGATGCTAAGGTGACTCACCTGCCATGCACACTATCGGACCACGCACCAGTCCTGTTAGAATTCAACATCCCCAAAATACCCCCGGGAGGTTTCACCTGGCACCTCCCTCGAGGTGCACTCCAGGACAATGCATTAAAGACAAAATTAGTGCTGAAATAATATCCTATTTTACTACAAACACCACCACTGACTCCTTCCCCTCCATCATCCAGGAAGCTTTTACAGCTCTGATTCAGAAGCAAAGTACCTAAACAGAGATGCACAGGGGGATAGGCCTGGGAAGACTCCGGCAGGTATCCTACAGGAATACGCTGCATGCGATACACAAGACCAACATCTAGCCATACTAGACACAATGAAGGACTTTTATGCCACACTATACACTGCGCAGCCAAGCGGAGACACTGAGCTACTCACCAGCAATCTTGACTTGTTGCAACTGCTCTGGCTGGAGAATTCGCATAGAGAATTTCTTGATAATTCCTAGGGGCCTGCTCAAACCGGATAAACCACCACATAAATGCAATTCCTATAAACCCCTGTCCCTCATCAATATAGATAATAAAATTCTTGCTAAAATTATCGCTAATCGCCTCCTGCCACTTCTGCCCAAAATGAAGAGGACAGACCAGGCAGAGTTTATACCGGGGTGATCCACTGCTCACAACCTGAGAACACTGTTTGCAGTGATGCATCGTCTTCACCCTAAGGTACAGGCAATTGCCGCTCTATTTGATTACCCGGAATTGGAATACATATTCATTCTCTTAAAGCGCCTTGGTCTCAGTCCTACCTTCCTCAAATATATACAACTTCTGAATACTCTTCCTACTGCCACGATACGCTTGAATGGGCTGTTATCAAAACCAATTCCCATAACACCCGGCACCAGACAAGGCTGCCCATTCTCGCCCCCTCCGTTTTGCCATCATCATGGAGCACTTAGCCGCTAGGCTCAGGCGGCATCACTCGCAACGTGGCTTTAGCTTCACCTCGAGAGGCTTGATTAGCTCGATGTATACCGAGGACATAACTCTCTATATATGTAATACGCACAAAACCTAGCTCTAATTATCAGGGAAATGACTCCGTTTGGTGGACTATCTGGTTTTAACATCTACTGGAATAAATCTGTGATACTCCCTCTTACTGACCCCTGGCCCGGGCCACCGGCCCAGCGCGCTATTTCGGCATCTGGGTGAGCCGGGGCATTCAAGAACTATGGGCTGTGAACTATGGTCGGGGTATTGACTGGCTCAAGCGTGGATAACTTCCTCTATCCGAGCACATTGCTGTTACTAAGATGGTTATCCTACCTAACTTCCTCAACCTATTTCAGAATATCCCAATGCCACTCACCCATATAGTCTTTCAACGGCTCCAGTCTAATCTAATTTCTTCGGTCTGGGCTGGCAAACCCCGGATCACCTTGGAGGTTTTTGCCTTCCCCTGGCACAAGGTGTATTTGGTGCACCTGACCTAGAGCTATATGCCAAATGCGCTTGGGCTCAATTCTTACATTTCTACATACACCCAGTCCATTTCAACCACAAGTGGCAGTTGAGCAGGGCCGCACATCCCTACTACTTCTAAACCAGGCTCTCTATGCCCCTTATAAAGCGTCTCGCTGGGAAATCAACACCGTAGAAAGTGTTAGATGGGCCTGGGAGGGGATTATGAAGAAAGTTAGCCTCTCTCACACACTTGCCCCATCTATTCAACTCCTTAATAGCCAAATGATTCCGCCCCTTCAAGAGACTGGTGCCCACAGAAGTGCGCAACGACTACACCTTAGTAAATTTTCAGACATCTACACTGTAGAGGGGTTCATACAGTCAATTCCCTCTACAGACCCTGGCCCCGGGAATGCATCAGATATACTGTGTACTACCAAATCGGGGCCACATGTCGCGCAAATCACCCCGCTTTTGCAGCCCAACCCCAAACCCTGCCCATGCTAGAACTGATAATTAACACACCATATGCTAAGAAACTAATCCCATGATTATACACGGGTGTCCTATAACATTTTCCTAAGATAGAACTTCGAGCCAAGACGCGCTGGGAGAGAGACCTAATTGAAAAAACAACAAGTGATGGACTGAATGTGGATCAATGTCACACACTCCCCCAGTCAAAAGATCTGGGCCCAAATCCATCGTTTTTTTGCACTCCACACCACCCTGGGTTAGACAATGGCGAAATGCAAATCAGCTCTGACCCTGTTGCCCCATGGGAACAGTCCAGTCCGAACTACAAAAGCCATGTCCTTCCCAGAACGGAATCAAGCATCCGAGGACCGGACCGGTTTCGAGGTAACACCTCTCATCAGCCCGGCTAGCTTGACTCCAGTGGTGACCTAGGCCCGGACTTTACATACACACACTGGGAATATTGTTGCAGCCAATTGGATGGCCTGTCTCCCAACTACAGACGGAGGTTAATATACTTTATTTTTTGCACCGCTTTCATCGAACCCCCAGGCAACTTTACAGAATCGGGCAGGCCCAACACTGATGCAGAGCCCTGGGAACAGATTTCCTTCACTTGGAATCGGCGTGCCCGGGAGTATTGAGATACTGGTCTGCAGTGTTCCGGGCCATCCAGGCCATGACAGATTCCCACACTGCGGACACGCTGATTCTGGGCCTCCTTGGTTATGTGAAGGAAGTGCTTTCCATAAGACTGGTGGCTCTACTCTTGATCCTAGCAAAACACAGGGGGCTATGGTATGGGGTAGTCACCATGCCCCTAGAGAGCAGGATTGGCTTTGGGATGCCGTGTACTGCAGCGACCAACTATCTCACTACTGGGACATGATGCCGTCCAAATCTTGCCCTAAAGATATCTGGAAACCCTTACGCGATTACTTAAAGGCTAAGATGAGCTCCAGTGAATTGCCCCCATATGCCAACTCTTCCAGCCATGACAGCCAAAAAATTCTAAATTAAGCCCCTCTCGCCTGTCAATTGCTCGGTGTGTGCCCAGCCTGGCCTGTTCAAGCTCAGTAAACAAGGACAAATTCTCAGCACGGAGATGTGTGGATGCTGTCACCACTCATATGTCCATATAGGGAACCATCACCAGATTAGGATCGGTCTCCTCTCACTGTGGACCCCTAGGGGAAGTATAATATGATCATCTTATGGATTCCTTCCAGGGACTATTTGCCATTGTTTGATCGTCACTTGTGTTTTCATTGGACTGTATTTTCTCTTTCTCCCTTCTTGCTATTGGTTGTTGCTTTGAGGCCATGTATGAAGATCTAACCTAACCTTGCTCATATTGTCAATTGCTTACACTTGACCCTTTGTTTGTCTATGACAATAAATGCAAATAAATAAAGCTTAAAACAAAAATGAAAGCTTTACAAGTAGTCAAATACGACTGATTGGGGTAAATTAAATAATGTGTTTGCCAAAGTGAGCAATGACTGTTTATGGTGAATGTGTGTCTCCTTTCACATACATGTGTTATTTGAAAAGAAGTTAGGAAGGTTATCCACCTCTAGGTACACCTTAAACATGTTTGAGTTTGAAACTTTTATTCTATGTCCTTTCTGCAGCCCTTATCATGGTCTAAAATAGTTAAGAAATACTAGATCTATAAGGGCCCACCCTGAAGAATTTTCAGGACCCACGATAGGCATATGTAGATGACATTGATACTCTTTAGAGCACATAACTTTTCTCCATTAAGCCAACAGTTTTTAACCATGCAGTAGAAGACTTAGTATTAATTTGAAACATTGACATGCCACTCTGAACACTAGATCCTTAGGATTTGACCTCAAACAATAGACAAGACATTGGCATGCTGAAAAACCAATTCCAACATTTTGCTGTACTATCAATTTTGTGACTGAAAAGTATTGACACTGCATCTCTGCTCTAAGAGGTCTTTGTGAGCCATTGGTCTACTGATGCACACCAAGGCAAGAAGGAGCTGCCCAGTGATGAAGCATGCCACATGTTGTGGGTGAGTGCGCCCGTCCTTTTGAGATAAATCTCCTTGGGAACAATACCATGAGCATGGACCACATGCACCGCATCAGAAACAAATATCCATCTTCATCCGCTATATCCCAGTGTGTCCTGTGTTATAGGTTTTTTTGGAGAATCCATTGGGACTGCTCCAAATTTCTCTTGTTTCCTTTGTGTGTATAATTCTAGAGTTATGTCATTTAAGTAGAGGAGGTAAATTATACCGTAAAACTACCCGGCAGAGGATAAATCTCATATGTATTCTCATTGAAGTTGTGAGATACCTGTGTCATTACCAAAGCTTCTCCAGCTATGTGAAAATGTGCACAGGAATTGGACAATCCTACCCATGAGGGAAGCAATAGTGGCATGGTGCTTTAACATGATGAGGATTTGCTACACAGATCTGTATACTGTCCTCTGCATGGTGTTGACTCTTGATTTCAAAATTATCTGGAAGCAGCTGTTATCGGTCTTGGTAATTGTTCTGCTGTAGCGAGCCCAGCCTATACTGAAAGGTTAGGTTCTGCTCCATGACACTTCAACATGATGAATCTATTAGAGGTTTGTTTCATGCGCTTGCGGAAATGCCATCTTAGGTAGCCTCCCTAGACACTGACACTGCCTTTGACAAGCTGGACTTCAATAACCAATACAAGTTTTAAATGAGATGAGATTTGGCCTACCATAAAATGCTAAATATGCCTTGTGTAATGTGGATCAAAGTCTGTATGGGGAGACTGATCTCAGACTTGTGTTGAGTAGAGGTGGGGGCACCAGTATTGGTTGCCAGTTGTTCCCCTTTGGCTTTGCTTTGACATTGGTACTGCTATTGGGAGGTGATGCGAAAGAATCTGGGTGGTATATTAAGATCTTCCACGGGCTATATCAGGCCCTTTGTTGTATTGGATCAGAGTGCTATTTGGCTGTTTATTTACCAGAAATACAGTACAAATATCTTATTAAACAATTGGTACTCCTCTTTTGTTACATGTATAAACTACATTTTGATAGGGCCTTAAATTGGTCTGTGCAGACAACATGCAGTTGTATTTGTCTAATATCGTGTCCATTATGGATACCAGTGAGGATATTAAATTGATCTCTGGCTTTTGATTGAACTGAGACAATTGTGGCTCCCCCTCCCATGTATGTGAACAATGCTTTGCTGCCGCCTCTGGATGCCCAGCATTGCAGGCGAGGCCCCCTTACAAACCACCCTTCTTTAGGGCCCTATTGACTGTTCTGATTGTCACTGTTGATCCTCATTTGGGAGCGCTTTGTGCACATAGTTTACACTTTGTGCCACCAGCTCCTGCTACCTTCAGTCTCGCATCACTTGCTCCAAATTCCCGAAGAGGACACAAGTGGGAAGGGACCCTGTGCCTCTCACTGGTGCCATACTTCCATGCACCCACCTCTCCATGTGTATACCCTTTACTATCTGTGGTCTCCGCTAGATTAATAATCCAGCCTACTGATTTGCACTCCACAGTAGGCCTTCACCACTGTCCGCCTCTCATTGTGTGGTGCTGAAATTACTGGACCTGGATACTGGTGGGAGAGCAGTTACGCGTTTGTATTGAACAAATCTTACATTGTAGTTTGGTACCTTGAGCATTGGCAGTGCTTCAAAGACATTGGGTATTGAGTTCACTGATTAAAAGGAAGAAAAAAAGGCAAAGGCGCCTCGCAATATACCTATACCAGTCAACCACAACACCTTCCTGCCCGACTGCGCAAGATGTTTATGACTTAAGGATTGTGGGCGAAATGTGCTGATGAAGCTGGTGACTTCTGTATGGAGTTTACAGCCCTTTTACATTCATATATTGGGTACAATTTCTGCTCAAATAAATGCAACAGATTCGTTGTGACCCAATGTGTGTTTGCTAGGACTTCATTTGGGTCCAACGTGTGTCCAGCAGAAGAAGTGCATTTTCACTAACCTGGTATTACTTCTTGTAAAATAGACAATTTCCAATAACTGGAAATAGCCTTCTATCTCTCAATTCACTGATCGGTTGAGAAACGAGAAACGTTTTTTCCTGGGTCACTGCATAGTGCATAGTCAGAATCTACTCCTGATGGATACTTCTACCCACAAATTCGTCACCTCTAAAATTCACCCACATGCCAGACTGGATCTGGAAGGTTTTTCAGCAAAGGGCCTGCTTGCTGGTTTGTGGCATTGTGCTGCTCTGCCTTGACCCCGCTACACCCTTTATTGGATGGCAGGAACCCCATATAAGTGTGCTGAAAACAGTTCCTTTATATCCGCACCTTCATTTGCAGATCCAGAGCTAGCACCTAACTTTTTCTCATCAGTTGATTTATTTTTTTTGGGTGGCAAAATTATTTCCCAGTGTGCAAGGGAACATGTTACCTCCTTAAACTACAGAGTAAACCTTGTTGGGTCTTTCGCAAGCAGATGTCTTTGACAGACCCATACACGGTATGTCTCTGGTGTTAGGTTCTAGCCACGACGCCAAGACTTGACTAGTGTGCCCTTATGCACCACAAGATGACTTGGGATCGCGAAGCCAAGCTCTACTTTGCCGAACACTGTAGGAAGTCCAGTTCCCCTCTCATCCTAAACTGAGGTCGAATCAAGCTGCAACCTGTCCCTGCTCATTCTGACTCAAAGAAAACAACACCTTGCTAGAGCCACTGTTCAGAGCCCCAACTTTTTGTTTTTAGTTGGATTCTGACCAAAGCCACCCAGCCTTTGGTGATGATACAGATGATGGGAATTAATTTCCCTCACAATATGACAACAGAAATTTCGAATTATGAGCAGAGCTAGAGAAATATTACAGTTCTTGGAATCCCATAAGATTTGGAAGTAGTGTGTTAGGAAATGCAAATTCAAACTTGGTGTGCATGTTTTACTCCCCTTTGACACCTTGCTGGTCCGTGGATGTTTAAGTGGAATGAAACTTCTAGTTGGGGTAAGTTTTGCATGTAGTTATAATGCAGTAAAAGCAATACAGATTTTCCAGTAAGCACCACAAACCCAACTATCAATGTCGCTAATGTTATAAGGCCTACCCGAGGTCAGCACCAGCCCTTGCAGAGTCACTTCCACACCATTCTCCTTATGCGCAAATACTGGACCGCTTACAACTGTAATTTCGCATGTATGCACATGAATAATCATTCTAGTGCTTGATCTTAGAGGGATGGAATTGGTGGTAAACCCGCTCAACCCAAATACTGTGAATTTACAGTGAGAGAGCCAGGTTGTGAGACTCCGTCAAAATAATAAAAAAAAAAAAAACTGGTTGGGTTGTCATTTCTAACAGAAATAAATCCTGGTGAACTAAATGGGCAGAACTGGATTGCTACCTTAAGGTAATAAGATTAAGTAAAATCAGCACTGACCAAATTTCTATGGCTCCCTGTGACGCAAAGAATAATGTTGGTCATTATGCTTATGCATAATTCTACGAGCCATATCCCAGTTCCGTATTTGGCAGATATTCTTTTTTATAGACCAACAAGAACATCTGATAGAGAATTCTAGCTGCAGATTCCTTACCTTCAAATAATCCCCAGGTGCCAGACTGGATCTGGAATTTTTTGTGATCAGTACCCCTGTGCGCTGGTAGGTGACGCAGTGCAGCTCCTGCTGATGTCTGTTCTTTACTTTCCACCCCATTTAGCTCAGATCCAGAAAGCTTCCCCCAGTCAATTTCTGACTGAGCTTATTTTGGGTTTTGCAGAAGTTTTTTTGGGAGAGTTCTTCTCCTGGTGTGGCAGGGATGGCCAATAGGAAGGCTGGCTTCAAGCCCCGTAGTGCCTGAACAGAGCTCGGTGACCTTCCTGCATCTTGTTTGCCTCTGGTGCCTTGACTGCAACCACGATGCAAAGACCTGTGCAAAGACCTGTGCCGATTGCTTCGCCATTCACCCCAAAGGACTTGAGGGAGCGGTCCCTCAAGCTCCTTGATGTGCGGTACCTCAACGGTCTTTATCGCGGTCAAAAGGAAGGTCCCAGGATCAGTCGTGGAATCCATGATCCTCTTTGCATTCTAAGTAGTCGGCCCACTCTAGTGAGTCCTACAAAACAAATGAAAAGCAAGAAGTCTAAGAGGCTGCACCCGGTCTGTTGCGGTCTTCACACGAGATGAGGGAATGTCGTCATTTGAGGCCGGGCTCCGCAGTTGAGCTTGCACTTGGGCTGGCTCCTCTCCTCCCAGAGTTTCTGGGAGCCGGAGCGACCCCTTCCTAAGTTCAAGAATTTTATGAGCTATGTTTCAAATTTCTGTGTGCCTGTTCATGCCAGCACGCCATCGGGTCCCGCGGGTTTAGGAGGGTCCAGGATCGCTGCTGGTCATTACACCTTGACCCCCTCGGTGCCGGTACTGGTGACGATACTCTTGGCACCACCTGCGCCCTCTGGCAGTGCCATCCCCATTCTGATACCTGGTTCCAACACCAAGCCAGAGGGGTGACATTTACTCAAACGCTGACTGAAAACAAGCCTTCCAAGCCAGAGCCCTATTCCAATGGGCTAGGATTGGGACATGGACTGGTGTGAGGACTTGGCAGAGGCCAGTTCTACATACTTCTATATATACTGGCTTGCTTCTCTACCTGCTGTGGCTGCAGAGGAGGAAGTGTTTCCAATGGTGGTGAGAAGGGCTGGCGAGGTCTTGGACCTTAGCATACCCTTAGTGACTGCGGTGCTTCAGTTAGGCATGACCCCCTCAGAACCGCTTCTTCCACTTAATGAAGCCCTTACAGACGTCCTGCTTGGGACTTAGTCCAAGCCCAGCACAGGGACTGCTGTGAACAGGACGATTGGCCGCCATCACTGGCTTTCCAGAAGGGACCACGATTTCCACACTCAACGCCATACCCTGGAGAACTTGGTAGTCCAAGACCCTAGACCTGTGTAAATCTTGGCGCAATTCCTACTGCCTCACTCGATGGGGAATCCAAGAGGCTAGACACAGAAGGCAAGAAGATGTTTCCTTCCACCAGCCTGGCACTGCTCTCCATGAACACTGCGTGCCTTTTGGGGTGTTAAACCCATGCTCTTTGGGATTCGGTTGTGCAGGTGCTGCCCACGGTTCCGGAGAAAGCCTAGTCTAGACTTTCTCAAGCTGTTGCTGATGGGAAAGATGCAGCTAAGTTCATGATCAGATGTCGATTGGATACAACCGACTCGCTAGGCAGTTGTTTCTTGAATGGTGGCCTTAGGGCACCACGCCTGACTGAGAACCACTAGCTATACAGATGGTGTCCAAGCTGATGAACATGCCCTTTGTTGTTCCCGTCTCTTTGGAGTTGAGGCGTACTCCGCACTGCAGTGTTTGAAGGACATCAGTGCTATGGCCAGGTCTTTGGGCCTTTCGCCAAACCCAGTCCACAATTCTCTCCTTCCAGCCATGTCTATACCCTTCCTGCAACCCCGGCATGTAAGCTTCCCAGCCTGTGTGGTAAAGGACGCAGTACCCTATGATTTCTTTCATTGTTGAAGGCCCAGCTTCTCCCAAAACAAACCATGACAAAACAAGCATTGAGTTTGTTCTAGATGCATCACTCGTAGGACTCTTCTACAAGTGATTTCCTTTAATTCTGAATCCAGGAAGTACAGGACCCTTCTCAAATCTATATTGTAATCCCTCCCTTAACATTATAAAGTCAAGCTTAGTGTTTCCACAGCCAGCAGCTGGCAGATTCTTTGTAGACTATTTCCTGTGATCAGCAATTTGGCCTTGCGTCTTTCTTGGTTAGCAGGTGGCTCTCTTACAGGTAAAAAGCATTAGAGAGTAACATAGGTAGAAAGATGATGGCTGCTAGCGTTAACCTTTGGTTGCCGAAGTTGAAATAACATGGCAGAAGTTAAATTGGAAAAAAGTGAAATAACTGGATGATTCTGGAATTTTGTGCTGCACGCTATTGAATGCTCTGGTTACCTATCACTCAGGTGCATTTTTAAAGTCCTGTTTATTGCACTTGTGCAAGGCACAACCCCTTTACTTCTAAACATAAATAAAATGAGCAGATAAGTGCCGGTGTGTTTGCCCTCAGCTGTTGCTTTTTGTCTTGCAATGCAGAGGTTTAGAAATGGATACCATGATTTCTTTATTCACTTTGCCAAGATTTGGAAGGCTCTACAGTAACCTGTGGGCTTTAGTCAGCCTGCTGTAATTTTACCAGGAACGGACAGCCTAGCTTTTCCATCATTATCTGTCATTTTTAGATCCCCTGCTTGTATGCTGAATGTCAGAACCTTTGGCTGTGCATTGTATTGTATTGTAAGGAGTGCTTATAGAGCGCACTGACACCATGGGTTTCCTGGCGCTGGTTGGATGCAGAGGGGACAGGGGGACTTAGCTAGATTGGGGGAAGAGCCAGGTTTTTAAGGATTTACGAAAAAGAATCAGAGAATTGGAGGTTTTAAGAGAAAGAGGAAAAGAGTTCCAAAGTTTGGGGGCCAGGTATGCAAATCTCCGGCCTCCGGATCTGCAGAGTTTAATGGAGGGGATGATCAAGAATTGAAGGTGGGAGGATCTCAGGTTCCGAGATGGGCAGTAGGGCCTGATAAGAGATTTCAGGAAAGCGGGACAGGACCCAGCAAGCGACTTGAAAGTGAGGCAGCCGATCTTAAAGGCCGCCCTCGAAGTGACAGGGAGCCAGTGCAGTTTGGAAAGAAGGGGCCTGGCGGATTGCCACTTCGAGATCCCAAGGGCCAGTCTCGCCGCTTGATTTTGAACAGCTTGCAGTCTGACCAAAGATGTTTTAGGCAGACCGTGATAGATAGCGTTCGAAAAATCTAAGCGGGAGAGGACGAGGGCCATGATGACTTGCAGGAGGGCGTCCGGTGTAAGGAGGTAAGCCACTTTCCTGATCCTGCGCAGCTGGTAAATGCAGGAAGAGACCACCGTCCCCACCTGGGGCCCAAGGGATAGACCGGAGTCAATAGTGACCCCGAGACTCTTCACCGAGGCCACAGGGATGGGAGAGGGGCCAAGTTCCGCCGGCCAGAAGTGCGGCCCCCAGAAGGTGGCACTCCTACCGGGAAGGAGGAGCTCCGTCTTACCGGGGTTCAATTTTAGCCGGTTTTGGCCCATCTACTGGAGAATGTGGGACAAAGCTGCCTGGAAGTTGGGAATAGCAGAAGGGGAGTTGAGAGAAAAGATGAGTTGCAGGTCGTCCGCATAGTTGAAAACGGTGACGTCCCACTGCCTCAGAGAAAAAAGAAGGGGTCGAAGATAGAGATTGAAGAGAAGAGGGGATAAGGAGGAGCCCTGGGGGACCCCGCAGGGCGAGTGCTCCCTAGGAGCCCTGAAAGTGCCCAGGCTAAGGGTCTGAGACCTCCCGGTCAGGAAGGATTTGACCCAAGCCAGCGCCAGGCCTTGGATGCCAGCCTGCTCGACACGGTGGAGGAGGATGTTATGATCCACCGTGTCGAAGGCGGCTGACAGGTCTAATAGTACCAAGGCCTTGGGGGGTACCCTTGTCAACGTCGTCTCTCAGGGCGTCCAACACGGCCAAGATCACTGTCTCCGTAGAGTGGCCGGGTCTAAAGCCGGCCTGGTTAGCCTTGAGAAAGTTGGAGCTCTCGATAAACTGTGAGAGACAGACGGTGACGTGGGCTTCCAGGATTTTAGAGAAGAAGGGCAAGAGGGAGATGGGGCGATAGTTGGCCGGGACGGTGGGGTCAGCCCCAGGTTTCTTCAAAAGAGGCACCAGCACGGCCTCCTTGAAGGAGCTAGGCACCGTACCGGAAGAAAGAGAAGAGTTCAGTAGGGGGAGGATGCAGTCGGGTAGAGAATGGCATATGTCCCGAAGTATGGAAGGGGGACAGCAGTCGTCTGGAGAGCCAAACTTAGTGCGGGAGGCCAGAGTGGCCAGAGATGTAGGATCTAGAAGAGGGAATTGTGTACGAAAGGGTGTTGTGAGGGGGGGAGACAGATCCAGCGCCAGGGGAGTGACTGGAATGGTGTCCTTGATCAATACAATTTTCTGAATAAAAAAAGTGCTAAGAGTGTTACACGCTTCCTGTGTGGGGTCCTGAGTCGGGAGCGTCCTGGGATCGGAGGTAAATTCATTGAGGACTTTGAAAATTTATTTGGACTTACAGGGGGCTGATAGAATTTTTCCTGAAGCATAGGCTTTTTTGGCTGCGAAGATGGCAAGTTTATACCTATTGCGAGCGGCCACATAGGCATCTCTACTTAATGAGCAGTAGTCTCTCCTCCACTTGCGCTCTAGTTGACGGAGTTCCAAATGGAGGGTTGTGTTCAATACAGGTGCAAAATAAATGTAATATATATATTTTCAATAATAGTTTTCTCTGAAACGTGTTGATATTGATGCCTAGAATCAAATGTGACGAATATATTGATAATCCATAAGGCGGTTTAAAAGAAGTTCAATCAAGGGCCCTAGTCTTGTTTCATTGTAGAATGTTTACCAAGTCCTAAAGTTG
This sequence comes from Lissotriton vulgaris, assembly GCF_964263255.1. Taxonomy (NCBI): domain Eukaryota; kingdom Metazoa; phylum Chordata; class Amphibia; order Caudata; family Salamandridae; genus Lissotriton; species Lissotriton vulgaris. Next base: position 483,686 of record NW_028249106.1, read on the forward strand.
TCTTTAATTGTAGTTGGAACAAGACGATAAAGATAATTAATAATGTCATGTGTTTAGTAGACCGCTTATTTATTAATTGTGTAGGCAATCTTTATTTCATAACTATTTGGCATTTAGACAAATGGATTTTTTTCTGGATCTAGTGAATATTTTTTTGAGTGTTGCATTTCATTGAGGTATGATAGACATTTGCAGTAGTCGGGAATGAGAGCTTGCTGGAGACATTGAGCATATTTTGTCCATGCTCAACAGCAACCTCCTTCCTAAAACTGACTTATTCACAAAGACACCAGATGCCAAACGCTACTGCTTCAGATGACTCTAGTTTGAGGAAGACTAAAACCTGCAAAGAAGGAATACCTGTTAAAAGAAGCTACATTGCATGATTGATTTAGAGAATCTTGGCTGTATGACAAGCCTTTTATATGCAACAGTGAATGTAAAAGCGATCCAGACAGCCTGAAGAAAACACAAGTGCACCTAGGAGCAGACTGTATATCACACAGAAAAAAAACAAAAGACCTGTGAAGGCAAAAACCATCTTAATGCTTAGAGAATCAGCAAACATATGATGTGGTAAGATGTGAGAAACAGTATGAATAATACTTGAGTTGCACATTTGGCGAGTAGGAACAAAGAAAAGCTACATAAGATCTTCCTAAAATAGTTATTTACATTTTTTGTATTTCTTATTACGAACAGATTAAACCTATTTTAGGACTATGACCCCTCTGTTATCTCAGGGTGATGCAGGTTGACCTACATGTTTGAACCTGGTGAGCCATGGGAGCCTCCCCACCCACAGCAAATCAACACTGTGGCCAAAGTATTACAACCTTCAACTATTGAAGACCTGGTTCTGTTGCCAAAAGGGGTTCTGGCACCTAGACGTGCCTCCATCACTCTTCACACCCTATAATTTACTTGGACGTCAGAGTATTTTGGGGGTGCAAGGAAATGGAGTGTGTGAAGATATGATGAAGAGTTGGGGCCTTCTCTCTGAGCATCTAGTTGTGTGGATAACAGCAGAACAATGCAGCTGAAGGATCTGCCCACAAGAAAGGTGCACATCCATTGGGCTGAGGTAAAATAAGGGGTGTGGGGACGTTTAGACGTATTGTGTTCTGATTTTGTATGTTATATTAATAATTCTTGTAAAGCTCACAATCACCCAGGTGTTTTTTAATGCAAATCCTCATATTTACAGGCTTTAGAAGAAGAGTTGCGTTTTTCTTTGGAATCTAAGTGTTCTTGTAGAAAAAGATTCATTTTAAGTACTCAGACCTGTTACAGCATTGCCACCTGCCATCCTCTGCCCTCCCAGTAAGACATTCAGTGATGCCTTAGGCATGGAAGCCTTTGTCCATGAGGGTGCTTTCAATCATTGCTACTTGTGATACCCAGGATGAATGGCTTGTGTGATTAAGCGACCAGACTGCTAAACTAGGTGGTAGATACCACTCTAGTACTATCTCCCAGGATTGTCTCTATTGAGAATGTGGGGTGATATGGAAATTTCAAGATACAGCAAGTAATTGTTGATCATAGAATCTGGAATGGTTTGATGAGACATAGCTCAAAGGGAGGCTAGAGTGGGCTGTTTACGGCATTCTAGAGATGCTGTAGGATCCTCCTGTCATGTAAAGGAACAGAAAGGGAGGCGTACAAGACTAAGGTTGCCCTGATAAATTTGAGGTGTCTTGTGCGTGGTTGAGTTACTCCAGCTAGGACTGTTATGAATATAGTGTGTAGTCTCATACCATGGAGACATTCGGTGAAAGATGTATGTACCCAGCTGATGTAAATCTTTATATTTGTATGTTGGTTAGAAAATGGTGCATCAGTCGGTGTATCATATATTGAAAACGAAATTCAAATATCTATTACGTTTTTTAGGTAAGAACATTAATTAATGTAGATCGCTCTACACATTAACCTGTGCATTGCGCATTTTGGATTTTGAACAAAGTAATGTGCATCAAAAGACTGTTAATGAATGGAGAATGCTGTTTTCCTACATAATAGTAATTTTTAAATATTGTTTAATTAACTTACTTTTGCCTGCTTGTGGAGCTACTTGGAGGCAGCCAATGTGTCAAAATATAATGTTGGAGAAAGCATTGACAGATTCTGTAGATAAAATATACTGCGTTTTTTCCTCCACAGGGAGTCACATTGACTGATATTCAGGAAGCTGAAAAGACCATAGGAAGAAGTCGACCTAGAACAAGAGAGCAAGAAAATGAAGATAAAGAGAAGGAAGAAAAGCAAGATAAGGAAAAGCACGATGACAAAAAAGAATCTGAATCAAGAGAAGATGATTTTAGGCAAAGATATTCAAGAACAGATGAGGTACTTTTATGATTATTTAATTCAGCGTTGTTCTGTTGTGATGTTTATGAATGTGTGTTTAGTCTCATCTCTAATCACACTTGTTCTCAGCGATGAATCTTAAAAAGGGTTGCTCCAAAGTAATGTTAATGATAGTTGCAAAACCCAAATGGCAATGAATTTGCCAGTTCTACTCCTTAACATTGTTTTCCAGTGAAAATGTTGTGTTTTTTTAATGGTAGCCTCCGAGCATATGTGTCTTTAATCATTTCTTGTTGACTTGGGTATTTTGGGAAACCCGTTCTTCAGTGATTCCTTCTGATTTCCCATTTTGAAAAGTTTCCCCAAACATCAGTCTGAATTTCAAAATTTTGGCGGAATTTTTACCGGGTGGTATCTATTTGTACCCAGATAATGTCAGCCCCTGATGTCTTTGCTCCATGGTCTATGGAAAGCCATACATGTGTTACCTGCACTGTTGTGTTTTTTTGGTCGCCATAGCATTTTGCTCTGTAATTTTCTTGGTTTTTATTTGAGATTGAGACTGGTATTCAGTTGTGCCATCTGCATTTTATGACTGGGCCAAGAGAAATACAAAGAGCTGTGACCAGATCAAATGGAGCTGAATGCACTTATTTTCCTAGCTGGCATCTGATGCTCCTCAACTCAGACTGTCCGTTACAGTAGAGTTGGCAAGTCTGTGACAAACAATTATTTTAAATCAGTTCTGCCTAAAATGAAACACTATGAAGAAGAAGTTATTGTGCACAGAATGGGGGATGTTGATAGAAAACAGAAGTTTGAGGTGTACCAGCTGATAAACAAGTTACCTTTGCAGCCCAGCAACCTGTAGCAATGAGTAACTTAGAAGGGAAAGCCTGCACCTGTTGGGGAGTGATTTAGTGCTTCTTTTGCAGGCAGTGGGAGCCTTTCTGGATGAAATAAAACTACAGTTAAGCTTAAGCTAGTACTCTGAATACCATACAGCTCTGAATGCCATACAGCAGCATGAGAAATACATCACACCATCACTAGATTGAGAAGAGTGTATAAATGCTATAGATGTAATAAATATCTGATAAAGACCTCTAGCCGCCGATTCCTTCACTTAAGATATCCTCCAGGCACCAGACTGGGTCCGGACATTTTTCAGCAGTGCCTCTGCGTGCCGGGGGATGGTGTTGCATGGCTCCGCCCTGACGTTGTCCACGGATATGACATCAGTGGAGCCATATAAGTACCTCCCGACACCCTGACTTCAGTTTTCTTCTTTTCTGCGCGTGCAGCGCAGATCCAGGAGTAGCGGTTTCTCTGGGTTGTTTCAGTTTCTTAGGACTCGCTGTCGCATCTGGGAACAGTGTTCCGATACATTCGGGCTGTAAGTCATGTGAAACCTGTACGCGGCAAATGTCAGTGACTGATCTGCATGCGATTTGTATGTGGGGCTTGGGTGAGCCCCACAACTCTGTGGAGTGTGATGCCTGTCGGAAGCTAAAGCCGAAGTCCCTGCGGGAACGTAGGATGAAATTGTTGGCCACCCGGATGTCCCGTTCGGAGTCCAAGCGTCGCTTGTCTCCATCTCGAGCTGAGGTTCCTGTTCAGGGCAGGTCACGGAGTCATTCCAGAGGCCGTCGTCCGCCTTCCTCAGGTAAGCACAAGAAGAAGTCACAGAGGCCATTGGCCTCCCGCATTTGTGGCCGCTGTTCCCGGTCTTTACCGGACACGACCTCTCAGCAGTCGACCCCCGCCTATCTCCCATTTCCTGGGGTTGGGCTAACTAGGACCCAGATTGAAGCCTATTAGCAGGCTTTGCAGGCCATCTTTGGATCAAGCCCTCTCCCTGGTGTGCCTTGGTAGGGACTCAGACTGGGAGCACACCAGCTGGTTCGCCATCGGAGCCAGTCAAGTACCCTGACTCCGGTTCCGAAGTCGCTGCGACGTCGGCCCGGTGGGGCTTCCCATTCAAACATCGGGCCGCAGTCCACCTTTAGTATCAGGGCACAGTCCTGTGGATCTCCCTGCGATGGCGTCTAATGCAGCCGAAGCAGGGGACATGTCCCAGAGTCGACGCTGTCCCACACAGCAGTCTCCCATTGCGATGGATGTCTGGTCGATGCCGTCCCGACAACGGTCATCGTAGTCTCCTTTGTAGTTAGTTGACACGATGCAACGCCGTTCGATGCAGGAGACGTTCTTTCTTACTTCCTTTCTGATTGTGGATGAGGCCCCTGGGTATTCTGTCCCCCCTCCTCCCATCTCAGTGTTGCTTACGCATTCTTTGAAACATGTTGATGTGGAACAACTGCATAGCCCTCCTCCAGCTGTAGAGTCTGGTGGACGTGTTAGCCTGCAACCGTCCCGTAATTATGATCTTCTGCCGCCACCTAGAATGGCCATGGATGCTAGTGCAGTGTTTGCACAAGTTGTTCGCAAAGCTGCTGACCTATTACAGTACCAGCCTCCTTCTGTCTCTCTGCCTTCCGATCCCTTGTTGGATCTGCTCCATCAGGGCAACGCAGATGTCGAGCCCTTGCAGCCTTTTGGCGCATCGTTGTATGACATTCTTCTTGGGACCTGGGTGAGGCCCTCCTCGGGATACCCTGTGGAACGTGCTATCGCACATAGTCATCGCCCGGCTCCAGATGACCCTGTTTGTCTGTCCCTACACCCTAGGGCTCAAGGGCTTGTCGTTCCGACAGCCTCAGCTTCACTGCCGTCGTCCCCTTCGCTTCTACTTCCACCCACTAGGGAGTCTTGCTGGTTGGAGACATGTGGTAGACAAATGTTTTCTTCCGCGAGCTCAGGCCTTCGATCCTTGATCACGTCCTGCGTGTTTGCACGGGCTACTTTTGACCTCAGGGACTCAGTTGAGCTCCTCCTACCCTCTCTATGGGAAGGCCCTTGGGCTTACCTGACTCAGATACTCCACGATGGTCGTTAGCTAGCAAAATTTTCCACCCGATCAGCCATGGACACCACTGACTGTGGGTCGGGCTATGGCCAGGTCAGTTGCTCTGCGTCACCATGCTTGGCGGCGTGATGGTAGTTTTCCTGAGAATGTTCAGGAGCGTCAACAAGATTTGCCCTTTGATGGGGCCCATCTTTTTGACAGTAATGCGAACTCAGCGCTCCAGCGTCTCATGTCGGGTTTGCTGTGATGGACAGTGTTTTTTTTGTTTTTTTAGACCTTTGTTGTAGACTTATTGTCTTGATTGCATTGGTTGCAGTATTGTCACTGCCTTTCTCTAGTGTTCGTCTCTGGTTTCAAGTTATTTCCCAGACTGACAGTACAGCTAGACAGCTGTTTCTGTCCTAATTTTTGTCTCCTCTGTTTTAGAGCTCGTCTCAAGAGATGTTCCCTTGCTTTTTATAGGGATGTGACATACTCTACGTGGGGTATATGTTGGTTATTGTATAGCCAGTCTACCTTACCGCGGAAGGTGTTCTTCCTGGGTGGTGTATGTACAGTGCCCCAGATGCTGTTTTTCCTGGATGGTGTAGGTCCTTACTGAGGATCCCGTGAGGTTCTCTTAGGGTTCTTATCTTCTTTCCCTCTGAGGAACTTTGCTATAGTTCATGTTGTAGGATTATCGAGATATGTTTTTCGTTTCTTTCTATCTCCTCTACTGTTGTGAGACTTCTCCTCTGGTAAGACACACAAGGGTGGCATAGCTCTCTGTGGAGCTTACATGTTTCTATGGTCCGTAGTTCTCTCTTGCCTCTGAGGAAGGAGACTTCTCCAGAGTATTGTTGGGTTTATGCTACAACTGGATCATCCTGGCGTGTTCTCACCTTCATTTTCTTGCCTTTGGCTGTCTTTCAAGCGATTCGCTGTGTTTCCACCATTTTTGCCTATATTGGCTGTCTTAGCCGTAAGCCAGTGTCTCTTGTGAGCATGTTTTTCTGTTCCTATTCCGGAACAATTTCTGTTCCGCTTTCAGTTCTGACACTGTCTGTGGGTACGTTCATAGACACTGGGTAGCCTGCTAGTATACCTTCACCACAGCGTTAGCTGCGTTCTACTTTTTGTGGTATTGTTGCTGGTGTTTGGAAGTGCTTATGTCCTTGGTCTTTCCTCTGATCATTGCCAGGCAGGGGCTCAGGGCGCTCTACTCATGGCCCGAGCGATGTTATGCTTAGAAGTCTCTCTGTTCAGAGAGGCTCCTTGTCATTTATACAGTGTCTGTATATGGTTATATATACATATTTCTGAATATATCTGTCTGTGATTTACTGTTTTGTGACATATGTTATGTCCTGCTATGGTTCACATTTGTGCTGTAGGTACTTAGTGTGCGGTCTGGTGTATTTGTCTTAGGCATGCTCTTCGAGTTTCCATTGTTTTTCTTTAAAAGAAAAAAGAGATAAAAACAAAAAGATGTATATGTGTGTGTATGTGTATATATATATATATATATATATATATATATATATATATGTGTGTGTGTGTGTGTGTGTATGTATAGATATGTATACATCTCATAATATGTCTACTGACTGGGAGAGAGCACACATACTACGTTTTTTTCCTTGTTACAGTATCTTGGGTTTCTTAGCCCTAGGATCTGTCTCCCCCCCGCCCCCCCTCCCCCATCCTCTCTCCCTTATGTTTGTTTTGGTTAGTATGACTACCTAGTGATACGTTGTGACTTTCTGACGATGCATATGTGCTGCCGATGCTACATTTCATGGGCTTTTGCATGTGTGCGGTGTGGCTTCCATGGTCTGCATATGTGTATCCCTATTATCCACATACTAATCATGGTTTAGTATATCGCTACATGGGGACATCTGTCTCTACATGTCAGTCTTGGCATCCACTGTTGTGCATGCTCATTTTGTGTGCTCTGACTCTGTCATGCTTTTTTGTCCTTGCTCTTGAACATTTATTTTTGGCAGATTCATGGGACCCTGCACACAGTTCTGCTTCTTATTCTTGTTACAGAAGCTCATGGTATTTCTTTCTTTGTGCACTGGCAGTTCTCGTTTTTGTGCTTTCCTTTTGTCTCTTCCTGGGAGGTGAAAGTCTCATACTGTCCTGTGACAGACTGTGGTGACATTGCCTTTCCTTATTCATGCTCCTTTTCCAGAGCTTACTGGATCTAATGTCAACCGGATTTGCACTTGCTGTCTCCACCTGTCTTAGTCGATCTTTATTGACGGATTAGTTCTCTTTGGAACTTGGTGGGGGTTCAGTCGCAGACCCTCCTCCAATGGGGTATAGCTTTGGTATCTATTTTAAGTTAAGGAATCTGCGGCTAGATGTCTCTATCAGATGAACTAGTTACTTACCTTCGGTAACGATGTATCTGGTAGAGACACAGTCTGGTCGCAGATTCCTTAACGACCGCCCATCCTACCCGCTCTGTGAGGACCTTTTTAGGTTTGGTTCTTCACACTGGTCTTTCTGCCTGTGGTCTCTGTCTTCATGCATGTTCGTCTCTTAGCATCCTTCCTAGGTTAGGATGGCTTATTCTGTTTTACCTGTTGCTTTACCACCCATTCTCGCAACTGGGTGGTGGGCTTATATATCCATCCACGCTCTTGCACCCTGTTTCTTTTCCAGTGTGGAGATTGGTCATGTCCTTCTTCCCTACCATTCACCCTGAGACTTTTCTCCATTAGTTCTGGGTTTATTTGACTATGCTACAGTGAATTGGCCATATTTAATGCGTATGGTTGCACATTCTCGGTTGTTGCAGAAATGTTGTCAATTGCCATCACTTCATGTCGATGCAGTCTTGTTGTCCATTACAATGACATTAATGTGGTTGCAGACTGTTTGTTGTTTACCATAACATACATTTCCATTGCTGTTTTGCCTCATATGGTTCTTCGCTTATGTGAGACTGTTTTTAGGGGCGATTACTCTGCTCTTTCCCTTCAGGTCTTTACAGTTTGACGTTTTTTTTTCTACAGTGCATTGTGATGTTTCTCATCATTTTATTATTTATTATTGTTGCTTTAAAGATTTTTTATCTTTTTTGGCACACTGTTCCCACGCTCTCACAGTTTTAGTAGTGGCTCTGCGTTGTGGCATGGAAAAGCTTTACAGTTGAGTAGAAAACTGATGTCAGCGCCCCGGGAGGGACTTGTATGGCTCCACTGACTTTATTGCCCGTGGACGACGTCAGGGTGGAGGCATGCGGTGCAGAACCCCGGCGCGCTGAGATACTGCTGAAAAATCTCCGGATCCAGTCCTGGAGGATATTCGAAGTTAAATAATCTGCGGCTAGAGTGTGTCTCTACCAGATACATCATTACCGAAGGTAAGTAACTTGTTTGTTAAGGATGCAATAGTAGAAACATTACTTTGGAGTTAGACAGTACTGTAGAGGACATAAGAATGAGAGGACAGGTACCACTTGAATATGTGCCTGCTGAGAGTTCAAAAGTGTACTGCAAAAAGAACACTAACATTAAGAACCAGTTCATAGCTAATCTCATGTCTGAGAAAACTCTAGATCTTTAGTTTAAAAATGTTGAGGGAGAGGGGGGTAGACAAATCGTATACTTGAGCGTACTTCAAACTTTAGAGAACTGGGTGAAGTTTCGAACGTATCAAGTGTTAATGAGATATACATATCAAAAACCCACTTTTTATGCTCACGTTCCATAGAGTAATTAATTAGCTAAATGCAGTTAAAGTTGCTGTTTGTTAAAGCACTTGAAATAGCCAATGCCACATCTGGCTAACTTCCATATTCTAATGGCTGACCAAGCACGTACAAATGTCTCTTCGGAAAATATTGCAGGTACTTGAGTACCAACCTGAAAGCACCTTCTTGTTAATCGTAATCAAGATCAATCCTTCCCCTACCTCAAACTAAAATACTGCCAATGAAGTCTTGCTCTCCGAATTACAATTAAGGTGCTCTCACTTTGCAGTTCTTTTTCAACCTGAGCTTCCCATTAAAATTAATTGGACTGGAAACAGTTTGGAGGGCCACAGCAGGAAAACAATTTTTTTTAATTGCCATATGTTTCTCCAAACAGTGATCTCTTGAGTCTGACTTCACCCAAACCATGCTCGCCACCAATACCTTACCATGAGCATATCTGCCCATGTCCTTCCTGTAATCCGTTGGGTAAGCCCTTGGACACCGCACAGGCTTCTGCTTACTGAGGTGTGTGTCCACCTGTGGTTGTGTTGTTTGTGACCCTTGAGCTGCTGAACCATCACCTGCTATGTAACTGTTTGTTTTATGGAATCCTGAATTGCTGCTGCCTGTACTGTGCCATTGTTTTGTATTGAGAAAGCTTGATAAAACGTTTATACAATATCTATAACTATTGGCATTCCAAAGGCTTATTTTACCGAAAGTTACAATCATGTTTTCAGACGCACACATATTGAGGCAGTGGGCCTTTTCTAGTCTCCTTCTGACAACCGGACTGCCTTGTTCCAGTATTACATTTTTTAAAACAGAAGAGGGGGCAGCTACCTATCTGGCATAGATGATTAAAGAGGATTACCAGAGAGGAAGAAAGAAAGATGGAAGAGCTTTCTGAAGGCTTAATTTCCCTTCCCAAGAGCTAATTATCATCCATCCATTTCCCACGGTGATCCATGTATAGTATTGGATAACCTCGGACAGAAAGATGCTACAAGCACTAGCCAAGAACTACCCACCATAAGATTTAAAAGGAATAATACCCTTAGTTGCCAGAGTGGGCACAAACATTACTGGCAAATGCATCCATAGGTGAGGTCTAGGTTAGATATGGGAGGATTACCAGAGTACACTCCCCACACACACACCCCCAGTCCTCAGAATCCAAGTTTAGTGTGGCCAAAGACTTTCGCCATATTGAAATCCCCAAAGTTGGTAGGGTGGGCCCCAGGAACTCTTACCCCATTTGTTAGGGCGTGCCCAGGAGTCATTCCCAACCATTAGCTGGCTCCATGCATAAATGTGTCCTCTGCAGACTCCTGCTGGACTTGAGATTAAAAAAAGAAGAGGACTGAACCTGCTGTCTGAAGGAATGGGCGTGCTCCCTCTTATACCCATGACAAATAAGTGGACTCAAACAGGCATAAGGCTGGCCGATTTTTTAAGTTACAGGTATACAAGAGGTCTGTCCTGCAGCTGACCAGTGGCAATTGAACCTAGAATGTACCCTGCTGTTCTCCTCCTTGGCACCCTGTGAGTCTCCTAAGTGCTCTCCCCTGAACTCAAGTGGGGTTTTAGAAGTACAGTCCTGTGGTGAATTGGGACTAAAAGGACTAATCTTAGAAGGTAAAATCTTTGACAGTCATAATCTGGTTGTTGTATCTGACCTGCACTCTTTAGTGGTCCGTGTTAAACTGCACCAGTGTCCTTGTCTACCGCGACCATAAACTTTCATTGGCACTGTATGATTCTTTGTGCTGTTCTTACTTAAAACTTTAAAAATCTATATCTCTGGTTACCCTTATTGGATGTTTGTAATTTTGTAAAATTACATTTTACTCTATTTCGATTTTGTATTTTTATTGTTTTTACTTTTATGGTACTGCATAAATAATTTAGATTTTGCCCTAAGGTAAGCCTGTCTACTCTGTGTCATAGTTGCTAGAGGGTTGACTCTCCAGTTAATTTAGTGTCTTTGAGAGTTCACCCTGATGAGGGGGGGGTGATAATTCCTTGAGGAGGCTGGTTACCCACCCCATTTAATAACAGTCCAATTTCTTATAATCCCCAATTATTTTATCATGAGCTAATTATGATAGATTAATCTTCTTTTGAACTCCTCATTTTACAAGTGTCCTGCAGGCACCAGGCTGGATTGGAAAACTTTTATTTAGTAGTATACAAATAGGGTCTTATTCAGCTCAGAAGTCACTGCTGCATTATCCAAGATGAAAAGGTACTGTTCGAGGCATATTATCTGTAGATTGTATACTGTAGCATAGATCGCCATCTCGTGTTAGGCTCGGATGTTTGCACCTTGTTATTGTAGAATTGTTTGTAGTCCCGAGATAGGGGACTCCTTTGGTTAGTAGTGCGCATGGGCATAGACTCCATCTCCAAATTGTTTTTTTCCGCCATCGGGTTCAGATGGGACATGCTTCGCTCCGGCTCTGCACTGTGTTTTCTCAACTTTTTCGATGCGCAACCTATCATATTCGACAGTATTGTCTCGTACGCATGCCTTCGACTCGCTAACTCAAATTTCTTGACTCAGGTTGTCGACGCGGGCTGTTGGGCCTATCGACGTCATTCGGGCCTACGGCTAATGGAAAGAAATCAAAAAATGCCCCCAGTGTGGAGCTTAATTTCCACACAGTGACCATCACCAGGTCTGCAACGTTTGCCTATTGGCAGAACATGAGGAGAAGGATTGCCAAGCCTGTGCCTCTTTTCGATCGAAGAAAACCATCCGTGATCGCCGGACTCGACTACACGTCATGGCTCAACAAGCTGCACCGGGGCCGGAAAACATTTTCGATGAAGGCCTGATGTTCCATAGGCAGAGGATTCGGAGGAGCTTGAGATCGTCTCCGAAGAGGATGACTCCGGATCTGATGATATCACTCCAGGTCAACGAGTGAGTACAAAAGCTCCTTCTCCTGCCCCAACAGAAAAGCAGAAGGCTCTAGTCAAGACTTCGCCTGGAGGCCCCAGTCGAGATGAGAAGAAAACTTCAGAAGCCCCGACTCCAAAGAAAAAAGAAAAGCCTTCTGGCAGCTTGGGATCAAACAAGCCACTTATCACCATCCTTAAACCACCTTCAGTACCGAAATCGGGGATACACCCCATTCCAAAAAAGGCCTTTATACCGAGCTCTGCTGCACCAAAAGACCATACGGCCTCGGAACCGGACAAAAACAAAAAATCTTCGGCTCCGAAGAAAAGTTACCGCTCGACGCCAACTTCGAAGCGGACGGAGCACAAAATTCCTCCTAAGGCTCCAGAGACCAAAACCAAAGCCAGGTTCAGAAGCCAAAAAATCGGCACCGAAAACAGACGACCAGGATGAACTGTTTCGACCAGATCCTTTCGACCCAATGCTCAAAACATTACAGGTGGACCCTAAAACATGCCGTATAATCAGTATTCCAGCTAACAAGAGGAAATCCGATACCTCACATACACCTGAGGTGCCTTCGAAGAAGAGAGACTTTGCAACCTCACCCATAAGACCCTCTTCTCCTAGTCTTCCTTATAAAACTTTTTCTCCTATAAACTCTCCTATACAATATCCTAGATTATCTCCATGCTCACCCTTATTACCACAGGATGATGATGATTTAGGGGGTGGGGACGAACACTGTAATGATCCTGTAGATTACCCTAAGGAGAAGTGTGGCTCACTGGTTAGAGGAGGCAGACCTGGAAGCAGAGGCCAGCCCGGGACCAGGGTTCAATTCCCGGCTCGGCGGGGTCTTGAGTCCTAAAATGTCCATGGACTCGACAATTCTCGCTCCGGTGCCTACTCGATTCACGGGCTCACACTCTGCGACTCTGGGCAATAGCTTGCTTAATCTCCACAACGGCCCCTCGCGGTGGGATGCCTGGCTTTCACCTTGCGGATACCCTGCCGGGGTTATCTCACAGGGGAATACCAGGACGGGTTCCCTAAGCAAGCGCTTAGAAACCGCTCGGTGATTTGCGCTATATAAATTCCTGTACATTTACATTTACATTAATAACACTACCCCTCTACTGGATACATGGGATGAATAATACGATCCTCCAGACATTCCTGATCCAGATGCATACCCATCTAAGCCATCACCTCCAGATGACAATATAAGATTTAGCCAACTTATTAATAGGGCTGCTCAATACCATGGCGTGTCACTACATTCAGACCCCATGGAAGAAGATTTCTTAATGGACACTTTTGCTCAGTCCCATAAAGTCAGATGTAGACAGTGACACAGGAGAGGGGGAACCTCATGGGGACGATGAATCTATCCCAGATGAGGAAGACCCATGGGAGCATTATGACGCAGGGTCAGATGAGGAAAACAACCCACAGTTATATCCCTCAAAACCTTCACCACCTGATGATAACACAAGTTTTGTACAGCTCATTAATAGGGCAGCAAAATATCATAAGGTAGACCTACATACAGAACCTCAAGTAGAGGATTTCCTATTAGAGAAACTACCTACTGCACAAAGAACATCAGGTACTCTACCTATGCTGAAGGGTCTTCAGTCACACAACAGACATATTTAAAGACCCAGTGAGGGCTAGGGTGTTAAACCCAAGAAATGATAAAAAATATAAGGCAGCTCCAAAGGACCCAATATTTATCAAGGGTCAGGTACCTCTGGACTCGCTGGTGGTTTCCAACGCTCGCAAAAGAGCAAACTCATTATCTACGGGAGAAGCCCCTCCACCTAATAATGAGTCAAAATTAATAGATGCATCAGGGAAAAGAGTAGCATCACAAGCAGCAAACAGCTGGCGCATAGCCAATACACAAGCGCTACCTGCACGCTATGATAGGGCGCATTATGATGAGTTAGAAAAGCTCATCACACATCTCCCTAAAGAACATCAGAAAAGGGCAGATCAGCTTATACAGGAAGGAAAGATAATAACTAACACTTCCATTAAATGCGCCCTGGACGCAGCAGACCCTGCAGCAAGATCCATCAACACCAGTATCCTGATAAGAAGACGTGCATGGCTTAGAGTCTCAGGGTTCAAACAAGAAGTACAAACATCTTTATTGAACCAACCTTTTGATCAGAAGACACTTTTCGGCTCAGGCACAGATGAGACTTTAGAAAAGATGAAAAAGGACACAGAAACGGCTAAGTCAATGGGAGCATTACAACAGCCAACACAAAGGGGTTCCTTTCGTAGATCCACCTATAGAGGGGGCTCAAAAAGTACAGGACCAAGTCAGCAATCTACCTCTTTTACACCAACATCACCCAGAGGTAATTCAAGAGGCAGTTACAGAGGTAACAACAACAAGGGTAAAGGTCGCGGAAATAATAACAACCACAACTCCCCAACTCCAAAACAGTGACTTAATACAACTCCCCCCAGACCACATAACACCGGTCGGGGGACGTCTATCACAGTTCCTACCTGTCTGGGAAAACATCACATCAGACAAGTGGGTGAGACAAATTATCCAACATGGTTATTGCCTAGAACTCACAGCTACCCCACCAAACATCCCCCCCAAACAGCGTCCAATGAGTCAAGACCATCTGACATTGTTAAAAGAAGAAGTACTATCACTGCTACAAAAGCATGCCATAGAGAAGGTTCCAAAACATCAACAAGGGACAGGAGTATACTCTCTATACTTCCTAATCCCCAAAAAAGACGGGTCTCTAAGACCAATCTTAGACCTCAGGCCTCTCAATGCATACATAAATTCGGAACATTTCCACATGGTCACGCTCCAACAAGTACTTCCGTTACTGAAGAAAGGGGACTTTCATTCTACACTGGATCTAAAAGACGCTTACTTTCACATCCCAATTCACAAAGCCCACAGGAAATACCTAAGGTTTGTAGTAGAAGGACAACATTATCAGTTCAAGGTCCTTCCGTTTGGGGTCACAACGGCACCAAGAGTGTTCACAAAATAAATAAACAAATTTGTACATATCATGTTTTATGTGATCTGTGTATGAATGAGGAGTGTATGAATGGTAATGTTCGTGGAAATTTATGACTAGGTTGTTCAATGTGTAGGTGTTTTTTATTGTTTATGAGCTCTAGTGTGAGGTGTATGAAGAATTTAATTTTCTTGTCTAACCATTTGCTCTCTGTATATATTGCTTCAGTGTTTGCTCCTTGATTGATTCTTGCAACTCTCAAATAAATACTTTATTATCTAAATAAATAGCCTTTGTATTCTGTATCTTTGTTTTTTTGTTTTTATTATTCTGTCTGTCGTTCTCACCAGAACGTAGTGTATCTATTTGAGATGCTACATTGCGCTTTCTGACGATCCCACGGCAGGTGACACTTTCTTCCCCCGGTTGCTGGGTGTTGACCGTTGCTTACTGCTCTAGAGATGCCTATAAAGTCCAAAAGGTCACCCAGAAGCGGTGGGCAGCTATCCTGTTGCTCCCCTTTGCAGACAAAGTCAGAGATAAACTTTTGACAGTTGGAGAAGAGGATGCAGGCAACTATCAGGTCTTGAAAGAGGCACTCATTGATGGGGTTTGGGCTTACTACTGAATACAGGATTGTGTTTAGGGAAACTCAGAAAGAATCCTCACAAGACTGGGTTGATTTTGTAGACTGTGCAGTTAAGGCTCTGACAGGCTAGTTACATAGTAGTAAAGTACAGGACTATGAATAGGTGGCAGAAATCGCAGGACGGGGCAGCTATGCAAACAGAACCTGAACAAGAGCCACAACAGAAGCAGGCCGAGGCAGGGCTAGATATTATGGTGGCCATCACCAGCATGCGTACCTCCCTCGAGGCGCATATAGACTCTGTATCTGCCAATATCTCCCTACTACTCGCAGACCTAAGGAAAATGGAAGCTTGAGTGAAGGAAGTGGAAGATGTGACACAAGGTCTAGTCACAGACACCAAGGCCTTAGAAAAACAAGTCTCCGAATTTCAGGCCACCAGCAAAAACCTGGCAGCACAACTAGATGGCTATGAGGGAAGGTTAAGAAGAAAAAAATCTTGAATCCTCGGTGTGTCAGAAAGATCGGAGTAACTAGCTACAGACCTTTTCGTGGAGGATCTTCTAACAAAGCATTTGCAACCCAGAAATCTTTCCAAATACTTTTCCATAGATTGAGCACACCGTGTGCCAGGAGGTCGACCCAAGACCCCAAGGCCCATCCTAGCTCGTGTATTCAACTATAGAGACAGAGATATTATTTTGCCAACCGCCATTAACACACCCAAACTTAAATATGGAAACAGCGCTCTAACATTCTTCCCCGACTTTACCATGAAGGTGCAGAGGCAAAGACAAAGCATCATGGACGTTATAAAGTGAGAAGGATCTGAAGTACCCAATGCTTTTCCCAGCCAAGCTGAGGGTCGAGGCAGAGGGTAAAAGCTGGTTTTTCACTGAGCCTGAGGCTGCACAGGAGTGATTGGAGAGAGAGGGCGGAGAGTAGAAGATCCGGACAACCCAGATAGGGGTGGGTGGCGAAGGGGGAAGCCGCTGTAGCGAATGGATCTCGGACCAGAACAGAGGAAGCCTGCCAATGAAGAATAGCTCCACAGCAGACATACGACTATTAGGTATTTATTGAACACGAGTGGCAATCTGGATCCCTGTGATCGAAACTCAGATGTAAGTAAGAACTGCAGCAGGCGAAAGGCTGGTAGGCGACACAACAAGTGCCGGCTCTGTTGGGAGCGCCCATTGAAAGAAGAATGGCTGAGTAAAATACACAATAGACTTCTTGCACAGTAAAGTGCCTGGTCATTGTTATATTAAATGGGGGGGGGGCAGGACCTGGTGCACAGCTCCCCCGTGTGGGGTAGGGCGGGCGATTGACACTATGCAAAGTTGGTGTGGCGGACAGTTCTGGAACCATAATGCAGAGGGGTCAAGGAGGGGGGAGTTACACTGTAGGTGGTGGGGGTTAGTTGTAGTTTTGTCCACTGGCAACAGTCAAATATTTCAATTAAGACACTCATTAGACCGCACCTCTTGATGCGTTCCATAGTACAGCTCGGCACCCTATAAAAAAAGTCAGCCGAATATACACAGGAGGCAGACAGAACATTTGCTTCCGATATAGGACCCGCAAGGCAAGAGATAGACCACTCCGACGACTGA
Source organism: Lissotriton vulgaris (assembly GCF_964263255.1). NCBI lineage: Eukaryota > Metazoa > Chordata > Amphibia > Caudata > Salamandridae > Lissotriton > Lissotriton vulgaris. The sequence continues at coordinate 500,743 of NW_028249106.1, forward strand.
CATCCACGAGAGGCGTGGCGGATCAGTCATTTAAGCTACTCTCTATTGGAACTTTAACGGGTTGGGGGGGATAAACTCAAGAGTGGTATAGTGCTCCAATACATTAAAAGACAAGCACCAGATATGGTCCTACTCCAGGAGACCCACCTGGTTGGGAATACCTGTGAGGCGCTCAACTAATGGGACTATAAACTCATTGCACATTCAGGCTTTACCTCATGGTCTAGGGGGGGCGGGTATTCTGATGCGTAAACAGTTCCCCTTCATTGTGACACATGCATGCATGGACAAACTAGGCCGCTTTGCAGCAGTGACTGGCACATGGGAGGTAAGAATCATTAGTATCATGTTGGCATACATACCACCGGCACTGCCTAACATGGCTCTACCGGACAACAGTAAAATGATGATACATTTCTCTGAGGGGGTGCTTGTGATTGGAGGGGACCTGAATATGACACTGTGTGACCAGATAGATTCCCGCCGAAAAACACCCCAAACACTAAAAAGACCATGGCCCTTTATATATATTAGAGGGGGGAATTCCCCCGTCTTGTAAAGAAGCAACTATTGTGCTTATACTGAAACCTAGAAAGAGTCCATTAAAGGCGGATTCTTACAGGCCAGTCTCCCTGCTAAACGCTGATTATAAGATCTTTACTAGCATTTTAGCAGGGAGATTGGTTAAAATAGTACCACAACTAATAGGTATAGATCAGAAAGGGTTTATTCCGGGTCGGCACATCCAAGAACAAACTTTGCAATTAATAGGATGCATAGACTGGGCAGTAGCACGGGCAGAGCCTCTCGCAGTGGCCGCGTACAACGCAGCAAAAGCATTTGATCGCGTCAGCTGGGTCTTTCTTTGGGACACCCTTAGAGTAATGGGTTTCGGACCAATGTTTATAAAATCTTTAATAAAATGTTACGAGGGGGCTTCGACCACTATTCTCCTTAATGGGATATTGACACAAAGATTTGAAATTCAGAGAGGCACCCGTCAGGGGTGTCCTATCTCCCCTTTGTTGTTCAATATATATATTGAACCTCTAGCTCAAGCACTTAGATTAGACCCTCAAATTACTCCGTTCTGTGTACAAGACCTTAATATTAAACTCGCCCTTTACGCAGATGACCTGCTAGTTTACACCAGTAACCCTATAGAAGTTTTTCCTAAAGTAGAGAATACCTTATGTGACTTCTGAAGGTACTCTGGATACGCAGTAAACCCCTCTAAAACAGAGATAATGTGTTGGTGGATTGAAGGCTGGAACGGGAGAGTCAGCACAGGATTTAAATACCTGGGGATAAATATAGAGCAGGACGTGGCAAATAATCCTTTAACAACCTTGAGGAGAGTCTCGAAGGAAATTGACTATCTTTTCCTTAGGTGGAAAAATTTACCACTGACAATCTATGGCCGCGTGAATATAGTTAAAATGGTAATTTTACCCAAGCTGACCTTTCTTTTCAGTGCCATCCCTCTAGAATTTCCCGGTAAACTTCTAAGTAAAATCCAGAATAAGATTGGGAGTTTTATTAGGGCTAATAAGAGTTCCAGATTGTCCTGGAAGAAACTAAAGAGAAGGTTAATCAAGGGGGGTTTAGCTTTACCCGATGTCCTCTGCTACTGTATGTTTTTTCAGTTTAAAAATATCATCTGTCTACTGTCTAGCCCAACTGACGATAACTGGGGGAGGATTCTGAGAGCCATGGCCAATCAAGAGGTGGGTGGGAGTTGGATTCTTGTACAAATTCGGGGCCCCTAGGTTCTTCAAAAAAGTCCATCTAAAGGTGATTAGATCTGCACTTAACATCTGGCAAAGTCTTACGGTAAGGTGGGGGATAAAGTACTTTTCAGACTTTGCCCCAATTTGGGATTCCCCGGGGCTTCCTGATTGCCTAAAAGACAGCCTGGCCGCTCCAATTGAGCGTGCAGGTATCCTGGTATGGTCTGATCTAATATCCTCAGATGGGATCTTACCGTGGGAAGTCCTGAGAGCAAAGATCGGGGATACCTTTTCCCGCTTTAAATTTTTACAACTATGTTCATGGTGTCCGGCAGAAAAGGAGAATACAGGTGGAAATTATGAGGTGGAGTTAAAGTTCCAAAATATAGCCCCCATGAAGAAAGAAATAGGGCTATGGTATGGTAGCCCATTAGATAGGGAAGACACTGAACTACCATCATCACATACAGTTTGGGGGTCATCTATATTGGAGAATAGCTCTTCGGAGCTCTACTTTTTGTCTCTCAAAAACATGTATAAATTTGTTAAGTCTGCTTCCCTCAAGAAAAAACACTTTTACACTATTAACAGGTTGTACTGTACCCCCCAAAAAATCGCAAAGTTTGCTCCGAATCCACCTCCCCGATGTCCCAAATGTGGCTTGATGGAAGCAGACGATCTGCACATGTTTTATGAGTGTACTCAGCTAAAGGGCTACTGATGTAATGTAGGGATGGCATTGACTGGTATTTTTGGCTTGGAAATCATCTTAGACCCACAGCTAGTTATATTTGGTCTAGGCCCAGGCACTATGAACTTTGTATTGAGGCAACATACGGGCCTTTTTCTATGCTTGATCCTGTTGGCCAGACGGAAAATCTGCATATTATGGAAAGATCTCGCCCCCCCCCCCCCCCCTCAAACCCCCCCTCTCCCTATATGAGAAGTGGGTTCGGGTGGCTTTGTATATGGCTAGATTGGATCGTAGTGAGGGAAACATCTGGTCGCCCTTGGTTTGCTGGGGTAAGGAACTAAGGCTGATCTAAATTTGGTCTGATGATTACACCAAGCCTCGTACAAAGAAGCTGGCCTGGTGGGGCCGAAAGCGAATGCAGGAACATTGACCCAGGGCGCCCAGGATCAACAGGGTCTGATATGTTACGATGGCAGACGCTTACGGTGGTATGAGGACTATAAAAAAAAAAAGACCATAGCCAATTTTATGTCTGCCCTCGGTTTTGTGGATGTCTGGCAGGAAGCCCACCCAAAAGCTAAGTAGTTCACATTCCACTTGGCAGCACACAACAGCCTGTACCGAATTGACCATATCCTTACTGTGGCAGAAGATAAGCAGTATTTCACGGATGTTAAACATCTAGGGAGTAGGGATCTCGGATCATACACCATTGTGGACAAAATACACTTTGGGCTCAAAGTAAACACACAGATTCATATTGATTAATCTTTGGTCCCTTAAACTCCCACATATTAAAGCCAGCCTCGTAAAATCCACAGATAATTACTTCAATGATAATGTGGGGTCAGTACATTCTTCCCAAACTATCTGGGGGGCCTACAAGGCAGTCCTAAAGGAACAAGCGCGCTCCCTCATGGTGGGGCATAGGAAAGAGAAAGTAGGAAGACTGGAGACAATGTAACGGGATATCCTGGCTATGAGGCAGTCCCCAACATATACAGTGGACGAGGCAGCCAGACACAAATTAGAACTAAAGCGACTGGAGTATAAGTATCTAATGACAGAAACTGCAAGTGGTATACTCCGGCGACGCAGCATAGAGTGTACAAACACTGGAACAGAGCAGGAAAATTAATTGCCTGGCTGGGTAAGAGGGATAGGGTAGACCGATGGGTAACAACAATGCTGGGTGAAAATGGGGTGTGGTTGCATGAACCACAGGATATCGCAGAGGCTTTCGCAGCCCATTTCCAACACCTCTACTCACCGAAGGCTTCAACCACTGAGGAGGAATCGAGAGAGCTGTTAGCTGATATTTTGAACCCAACTCTGACGTGCAAGGACCGGCAAACACTCGAAGACCTCATGAATGAGGAAATAATGACTGCCCTAGAGGGTATACAGTCAGTAAAGACCATGGGGCCAAACCGCCTCCCAATAGAACGTCTCAAGATAAATGCATCCAAAGTAATGCCGCATCTACTCAATATGTAAAAAGAAAGTAAACAACCGAGTAAACTACCTGCGTATCCGAGATTAGCCTCTATTGTTGTGATCCATAAGAAGGGCAACCCTGCAGAGGAGTGTACTGCTTACGACCCATCTCTCTGCTAAATGTTGAGGTAAGCATTTTGGGCAATGCATTAGCTTTAAGATTGCTTCCAATAGTGACCAAATTAGTACAACAGAGCCAGTGTAGATTTGTGCCGGACCGAAACATTGCTCTTTGTTTGAGGTGGCTGAATGGTGTGCTGGAGGGAATAGACACCATTCAAGAGGATTCAGCAATGCTAGATACCCGCATTGTCTTAAACACTGTCGATTGGCCATATATGTTCTCCATCCTGCAACGCATGGGATTGGGTAAAAACGATCTCGCCTGGATTCAACTGCTATATACAGAGGCGTTAGCTCCGGTGGTAGTGAGTGGACGAACATTGTGAGAAGGTGGCCTGATATGCAGTGGTCACTATTCTAGTGAACACTATGTATCAGTCCAGCAACCCTTATTGATGATTGGTTGTAAGTCAACCTTATAGGCCAGCTATCCTAGTAGCGTGGATACGAGGAGTCTAAGGCTAAAGACTCGAGAGGGCGTGTTAAGCCAGCTGTTATACCACATATACCCCTTGAACACCAAGTGAAAGGACACCACACAAGTGTTATGAAAATAAACAGTTATTTATTAAAGATCACAACAGCCCTGTACTCTTTATGAGGACAGGGTACTAAGCACAAACCAAAACTCTTACAAAAATACTTAAGTTAGCACAGTATATACAAATGCCCGAGGGGCACGGAAAACCATATACTTGAAAAGTGGAATGCGAAATTACTAGCAGGTAAGTACAGTACTAATAGGCTTTGGAATCGCTAGGACTTGACTATAGAATCGTTAGATTACTTCTAGGAGACCCAGGGGACTCGGGTGCAGTGTGTGCACTCTCATGCGAGATGCGGGACAAAGTCTATGGTAGCTAGAAATTGCAAAGTTAGTGTTCTCGGGCGAACCCGACCTGGTAGGGAGAAAACGAAAGTAGATTCTGACCCTTGGATAGTGAGGCTATGCTGGGGCACCGAAATGCCGAAGTTACCTAGCCCAGGGGCTGCAGCTGCATAGGACTCAAAAGACGTCGGGAATCCTCGTTGACGGACCAGGAGCCTGGAAGAAAGAAGTTGCTGGCAGGCGACCAGTGAAGAAAGTTCGGTGGATCCAAGCCTGGATCGATGGAAGATGACACCTAAAAGCAGAGGGGACCAAGTTCGAGACTACTAGCCAGTAGTCAGTGGGCACCGGATGGTAGCCACCTCGACAAGGCGTGTGGGTGACGCTGGGCTCGGAGATCTCACGGACCAGGAGGCGTTGTCGGCGACCAGGAAGGAGGATCGAGCTGTCCCACGAAGATAGAAGCTGTCGGCGTCGCTAGACCCAGGATTGGGCAACAAAGCCTTGGCAAATTCAAGCCCACGCGGTGGACCTAAAATGGCGTCTGGTGTGGACCAGGAGGGTCCGGGGTGCCTCTCTTCAAGAAGGAAGCAAGGGCCAGTCTGGAGCAACCAGACCAGCAGCAGTGATGTCGTCGGGCGTCGTTCAGAAGGCCACAAGCCAGCCGGCTAGTAGCCAAACAACGCGGTGCACAGCAAACAGCAGAAGGGCCCCACGCAGATCGTGGAGATGCAGGGAGGCTGATCTTGGGTGCTGGAGATGCGCAGGGTCGGGGCTTCTCGGACCCCAAAGCACTCACCCGTGGAGGACACGGTGGGCTTGCAGTAAAGATGTCGTGCAGTCTTGGCGATCGTCGGTCCCTCGAGGTCTCGTCGCACTCACGGTTCTCAGCTTAGCTGTAGAGGTGAGTAGAGGTCAGAGGTGCCAGGGAAGCTGGGTCTCGTCGAGCTGGGTCGTCGGATTCGTGATGAAGGACTTGCAGCAGACCGCAGTGTTCTTTAGGATGGTGCCTGCGGATGCAGGGTGACTACTCCTTAGCCACAAGGGAGAATCTTGATGAAGAAATCGTGAAGTCCTTTCGCAGAAAGTCGTGTCTTGATTCCAAAGATGATCTAATTTGAACAGGGGGCCCGCTCCCATCTTTATACTAAAAAAGGGGGCTGACCCGGTGACTAGGTCCTGCCTATGGGTGGGACTAGGTGGGGGGTGGTTACACCCCTCAGCCATGCCGGACTTTCCCCAGGCCAGGGGCTGGTGTGCCCCTGGAACTGGTTCTGACCGGCCTATGCGTAGTGAGCACCGGGGTGCCACTCAGCAGTCACCTTCCTGAAAAGCCCTGCCTACCCAGGATACACAAAACCATGTCTGGGATGGTGCTAGCACCGCCCCGGACAGGAAACCCTTTGTCCAGGCCTCCCTCGCTGGAAGGACTCCCAGCAGCAGGAGGTCAGACTCGTGTCTGTGGTGGCAGCATCCATTTTGTGGAGCTGAGGCTTCAGTTAACTTTAACCGGGGTTCACAGTTACATACATGTCGTGTCCCTCTAGAAGGGTGGAATGCTAACCCCGTCGCCAGAATTGGCGAGGGGTTAGTATTCCAATTCGTATGACAACTTACTCGACATGTTTTGATAAAGCAATACCAAAGTTAGCATTTAACCGCGAGGATTATAATGCACTTAAGAGTATATGGTATGCGATATCATGGAACAGCTATTAGGACTTGGTTCCGCAAGCTGCAGATGGGCTCAGCTCATGCCAGAGCACCATCTCACACGATTCCAAGCACTCTGCCTTCAGGATTGTCAAGGCCTGCCATAGGAGTGACTGATAGGAATCTGTGTGTCCATTTTAGGGTTAGGTATAGGTATACTACACCTACAGCAAAGAGTGATTACACGACTTTGCCCCAGCTGTCATGCAGCCAGTTGTGTCAAATTTAGGAGGCCAGCCAGGGGTGGCATAATACATGCTGCAGCCCCTGGCAGCCCTGGGTACACCTATGCCCTGAGTTACAGGGTCTGATAAGGTGGCCCAGTACCAATTGGTAAATGCACCTAGGGTACATGTCGTAATTTAGAAAGAGAACAGCCAGGCTGTGGGTCTGATTGGCAGGCCCACAGCCAGAGAAAGTCGTAAACCAGTGAAACAAAAGCAAAAAATCTGGGTGATCATAGGATTGCAGACCCTACTCTCCTACAAACATCAAATACCACAACCTTAATCTGGAAACACGACAGGGCTGTCCACTGTCCCCAATTTTATTCGCTTTGATCCTTGAGCCCTTAGCAAACCCAATAATCCAGGGGTAGCAATGGGGGTGGAAAAACCGAATCTCACTCTACGCTGATGACATACTGCTATATGTGGCATCGCCTAGATCCTGTATTGGCAGGAAGCTGCAGATTTGCTCCTACTTTGGGAAGTACTCCGGTTATACTACCAACTGGCCTAAGTCGGTGGTCTAACCCCTGTCTTACCCGCGACCTGTGAAGCAAAGATCCCAATGGAGGGATTCCGTTCTTTAGGAATCTATGTCAAGAGCAGCCAGGAACTTTACTATGGACGCAATCTCCTCGTTTCACTGACCCGTTTACAAGAAGATGTGCAACATTGGAGGGCTCTACCACTCACATTGCTGGGAAGAGCAGCGTTATTTAAAATAATAGCTTTACCAGGCTATCTTTATGCTCTGCAAAATACACCCTACAGAGCCCCTGAAACGTACTTTCAATACATAGACGACGATATCTGAAAAAAACATGTTAGTTATAGATTCTTTACCTTAGAATTACCCCCGACATCAGACTGAATCCGGAAAGTTTTTCATCTGCAGTACCTCTGCACGTCGGAAGGTGGCGTCAGCCAGCTCTGCGTTCGTCGTTGACGTCGTGTCGCCGCCCTCGCACGCAGACGTCCGTTCTTTCTTTTTCGGCGCCAGCCAGCGCAGATCCTTGAAGAGCGGTACCTCCAGTCACTTTTTGACTGACTTTTTCTAGAATTTTGTGGACTACTTTAAGTCCATTGACTCCTGGTGCACGAGGGATGCCTGGCTTTGAGGCATGCGGTTCCTGTAACCGACTGATGTCGTTGACAGATCCGCTCCGCATGTGCCTCTTTGCCTGGAGCACGACCACGACCCCAAGTAGTGCTCGAACTGCTGGTCGATGCTGCCGAAGGCTTTGCAGGAGCTGTCCCGAAAGCTGCTCGAGTGCCGGCAGTCTGCTCCATGCCGTTAGAGGTCCTGGTCGCAAGGGAGGTCAAGGGACCGGTCGTGGAGCCATCACCACCATTCGTCCAAGTCATCGAAGTCTTCGTGCTCTGGGTCGAAGAAGCATCATCGCTCTTCGACTTCTCCTTGTCGCTCGGCCAACCCGACGAGGGATGCGGTTGGTGCCCTTCCCGCGGATCCGCGTGCGGGGCCCGAAGAGTCAACTCTGCATTTCCCTCCCTTCCCGGGACCCGGAGCGGCTCCCACCCAGCTCTATACTTTCTATGAGGCGATGCATGCTATCTTTGGGCGGCCCAGACCCGCTGGCGCGCCTTCGGGCCCCGCAGAACCAGTAGGGGGTGCCCTTAGGCATTCGCTGATGGCTCCGGCACTGCAGGCCCCCCTTGAATCCAGGCCTGGATCCGGATCGGCGCTAGTTGACCTGATTACATCTCCACCAGGGCCGCTTCCTCCAGCACCATTACCACATTCAACGCCAGTCGGCCACCCGGCCGGTGTCAACCCCGGCCTCCATCCCGACGTTAGCCGCGCCAGATCCAGCACCGAGAGGGGTTTTTGTGCCCCTGTTCACTTTTGGGGTCCCTTTTCAGCCAGATTGACACCCAGCGGATGAGGAGGAGGACTTGGAGGGGTCAGGAGACCCTTTAACTGATCAGATGGACCTGAGCAGGACTGGGGAGGAGAACTGGGGATTGCCAGTGGTTTGGCACCTCCCCTGACATTGGCATGTTGTCTCCTCGTACCGTGGCTACGGAGGAGGGAGTGTCGTACGCAGTGGTGTTGCATAGGGCGGCTGAAGCTCTCAACCTCGATCTTCCAACGGTTGCGGTCAGGACTAACCTCCTGACATGTGCTTCAACCGGCTGCGAGCTCTTTGGAGCCCCTTCTGCTATTTAGTGAAGCCCTCACCAACGTCCTTTTGGGCATGTGGTCCAGGCCCAACTCGAGGGCTCCCGTGGACAGGATGTTCGCCCAATGCCACCGCCCGGCTCCGGGCGACCCCACTTTCCTCTCCCAACACCTCACCCCGGAGAGCTTGGTGGTCCAAGCTTCCACTTCCAAGAGCGCATTCCTTTCCGCTCCACCGCAAAGGGAATCAAAGAAGCTGGACCATCTTGGGAAAATGTTCTCTTCCACCAGCCTTTTTGGCGACAAAGCAGACAATGCTCTTGAGCGTTTCAAGGACTCACAGGCTACGGCCAATGCTTGTGCCTCTCCACCCGCCCTGCACAGTCTGCTTTTTGTCCCTTTCATGGCTACGGAAGGAGTGCCCCGCTACGTCTCGCCCAGAGTCACAGCTTGCAGCAAGTTACCCAACCTTTGCGCGGCCGGGGACGTAGGAATAACTGTTGTGGTTCCGGGGGCCAGCGGGCGGGACAGTCCACCAACCCCCCCCCGCTGCAGCAGCCTCCAAACCTTCCTAGTCCGACATTTCAGGCCCATCAAACGCCAGGGGGCAGCAGAATTCGCCATCTCCCCTACTGGCGCACCATCACCTCCGACAGGTGGGTTTTGCAGATAGTCCGAAGTGGCTACTCCCTCCCCTTCAAGGCTACCCCTCCAGCCATGCAACCGCAATGCCACTGCACGGCGGAGGATCACCTGGCCCTTCTCCAGCAGGAAGTTGCAGCTCTTTTCGCCAAGAGAGCCATTGAGCACGTTCCTGTCCCAGAAGTAGGTTGTCGTTGCTATTTCCACTACTTTCTGGTCCCCAAGAAGGAAAAGAGCCTGCATCCTATCTTGCATCTCAGGAACGTCAACCGCTTCAAGTTCAAGATGTTGATGCTTACTCAGGTCTTGTCTGCCTCGACCCGGAAGACTGGATGGTAGTGTTTGACTTGCAGACGCCTATTTTCACATCCCCGTCCTGCAGGCCCACCGGTGTTACCTGCGGTTCATGGTAGGCTATGCGCATTTTCAGTTTACCGTGCTCCCCTTTGGCCTTACCAGCACCCCTGGGGTGTCCACGAAAGTGATGGCCGTGGACACAACTCATCTGCGAAGATCAGGGATTTCAGTCTTCCCCTATCTCGACGACTGGCTGTTGAAGGAGGGCTCGCACCAGGTAGTCATCTCCCACCTACGGTCGACCTCCTGCATTCGCTGGGGTTCTCCATTAATGTGCCTAAGTCACACCCAATTCCCTCTCAGGAGCTCCTCTTCATCGGAGCGGGTCTGGAATTGACGCGGTTTCGGGTCTATCCGCCCGAACAGCGAGTCCAGGATATTCAGGCTTTGATTCTGATCTTTCAACCTCATCCCGGGTTTCAGTCAGAATGACCCTGAGGCTGCTGGGCCTTATGGCCTCCTGCTGATCGATCATGCCAGGTGAAATATGCAGGCTCTGCAATGGGACCTGAAGTTCCAGTGGGCGCAGCATATGGGGAATCTGTCCGATTGCGTTCGGATCTCGGAGGGCACTGCATCATAATTGCAGTGTTGGCTCACGAACCAGGATTTGGTCAGCGGCAGATGCCTCTCCCTTCCCCAACCTGACCACACAGTGGTGACGGACATGTCCCTTCTGGGATGGGTCGGCTACATGGGAGAGGCGGAGATCAGAGGCCTCTGGCCTCTGGCCTCCGGCGAAGTCTGAGCTCCACATCAACCTTCTGGAGCTTCGGGTGATTTGTCTTGCACTCAAAGCATTCCTTCCCTCTGTCCGGGGAAGAGTAGTGCAGGTGTTCACGGACAACACTACCTCCATGTGGGACTGCAACAAACAAAGCGGGGTGGGGCCATGGACCCTATGTTAAGAGTCTCTCCGCCTCTAGACATGGCTGGAACATCAGGGCATATCCCTGGCGGTTCAACTCCTGGCAGGTTCACTGAACGCCAGTGCCGACGAACTCAGCTGCAGGTGCATGATAGATGACGAATGTCGTCTTTACTTGGAGGTGGTGCAAGGTCTCTTTAACAGTGGGGAGAGCCTTGGATAGATCTATTGACCACCGAAGACAACGCGCACTGTCAGCAATTCTGCACGTTGGAATTTCCAAGGCGGCACTTGCTTGGCAACGCTTTTCGTCACGAGTGGGGTTGTGGTCTGTTGTACACCATTCCGCCTATACCACTTCTGCCCAGAGTGCGGAAGAAGATCAGGCACGACTGCCCCCAAGTCCTTCTTTTGGCTCCGGATTGGACACCGAGAGTTTGGTATCCTGAGCTGCTCAACATGGTCATCGATCCTCTGACCCGTCTGCCTCTTCGGGAGGATCTTCTGTCGCAGGAACAGGGGACGGTCCTCCACCTAAACCTGTCCAGCCTCCACCTCCTTGCGTGGAGATTGAGCGGCGGCAGTTGATGTCATTCGACCGGTCTTCCAAAGTCTGCGATGTACTTCTGGCAGCCAGGCGTCCCTCTACTAAGACTGTATACGCTTTCCGGTGGAACAAATTTGTGGCAGCAGGGCTCTGCTCTGGGCACTATCAAGGACTAACTCTCTGCCTTTCTTCGGCTCCCAGATCAGCCTTCCCTTTTCAAGTCCCCAGTGGTACATCATTTCTTGAAAGGCATAACTCATCTCTTTCCTCCTATTCCTTTCGTTATGCCTCAGTGTGATTTGAACCTAGTTTTAACTTATTTAATGTGCACTCCCTTTGAGCCGCTTCACATCACAACGGTCCTCTGGGGCTCTTAACTCTCAAAACTGCATTCCTGGTGGCCATCACCTCTGCCAGACGGGTGAGTTGAGCTCCAGGCGCTTTCTTCTAAGCCTCCTTTTCTCTCTGTGCATCCGGACAAAGTTGTCCTCAGGACTCATCCATCCTTCCTACCCAAGGTAGTCACTGCCTTTCGCTTCGGAGAGACCATCACCTTGTGCACATTTTTTTTCCGCCTCTGCATCCTTCGAAGGAGAAAGAGAGGCTCCACCGTCTGGACCCAAAATTTGCGCTTTCCTTTTATTTGGATCTCACCATACAGTTCGGGTGGGTGACCAGCTCTTTGTTGGGTACGTGGGTGCCAAGAAAGGTCGGGCCATACACAAACGAATTATCTCCCGGTGGGTCGTTTTGTGGATCAAAGCCTGCTATTCTTTGGCAAAGTAGGAGCCTCCAATGGGGCTGCGTGCCCATTCCACCATGGCGACGGCGGCAACTACTGCTCAGGGACAAGGCGTTCCTCTGCATGACGTCTGTCAGGCAGCAACGCAGACGTTGTTGCACACTTTTATAAGGCACTGCTATCTTGACAGCCAAGTCCGCAGAGATGGCTTCTTTGGCCGTTCTGTTCTCCAGGACTTTCTGGTGTGATCTTGGTTCGCAGACCCACCTCCGGGGTTGGTATTGCTGGGGCATCTATTCTAAGGTAAGGAATCTATAACTAACATGTTTTTATCAGATGAACAAGTTACTTACCTTCGGTAACAATATATCTGTAAGAAACATTTGTTTTTTATAGATTCCTTACCGCCCCACCCATCCTCCTTGTTCTGCAAACTGATTTCTAGGGTTAAGGTTATCCTTTCAGGGCCCTAGTTCTGTGCACCAGTGGTCAGTATCTTGCATGGCTCTGCGTTTGTGGCGCAGAAATTAGTGTATAGAACTGCCGTCCGCGCGTAAGGGCGGCGTCTAAGTAGCTGCCGAGACGTCATCCCGGCGACACGACCCCAACGACGAACGCGGAGCAGACCGATGACATCATCCGATGCGCAGAGGTACTGCTGACGAAAAACTTTCCGGATCCAGTCTGACGCCTGGGGGTAATTCTAAGGTAAGGAATCTATAACTAACTAATGTTTCTTACAGATATATTGTTTCCGAAGGTAAGTAACTTGTTTGTAAGGAACCTATTATGGGACAGTAAACCACCCCGTATTGCAACCAAATACTTACTAGGGGATATTATGACCGGAGTATCGCTTTACCTAACACCTGAGCATACTACTGGGCAGCCCAAGTAGCGGTCATAAATAAGTGGATGCACTACACGCAGGACGACCCTTCCAGTCGTATGGATAAGTGGCTGGTGGGTGGGGGGTATTGAGGGAAAATAATACCATTTGCTGACATAGAGAAGTATTATGAGTTATCTAAGGGAGAAACGTTTAGATATCTACAAATGAGACACTCTCTCAGAGGAGTGTTCACAGAGGGAGAAGAAATACCAGAGGCTTCACAATTGGAGGACAGGCTCCTGACCGAGTATATGAACCAAAGGGCCATCTCTTTGACCTACCAAAAGATTATAAATAACTTACCTGACCCACTTTTGACCCTTCTGGAACATTGGCAGGCTGATATAGGGAATCTCGAGGAAGAGGATTGGAGGGATGCGCTTGCTTCACCGCGAGAAGTCGCAATATAATCGCGGCTGAAACTAATTCACACCATATGGGAATGCCTGATGATCAGGGTATATTGGAAAGAAATACCTATGTGTATTAAAAACGCCAGTGTGGTGGTGGGGGGGGGGGGGGGGTATTCAATTATCCCCTAAGCTGTGCATACTTAACATATGGAAGGGAACAGATATGAACCGTGCGGAGCAGCTTTGGACCATACTGACACTCATAATATCAAAACGTAACATAGCCCGGAGGTGGGGAGCATAGGAGACATGGATTGGTGCATGATTGCAGAAAGGGAAGTCTACAAAAACAGTGGATGCCCCAAGAAGTGGGAACGGATATGGGGTAAACGGAACACACATAGGGGAACGATATGTACCCCCTCCCTCGCGGGAATAGACCGAGTGCGGACGGCAATATTATGGAGGTCAACAAAGAGGGTATCTGATGGGTGATATTCATAGTCTGAGATTGAATGGGACATCGAGAGTTGTATACAATTGACCTGTTTTAATCGGTGTTGGTCATAAGTGATTGTTTTAAATCTGCGTAAATCAACAAAATTTTTTTTTTTTTTTAAAAGAAAATGATGCACTTCCAAATGGAAAAGATTTGTTTTATACTGCCAGCGTCAGAGTAAATCCCTTAGATGCACAGGCACAAATAGTTAGTTTTACATCTGCAAACCTAAGGTTTAGCCTACACTTCTATATGCCTACACCTTGCTGCCGTCACACCTTTATCTACAAAACAGACAAAATGTATCTTTTGCAAAATACCAGTTAATAAAGCATTCATGGAGGGACTCAAAAGAGTGATTCTCCCTACATTTCCACTGGCACCAGTACGGCATCTTAAAATTGTACTCATGGGACCTCCATTTGAGCCACTACTTTCCTGTCAACTCCAATACTTAACTTGGAAATGAGCCTTCCTAATAACTATCACTTCACTCAGGTTTGTCAGGGAGCTCCATGCACTAACCTTAGAGCCTTTCTTTCTAATCCACAGAGATAAAGTAGTGCTCAGAAAAAACACCAAGGGGCATATTATCAAGCCGGGTGATATGAGATTATCGCCGCTTTTGCGGCAGAGGCGATAATTTTATCGCCCTACTAGCAAGATGTCGCTAACAGCAGTTAGCGTCAGCTTGTAGGCGATAGCGAGCGGTTTGGGGCCCGCTTTGCATGTCAGCGATATTTATCGCTAATGACATGCAAAGTGGGCGTACCCAACCTGTTAGCGACTGAAAGAAGTTGCTAACATCGCTATCGCCTATTATCAACGCAGGCGTAGCGACAAGGAAATTTGCACTAAGCGCGAATATCGCTGAAAACTAACGCCTGCTCAGACCAGTTCTTAGCCTGTATATCCAATGGGAGTTGAATATTCAGGCTAAGTCCCAATTAGCGATAATGTCTGATTGTCGCTGGATTTCCAGCGGTATTCACGCATTTCACCGCTATCGCCGGATATTTTATCGCGTTGGAGATAAACGTTGCTAATAGCACGTTATTTCTGCGATAAGATCCGGCGATGTGCGGCGATAAAAAAAGATTTCGCTAATCTTATTTAGCGATAAATATCGCTAGTTGTTGATAATATGCCCCCAAATTTCTTCCCAAAGTAGTCTCTCCCTTTCATATTAATCAGTCTATAGAATTGCCTATATTTTTAAATAACCTTCTGTTGCGAAAAGATCTCTTTATACTCTAGACGTGAATGAATGAAAAGGAATTTATCCAGCGCAACAATGCTCGTAGGTGTCAAGGCGCTAACGATGGAATAGGCTGTGAGGAGAGTGGAAGGTTTAACCGGAAGGTCTCCCTGAAGAACCAGCTGACCGGAAAAGAGAAGGCATTACCTGAAGAGCCAGGGCTTTACGAAAGAGAGAGTGGGTCAACTGACCTCTAATGTCCGCCGGAAGGATATTCCAGATCTTGGGGACAAGGGAGTGGAAGGACCTCCCGCCCCATCTGGCTTTGTAAATTCTGGGGATCATCAAAAGATGTTTATTGGCCGATCGAAGGGCCCTACCAGGGGTGTAAGATGTTAAAAGGGATTTGAGATCTTCCGATCCACCGGCATACAAGGCACGGTGAGTGAGACAAAGGACCTTGAACTCTATCCTGGCCTGAATAGGGAACCAGTGAAGAGCCCTTCTAATAGAGGTTGCTGATGAGAGTCTAGGGGCATCGACTACAAACCGGGCAGCTGCATTTTGTACCACTTGCAGGCGTTGTACCTGCTGTTTATTAATACCCAGGTACAGTGCGTTGCAATAGTCTAACCTAGAGGAGACTAGTGCAACGATTGCAGTTTTCCGGGCCTCTGGGGAAAGATAGTGCACCAACTTCCTCAGGGTTCTGAGAGCTCCACAGCAGGTGGAGATCGTCCTGCTGACCTGCTTGTCGAAAGCGAGTTTATTGTCAAAGATGACACCTAGATTTCTAGCGAACTGAGAGAGCTTGGGACAAACCCCAAGGGCCGGGGGCCACCAGTCCATTGACCATATCTCTTCTTTGCCTCCGAAGATCAGCACCTCTGTTTTTTCCCCATTTAATTTGAGGAAATTCCTCACCATCCAGCCAGCAACTGCTTCCATGCAGTTTCTGAAATTCCGGGCTGTAATGGTGGCAGAGTGTGAGAGGGAGACCATGATCTGGGTATCATCGGCATAGGATAGAACTTCCAGCCCAAAAGATCTTACGAGTCTGGCAAGCGGTGTCACGTAAATGTTGAAAAGTGTGGGGCTCAGGGATGACCCCTGGGGGACCCCACACTGCACTGGTTTTACTGGCGAGAGAAAGTCGCCCAACTTGACCCTTTGTACACAGTTGTCCAAAAAAGATTTCAATAGGCTAAGCGCTGGCCCGTTCACTCCTATCACCTTGAGGCGTTTAACTAGGATGGAGGGAGATAGGGTGTCAAATGCGGCTGTAAGGTCGAGCAGGACCAGAAGGGTGGTCTGGCCACTGTCGACCCTGGCACAGATGTTATTGGTGACAACTGTGAGAGCGGAACTGGGTGCTAAGCGACCTACGGAAACCGTGTTGGGAGGGGTCAAGAAGGCAGGCGTTCTCTAAAAAGGCACTCAAATGGATGTTAAGATGGGCCTCTAACATTTTTGCAGGGGCCGGAAGCAGGGAACTAGGCCGATAGTTTTTTAAGATACCGGGGTCCAATAAGGCTTTTTTAAGAAGAGGCTTAACTATGGCCATTTTCCAGGATTTGGGGAAGGTACCTTCCAAAATTGAAAGATTAATTACTTCAAGGAAAGCAGGAAGAAGAACATCTCCGCATTCCTTAAAGATCTTAAGGGGGCAGGGGTCCATGGGGAGCCTGACTTCAGCTTGTCTAGGTGTAGGTTGAGTTGTTCCAGTGTGAGCTGAGGGAAGTTGTTGAGAATGTGATGAGAAACTTCAGCGGGGCCTTCTTCCATGGGGAGAGGAACAGAGGAAGTCGGAAGTTCAACTTCCTGGTTAAGGGCTTTAAGGCTGGAATAGATATCGGTTATCTTGACATGGAAGAAAGTGGATATCTGGTTGCAGAGCTCCTGTGATGGCACAGTAGGGTCTGGAGAGTGCAAGACTGATAGGGAGTCAATGACTTTAAACAATTCCCTGGTGGAGCTAAGGGAAGTGGTTATCTTAGAAAAATGTTGTTTCTTTTCCACTAGCACCGCAGATTTATATTCTTTAAATAAAATCTTATGTTTGCGCTTTTCTTCAGGATCTAAATGAAGTCTCCAGGCTCTCTCCTGTCTTCTACATCCCTGCCTGAGAGACTTGAGGGTGTCAGAGAACCAGGGCGCCGAAGGGCGTTTTCCTGCAGAGTAGTGTGGCTTAATAGGGGCCAGTTTATCTATTGCCATCAGGATAGAATTGTACAGGTCAAGCGCAGCACTGTGTGTGTTCAGAGTAGGTAGGTGGGCTTGGGTGGGTAGCAGAGGGGCTAGTGTATCACAGTTTATTCCTTTAAAGTTTCTTTTAAGTTCCCACTTACTGGGGTTAGCAGAGGCAGGGATGGAATTAGAATATCTAAAAGCAAGGGGAATGGCCATGTGGTCCGACCAAGAGAGCGGAAGGGGAGTCCCTGTCTGCACCCTAGGGTCGTTCGAAAAGACCCCGTCCACGGTGTGTCCGGCTGTGTGGGTGCAGCCATCCACTCTCTGGCTCAGGCCACATGAGGCTAGCAGGTCCAGCAGAAGGGTAGTGTCAGTAGAGTTGTCCTCCTCAAGATGAAAATTGTATCCCCCATGATGGTAAAGTTAGGTGTGTCGAGGAAGGGCTCCAGGACCTTAATAAGATTGTGGCAGAATTTTGATCTAGGACCAGGAGATCTGTAAATCAGGATCCCAGCGAAGGTGATAGAGGGGGAAGGATTCAGGGCAAAGAAAAGAGCCTGATAGGGGTCACTGGGGGAGGATAGATGCTCAGTTTTGCATCTGACTGTGGTTCTGTGTAGAATACCAATTCCTCCCCCATCGTCTCTCTCTGTCCAATCTGGATAAAAAGTAGCCCTCCGGGATGGCATCCAAAAGGTCAGGTCCGGAATTGTCGGTGGCCCAAGTCTCGGTGATAAACACACAAAGAGGTTTTCTCTGGGAACAAAATCCCTAAAGGCAAGATTGTTTTTGATGAGTAATCTAGTATTAATCAGAAACCCATTCTCTATGGTCGACCTAGAAGGTATATGATTGACAGGCCTAGTGTATTTATTGCGAGGAGGCGGGTTTTCAGGGCATTGACATGAAAAGGCTTCCAGGACCCGCTCCGGAGTAAGAGTATGGTGGCAGGGCGTGGGCGGGGGTTTGGCAGATAGCAGTAACTGTAGGGTGTAAGAAAACCTACCTACCCGATGGGCAGAGACTTGAACAGCATAGCCGGCCGCCGGCGCCTCCTTGGCGCTGACGGGCGCAGACGGGCAGGACTCTGGCATGACTCCGGCGTGAGTCCGGTGTGTCCGCCAGGCGCGTCCGCTGTGCGGAGGGAGGCCGTCCCCTTTTATAGGCAGCTAGAGCGCGTCAGAGCGCTGAAACACCCCCAATATGGCCGCTGTAAAAACTACGGCTCCCCGGGACCAAACTCTCAGCGTCGATGCTCAGCTGAGAGAGGCCCAGGCAGCGGTAAGATGTATAAAGGTTAACTGGCAAGATGGAAAGCTTTGTAGATCAAGCTGAAGTGCCAGACACAGATTACACAGAAAATAAAATGCTTTTTAAATCAAGCAGGGTTACGAGTGACAGATAGTTTATAACACTCAGAATAAAAGCAGTAAAGGAGGACCTCGTGGCTTCCGCCTCAGGTGGGTGAAATCACACAGCTAGGTCGACGGCAAAAAAGCTTTACTGTATTATATACACACACCAAAGCATTCAGAAAACCAAGCAATGATTAGTTGCTTTTTCACCCCCTCTTATTGGAAACCCAGTATTAAAGAATGGTATTTCCAGGTGGACAGTCAAATGCAATCAAACCTGTTATATTGTTGCTTATTCCACCTAGGGCTCAGTCAACTCATAAAATAGGATTCTTTATGGCATTTTTAGGGAACATTCCTAGTTCTGACATTTGCAAAACAGCAACATGGTCCACACCACAAACCTTCACTAAACGTTACTGTGTGGATATTTCCGCACGCCAACAATCAAATGTTAGACAAGCAGTACTTCCTACTGTCCAACAACTGCAACCCCCACAGTTAGCCACTGCTTCGGGGGAGGGACTGCCTTACAGTCTATTCAAAGCATGTGCATCTACAGCCACGCATGCCTCGAACGGATTCTTACTTACCATGCAAGCATCTGTTCTCAGCATGTTGTGCTGTAGATTCACATGTGCCCACCCTCCACCCCAGGTGCCTATGTAGGTTACAGTTTACTATTTTATTTTAGCTTAATTCACATTATTAGCATGGACATTGTAAATTGTTGTGTCTTGTAAAGCGCACTGCTACCCGGAGGCCTCGTAGCGCTATAGACCGCTGGGGAACCCGTCCTGGCTTTCCCTGTGAGATAGTCCCTCCTGGGGGTCTCCAAGGTGAAACCAGGCATCCCCGGCGTTTGTGTGGGGCCGTTGTGGAGATGAGGCAAGCTAATGCCCAGAGTTGCCGAGTGTGCTCCCTGGTCGGAGTAGGCACCGATGCGAGAATTATCAGTCCGCTGATCCTGGTCCAAGACCCTGCCGCGTCGGGAATCGAACCCTGGTCCCGGGCCGTTCTCTGCACTCGGGTCTGCCGCCTCTAACCAGTGAGCCACACCTCTCCACTAGCACTAATACTCACTATAACTCCATTCTCACCCACCTGAGGCAAAACAATTGAACAGTGGAGTCTGTGCCCATATGTACTATCACCGATAGAAGTTACACAACCTTGTGACTCGAAAAACGTCTTCAAACAAAAACAATTATTAATCATCCGAGCCCAACACTAGATGGCAGTATGCAAAGCTTGTGAATCTTCAGCACTACATGTCAAAAACAGATGCTTTCAGGGTAAGTAACATAATACTTCCTTACAGGTAGTCTGAAGGAAAACACCACTGCAATGTTGTATTGAAGTAGGACAGTGTTACAGTTTCTGTGCCAGAACACCTTGCGTGTCTGGAGATCATAGGAGTGCCAAAGTCTTCCTGATCACCAGGGTAGAAGAACTAAGCAGACCGTGCACGTCGTAAAAGGTTATTTTTAACCATTTTGTCCTTTTTGCATTTGCCAGACCAACCGTCCTTGTTCAAATCACTTGTTATGATGTGGTCCAGACAGTCTTCCTCCTTGCTATCACATCAGCTTGCTGCCTGAGTAAACTACAAACACATTTAGTGTAATTGCCCTACACTACTTTTTTCCTGGACAAGTTGGTGCTGAGGTCTTGGGGTGCCTCCTTCCCTAAAGTAGTTACTACCTTTCCACATTAAGTAATCCATCAGTCTACCGTCATTTTTTTACTCCTCTTCATCCATTGAATGAGGAGAGGCTTCATCAGGGCGACCACAGAAGGGCACTTTCAGATAGATCGTACCAAGGTCCAGGGAGGGGGTGATCAACTTTTTTTGCGTTCTCTTGGGCAAAGAGAGGGGAAGTTGTGCAGAAGACCTTTTTGAGGTAGATATTCCTCTGTAAAGAGACCTGCTACATACTGGCCCAAGAAGCCATCCCTGGAACCTCTTAGATCCTATTACACCAGGGCTAAGGCTGCTATGGTGTAGTGGCACTAAGAGTGCCTGTGCTTGATATGCAAGGCTTCTATTTGGGTGTTTTTGCATACATTCACATATCTTTGACCGCCAGGTCCGAAGAGAATTCTGCTTTACCCACTCGTTTCTACAAGACTTATTGGTCTGCTTGCATTCCACAGACCCTTCACTTGGGGGTGGTACTACATTAGTATGTATTCTAAAATAACAAGTCTGCAGTTGTAATTATTGATATAAAGAACAAGTTATTTCCCTTCTGTAATACTATTTCTGGTGCATTCCTCACTGTCCTCCTATCTCCCTGTTCTTTGGAGGGGACTCTTTGTAACATTTAAAAAGGTCGCAAATTAGTGTTAAGCACACTCTAACCACCAGTTGTTCACACTCCAGGCCTGAGGACTTGGAAAGAGAAAAGATAAGCAACCTATGTCTCTGGAGTGGCACTTAATGCAGCACAGCTCTTACCTCTGGGATGGTGTTGGGCCACACAGCACCACCTATGGTTTTATGTCGAACCCCTGCAGTAAAAAACGAATCCCCAGATCAAGTCTGGCCCTTGGGGGTTATTCTACGGTGAGGAATTAGTGGTTTGAAGAACCACTAATTCAGAAAGAGAAATACCAAAACTAAGTAACTTGATTTTCATACGTATCCCTATCTATACAACTGGGTGGCAAGGGTGAGGACATGCCAACAATGCAAGCAATAACAGCTCGAGAAGGGTTGTCCAGCTTCTTCACCACCTGGGGTTTTCAAGATGTACTTACGGGCAGAGATTGATACTCTGAAAGCAAAAGCATCCACAATCCTCAAGAGAGTACTAGTATTGGAAGGACAGGCTTGCCTTTACCGCACTTCTCCATCTATTGATAGTGAGAACCCTGATGAAACTGTTGGGTATGATGACCTTGTGTATCCAGTTGATTTCATATACAGGACTAGACATGAGGCCTCTTCAAGAGGGATTTAAAAGTAAATGGTAAGACGTTTGGGCTAAGGAAAATCTAGTGGTCAGCACAGAGGTCAGCAAAGAATTCATGTTGTGAAACAAGGAAAACATGATGAATTGAAAACCTTTCACTTTATCTCCAACATCGACCATCATAAAAGGTGTCATAGGTGGGATGGTGGGGTGGTCAGGCACACATGGGACAATTGAGAATAAATAGACCATAGTCCCACCTTGAGGCTACCAAACCTATCATCTGCCTTGAGCTAAACACAATTCACCTAGCCCTGAAGGCATTCGGGGGTCTGATCCAAAGGAAAGACAGTTCAAATTCTGAGGAACAACATAACTGCTGTTCCACCTAAACAAGCAGATGGGGCAGCAGAATGGCAAACATTTCCCCCAAATAGAAAGTAAAACAAAAGATTCTAGAAAACATTTACGATAAGTGTAGAAGACCATAGGTAGACGTGTATGCAGCAGCAGAAAACACAAAATGACAGTCCTTCGCAGCCAGGAACCATAAAGTGTATTTGTAAAGCACACGTTCATCCCCAAAGGGGCCTCTTGACATTGAATAACAGATGTTTATTGTTACCCAACTCAATGGTACTCATTCTATCGACCTTTGAAAGGATGAAAGGCTGAGCAGACCTGCCGGGAATTGAACCTGTGACCATGAGGTCGAACACAGGCCCCTACAGTGGATGCATTAGTCCACTAAGCCACCAGACCCTGCCTTCATCCACTGCCACTAGTGAATGCATTGTTGATGAGCTGGTAGTGGATGATTGCCCTCGATTTTCCTCCAGCACCCCAATCCCCCTGGTAATACAAAAGTTCAAAGCATCCAACTTGACTATAATACTATTTTCCTGCGGTGGCCATTTGTCAGCCATAGTTCTCAGGCATAGTTCAACTCAGGGGGATTGTGAACATTCTAATACAAAAGGATACAGAGATAGCACAAGCCGTCAGTAGACGTCAGACAGGCGTCTCCGGCGTCAGTTGCTCCCTGTTTGACATCATATGGATCCACATCAGCGTGTCAACACTCTATTCCAGTACCGCAGGCTTCAACTATGCAGGTACTGAAGTCACCAGCGCTGTTGTTGTCATCACTGACACCTGGACTGGCTTTACCAATGCCTAGGTTGAAGCATAGATCTCAACGAGCAGTGCGGAGGCTTCTGGAAGAGTAGTAGTACTTGCTTGGTTAAAGCGATCCAGATTTAGAAGAAGGGGGAAATAGTGTCACTTGATTTTTAGTTTAAGGGTTTGGAGGTAGAAAGGGGCCTAGACATTTCTCCAGAATGGGAGATATTGTCCTCTAAAGCCATTGGTCTGCCTAGGTCACGTTGTACCATTCGGTGACCAGGAAGGCAGCTGAGATGCTGGAATTGCCTCCTTCATCTACTGAACTTAAGTCTAATTTGTTGGCAATGATACTGCATTCTTCTTCTTTGTCATCATAGCCTTTATTGCCATTTAATGACGATTTGACTGAACTTATACTGGAGATTTGTCTGAAACCTGTGACATCTTCGGCATTATCTAGACTTATTGTGAGAAGATACAAGCCTGCTCCAGGTGATCGATCCGTTGTTCTTAAGTACCCACCCCTCATCTGAAAGTTTGGTGGTACAAGTTTCCTGTTTCTCATGGCAGATAGGGAATCAAAGAAAAGGTATTCTTCTCTGGTAGCATGGCTTTGAAGTCAACCAGTGTAACCTTTTTATTAGGAAGGTACATCCATGCATTGATGGAACCAACCTCAACAGTGGTTTTGAACTTACCTGAGGACGTTCAGGAACACTACGGAACCGTTAAGTGACACTATATTAAAACAGGAAAGGGGGCCCCTTAACCAAAGGGACAGGGCACCAAATTGACTACCAGTCAAAAATAAACAATTTCCCTTTGGCTATATATGAACAAAAAACGGATTAATAACCACACAACCATTCATCGAGAATTAGACCAATATCGCCAAGAAGTACTATTCAAATTCATATGAAATTGTACACTTTTATTTAAAAAGCTGAAACATTTCATTAAACCACATTCAATGTAGCAGTAAATATATGCAGAACAGGTTTATCCTTAGAATTCTATGTTCTCTATGCAATTTCAAATACACACCAAAATTGTACTAAATTCAAATTAACAAACCAAATTAAATACAACCTTAAAAATCAGTTTCACACAGGCGGTGAATACCATAGCCATTGGTTTTTGTCATCAAAAACCACTAATTGAACATTATATCATTAGTTGAACCACAACTATATATCAAAGAAAGTCTCTTATTTCAACCAATGTTGAGTCGATTTAGTGTAAAGACGTTTCAGCATCAACGCGTTTCGGAGGGTTTTTGATGATCCAGACCACCTTCTTCAGGAAAAGAATAGGTATCTCTCACTAGTTGGAATCTATCCTAAAACATTTTAAAAAACAAAACCCATTTTCAGATATAATACAATCTCTGCATTTTAAAACAAAATATAGTTTTACACTAGATAGTGCATCATACATACACATGAAAATGTGTATGTACTTGGTGATATTAGTCTAATTCTGGATGAACGGTTGTGTGTTTTTTAATCAGTTTTTTGTTTACATATATCCAAAGGGAAATTGTTTATTTTTGACTGGCTGTTAAGTGACCTGCAGGCCACTGCTCATCAGGTCATTCAGTCTGTTATGGACATGGGGACCACAGTTGCCTCGAGGAGGCACGCTTGGTTGTGAGGTTCTGTTTACTAACCTGATGTCCAATCTACCCTAATGACTGTTTGACGACAAATCTGAGTCTGCCTTGGAGAGACTCGAGGATAATAAAGCGATGGCAAGATCTTTGGGCCTTCAATCACAACCCTGAGAGTACAGGTGGTTTAAGAGGTTCCAGGGATTTGGCAGGAACTTCTTTTGTAGAAGGCAGCAACAACAGCAACTGTCCAATCCCCTCTATAGGAGTTAAAGAGGGCGGGACAACGTCAGACAATGAGAGGCTGCCTATCAGCTGTCCTCTTCCTATTCCTCCCAGTTAACGTCGCAGGAAAGCAGCCCTAGTTTTTTCACTATCTTGGAGCGTGCTTTCCCAGTGGGAGGATGCATGTCCCATTTTCTTACTCAGTGCAGATCCAGAACAATGGATCTTTAAGGGTCTTTGGTCTCCAGAAGAACGATTCTTGCATATCAATCTGTTAGAATTGCGGGTGATACGTCTGGCTCTAAAGGCCTTCATCCATTTCATTCAAGATCAGTCCGTTCAAGTCTTAGCAGACAATAGTACTGCAATGTGGTATATAAGCCAGGAGTATGTTCATATCCACTATGCAGAGAAGCTCTACGACTCTGGTCCTGGGCTCAGGACCACCAGATTTGCATTATGGCAGATGATTTGGCCGGGGTTCTAAACGTGCCTGCGGACAGAATGTCACTATTTTTCAGCCGCTCAGGAGGTGGTATATTTCACAAATAGAGAGGAGGAGGTAAACACTCATGTATATCCCCCTAACATAAATTGTACAGCACTAAACAACTTGGGGGTCATGAGGTCAAAACTGCTTACTTACACTTCTGACTTTCTACGAGAGACGATCAATAAAAGATTTTTGAGAGGCCATCTCTCCCTTTACTTATCAAGGCATGTTTCATCATTTGACAACCTTTCACACTGGGGTAGGAACAGTGCTACTCCAGCGGACTCAACTGAGGGCAGCTAATCTTGACCCTGGTAGGCTTAGCAATCTGTTGTCAGGACAATGTCTTAGGCTCTATGTTGTTTAGACAAGAAGGGAACTCCTACTTAAAAATACCTAGCTGTATACTCCAACTTAAGGTTATTATAGAGTACCTCTGATATGGTTAAACACTAAAGATACAGGTTGTAATGTGTAATCTGTGAAACACTTGACCTTCAGGAACCGTAATTACCAAAATGTTGTGACACTTAAAATAGCCTCAACAGGTGTTGGTCTTCCTCAGGGTAATCTAAAGCACAAATGTGGTTTATTAACACACCGTGTGGAAAACAGAAAAGAACATGATTGGTAACTCCTGAAACCCTACCAGTCCCTTGTATTCATTATACCACCAACAGTACAAACCACAAATAAAATGAAATAAAAGGGACAGTGTTAGTTGATCCAAATTGTTAAAATTAACTATAGTGATAGGGTAAGCTTGTACCTAACCTTTCACCACTGCGGTGACTATAACTGTCCATATTTAAAATAAGTGTTATTCAAATCTCAGAATCTTCCTCTTTTGTGATCTTATTTCTGGCAGAGCCTAATGGTATGTCTGAGGTGGATAAAGAGCAGTGAGCTCCCACTGTTGGTCTATTTCGATTCCCCAGCTAGGAATAATCACTAGTAACATAAAAACATTTTAAAAAATGCTTAAGATATAACCATCATTCATATCCATATGAGGAGGGTCCAAATGATAAACCCTCCTCCATAGTGAATCCTACGTCTGACCTCCCATTTAACACTCAATGCAAGAGTCATTTGGTGTTACAGCATATATTCTGGCTGTGGGGCACTCCTCAGAAAGACCTTTTTGCCACTCTCAAGAACACGCACTGCCCATCATTCTGCATGTTGCAGAGACCTCAAGGGGACCCTTTTCAATTGGAGTTGGGCCCCCAGCTGTTTTTCACATTCCCCCCCCATACTCTTGATCCCTCATGTTCTGAGGAAAATTTACCATTACCCGGTCCAAGTCATATTAATTAAAGAACATACCTTTTTTACCTCTAACTGTGCCCACCACTTCCTCCTCTCGCAGTCGCAGGGGCAGGTTTTACATCTTCAGAGCCAGCACCTACATGCCTGGAGATTGAACAGGGCAACCTGAGTTTTTTCTCTCTTCCCCCTGATGTGTTGGATGTTATTTTATAGGTCAGAAGGCACTCCACCAAGTCAGCTTATGCTGGTAGATGAACTAAGTTTGTAAAGTGGTGTGAAGAAAATTCGTATTACCCCTCAAAAGCCCATTTCTCAGGTATTTTATGTTGGCCTTCCTTATCCTTAATGGGGGAGGGGTTTGTCCACCCCAGGTGATATTCTTTTTGGGGGACGGTGGAGTTGAGCAAGTCGTGTCTGTCTACTACCACCACCCCCTCCCCTGAGAACAAGTCTGTCGGCCGCCACTCCCCCCACCTGCTCTTACCTGCACCTGGCAAAAAACGTAGGGTCCTCCCTGGATGGAAGTAGGTCTAGCTACGCCAGCGGCGGTTCCTCCTTTAGGGCGGGGGAGCGTTGCCCCGCCTGTGGCAGCAGTCCTTAGCCCTAAAGGGGGAAGAATACATTAACATTATTTAATTAGCCTCACTCTGACCTTGCTGCCAGCAAGTGCAGGGCGGAGCCGATTGCTGCTGATTGACAGCAGAAGGGAAGAACCACAAGTGTGTAAAGCGCATGTTGGATTGCCCGTCAGTCTTGCGTCGGCCAACCCGAAATGCGTACTTGTATGGAATTTTCACTCCGAGTGGGCTGGGTATGCTCAGACATGAGTCCCAGGCTCTCCACATCACTGGAGTCAAGCTATCCAGGCTGAAGAAGGCTGATAGCCAGAAACCGGTCCTTGGATGCTTGATTCCGGTCCAGGAAAGACATGGCTTGGTAGTTCGGGCTGAACTGTTCCCATGAGGCACAGGGTCAAGGCTGTTTTGCATATAGCCATTGTCTGACCTAGGGTGGTGTGGAGTGCAAAAAAACGATGGATTTAGGCCCAGATCTTTGTACTGGGGTGAATGTATGACATTGTTCTGCATTCTGTCCATCAACTGTGTTTTTTGCAATTTTCACCCCGAGCGGGCTGGGTATGCTCAGACGTGAGTCCCAGGCTCTCCACATCACTGGAGTCAAGCTATCCAGGCCGAAGAAGGCTGATAGCCAGAAACCGGTCCTTGGATGCTTGATTCCGGTCTAGGAAAGACATGGCTTGGTAGTTCGGGCTGAACTGTTCCCATGAGGCACAGGGTCAAGGCTGATTTGCATATAGCCATTGTCTGACCTAAGGTGGTGTGGAGTGCAATAAAACGATGGATTTAGGCCCAGATCTTTGTACTGGGGTGAATGTAAGACATTGTTCTGCATTCTGTCCATCAACTGTGTTTTTTGCAGTTGTTTATAAACAGACTGCAGGAGAGGACACAGTGCCAGTTTTTGCCTCTGCGAGGACTGTGCTGTTTGTTGCTGGCAGGTCCTGAAACAACATGCTTGCAATCCGCTCTAGTAAGGATCTCTGCAAGTCCAACTCCCCCTTTCTTTCCTCTGTCAGAAAGAGAGGCATCCCGATCCTGAGGCAGTCGTCTATAACGAAACTGAGCGAAACCATGAAGCCAGACCGAGGTAAATTACTCAAACCTATCTCTTTTTTTAATCTTACCTGCCAAGCTCTCCTCTTTTGAGGGGCATGCGTATGGTGATAGATTCATGCCACATGTTTGTCCTGGCACTTTGACTTATGGTTAATGTAGTTTGTTTACTTTAGTACTGAGCAGCTGTTCAACTAAGGGGGATGAGAAAGTTAAGCATAATCCTCCTCTTCCCTGGCCGTCATAGAATTAAAACTTTCAGTTTGGATGTTTTTTTTTCAGTTGCTTTAAGATGACAAATGTCACGTGTCTGACTTTCAGGCTATGTTTGGGAGGGTTTTGGTTATATTTATTTTTACACAAGAAGGCCTGCATTAATACTGCTGACTGGACATGAAAAGAGAGAGCAAAAGAGTGGGAAGAAATGAACGAGAGTAGGGTGACCAACCGTTCGTAAATTTCACGGACAGTTGGTCATTTTGGTGTGATGTCCGTTATCCGTAATAATTTTTTTACGGACGCCATTTGTCCGTAATTTTGGACCTTAATTACAGCGTTCCCTGCAAAAAGCCCCAAGAGATAATTAGCATTGGCATAGCCAATAGGTCTCGCCTTTGGGACCTTATAAGTGTTTAGTTATCCAGCACAATATCCTTGGTGCAACAATATCAAGTGTTGCATGTCTAAACCCTTATAAGGTCCCAAAGGGATTGACCTATTGTCTATGCCAATGCTTGTTTTCATCGTGAGCACATGATGTGCAAATTTGATACCATCTGGTCACATGCAGACATTACAGACCAATTTCAGGTTCCTGGTAATACGAAAAAAAGGCAGGCATGTACTTCCATGAACTCTCTGGTCTGCAATGGGCCTCAACCTATGTAGAATGATTTCTAACTCAACCATCCCTACCCCTCCCCCACCCAAAGCTTCCCTGCTGGTATGACACCCGAGACAGTACTTAAATTGGTAAATACGCACAGACACATACATAATGTGCAACCATGTAATATGGTCTAATATTGAAGGCAAAGCGGTTTGAAATGGCCGCTAGAGCCCAGAGATGGCAACATAGAACCATATTAACAGGCAATGGAACTATGCGAATCTGCAGCCGCCTTGTTTTACACATAATTATGGATTTGCCAGATAAGATATGCATAGTATGCAGCAGCTGATGGGTTAATAATAAAGACGATTTGAGCCCAAACATTACTAAAAATGCAACGACATGTCTTGCTTCAGAGTGGAAGGTCTCTTGCAAATGTTGACTGGTCACTTTTCTGTTGCTTATTGCTGTATTTGCGTGTTAAACTGGTACTACTGAGGTTAATGTAAATGCAGTAAAATGACAAAGTAATGCAGTAATACCACCACAAAATGTGCAGCATTATACCACATACTTGCTCTGTCCACAGTATCGCTATTTGTTTGCAGAACAGTGCCTAATGCCTTCTCTTTCTTGAGTCCTTTGTTTAGCCGGGTCCCTTCTTGTCACTTTAAGTCAGCCTTCTTGGGCTCTCAAGAACTATACACAAGTGAAAAACAATGCGTCACATCACAGCCCCATAAGGAGTTTAAAACACCCTCAAAAGGTACAGAAAAAAGGGTGGAGGGCTTGGTGTAAATACAATGAACATAATGGAGATTACACTTTGTATGTCCCAGAATGTGCAAATTCACAAAAGCTTCCCAGCAAAAAGCCATGGGGGAAAAACTGTGATTTGTTATGCAAGCTCACTTGTGAAAGCGCAAAATTGCACGACTCCATAGTTTACTCCTTCAGTACGGTACTGTGCAGGGGCTGAAAAGTGTGCACACAAACGAATGAGTCAACATGGGTTTCATACTTAATCCATTCTCCAGAATATCAAGGCAAAGAACAAGTTTAACAAGTGTAAACGTTAGAACAGTAAAGAAAATCTAATAAAGAATGTGTGCTCTACCTAAGGAAATACGAGATGTCAGGTACAACGTCAGTGTTCACCCTCTCAAGAGCAGCCCAGAAAACATGCCTGCTGTATGCCTCTCAATTAAGAAATCCGTGTTTCCCTGGAGTCACTGAAGGCAGGGCAGTAACTTGTTTTCAGGACTTTTGGGTTACGTGGAGATCCCAAGCCGCCAACTCAATCCACTTAGGAGATAACCTAACTATAAAACATTTTAGAGGCTGCGTGGAGTAATGTAATGAGCAAAATTGAAAGTAAACAGGAACAGTTATGCACGTCATCGTTGTAAAACAGCAACTCCTTGTCAAACGAGATGGCATACAGATGAATATGTGAACAAAACAATGTTTGGGCATAACATTAAATAGTTGCAATATTATGCGTGGGGCGTAATCTACTCGGCGACAGATTCTGCGTGGCAAGGGACCAAAAAAATCCAGCATTATAAAAACGAGGCCACTGGAATTGCGTAGTAGATTAGGACCAAGGTATGCGACGTTATGAGGAAAATTGTGTCCCAGAATTACCTGGTAAACTTTTTTTTTTTTAAACACCAATTTTGTGGACAAATGTTTCACCTCATTATTACCAGTTTGACAGAGCAATGCAGTAGTAGCCTACAAAAAGGTGACCTGTCAACCTTTGCGAACGGCCTTCCACTGAGCAGCATTACACGTTGTTATATTTTTAGTTACTTCTGATCCGCTAGAAACATGTTGTTGTTGTTGTAGAAATTTGCAGATTATGCAGCATGCGATGAATTATGTATCAAATCCTTACTTATGCTGAAAACGCCTCACTCACAAAATCGCATCATTCGAGTGGCCCCAATTATAAAGTACGAAACTTCATACTACTAAACATACTACTGAACTTGAAGTGTTATCACTTCTAAGTGGGAATATTAATGCTTAATTGTTCTTATGAGAATGGTAATAGGAAAAAAAACTTCTATCGTGCAGCTGTTCCTAAAACAGCGACTAACCAGTCAGTCCTCCATAAGGAGTTTTGCATAGCACTTCTTGCATAGTTAAGCATAACCAAAGTGAACGTTTCACCACATAGTAAGCGAAAAGTTATTTGCAAGAACACATGGCGAGTAATTAGCTCCAAGAAATCTGCACATCAGGCCACTACCACATCGCTCTGCATCAAAAATAGTGATTACAATGCATTAAGAGAGCGTTCAACAGCTCCATTGTGTTTAGTGCACAGGATTAGGATTTACATCCAGCTCCACTATATTCCCTCCATCTTTAATGACATCCACAAATTGAAGTAAATTAAACTCATATTGGTGGTTTTTCTATTATGTAAATGTCCTTAAATCACACGCAGCAGCATTTATGGTCTCAATTCCAAACATCAAGGCAAAGTTAACAGGTCCGACTTTAATGTGGTAACTCGTATGAAGACAATGGCGTCCACTAACATGGTATGCATGGTTTTACCACATTAAAGGCAGATTAGCTGTTACAATGTTTGTGACGTGTATGAACACAATCAGTCAAAGTACACACCATATCACACACGCTCTTTCACAAAAGACTTTGCGACACAATGCAGTCATACACAAGAAGATTGTGGTGGTAGCAGTAATGAGGAACTAACTACAATGAAGATCTCACAGAGTTATGAATTGGCACAATATTTTTCCCTACACTCTGCTATGTAGGGAGGCTGCTGAGGGCTCCGCTTAGCAAACAACTGTCTCAGCAAGCATGTCAGAAGAATAACCAGCAGGGGAAGGCAGAGGAAAAACTAGGACTGATTTTAGATGCACTAAGAAAATAACAAGAACGGGCAAAACACAAGCCAGGTCTACTACATTTCAAATTAGAAGCATGACTAGTCAGAAAAGTTGCTGAGCACTCACCAATGAAAAGGTAAAAAGCGCTCGTGCCTCGCACTAAAAGTAAAAAAGTGTAGGCAAAAGTGAAAGCGTTTCCCTTGCGGGAGCGAGCAGCACCAGGAGCGATAATTGGGAACACATGGCGCCAAAACTCGCTCCCACAAGGGAATCGCCAAACTTGCACACGCTGCCATTGAAAGAATTGCGTGCACATTTTTAGGGCGAAAAGTGAATCGATTCCAAAAGGTCTTTTTCCTACGCAGCTCATGCGTGTTGCGTAGGCGAGACCTGAAAAGTTCGCAGGGGCCAACTCGCACTTCTCTGTTGTACTCCAGAGGCTGCAGCAGCCCCTCCATGAGCTCTCACAGACTGTGGTCAGGCCCATTGTCATTCCGATTAAGGCTGATTATCCCCCCTTCGAATGACAATGCTCCCGCCCTCTGCCTTTAGCATATCATGTGCCAGTGAGATCATAGTTAGTGATTACAGAGGAGCTTTCCCCAAACAGAGTACTGTGGGGAACTTGACCCCTTGTGTAATATGTCAATGTTGTATACAGATTGAACAGGGCAGGAGCAGTGACGGGACAGAAGAGGCGACAGGAAAGGAGAGGTGATGGGGCAGGAGAAGTAACGGGCAGGAGAAGTGACGGGGCAGGAGAAGTGACGGGGCAGGAAAAGTGACTGGGCAGGAAAAGTGACTGGGCAGGAGCGGTAATGATGCATGAGCAGTAGCAGTGAGCGGGACAGGAGCGGTGCACGGGACAGGAGCAGGAGTGCTGACCGGGCAGGAGGGGTGAACGGAGCAGGAAAAGTGACGGGGCAGAAAAGTGACGGACCTCCTGTCCTGAATTTGTGTCCTGAATTTTGACCCCTTGTCCTATATTTTTAGACTCACTATCTTGAATTTGCACCCATGCCAGTTGGCCAACCTCAACGAGAGGGATGTATGAAGGGAGAGTGTGAGAAAGAGAGCGATAAAGAGCGAGAAAGAGAGGGTTAATGGAGAGGAATTAAAACTAAAGAGATAGTCGGAGAGGGAGAGAAGAAACAGAAAGAGGTTTAAAGAGAAATTATAGCCAGCGGAAGAGAGTGATAGCAAGAGTGGGAGAAGAAAGAGGAAGGGGCAAGAAAGAGACATAAAAAGTGGTAGAGACTGAGAAAGAGGGAAGGGGGAAAGAGAGGAGGATGAGGAAGAGCGTGCGTGACATACTGTAGTGAAGCACAACGTAATGATTGCTGAGTCTTTAGCGCTGGAACTGCTGGTGTCAGTGAGTGAACCAAAGCGTTAGAGGCCATGAAGTATCTGGTAATGTGAGGAGAGGAGCTGACAACTGTGCCAGAGCAGTGCGGCCACTCCATTCATGAACTGGAATGGGCGAGCTGTAATGGCACTTCCCCCTATGTGTAGGGAAGCACATTGAGCACAAGGTGGATGGGGTCGGAAGACCGAGTGACGATGGGGATTATAAAAACCCCTGCCCGGTCTGTGCGTTAAGTGGCCAAAGGACTGCATTGATCGAGGCCAGATGCAGAATCATGACGCACTCCTGAAACCAAGCCAAATTTAACCCTACTAGAGGCAAGAGGTTTCTGATCCACTGCAAAGGATGGCCATGTTACTGGGCACTGTTGTGTTTGAGGTGTGTCTGAATTCGAGTAAAGATGATTAAAAGCGTGCTTTGGTCATTTTGTTAAACATTATTTCAGGGAGTACAAAACATTAGGAGCAGGATGGAAAGGGGTGAGTTGAGATTTTTTTGCTAAATAACTAATATCCTTTTGGGAATTGTGCAACTCTTTCCTCACTAACTAAACATGAGGCAGGAGGACGCTAAAAAAACCCTATGCAGAACTCTTCTAGTGCACTTTTGTCTGTTATTGCAAATTAACTCAATAGTATGGTAGCGCAGAGAACAATGCGGGGGTGTCGTATTCTAGGACACCCCGCGCCGCACGGCCACCAGCTGCTGCGTGTGCTCCCGCCTGCCGTGCTCTCAGCCTCGCTGAGCCTTCCCGCTGCTCGTTGTGCCGCACCTCTGCCTGGTGGGGCTTCGTGACTTCTGTGCACTGTTTTCTTGTATCTGCATTATTTTGGCCTGCTTGTTTTTCTTAGCATTGTACTCCATTCGTCCCCCCCCCCTCGCTGCTGTCCCCTCCGCTCACCCGCCCCGCTCCCCGCCACCCACTTCCCGCCGCCGGGAGTGTGGACACGGCCCCTTCATCCCCGCTCCCGCCTCCCAGCTGCTCCGCCCTCCCTGCACTTGGCCATATATGGCGACTGTGCGGCACAGGTGAGTGTGACCTATTCTAGGACACCCCCGCGCCGCACGGCCACCAGCTGCTTCGTGTGCTCCCGCCTGCCCTGCTCTCAGCCTCGCTGAGCCTTCCCGCTGCTCGTTGTGCCGCACCTCTGCCTGGTGGGGCTTCGTGACTTCTGTGCACTGTTTTCTTGTATCTGCATTATTTTGTCCTGCTTGTTTTTCTTAGTATTGTACTCCATTCGTCCCCCCCCCCCTCGCTGCTGTCCCCTGCGCTCACCCGCCCCGCTCCCCGCCTCCCGCTTCCCGCCGCCGGGAGTGTGGACACCCCCCTTCCTCCCCGCTCCCAGCTGCTCCGCCCTCCCTGCACTTCGCCATATATGGCGACCCTGCGAACGCGCAGCGGGCGCGCCGATTGTGCGCCAAAGGTAAGCCCGTCTGCGCCCGTCCGCGCCTGGACCGCGCCCAGCGCCAGGACCCCTAGCCCCCGCAGACCCCAGCCCACCCGCCGGACGTACGACCCCGCCACCCTCATTGCGCTCAACGCCGGCCGATTCCCGGGCTGCTACCAAGCCACCCCGAGACGCATCCACGGACCCTTCTGCTGCAACTCCTGCAAGTTCTCGTGCATCCGGACCTGCACTACACCAGCACCGACCAAAACCAAGACGATCAACAGCAGCAGCCACCTGAAATGCATCCTGCTCAACACCCGCTCCGTCCACAGGAACGCCATCGAGATCTGGAACATGCTTGACACCACAGCCCCAGACGTCGCCTTCTTCACGGAAACCTGGATGAACGCCTCTTCAGCGCCCGACATCGCCATCGCCATCCCAGACGGCTACAAGATCATCTGAAGGGACCGCATCAGCCACACCGGAGGAGGCATCGCCATCATCCACAGGAACACCATCCGCATCACGACCAACACCGAAGACACCCTCGCACCCGCCGAGCACCCTCATCTACAGACCCCCGGGACCACGCACACAATTCAGCGAAGACATCGCCGACTTCATCAGCCCGCACGCCCTCTGCTCCACCGACTACATCCTCCTCAGGGACCTCAACTTCCACCTGGAGAACAACAACGACCGCAACACCACCACCCTGCTGGACAACCTCGCAAACCTGGGACTCAAGCCGCTGGTCACCACCCCCACCCACTACGCCGGACTCACACTCGACCCCGTCTTCTCATCCAGCAAGGACATCGCCTTCAGCCACGCCACCGGACTCCACTGGACGGACCACAGCTGCGTCCACTTCAGCTTCGGAAGGACCACGATCCACCACCACCAGCAACAGGTTGCACGCAGAAGCTGGAACAAGATCCCAGCCGACCAGCTCACAACCTCCCTGAGCAGGAACCTTCCCATCAGCACAACGAACCCAAGCCAGGCGGCCACCAACCTCACCAAGTGGATCAGCGACTGCGCAGACGACCTCGCCCCCCTGAGGACCCCGCCCGGCAGACCCAGCAGCAAGAAAGCCCCATGGTTCACCGACGAACTCAAGAGCTCCAAGAAGAACTGCCGAGCCCTTGAGAGAACCTGGCGCAGAGACCCAACTCCGGACAACATGGCTGCCCTCAAGCTCGCCACCCGCGAGCACCACCAACTCATCCACGCCACCAAGAAAACCGCATTCAAAGAACGACTGGACAACAACGCACACAACAGCAAGGAACTCTTCAACATCGTCAAAGAGCTCTCCAACCCCAACGCCGGAAACAACGACATCACCCCTTCGCAAGACCTCTGCAACTCCCTCGCCTCCTACTTCCACAACAAGATCGCGGACATACACAACAGCTTCAGCACTCAACCGACGCACGCCACGACCGAACCTCCGCCCCCCACCACCACCCTCCGCGCCTGGACTCCGATCAGCACCGAAGACACCATCCGTACGATGAACTCCATCCACTCCTGATCGCCGACCGACCCCTGCCCTCACCACGTCTTCAACAAGGCCGACGCTGTCATCGCACCCCACCTGCGGGACATCATCAACACCTCCTTCGACACCGCTACCTTCCCGGAGAGCTGGAAGCACGCTGAACTCAGCGCCCTACTCAAGAAGCCATCAGCCGACCCCACCGACCTCAAGAACTACCGCCCCATCTCGCTGCTCCCGTTTCCTGCAAAAGTCATCGAGAAGACCTTCAACAAGCAGCTGGCCGCCTTCCTCGAGACGAACGGCGCCCTCGACCCCTCGCAGTCTGGCTTCCGGGCCAACCACAGCACCAAGACCGCCCTGATCGCAGCCACCGATGACATACGAGCTCTGCTCGACAACGGAGATACAGCGGCCCTCATCCTCCTAGACCTCTCCGCGGCCTTCGACACTGTCTGCCACCGTACCCTAGTACAGCGCCTCAGCAACGTCGGAGTCCAGGAGAAGGCACTGGAGTGGATCATCTCCTTCCTCGCCGGAAGGACACAGAGAGTCCGCCTCCCTCCGTTCAGATCTGAAGCCACCGAAGTCATCTGCGGCGTCCCTCAAGGCTCCTCGCTCAGTCCAACCCTCTTTAACGCCTACATGAGCCCCTTCGCAGACATCGCACGCCAGCACAACCTCAACATCATCTCCTACGCCGACGACACCCAGCTGATCCTCTCCCTCACCAACGACCCCACCACCGCCAGAGCCAACCTACACGAAGGGATGAAAGAGGTAG
This sequence comes from Lissotriton vulgaris, assembly GCF_964263255.1. Lineage (NCBI taxonomy): Eukaryota > Metazoa > Chordata > Amphibia > Caudata > Salamandridae > Lissotriton > Lissotriton vulgaris. The sequence continues at coordinate 537,365 of NW_028249106.1, forward strand.
CCGAATGGATGAAGAACAGCCGCCTGAAACTGAACTCGGACAAGACGGAAGTCCTCATCCTGGGATCCTCACCCTCCGCCTGGGACGACTCCTGGTGGCCCCCCGCCCTAGGCAGCGCACCCCAACCTACAGACCACGCACGCAACCTGGGCTTCATCCTGGACTCCTCCCTCTCCATGACCAGACAAGTCAACGCCGTCTCCTCGTCGTGCTTCAACATCCTGCGCATGCTACGTAAGATCTTCCGGTGGATCCCCACCGAGACCAGGAAGACGGTCACCCAGGCCCTCGTCACCAGCCGTCTGGACTACGGCAACTCCCTCTACGCCGGAACCACCGCCAAACTCCAGAAGAGACTCCAGCGGATCCAGAACACCTCAGCACGACTCATCCTGGACATCCCCCGTCGCAGCCACATCTCCGGACACCTGCGAGACCTACACTGGCTCCCGGTCAACAAGAGAATCACCTTCCGACTCCTCACCCACGCACACAAAGCCCTACACAACCAAGGCCCAGGATACCTCAACAGCGGCCTCAACTTCTATGCTCCCAAACGCCAGCTTCGATCGACCGGCCACGCCCTCGCCGCCGTCCCCCGCATCCGAAGAGCCACCACAGGGGGACGGTCCTTCTCCTACCTCGCCGCCAAGACATGGAACTCCCTCCCGACCCACCTCCGCCTGACCCAGGACCACCTCGCCTTCAGGAAGCAACTCAAGACCTGGCTGTTCGAGCAGTAGCGGACCCCCCTCCCCTAAGCGCCTTGAGACCCTGTGGGTGAGTAGTGCGCTATATAAATGCTCTGATTGATTGATAGTGTAGAGGTCGTCTGGTAACCAATGGGGCATCTGTAATTTGGCATGCAATTAAGACTCGTTTCAGAATCAGATTTTTGAAGGAGGGGAAAGGTAGCTGGTGAGAAATGTGGAGAGTTTAAATGGACAAGTGTAATTTACAAGCCTACATTTCTTTACACATTTTATTTCAAATGGTTTTTCCTACCTGATGATCTTATGTTAAATTGCTATCCGGACTTAACTAAGGTAAATGTTTCATTGTTTACACAAGGACAGCATAAAATTTAATTATATGAAGTTTTTTGAGAAAGTTTTACTGTGGTCATCAAAACAAGGTGATTACCACATTTAAAGGTCACTCTGATAAAGTTAATAAACGAGCGCTCATTTAGACCCCATCTTGACAATTAACGTAGCTCCAGATTGGCTTGTGGCTTGTCTCATCTTTCATTTTGTTTTGTGTATGTATGTAGTTGAACGCAGCACGGCCCTTGTGGTCGTGTTATTGTCTCAGGCTTCTTGTGATTCAGAACAGGTACCTGGGACCATCGGAGAGAACGATAAGTGTGATCTAGCTAAACTAGCAGGTTGTGTTTGGATAGGAGAGCAGCTGATCTGCACAAAAGCAGGCTTGTCCTGAAGTGCCAATGGTGTTACTGAAGTGCGAAAGCAATGTATATAAACACAGGTCTAGACTGACAGAAATAACCAGCAGAACAGCCGATAGGTCGTTGTTTCTATAAACCTTTTTCAGTTTCCCTGAGAAGGTAACATTGGAAATCGGATGTATTGGTCCTGAAAGGCAGCTCGACACTGCCATATATGTATATACACATTTAACGTCGGCGTTGCCAGCCATACACCTTCCAAAAATGTTTGTTTAATTTAGCTAGTTTTGACGATGTGTTGTGGCCTTTCCCCATATTTTTCAAAGCCTTTGTATGTAATCAACCGTTACTGCACTGCAGGGTTTGTGACATCGGCATCTGTACTAAACTATCTTCTTTGTCTGAAACCACATAATTTGACTCGTTATGTTACGTTTTTCGATGTGTTAGTCTGCCCTGTGGAGTCACAGTATACTCTAGCACAACCGTATGCTTCTGTAAAGCTGTTTGAACATATCTGGGATTTGTAGTTTGTTATGGTTATCGTGTAGTGGTGTGTTTCTGAGATACTTAGTTATATGGGTTTTGTATTCTGCATTATGGTAGGACTATGGACACTCAAAATACAGAGATAATTTTATTAAAAGATAACCAGAGGCTCCATAATATGCAAAATAGTATCAGCCCGCGTTGAGTTACAGGCTTAATGATGCCCTAACTGCAACTGCTTTATTGACCCACTTGCTTCCTCAAATTGGCTTGAAAATGCACAATTTGCCCACACTTAAAAAAAAAATGTTTTAAAACTACATTTTCCCTGGGAGAGAACCTGGTCCCCCAGCCCCCCCCCCCCCCCCCCCCCCCCCCCCAGGTATATCAGCCAGCCTTGCTCGCCAATGGGCAATCATCCAAAATGTTTACGCTTCACAACTTTCAAATGTCACCAGCTGCCACTCAGGTACGCCACTGTTTCCTACCATAGGTGGGTACTCCCTTCCACTTAAACCAGTTTATCATACTTCTTACTTTCTGTTCTCCTTCACATCCATCTAAAGAGGAGGAAAGGCTTCATCTTTTGGACCCTAAAAGGGCTATGAGCTTTTATGTGGACAGAACTTGTGATCTTCGGTTGGATGATCGTCTGATTGTTGGCTGTGTGGCCGAAATGAAAGGAAAAGCAGTGCATAATGCCCATTCCTCACCTTAAAATATTCCCAAGGCATCAGATTGGATCCAGAAAATTTTAAGCAGTACCTCTGCGTTCCGCTAGGTGGCATCAGTCAGCTCTTCTTCGACTCCATCCACGTTGGAAGTGGTGTTGCGGTACCTTCATACGCGCCACCCTGGTGCGCTGACATGGAGCATTTATTTATTTATTTATTTAGAGTTTTGTAGAGCGCGTAGTCACCACGGGGGTATCCCAGCGCTAGAACCCTGTTACTCATGAGGGGGAGCGGGTAGGTAAGAGACCGGATTAGGGGAAGAGGAGAGTTTTGAGGGTTTTTCTGAACCGAAGTAGATCAGGCTCTGTTCTGAGGTTCAGAGGGAGTGCGTTCCACTTGAGTCCGGTGTTTACCGAGAAGCGGCGGCCCCCTGTCCGGGCCTTTTTTACCATGGGGATCGTGATAAGGTTTCCGTGCTCTGAGCGAAGCGCTCTCGTGGGTCTGTAGGGGGTGATCCAGTTATTTAGTATGGGGGGGCCGGTGTTATGGAGAGCCTTGTGGGCCAGGCAGAGGGCCTTGAAAGTGACCCTTTCTTTGATCGGGAGCCAGTGTAGCTTCCTAAGAGCGGGTTTGGCCGATGATCTGGCCGGGGTGTTTGTTAGGAGTCTGGACAGTCACAAAAAAATTCAAGTAGTGGTCACAAATTGAGGCTTTATGAGCATATGGTTGACATCCTGTTCAGACTCTACCTATGTTGGCACCCACCAGAGATAGCAAAAAGATTTTTACTAAAACTCTTCTGTCCCACCACTAGGTGGCACAATTATGCGCAGGTTGTGACTCTAGAAGATCTTAAAGCTGTATAACATAATTATTGATAAGTATGTTTTTTTGATGCTGTGTGAAATCATAATGAAAAAACTGAGAAATATCTGAAATTATAGTGCGTTGGCCCTTCAGATTGGTATACAATTGCTAGCACAATATAGTGTGTGTGTGTATGTATGTATGTATGTATATGTGTATATTTTAAACTGGAGATTAAATCAGTAAATCCTTTTATGGTTTCTCCCATCATTTGGCTTGATGTCTTTTTTCGATTTATGGAAAACATTTGAAGGTCAATTTCCTTTATCTTTCCAGGCTTATCAGAGGTACAGACCAGTATCAACATCCGTTTCAGCTACTCCATCGTCGTCCTCCTCACTTACGACATCCAGCAGTAGTGCTATCTCTTCAAATCAGTTACATCGACCAAACAGCCTTCTAGGCATTACGTCTACTTACTCTCCTTACTCCAGAAACACTGGAAAAGAAAATGAAAAAGGTAAAAAAAAAAAAAATCCCCAGCATATCTCGTTTATTTTACCACCTAACTGCCCCTCATGGCTCTTGAACCGTTGTTAACTGTGTTATTCTTGCAATATACATCATCTGGGTTTCATGTGACCCCTGCAGACTGAAAATTATAAGTCAGTCTTTTAACCCTTAAGGAAGGTATACTTTTCCTGTTGTGAAATTTTTCTGCACCGGGTATTTCTAACCTTTATTTCCTTCTCTCTACAACAAAGTTATTTAACATGTTGCTTATCTTTCACACACAATACTTTCGACATTTCCAAGATGGATGAACTAATCACTTTGTTACTTTGTGATTAGATAGCTAGGGAAAGCAAAAACGGTATAGTTAGAAATCAGATTAATTTAAGATTGTCCCCATCTTTATTGAAAGCATATCAGCTCTCCTGACATTGGCCAATCAACAAAGGGATTCGTGAGTGGGTTCATCCAGAGAAACAAGGAGGCCGTTTAATGTAAAATCTATGTTGTATTTTTATGGTATTCATGACTTAATGTATAGCTGATAGCTAAAGTGGTAGTAGTGAGACCTAAAAATACAGTGCTTTAATTGCACAGCACAAAGACTGAAATAAGTCTTAAAAAGTTTGCTCTGCAGCGAATGTCAAGGTGAGGTGTGATGAGTGTATGGTCGGGTGGGGTGGTGTAAAACACTTTGATCTGAAAGAAACACATAGTGATAGATTTCTTTCCTTAGAATGACCCCCAGGTGTCAGACTGGATCCGGAAAGTTTTCGTCAGCAGTACCCCTGCGCTTGGGAAGGTGCGGCTCTGCATCAGTCGTTGGAGTCGTGGTTGCCGAGATGATGTCGCGGCAGCTACTTAAATGCCGCCTTCGTGCTCTAACGTCAGTTCTTTCTTTATCCGCGCCAGCAAGCGCAGATCCGGAGAGAGTGGTACCCCTAGTAACTTTTTTAACTGAGTTTTTCGAGGCCTTTTTGTCTCTTCTTTTCGAGTGGATTGACTCCTGGTGCCGTAGGGATGCCCGGTTTCAAGTCTTGCGGGGACTGTCATCGATGATGTCAGTGACAGACCCGCACCACGTGTGTCTCTCCTGCCTGGGGCTCGACCACGACCCAAAGTTGTGCCCGACTGCCGGCCCGGCCATGGTGCTGTAGATTTTGCGGGAGTGGTCCCAAAAGTTGGTTGAAGTCCGGCAGTCTGCTCCGCGCAGCTCCTGGTCCCGTGGAGGTTGAGGGACCAGTCGCAGAGCCATCACCATCGTTCTTTGGGATCAAAGTCTTCGCACTGGGAGTCAGGTAAGGCAAAGCATCACAAGAAGTCGCAGAAGCTGCATCCCTCACCGACTTGCCCAGCGCCCTGAGGGTGCGGGTGGTGCCTTCCCCGCGGCTCCGGCGGAGCCTACGGTGTCGCAGTCGGCCTACCCTCCCTTCCCAGGTCCGTCGGCGACTCCCGCCCAGTTGCAGGACTTTCTGACGGCCAATGCCCACCTCTTTGAGCCGTTGGGCCCTGCCAGCGAGCCTTCGGGCACCGCAGGCCCAACTGGAGGTCCTCGCCCTTCACTGTCGGCGGCTTCGGTTCTGGCATCGCTGTCGGCGCTGAATGGCCCCAAGAATCCCTGTCGACGCCGGTTGATCTAGTGACACCTCTACCGACGTCGACCCTATTCCGACGCCTATGGGGCCTTTCTACCCCTCTGTATTTTCGGCCTGTCCCACAGCCTTCGGAGGAAGGGGAGGACTGGGAGGGGTCTGAGGACCCTCTCACAGCTACAGAGGACAGTGCGATGTATGCAGTGGTGTTGCGTAGGGCGGCCGAGGCTCTCCACCTCGAACTTCCGACAGTGGCCGTCAGGACTCACCTCCTTACAGAAGTGCTTCAGCGGGTGGCTACCTCTGTGGAGCCACTGCTGCCTTTTAATGATGTACTTTTGGAGGTTCTTTTGGGCACCTGGTCCAGGACCAAACAGGGGCTCCTGTGAAGAGGAACGTGGCCGACGCCATAGTCCGGCCTCGGCCGACCCCCTCTTCCTCTCCCAACACCCCACCCCTGAGAGCTTGGTTGTCAAGCCTTTACTTCCCAAAGCTCCATCCCTACCGCACCTCCAGATAGGGAATCCAAAAGACTAGAACAGTTTGGGAAGATTTTTTCTTCCAACAGTGCAGGGCTGCAGTCTGTGAACACTGCATGCCTCTTGGGCCTTTATTCCCACTCTGTGTTGGATACAGTGGCGCAGTTGCTGCCTCGGTCTCCGGAGGAGGCCCGGACAGTGCTCTCTAAGGCTATTGTGGAAGGGAGAGATGCGGCCAAGTTCACAATACGTTGTGGCCTTGACACCGCCGACTCGCTGGGCAGGGCGATTACCACGACACACCTGGCTGGGGACTACTGGCCTCTCGGGGGATGTCCAGAACACCCTGATGAACATGCCTTTTGATGGAATTCACCTTTTGGCAGCAAGGCAGCTAGTGCGTTGGAGCATTTTAGGTGGCCACGGAAGGGCCGCATTAACACGTTTGCTCCAGGGCTAAAGGCCACAGCAGCAGTCTCAGCGTGGCCGTGGACGTCGGACCCACAGAGATGGGTCATGGGGCCAGCGGGAGGTTCAGTCCACCTCCACCCCGGCCACCACTGGCTCCAAAGCTTCCTAGTCCGTTTTTTCAGGCCCATTAAATGCCAGTGGGTGCCAGGATTCGCCATCACCTCCCCCACTGGTGCACCATCACTACGGACAGGTGGGTTTTACAAATAGTCTGGAGGGGCTACTCCCTCCCCTTCGAGACTACTCCTCCAGCCATGCCACCCCAGTACCACCGCATGTCGGGGATCACTTGGCACTTCAACAGGAAGTTGTGGCTCTCGTGGCCAAGGGGGCTATCGAGCGCGTTCCTGCACCAGACGTAGGTTGTGGTTGTTATTCCCACTGTTTTCTGGTTTCCACGAAGGACAAAGACCTGCGTCCTATCTTACACCTCCAGAAGGTCAATCGCTTCCTCCGGAAAGGGAAGTTCAAGCTGTTAACTCTGGCTCAGGTCTTGTCTTCCCTCGACCCTGGAGACTGGATGTTAGTGTTGGATCTGCAGGACGCATATTTCCATATTCCTATCCTGTTGGCCCACCGGTGTTACCTGCGATTGACGGTAGGGCACGAGCACTTTCAGTTTACCGTGCTCCCCTTTAGCCTTACAAGCGCCCCACAGGTGTTCACGAAAGTGATGACAGTGGTCGCAGCTCATCTGCGAAAATCAGGGGTTCCAGTCTTCCACTATCTCGACGACTGGCTGTTGAAGGCGGGATCGCCCCAGGCAGTCGTCTCCCACCTCCTGCATTTTCTGGGGTTCGCCATCAATGTGCTGAAGTCGCACCTTATTCCCTCTCAGAAGCTCCTCTTCATCGGAGCGGTTCTGGATACGATGCTCTTTCAGGTCTATCCTCCCGAACGGCGAGCGGAGTATATTCAGGCTCTGAACCGTCATTGGGTCAATGGCAGATCCTTCTCCCCATCCCTACCGGAGCACACAGTGGTGACGGATGAGTCCCTCCTGGAATGGGGCTGACACATGGGAGAGGCGGAGATCAGAGGCCTCTGGTCTCCGGCGGAGTCCCAGCTCCATATCAACTTTCTGGAGCTTCGGGCGATCTGACTTGCACTGAAGCCATTTATTCCCTCTGTCCGGGGAAGAGTAGTGCAGGTGTTCACGGACAACACCACCACCATGTTGTACTGCGCCAAAAAGGTTGGGGTGGGGTAGTGGACCCTATGTCAGGAGGCTCTGCGCCTCTGGACATGGCTGCAACATCAGGGCATTTCAACTGAACGCCAAGGCGGACAAACTCAGCCGCAGGTGCATGATGGATCACGAATGGCGTCTTCAGTCTGACGTGGCGTAAGGTCTCTTTCAACAGTGGGGAGAGCCTTGGTTAGATCTATTCGCCACCAGAAAGAACGAGCTATGTGAGCAGTTCTGTGCATTGGAATTTCCAAGGCGGCACTCATTCGGCGACGCTTTTCGTCGCGAGTGGAGTTGCGGTCTGTGGTACGCCTTTCCGCCTATACCACTTCTACCCAGAGTGCTGAAGAAGATCGGGCGCGACCGGGCCCAAGTCATTCTTGTGGCTCTGGACTGTGCTCGAAGAGTATGGTATCCTGAGCTACTCAATATGACCATTGATCCCCCGATCCGACTTCCTCTTCAGGAGGATCTTCTGTCGCAGCAGCAGGAGACGGTACTCCACCCAAACCTGTCCAGTCTTCACCTCCTTGCGGGGAGATTGAGCAGTGGCAGTTGATTCCTTTTGACTTGCCTCCTGAAGTTTGTAATGTTATTCTGGCGGCCAGGCAGTCCTCCACTAAGTTGGTATACGCCTGCAGGTGGAACAAATTTGTGGCATGGTGCACAGTAAAGGCTGTGGATTCCCTCCCTGCCCCTCTTTCAGAAGTTCTTTTGTTTCTTCTTTCCTTGGCCCAGAAGGGCTCTACTCTGGGCGCTATCAAGTGCTACCTTTCTGCTATTTTGGCCTTTCTCAGGGTCCCTGATCAGCCCTCTCTCTCTTCAAGGCACCTGTTGTGAATAGATTCCTCAACGGCATTACTCACCTTTTCCTTTCTATTCCTTTTGTGATGCCACAGTGGGACTTGAATCTGGTTCTCACATATTTAATGTGCTCTCCCTTTGAGCCTCTGCTCAATTGCCCTCTGCGTCTCTTGACTCTAAAGTCTGCTTTCCTGGTTGCCATGACCTCCGCTACGAGAGTGAGTGAGCTCCAGGCTCTTTCTTGTAAACCTCCTTTTCTATCTGTCCATCTGGACAAGGTTGTGCTCATAACCCGTCCATCCTTTTTGGCAAAAGTTGTCACTGCTTTTCACATTTATTTGGCCCTCAAGTGGACTGCACTTTACACAAAAGGAAAAAGGTCACTGACCCTGCAAAAGCAATGGAAGCACTCAAAACGCCTACACCTCTCAGTATCTTATGCTGCCTGGGCTACAAAGGCGGATACATGTCATTTGTGGCACATGCCTCGACTTTCCAGTAAAAGCAGGTGCAATTGTTTTTCACAAAAGGATTTTAGAAAAGCTCCTTTAGATGCAAGAGGAAGAGGTTGGGGTGCTTCAACACGTGGTGCAGTCTCCGTCCTCAAACCGTAACTGCCTTATCCTTCCCCCCTGATCACTTAACACCTGTCAGGGGGAAAACTATAATCTTTTCACCCGGTTTTGGAAACCATCAGAACTGACCAATGAGTACTAGCCATTATTCAACATGGCTACAGTTTAGAGTTCATTACCACACCACCCAGTATCCCACCTCACAATCTAAGACTATCACAAGATCATTTAACTCTTCTGTAATAAGACGTCCAAGCCCTTCTTCTCAAAGGGGCTATTGAACCAGTTCCCCTTAATCAACAAGCCACAGGGGGATATTCCTTGTACTTCCTAATACCAAAGGAGGACGGATCACTGAGACCAATTCTAGATCTCAGACCTCTCAACTACTACATCTTATCAGAACATTTTCACATGGTCACTGTACAAGATGCCATTCTACTTTTGCAAACCAGTGACTTTAAGGACAATTTGGATGCCTACTTCCATATGCCCATTTATCCTGCTCATCGCAAATACCTCAGGTTTCTAATAGCAGGAAAACACTGCCAATTCAAGGTTCTCCCCTTCGGTGTTACTACCGCACCAAGGATTTTTACAAAGTACCTAGTAGTAGTAGCAGGAGCACACCTGCGTCCACAAAACATTCATGTTCTTCCATACTTGGACGATTTGCTAATCAAAGCCAGCGCCCATCTGTTGTGTCCGCAACACATACAGATAACAATAAACCTGCTACACAAATTGGGGTTCACAATCTGTGTCCCCAAGGCTCACCTTCAACCTCTTCAGCCATACTTAAGAGCAATCCTCAACACACAATTAGGACTAGCTTACCCCAGTCCCGCGCGGATGCAGATTTTTCAGGCACTTCTACCCCAATGGCAAACAGCACATTCGCTGTTTGTACTGTTGTATCTGTTAGGTAGGATGGCATCTTGCATTGCTGTTGTTCCCAACTCAAGACTAAACAAACGCCCATTACTGTCCACAATAGCAATATCTTTCTCATCAGTGGTCTCAGTAACCAGGTCCCCTCCAAGATCTAGTGTTGATAGACCGCCAATCTCACCGCCAACCCTAACAATTTGTTGAAGAGGCAGCCTTTTCTGGACCCTGTTTCTCAAATCACTAACTACAGTAGCTTCAGTGACTGGTTGGGGTGCACATCTCAAAAACCACACATTACAAGGTCTGTGGGATGCTAAACATCAATCACTACACATCAGCTACTTGGAACTCCAGCAGTATTCCTCGCACTGAAAGTGTTCCTTCCCCCATCTAGCTCACATAATTTTCCTAGTCCGAACAAAAAATATAACAGCCATGTATTTTCTACAAAGCAGAGGGGGGCAAGCTCTTCCCAATTGTCACACCTCTCTCAGGACATATGGAACTGTGCTCTTCACCATCACATGTATTTGTTAGGCTGAATATCTTCTAGGGGCGTACAACAATCTTGCGAACCTGCTCAGCAGGACGCATCAACAGACTCACAAGTGAAAACTCGACCCACAAGTTCTCCTTCCCTACTTTCAAAAGCGGGGAGCTCCTCACCTGTTTGCCACAAAAGAGTTGGAAACTCAGGCACACATTTCTCACCATGATCCTTGTAGCTTCCACCTGAGCATGTCATCCCTGGTTCACAATGCTCCTTGATCTCTCAGTAGTCCCACATGAGAAGCTCCTTAACAGGCTGGTCCTTCTCACTCAGGATCAAGTTATGTTATGTTATGTTAAATTAGTCTTTTATAGTGCTCGGCTACTCCAAAAGAGTGTCCCGGCGCTTTTATTGACAGCCAAAGACAGACAAACACAACACAGTGAATTAAAAACAGAGCAGTAAGAAAAAACAGACCCAGCAATAGAAAAAGAAGAGCGCACTAAAGGGCAAAGACCCATGTTTTGAGGCCCTTCCTAAAAGTCAGTAAATTAGATGTGCTGCGTAATGCCAAGGGCAAAGTATTCCAAAGCTGTGGTGCCCGCAACCTAAAAGAACGACCTCCAATGCGGGTCTTTTTTACTCAAGGAACCACAGCAAGGAACAATGATTCAGATCTCAGAGATCGGACCGGATGGTAAAAGGCAAGCCTCCTTTGGAGATATTTAGGTCCTGAGGCATAAAGAGCCTTGTGAGCCAAGGTCAAGGCCTTAAACACTATCCGCTTCCGGATAGGCAGCCAGTGGAGTGACTGCAAAAGGCCAGAGACTCTGGCTCGCCTGTGAAGGCCAAAAATGGCCCGCGCGGCCGTATTCTGGACCACCTGCAGACGTTGCAGGAGATACTCCGGCAGGCCATGGTATAATACGTTGGAATAGTCCAATCTTGAACCAATTAAGGCCTGCACCGTAGTCTTCCTATGATCTTCTGAGAGCAGAGGGAGAAACTTCCGGAGCATCCTGAGGAGGCCGAAACAAGTTCCCGTGAGAGCAAGGATCTGAGATCTTAGCGTCAGCCCATTATCAATCTTGATTCCCAAATTCTTTGCTAGCTGGGACGAGCGCGCTGGAGGAAACATATTAGCAGGCCACCATTCATGCCAGTCTGGGTCAAATGGGCAACCGAAGAAGAGTACCTCAGATTTATCTGAGTTGCACTTGAGTCTGTTAAGCTGGAACCATTTGAAAACAGCCCCAAGGCACTCACGGATACTCTCTCCATCAAAATCTTCTCCTTTCCCGCACGTAAAGAGTACCTGGGTGTCGTCGGCATAAGACACGATCTGGGCCCCAAAAGACTCCACCAATGCCGCTAGAGGGGTCATAAAGATGTTGAAAAGAGTCAGGCTCAGCACGGAGCCCTGTGGGACTCCGACTCCCAAAGGCGGCATCACGGCAGAGCTAGGTGAGGCCCAGACCGTTTGTCGACGGCCAGCCAAAAACGATCTAAACCAGCTGAGCACCGTCCCCCCTCAGACCGATCTCATGAAGTCTGGCGAGGAGACCCTCATGGGGGACAAATCAGACACCCACCCCCCAAGATGCTCAACCTAGCTATTTGACTCCTAAGGTCTTAGGGTTTGGTTATTTAGTCTTGCCATCAGAATGCATGAATATTCTTAAACAGACATGCAGACCCACAACCAGAGCCTGTTCTGATGCAAAATAGAAACGTTTTGTTTGCTATTGCCAACTTGAACACATTAATCCTATCAAGGCCACTATGCAGGACATTATTTGCTATTTAATTCATTTGCATACACATCCATTCTATTACATCTTGCTGCAATAGCTGTCTACCTCCATAGTAGACAGCATCTATCACTCTTCAGAATTCCTGTCATTAACACATTCGTGGAAGGACTCAAACGAGTCATTCCACCTCGTGCACCTCCAGCACCCTCCTGGAACCTAAGCATTGTGCTTACTTGGCTCTTGGGTCTTCCTTTTGAGTCTTTACAGTCATGCCCACTTCAATTTCTATTGTGGAAAGTGGCATTTCTAGTTGCAATTACGTCACTGAGATGTGTTGGTGAGCTCCATGCGTTTACCTTAGAAGGGCATTCTTTCAAATACATTAAGAAAAATTAGTACTTTGTACTAATCTAAAACTCATACCAAAGGTGGTTTCTCAATTTCATCTTAATCCATTGAACTGGCAGTTTTTTTCCCCTAACCCTGATTCTGTAGCGGAAAGAGCTTTTCACACCGTAGATGTTAAAAGAGCACTCATGTTCTCCATAGATATAATGAACACTTTCAAATTAACAAAAAAACTGTTTGTAGCTTTTTAGCCACCACATAAAGGTAATCCTATATCCAAATCTGTTCATGCCAGATGGATAGTAAAATGTATTTAAACTTGCTACGTTAAAGCTAAAAGACCTTTATCTAAAACTCCCAGAGCACACCCTACTTGTAAGAATTGAACAACAATGGCTTTCTTAGGAAATCTTCCCATAGCTGAAATTTGTAAAGCAACGACTTGGTCTACACCACATACGTTTACTAAACACTACTGTGTAGACCTCTTAGCACACCAACAAGCTATTGTAGGTCAGTCAGTGTTAGATACAGTTTGTCAAACTACTGCAACTCCCACACACTAGCCGCCGCCTCTTAGGAGGGACTGCTTTACAGCCTATGCAGACCGTGTATTTACAGCCACACAAGCCATCAAACGAATTGTAACTTACCCTTTAAGCATTTGTTCGTGAAATGTAGTGCTGCAGATTCACCCGCGACCTCCCTTCTCCCCAGACGCTTGTTGCTGTTGCAATTATATTTTACACAGTTCTCTTCCAAAGCATGGACATCTTTATACTGACACTTTACATGCACTCCTATCTCAATCTACCTGCAGGAAAACAATCTAACAAAGGAGTCAATGTCGTTGTGCAGGAGTCTTTTTACCTCGTGGCTCGAAGATACTTTTTCCTAGAAAAACAAATTGCACAACTCTAAGTCCAACACTAAATGGCATGAGTATGCAGAGCATGTGAATCTATAGCACTATATGCCACGAATAGATACTTACAGAGTAAGTAACAATCTTTGTTCCTAACGCTGCTAATACATTTTATTGGCAACTGATGTATGAATGGATCACATTTATTTTGTTATGACGAATGCACTTTACTGATTATGATTCTTGTATCTGACTGTATGTTTTTATAAATCTTTTTTTGGTTGATTTATGCCGAATAAAGAATATTAACTGATTGACTTAAGTGATGTGCACTAATTGTTTCATTTAATCGTGGAAATGTAACTTCCTTGACTGTCTTGCTTAGGTCATTGCACTCCTTGCCATTGGAGAACTCACAGTGCAGCAAAGGAGATTTTAGTTTCTTGCTGAACTTAGGGGATTTTTTTGGAGTACAAAAACAAGAAATAAATGAAGTCCAGAGTAACAAAATGGAAGATGATCATGTTGCGGTTTCAAAGTCACCACTAGAATCCATTTCACCACTACACCTGTTGAAAAAAAATTGGCCACAAAGTACTTGACTTGCACTTTGTGCCAAAATAAGCCAAACAGGGGTAACTGAGGGAAATAAAGCTTGGAACGTTATTGATGAACAATCATCTTAATGCTTTGAATTAACAGCAGCTCAGTGCTGAGAAGAAGAGGGATACCGAAGAGACAATTACATCTTCGTGCAGCATGGTAGCACACCATTTCTTTTTGTGATTGGTTGCAGATATCAAGCTGGAGGAGAAAAAAGAGATTGATCCTTGCTACTCAACTGGGCTTGCATTTCTTGGTGTGTGGCAAGGTCATCTCTCATGTAGAGCAAAGTATACGAACATACAAAAATCAAATGCTTCTCCATCAAGAGACATGAAAAAAACATGTTTTGGTCTTTTATTTTTCCCAGATTTTTCACATTGCGCATGTCTGTTTTGTTTTCCCAAAAAAGTAAAAACAAAAACTAAATTGAAAAAAAGTGTCAATGTTAATGGTTAAAAAAAAGAAAAAATGGTTATATTTTATGTGAGAGCGCGAGTGAGTGATGGACAGGAGGAAAGTTAGATGAATTTGATAGTGACAGTGACTGAAAGCGAAGGTGTGAGGAAGAACTGAGACATTGGATAAGTGAAAGACTGTTTGTGTGCATGCGTTGGGCCATGTACAGCGAGGGTTGGCCGCAGTGTCCTGCCTCCGTCCGGGCCCTGGGCTGAATCCACTGCTAGAAGGCAAACCTACCTGCACCCAGCCTTCACATTCTAGGGGCAGCTGTGTGCAGTGGTGGGTTGGCTGCCAATGGAAGGTTGGTTGCAGGGCCTCACCATATACCATGACCTGCCACCAACCCCTTGCTACACACAGCTGAAGGCCAAGTACAGTAGGGATGGGCTGCTCTTTGAGTATGGTCTGCAAGAGTTGGCACAAGGCCTGGCCTCTGGCTATGTCCTACGCCCAGTCCTCTATAGGCAGTGTTCAATGGTGATTTGCTGCAGGGCATGTGCACAGCCATCCATGGTAACAAACAGCCGCTGCACACTGCCCTCAACTGTGCTCATCAGGGTTTTTCCTACACCCAGCCTGCTCGGTATGCAAATGGGTTTAGACCACAGACCTTTTGTCCGACACCGAACCAACTTCAGCCAGATCTCAACCAATGTTGCGTTGTGAGATTACAAAAGCGAATCCCGTTGTTGTACAGCCTGACTCTGAACCAGTACCTCTACCAGGACGGACACATGAGCATCGTCTACATTATCATACATTATCTTTTTGGTTCTGACTGAACATGGTACACTCCAGGACGGTGTTTATGTTGGAGAGGTGGATGATTTTCTTCCCCTTCATGACAGAGGTGAAAACTTTTACATGGATTTAAAAGAGACATGGTTTTGAACTACGCATGGGCCGTCAATGGAAGATAGTGGTTTATTTGCAGTAGTAGTCCGATTGGCACCAACTGTATTGGATTTGCAGCTACCTTTAGTCGAGACAAAAACATTTGTAAACATTTTTACTGCCTGGCCAACCACACTTGAGCCCCTGCCCCCCTTTAACATTACCCTCATCGATACCTTGATGGGCAATGGCATCGGGCAATCATCCTAGCCACAGGAGCCCCTGTGTTGGCCTTGGACTCGGGGGGGGGGGGGGGGGGGGGAGGCCCTAGGGACCTTCCCTGGCCACAGTACCCATGGTACTTTTTACAAGGAACTGACGTGGCCAGAGAGGTCCCAATTAGGGGTACAAGGTACAGTTTTAGGGAAAGAAGCAATCAATCAATCATAACATTTGTATAGCGCACTACTCATCCGGCAGGGTCTCAAGGCGCTTGGGGGAAGGGGTCCGCTATTGCTCGAACAGCCAGGTCTTGAGTTGTCTCCTGAAGGCGAGATGGTCCTGGGTCAGCCGAAGGTGGATGGGGAGGGAGTTCCATGTCTTGGCCGCCAGGTAGGAGAAGGATCTCCTTCCGGCGGTGGCTCTTCGGATGCGTGGTACGGCGGCGAGGGCGAGGCTTGTAGAGCGTAGCTGGCGGGTGGGCGTGTAGAAGGTCAGGCGGTCGTTGAGGTACTTGCGGCCCAGGTCGTGGAGAGACTTGTGTGCATGGGTGAGGAGCCTGAACGTGATCCTCTTGCTGACGGGAAGCCAGTGCAGGTCCCTCAGGTGGCCAGAGATGTGGCTGCGTCGGGGGATGTCCAGGGTGAGTCGGGCGGAGGCGTTCTGGATGAGTTGGAGTCTTTTCTGTAGCTTGGCTGTGGTTCCGGCGTAGAGGGTGTTTCCGTAGTCCAGTCGGCTGGTGACGAGTGCATGGGTGACCGTCTTCCTGGTTTCGGTCGGGATCCATCGGAAGATCTTGCGGAGCATGCGTAGGGTGTTGAAGCATGATGAGGAGACGGCGTTGACTTGTCTGGTCATCGAGAGGGAGGAGTCCAGGATGAAGCCCAGGTTGCGTGCATGGTCTGTTGGCTTGGGAGTGGTGCCCAGGGCGGGGGGCCACCAGGAGTCGTACCAGGCGGAGGGCGATGGTCCCAGGATGAGGACTTCCGTCTTGTCTTAGTTCAGTTTCAGGCGGCTGTTATTCATCCACTCGGCGACGTCTTTCATCCCTTCGTGTAGGCTAGTTCTGGCGGTGGCGGGGTCTCTGGTGAGGGAGAGGATCAGTTGGGTGTCGTCGGCGTAGGAGATGATGTTGAGGCTGTGTTGGCATGCGATGGCTGCAAGAGGTCTCATGTAGACGTTGAAGAGGGTGGGGCTGAGTGATGATCCTTGCGGTACGCCGCAGATGACTTCGGTGGCTTCGGATCGAAACGGGGGGAGGCGGACTCTGTGTTCTTCCGGCGAGGAACGAGATGATCCACTCCAATGCCTTCTCTTGGATACCGATGTTGCTGAGGCGTTGAACTAGGGTGCGGTGGCAGACATTGTCGAACGCTGCGGAGAGGTCTAGGAGGATGGATGAGGGCCGCTGTTTCCCCGTTGTCGAGCAGGGTTCTGATGTCGTCGGTGGCTGCGATGAGGGCGGACTCGGTGCTGTGGTTGGCTCGGAAGCCGGACTGCGAGGGGTCGAGGGATCCGTTTGTCTCGAGGAAGGCGGCAAGCTGTCTGTTGACGGTCTTCGCGATGACTTTGGCAGGATAAGGGAGGAGCGAGTTGGGGCGGAAGTTCTTGAGGTCGGTAGGGTCCGATGTAGGTTTCTTCAGTAGGGCGCTGAGCTCGGCATGCTTCCAGCTCTCCGGGAAGGTGGCGGTGTTGAAGGAGGTGTTGATGATGTTCCGGAGTTGGGGTGCGATGGTGGAGTCGGCCTTGTTGAAGACGTGGTGGGGGCAGGCCCTGGGAACCTGATTGGCAGGGACCCAGGGCACAGCAAGTCAAAGTGCATCAGTAGTGAGATTGTAAGGCTGGGTGTTTAATGCCCCACACTCTGCACTATAATTATACTCAATACATAATAATAATAATAATCCACATTTGTAAAGCGCGAACAATCACCCGTAAGGTTCTCCAGGCGCTGGAGACTGTTGGGAAGATTAAGCAAGCTATTGACCAGAGTCACATGGTGCTGGGCTAATCTGCAGTCGGCGCCGAGGATCGAACCGTGATCCCCAGATTCCAGCGTCAGTCGCTCTGGCTGCGGCGCCACACCTCTCCCTACATAGTGTTGCCTCGTGTCAGTGGTACCTGCTTCATACGTGTGTCTCTAATACAGGACAAGAAATGCTTTGACAGATTATACCGTTCTTCTGTGAATCAAACGTTCTATGGATAAGTACCAATATAACAGTGATATGATGTTGCTCAGGCCAAGATTAATGTCCAGGGGCATATTCAGTCACCCAAGTGGGCTTCTCACTATAACCTGGGAAGCACTATGCTATCAAACAGCATAATGGTATTATTGCAAGAATAGTACAGTCCATATGTTATGCCTCCTTGGGCTACACAAGCATGCAATTAAGCCAAGAGTACTTTGAAATTCACATGGTTTGACTATCTGCCACAGTGTATCTCAAATATGTATTGCTATTTATCCTCTTTTGAAGGGGTAAGCCTGCCCCCCTGTGTATGGTTTTGGGATACTCTAAGTTATTGAGTTTTAAAACAATGACACAATAATTCATGGTACAATAGCATACCAAACAATTCATATTTATCATTTGTTAGTCAAATAGCATCCCCATTTGCATTACAGCCTTACAGATAGAAGACCGGATTCACAGAGACAGTAGGAACAAATAGTATCTCCCTTAGCCCACTATTTGTCCCATATTCGATCCTAATTGTCGTACACCCCCTTGCCTCATATGCAGGTTTTTTCTGCACAGGCCAACGATCCAGCCCTCTATCTCCGAGTGACACCATGGTGTGAGGGGATGCGGCAGGATCTTTCCATTTGGTCGCTATGTCTCGTCTGGCCACCATGGTGGCTGTACCCAGAAATGCTCCATCAGCCATGGAGCCTCCCAAGCCCTCCAAGTTAAGGACCAGGGGAGTAAATGGGATCCCCCATTCCAGAACTGTGTTTAGGTCGTTCACTACATCCGTCCAGTATTTGGTTAGAGCAGCGCAGGACCAACTTGTGTGGTACCCACCACAGGCAGCTTGGAGTCGGAAGGAACCCAGCACAATGCAGTCAGGTTTGATTGAGCTAGGCGCAGTGAAGATAATAGGTTTGGATCAGCCTCATCTAGATGAGATGGTGATCACTCGAAGGGCCATAAGGGCATCCCTCAGTCCTCGTCCTCCAGGGGAGCCAGCCATTGCTCCCAACATGCCCGTAGGTGATCAAAGTTTGTTGGGGAATTGTTAATAAGAAAGCCGTAGATCTGGGATACTACCTTCCCCAGACGACCCATAAGGAGTTTGCTTCCAGTGGACTGAACTCAGGAAGTGTAGTGCTGGTGGGAATGTGAATGATAATGGCATGTCTGCGCAGAAGGTATTTATAGAATTGAGTGGAGTTAAGGGAGTGCAGGCCCTGTAAGTCTTGGAAGGTGCACAAGTGGCCCCCCGAACTAACATCCCCGAGTTGCGTAATGCCGATAAGATCCCATTTTGGGAAACCTTTCAACGCAGCCAACTCCCTGATCCAGGTGCCATGCCACAAAAGATGTCTGATGTGGAAATTTAGCGTCCCAGTGGGTGTACCAGAGCGCCTAACACCAGGCAAAGTGGACCGCATCACCACTTCTAAAATAGTACAGGGAATCGAAAAGCCATGGAGCATTGCCTGGATCTAGGAGAACCTCAGGTTCCAAAGCTCAAGTTGGTATTAATCACTAGGAGGTGAGCTGCAACGTAATAAAGGAGTAGGTTGATCATCCCCAGCCTGCCGTCATAACGGGCCCGCTGGCAATGGACAAGGGCCAAACGTGGCCTTGACTAACCCCAGTGAAATGTTGTGGCCATTTTGTCTCCGTGAAACCAATGGTGCGGGAGGTGGAGAGGTTGGTTCTGCAGTATGTACTAAATTAGTGGCGTACCATCATCTGGTACAAGGCGATCTTGCTCAGTGGATTCAGGGGAAGGGATTCCAATTTGCAACGGTCTTCCTTATTTTTTTTTGCAGTGGGTTAAGATGAAGGCACCAGGTAAGTTCCGGGTGTAGTGCCACCCAGATCCCCAGGTAGTGAAAACTAAGGCGTCTGATTGGTATGTCGGATTGCCATGGCACACAATCACGAGAAACATATAGGGTTACTATGATTGATTTGGCTGGGTTAAGTCATAGACCAGTCGCTTCCCCAAAAAGCTGCAGGATGAGGAGGCAACAGGGCCCGTCTGAGCAGGATCCGCCATGAAAAAAAGCACATAGTCCGCAAAAAGAGTGATGCGATCTTCGTGGCAGTCATTCCATTGCCACCCCGTACGTGAGCATCGCATCTGATAAGTCGGGCAATTGGCTCTATTGCTAGGGGGAATAGGGGGCAGCCTTCACTTGTCCCATGACTGTTGTGGAAGTCGTCAGAGAAGACACCATTTATCAAAACTCAAGCCAACAGGTTGTAGTACAGCATGTGTATGAGCCTCTTGAAATGTGGGCTGATGCCTGCTCTCAGGCATCCCCTCCAAATATCGCAAATCCACCCTATCGAAAGCTTTCTCGAAGTCTATCAATAGCAAGGCCAAGTAGGGTAGGAGAAGGTGACGATGGGCCAATGCAACATGAAGGCGTTGGCAAGCAGTGCCTCGTGCTACGATGGGGCATGAAGCCACATTGGTCGGGGTGTATCAGAGTATTGTGTTTGACACAGGTGGGTAGGATTGTGAGGTGAATTTTAACCTCTGAGTTAATGAGAGAGATTAGGTGGTAGTCCAGCAGGAGGGTGATGGTAGGTGTGCTTCGGGAATGACAACGATCTTGGTCGGAACGATGTCCGCTGAAAGACTCCTTTACCCTCCCTGAGCGTATAGAGCATAAAGCTGTGGTGTCAAGATATCTTTGAACTCCAGATAGTACTCTGCTGGATACCTGTCTGGGCCTGGGGTCATTGCAGCCATTATTGTGGAGATGGCCGTGCCTATTTCTTCTAGCTAAATGCGCTTGTCTAGTAGATGGGCGTCTGCTTCTGAAAGTTGTGGGAGAGGTACGTCTCGGAAAAAGTAGGAGATTCGTTATGAGCCCAAGGACGAGGTCGCTGTTTAGAGGCGCATATAATAATCAGAAAAGGTCCGCGAAAAGGCGGTGGAAGCATGCTGAGCGTGTCCCTCAGTGTTTAAAATCTCTGAAACTACCCGGTTTGCCAGGGAGCGAGAGGCAAGCTAGTAAAGGAGCTTGCCATTCTGGTCTCCCCAGCAGTAAATTCGTGCTGTGAAAGACCTCAACATTTGCTTAGCCGATTCTAGGGAAATATGACGTATTTCTTCTTGTAGGAGCTCAAGCTGTTGGGACATGCCGCCTCAATCCGCTGTAGTCTGGTCCTGTTCCAGATGGAGGGCTTGAGCCTCTAGCTGGGAAAGGTTGTCCTCTCTGGCCAAGTATTTCTTTTTTAGATACTTTTTCGCAAAGCCTCTGATGGTGGCCTTGCCAGCTGCCTACAACATACCAGGAGGCCAGACCTTGTCATTGTTACACTGAAAGTAGAGCTTAAGCTCCTCTGCCAATGCCTGTTTATAGACCTTATCTTGAAGAAACCAGATTTGAGCTGCCATAAAGGATGGAGCGTGTTTGTGAGGCCTCCAAACAAGAGGGGTGAGTGGTCAGAGATTCCTCGGGCGAGGATTTGAATACTAGTGCCCGCGCGACATTCAGGGGTGGGAAAAATATCAAGTCAATGCGGGAGAGAGTATTATGTGCAGCAGAGGTGTGAGTTGTATTGATTCAATCGGGGTTTCACATTTTCCACACATCGCATAGGCCAAACTTCGAAGCCCACTCCGAGGGGAGTTTAGCACCTGTGTTCCGGTGAGGGCGTCCCAGTGGCATCGCAAGCAGGGGTCAGGACTGCATTAATGCCCCATTTGATCAGTCGTTCCCTGGGGAAGAGACTACAATAGTTCTGAGAGATCACTGAGGGAGGGCTCGACGGCTGCCAGGGGTACATGACAAGATTAAGGGTATGCCCACCCATCCTACCCGTGAGAGCCACGAAGTGTCCCTGGAAGTCCTTGAAGTCTCAGGTAACCGTGAATGGAAAGAAGGGGCGCAGGAGAATCGCCACACCACGAGAGCCTCGCGTGAACCCAACATGGAAGACTCTCTTGTACCCTTGGAGTGCAAGGAATGGGCAGTGATTTCCTAGGAGATGTGTTTTCTGCAGTTTTATGGCACTAGGGAGGAACCTCTGTGAATATTTTAGGACTGCAGTACGTTTGACACAGTTCAAGAGCCCGTTGACATTCCTTGAAAGGATCTGAAGGGCTTCCAGATCAAAGTGGGGCGAGGTCGTTATTGGTATTGGCGAATAGAGGGAGTCTACCTCTCTTGGGGCATACTTGGGTACCCAGCTGTCAGGCCCCGGAGACGGGAGTGAAGGCATCTCCGGTCTAGGTGATCCGTAAGCATGCTTTTCGGAAATGTTGTGTCGAGTGCTGAAGACAAAGAGGCCATATTGGCACTCGTAGCCACACCCCCCCCCCCCCAAGCCTGCCCTTATTTATGTATGTATTTATAGTATTGCCTTCACAAGCTGGTTGCTATGTAGCATAATAATACATAGATGACACACTGGCACACACAAAAAAGATGTTAGCACAAGAAAGAGGGAAGGGTCAAAAACTTGTAACATTAGTTAGATAAGACTGGATCACACTCTTGGATTTGAGAATGGCTGTCACTTATAAAAATCAGCTGGTATTTTTCAGTGAATGTTTGTCATCTGCCTTGACAGCTAGGCTTTTGTTAATGTGACCTTCACCTTCAAGTATGTCTTCTACATCTTCTAGGCAATATCCTGTTGTCTCTACTTCTATAGCAAGCTTTTTGTCTTCAAAGAGTGCAACCTCATCAATAACATCGGAAAAGCAATCCTGAAAATTGACAGTCTCCATCTACTCTGATCAGATTGCCAGAGGCACTAGTAGCTGTTGCACCACCTGAAAAGATGCCTCTAAAACCTCAGGTTTAGATAGTCCAATGATGATCTTGCCTTTATAAAAAGATAATGTCTACTTGAAAAATAGCAGACGGTTTCTTTTCTTTCCGATTAGGATTACTTAACTATCTTTAAAGACCTATATGGCCCAGATTTATAGGCGATACAGAGGGTGAGGAGTGTATGTTTTCACAGGAATTGTATCATCTATAAAAATCAAAATATTTCAAATGGAGAAGTTGGCAGTAAATGAATGGGCCTTTTGGTTCCTAAATAAACCCTCTCTATGGGTAGACAGGTATGCAGTGGAGCCGAGAGGCTATGTAGCTGCCTTCTACAGGTGGTAAGAGGCAGATGCTACTGAATCACACAGCATTCTCATTGAAGACATGGGAAACAACCACTAGAAAACTTAAATGGGATGGGATACCAACAAAAGAAATGCCCCTGTTGGACAGCAAAATATTGAAGGAGGTGGGTGGCACTAAAGGGGCTTCGGAACTGGGACATTATTGGAATCAGTAAATAGGGAGATGTCTGTGGAAAAGAAGGGACCCTCACCTGGGAAGAACTTGGAGAGTACCAATTAGCAGTTTCTGAAACATATAAATATGTTCAGCTTTGCCATGCTTTAGAAATTAGACCAAATACTCATCTCATCTCTATTTGAAGGTAGCTAGTGGAATCACTCTCTCGAAAAGCTACATATAGAAAAAGAAAATCAAAACTCACCTGATCCGTTAGTTAAATTAAAGGAAAAATGGGAAAAGTTGTTGGGAAAATTTCTAGAGAGAGAATGTTAACAGGCAATCAGCTCCCTCAGGGAGGTATCGATAAAAAAGGGATTCATATTGGTGCAACTGAAGATCCTGTACAGAGCATATTATTCCAGAGAGCGCTTGACACGAATAAGGGGAGGAGAACAGGGAGCGTTTTCTAGAATGTGCGTATAATGGGCTATTGTGTGCGTACCATATTGAAATGTCCATGCCTGATTCCCTTTTTAGGCAATGGGTTTGTGTCCTCACTGGTTTGTAGTGACCCTGTTATAATTCTTGTCCAGTGTTTTTACATTATTCATATGTACATTAGTGTGTTTCTTTAGAGCAAGAGTTTATGTTTCTGTATTAGTTCTTGATTCTAAACAGAGCTTTGCTAATGTAGCATTCTGTAATTGGAAGGCAGTTGTATCCTGCTGCTATCCTGACAGGAGCTATGCTGTGCTGATCTTCAATAAACCTTCTAAAGCTTTTGAACTGAATTCTTACAAATTTTGGCGACGAGGACCTTTTTTACTCCTGCCATTCTCAGGACAGGAGCGGAGTATCACTGAACCCATTGGATTTGACAATATTTTACTTTTATTTCTTCATTCATTTTGTTATTCACAAGGATTACTTCGTATTTCAAGGCTCTCTTCAAACTGCGCTGCACTGCGTTCCAGGCCCGAGCTGGAACTGCCCCAGCCTTCATAAATTCGGCAATCTCCAGCTATACACCAGTTAGAGAGCTCCGCTCCTCTTCCCAGTCCCTTCTCTCCGTCCCTCGCTTCAGGAAGATGAGGATGGGGGGGTTAAGTTTGCGGTCCTTGGCCCTACCTTTTGGAACTCCCTCCCTCCCAACATTCGATCTATCCCACTTTACCCTGATTTCCGTAAGGCCTTAAAAACCTATCTCTTCCTGCAAGCATTCCCAGCCTAGTCCTTCCACAGCTATTATTTGGGTTCAATAAGTCCTTAGCGCCAAGAAACCGCTAGGTAAAAGTGCGCTTTACAAATGTTTTTAAATTCAAATTCAAATACTGTTTAATTACATTGCGGATGCTTTTCTGTATTCAAGCGCTTTCTACAATTTCTACTATTTTTGTGACTTTTGGGAGCGTGGTGTTTTGGAAAAACATTGTTGGCCTATTAGTCATTTGATCGTTTGGATTTGCCTTTGTGGAAAGTTTTCTTCACTTATTTTGATCAATTTCTACATCGTTATTTACTGTAGCGCTTGCTTTGTTGCGTTACCTGAGGCATCTTTCAAGTTATCGGCGTTGCCTGGGTGCGTGATTTGAGGTGCTGCGGAGCTGTGCATCTTTCGGATTGTCGGCGTTGCTGTTGGGCCGTGCGCCATTGCTCACACGCGCCTCTTCTTCAAGACGTTCTTGACTCCCAGCTGACGGCGCTGATGTCATCGCGCCTAGCTGAGTGAGTACGTCACAACAAAGACACTGCTCATCACGCTGCTGGCATTCTGTTACCTAGCAACGCGTTCTATTACACGGAAGTAGTTTCTTCGTCAATTACTATCGCGTGTGGCTACACGGAAGCATTTATACTAATTTCTATTGCTGGGTGAATTTTAAAAGGCATTTCAAGTGTTTTGGTAAACTTCAAACGCTAATTCGCCCACATTCAAGATTTTCAGTGGATGAGTGAACTTCTAGACATTGAATCCAGTAGAACTTCATTTCATTCAGTGGTATTTTTAAAACATTTAATACAACTTTAATTACAGTAAATTATTTTAGTTATTCTATCATCCATTTCTTCATTTTTTTTTTGTTTATGCATTTATTTTAAAATGCAATTTGATCCTCCAGCCAAATTTTTACAAAGTAAAGGTGATCCTCCCATGCCATGGTCTAGATGGAAAGAAGAATTCTTTAATTATATGAAGGCCATTGATGGGGAGCGAATGGGTGCTGAAAGAAAAAAAAGTATTTTACTCCATTGTCTTGGTTCGGAGGGTCATGAAATTTTCAGGACTTTGACACAGAGTGCCCCACGTCCTGCTGAGGGTGATGTCTTGAATGTTTATGTTGAAGCATTATCTAGACTTGAAAAAAGATTTAAACCGACTGCTAACATCGCTTTGAACAGGTTTAAATTTTACACCAGAGCACAGAAAATTGATGAATCTTTTGATGATTTTCTTACTGCCTTAAGATCCTTGAGTCTACATTGTAACTTTTGCATGATGTGTGATGAAATGCTTCGAGACCAAATCATCGTCCATGTTGAGAATAAACAAATCCAAGAGAAACTCTGGTGCATAGGAGATCCAAATTTGGAAGAAACAATTGCTGTAGCCAAATCCACTGAAATGTCAGAAAAGTGGATGAATGTTGTCGAGAAAAAGTCTAATACTAACAAATCTGTATCTGAGGAAGAAGTTTGTATTGTAAAATCTAATTTTGACTATAGAGGTTCTAATTTTCCTCAAGGAAAAAACAAAAGCAACTTCAATAACTTTACCTACAAAAGACAAGATAACTATAACAAAGTCTTTTGTGCTTCCGTTTGGTAGTAAATCACACATTGCTTCGGTTCAAGGATGTCCAGCTGTTAACAAGGAGTGTAAGATTTGTGGAAGAATAGGACATTTTAGCAATGTTTGTAGAGATAGGCATAACAACCAAACACGTGTTTCTTCCAACAATTTAGACCCCACAAAGGTATTGAGTATTAGTTATGGTACAGAAGTTTGTCAAATGCAGGATTCAAACAAAGGATTTGTTGTTTCCATTATACAAAGAAGTTGTGTTGTCATAGGAAGTATTAGATCTCCAAATTGTTCCTTTTATGTTTTTAATAAAGAAATAGAACTCATGGTGGATTCGGGATCACCATGGACAATTATCAGTAGAGAATATTTTAATGAGAAATTATTGGATGCATGTGATATTACAAGTCTGCTACCATCAGACATCATTCCTGAAAGTTTTAATGGATCTATCATTGATGTTGAGGGTTTCTTAAAAGTACCTCTAACCTTTAAAAGTAGATCTGCCATGATTAAGTTATATTTTGCTGTCACGGGTGTCAATGTTCTTGGTTGGCGTGATCAATATGAGTTAGGGATTATTCTAAATACACGTTCCAAAGAGCCAGTTTCACTATGCAGTGAGATGGATATGGTAAGTACCACAAGTCATGATTGGGTTGTAAAAGAAGATAAAAAGGAGGATATGGAGTTTTGGAGCCATAAATATAACAAAGTTTTCTGTGATGATTTGGGGAAACTAAAGAACTTTGCACATAAAATTGTACTGAAGGATAATGCACTGCCTGTTAAATAAAAATTACGAGGTGTTCCTCTCAATGTTAGAGATGAATTGAAGGAGATGTTGAATGATCTTCTTAAAGAAAACATAATAGAGGCTATTGAATCCTCAGAATGGGTTTCTCCCCTTGTACTAGTAAGGAAACCTGATCAAAAATTCCGCGTGTGTATTGATTTAAGGGCGTTAAATGCTAACATCATAATCGAGTGTCATCCTCTTCCAAACATTAACGAGCTTGTGTCCCTAATTGATGGTGCGCAAATATTTTCCACCCTTGATCTTAGATCAGCGTACCATCAAATAGAGCTTACAGAGGAATCGAAGAAATACACTGCATTTATCACACCTATGGGGCTGTTCCAGTATGAAAGGATGCCATTTGGATTGGCATCAGCCACGTCTTTAGGCCTCGCTCCAAACCCTTCCTCCCTCCCTCACGCTCTCTCTCACTCTTTATGTGTACTTCTCTCCATACCTGTCTATCGTATCGATTCCTGTCAGTGTTCACCCTCCCACAAGCATGCCCTTCCCATTCTTCTCTTCCTTGCTGGCTCAATCTCGCACCCTATCTGAACCCCACACCCGCTTCAGGGCATCCCTTGTGCCTCTCCTCTGGTCTGTCCCTTCCCTTTCTGTGAGTGTCATGGCTCACCTCCCCGTCTGTCCCTCCCACCCCTGCTTGCCAGGTTTTCTTTCACTCTAGGTTTGCATGCGCCATCCCTGTCTGTGGCCTTTCCTTCATGCATTCCGTTTATGTATATTTAGTTAGCCCCCCCACCACCGCAAGCCTGTCACCTTTGCTGTCCGTTTTTCTTTTCTGACTGGCTTTATCTCATCTGTCTATCTTCTTATTTGCCTTTGTCTCAAGGGAACCTCAGATATCGGCCCTCACTGTCTCTCCCTCACTGTGTCTGTCTACTACCTTATACCTTCCTCTACATGCCCCCTACCTACCACGTTCCTCCATTTTCTGCTTGCCTCTTCTCCTCGCTCTACCTGCAAAAACTCGTTGTACGCAAACCCAGGGTATCTTTCACTTTGTTCCTGTCTCTCTACACTCTGCCTATTTCTTTCTCCATCCCAAGCAGGTTTTCCTCTCCCTTTATTCCTCTCTCACTTCTCTCACACTCTTCCTTTTTGCTCTACTTTTTTTTCCTGCTTATCTCGTGTCACTCATCGGTGCTTGTTTCTTTTCTCTCCCTGCCTGTTTCTGTCTCCCCTTGTCTCCTTGTTATGTTTTATGTTCCATTCCACGCTTAGTAAATACAAGTGGAGACTGTGGAAGCGCCCCTCTGGGTACCCCAGCATTACTCAGCGCCACTCCAGCATCACTCAGCACCACCACATCATCACTCCGCGCTACCCCAGCATCCCTCAGCACCACCACAGCATCACTCAGTGCCACCCCAGCATCACTCGGCACCACCCCATAATCACTCAGCACGACCACAGCACCACTCGGCACCACCAACAGCACCACTCAGCGCCACCACAGCACCGCTCAGCGCCACCACAGCACCACTCAGCGCCACCACAGCACCACCACAGCACCACTCAGCGCCACCACAGCACCACTCAGCGCCACCACAGCACCACTCAGCGCCACCACAGCACCACTCAGCGCCACCACAGTATCACTCCGCGCCACCACAGTATCACTCCGCGCCACCACAGTATCACTCCGCGCCACCACAGCACCACTCAGCGCCACCACAGCACCACTCAGCGCCACCACAGCACCACTCAGCGCCACCACAGCACCACTCAGCGCCACCACAGCACCACTCAGCGCCACCACAGCACCACTCAGCGCCACCACAGCACCACTCAGCAGCACCACTCAGCGCCACCACAGAATCACTCTGCACCACCCCAGCATCACTCTGCACCACCCCAGCATCACTCTGCACCACCCCAGCATCACTCTGCACCACCCCAGCATCACTCTGCACCACCCCAGCATCACTCTGCACCACCCCAGCATCACTCTGCACCACCCCAGCATCACTCTGCACCACCCCAGCATCACTCTGCACCACCCCAGCATCACTCAGCACCACCCCAGCATCACTCAGCACCACCACAGCACCACTCAGCACCACCACAGCATCACTCAGCATCACTCAGCACCACCACAGCATCACTCAGCACCACTCAGCACTACCACAACATCACTCAGCACCACCACAGCATCACTCAGCATCACTCAGCACCACCACAGCATCACTCAGCACAACCCCAGGTTATAGGTGTCACATTTGCGAAAGTTATAACTATTGGCATGGTAAATGGCAAAGCTATTAATTTAGCTATTTTCAAAACCAACACATAAATAAAAAAATTGTCATTTACAAGACCAATAGCTCAAACTTTTCTAATGCGAGACCTATTGCATTGCAAATGCTTGTTTTCAGAGGGTGATGTTTCAAATTTTTAGAGACTTGGACCTTTTTGTCAAGTGTTTACAAGATGACATTTTGTTTTTTTCTAAAAATATACAAGAACATATATCACATTTAGATCAAGTATGCAAAAGACTGGAGAATAGTGGACTCACTTTGAAGACACATAAGTGTCAGCTGTTTTGTAAATCAGTTGAATATTTAGGACATAAATAGTCAGGCGAGGGTTTAGTGCCAAAGAAATCCAGTCAAGAAGGAACAGTTGCTTTCCTTTTCAGGAATGTGCAAATATTACTGTAAATTTGTAGAAAATGTCGCAACCAAAATGGAACCATTAAGAAAGTTATTAAGGCAGAAAGCTATGTTTTTGTGGAAGGATGAACAGGATAAGGCTTTTGCGGACATAAAAAATGATATTGTAAATGCTCCCACCTTGAAACCATTTAGAATGGGGTACAAGTGTATCATAACTACTGATGCCAGCTTATATGGTCTTGGGTCTGTTCTGTCTCAAAGAGATGGTAATACAGAGTGGAATGTTTCCTTTTCATCCAGAACACTTAATGAAACCGAGCGCAGGTATGCTGTTATTGAGAGAGAGTTGCTCGCATGTGTGTGGGCAGTAGTACATTTTAGAATTTGTTTGGGGCAGCAATTTTGTTCTTAGAACAGATCATAAACCTTTAATACACATACAGTCGGTTGGTGGAGGCTGGAACTCCACGGCGAGGTTTGCACTCCTGCCATCCAAATTGCAGGAGTACAATTTCTCGGTGGAGTATATTCCTGGAAAAAAAAATTTGACTGCAGATTTCTTGTCACGTTTTCCATGCGAGGATTGTAGGGAAAAGGTAAATTTAGTTAAAGATGTTGATTTTGTGTTGAAAATTACTGATGTGATTTCGGTACAATATCAAGACATCACTGAACTGAAGTGGAAAGAGTCCCAAGATGCAGATGATATGTATGTTCATCTCAAGAAATGTGTGCTAGATGGATGGCCTAGTAAAAATAATATTAGTTCAGAATTGCTACCATTTTTCCATGTTGCTGATGAACTATTGTGTGAAGGTGAATTCTTGTTTAAATCTGGTAAATGTATTCCACCTTTTGGTGTGCGAGAGCTGATTTTAAATTTGGCACACAAGATACATTCTGGGATTTCTGCAATAAAACGTTTGATAAGGTTAGAATTTTTGGTGGCCAGGAATGGATAGATTTATTGATCGGACGGTCAGGGAATGCAATGAATGTTGCAATAGTGATAAGATGCTGAAGGTTCATGTTCCGCCTCTCCGACCTTTCAAATGGCCTCAAGTTTCTTGGAATAAGATTGCTTTTGACATCTCTGGTCCTTTCTCTATTCTACCTGAAACTTCACGTTTTGCTCTTGTAATCATTGATTATCACTCGAAATGGCCAGAGTTCAAATTTGTTGCTAAGGCTATTACAAATGCTGTTATTAGTTTTTTAGGTCTCGCCTATCCCATTCCGCAAGGAATGGATAGGCGAGAATTAAAGGAGGCAAAAAAGTTCTCAAACCATCGGGCGGATTTCAAACAGTTCACCTGAACACAAGCACGCGCATTTCCCCACATCAAAGCCATCAGCCTCCCTCCCACAGGCTTCCCCAGCGTGCGCAGTGCGCGCTGGCCTCAATTCTCCTCCCCCCTAATTGCTTTCACTTTCACGGCCACTTCAAAGGGATCCTTTCCCGGACGGTTTTTTTTTCTTTCGGCGTTGTTCTTGTTTTTTATTCCACCCAGTTCTCACATTTCTCCTCCCTCCCTCCCCACTGCAATTCCAAGAGCTTTTTATTATTATTTTGCCTTTTCCACTTAACTCGGAGGTGGCGCGGCACGCTACTCGAAAACCCGGCTCTGCTGTGCATGCAAATTGTATGTAGTGCTTTGATAGTTTGCCGTCGAGCCTTCATTATATTTCTGCCACTCTGATGTTCAACCTCCTGGACTACGCACACCGGCCTTAACATCTGTATAATGTGCCCTTGATTGTTAACAGTAGGACATTCTTATGTCCTTTCCTAATAGTGACTGATAGCTAATAACCACCAGGCTCTACTATGCTGCCCGTTCCCCCGCTGATGTTAAACACTGCAAACTTGCTCTCAAGACAAGATCTTAGTTTGCTCTTTCACGGTGAATACCGTCTCTGCGCATTCTACAGACTCTTCTGAAACCTCATAGTGAATTTTTTCACTCACCTCACCGAGTAGCGTACGATTCATTGCCTCAACTATAATGCATAATATAAACTGTGTTAGTCCAATGAAATGGCGTAGTAACATCGCAGTGGGCTCTAATACAAACATGCAAATTGACCCCCAGTCAACCGGTTCGTTATGAAAAGCACATGCATCTTGGGTGCAGAGAGCCCTCACTCTCCTGGGGTTTGGTGCTACTGCACTTGCTACGAGTACGCTCACCGTCCTTAACATCTGTATAATGTGCCCTTGATTGTTAACGGTAGGACATTCTTATGTCCTTTCTTAAGTGACTGCTAGCTAATAACCACCAGGCTCTACTATGCTGCCCGCTCCCCCGCTGATGTTAAACACTGCAAACTGCCTTGCTCTCAAGACAAGTTCAGAGTTTGCTCTTTCACGGTGAATATGTCTCTGCGCATTCTACAGACTCTCCGGTCCTCTTTGTCACTCCAATCTGACCTCATCCAATCAAACCTCTCTCTAGCTCTTATCTGTCTGTTCCCTCTTGCTCGTATCCCTCATTTCCCTTCTCTCTCTCTCCCCCTCCCCTCTACTTTTACCCCTCTGTCTCCCTTACCCTTCTCTCATCTCTCTGTTCCCTTTAGCTCGTATCTCTCTCCTCCGTCTAGCTCTTACCTCTCTCTCTCTCCCTCTCATCTCTGTTTCCTTTAGCTCGTATCTCTCTTTTCCCTCCTGTCTCTCTCATCTCTCTTCCCTCTAGCTCTTATCTCTCTCCCTATCTTTTCCCTTCTCTTTCCCCTCTGATGCTTACCTCTTCCTCTCTCGACCCGCCCCCCCTCCCCCACCCCCAAAATCCGAAGCTCTTCAGCTGTTATGGGATCGTGACGTTATGATTGTTTGTCCCGTATGACCAACAGGGAGTCACACCTAAGATCAATTCCTTGTGTTGGGTAGCTCACAGGGCCTGCTCGAGACAGCTGTATTACCATGTGACTCCGTTGCCCCCTCCACCCCACCACATTCTTGCCTAGAGACCACAGTGTAACAATTGCACTTAGCAAATGCCCCTCTGCTGGGGTCTGCTGAGGAAGACATCACAGCCACTACTAAAGACATACAATTTTCCACAATTCATTTGCATCCACCCGCAGGCTGTATCCACTTTCATTATTACGAATACTGGATTGAATCTGGTTGAGCATCGTTGCTCAAAATAATTTAAGGAGCGTTATGCAAATCTTCTAGAAAATTCTACTGAAGGTGGCATCGTGTGAGCAATCCAACAATAATTTACTGCTCCCCTTAGGGTTTTCGGTCGAATTTAAGGTGTATAACCTTTTTTTCTTCTTCTCCAAAATCGCCGCTCGGCTCTCAAGTTTTGAGGGGGAAAAATAGCCATTTGCAAGCATCTATTCTGCCTTGTTTTTCTTGTCTTGCCTTCTGCTCCCCTGATTGCCCTCGTGTTCGAGGCATGTGGGCTGCTGAATTCATATCTGTGCATAGATCGCCGCCTAGTGTTGGGTCCGGATGATTGCACATTGTTGTCCTGGAAGAGTCTTCGAAGTATCACGAGATAGGTGGCTCCTCCCCTGGACTACAGTGCGCATGGGCATCGACTCCATCCCCAGATTGTTTTTTTCCGCCATTGGGTTCGGATGTCTTTGGTTCCCTCTTGTCGGAATCGATAAGAATTAACTTAACTTTACTCGAGACCAAAAGGTCTTTAGGACTTGCGTCGGTATTGTCTTGCGTTCAGCTTCGCAACTTTCCTCGGCTCCAAGCCAAGCTTGTACTTCCGCATGCTTTCGGCGCGGAGGGACTAGTCGACGCTCCAGACTCTTCGACCATCCATCATGGAACGAAGTCCATTCAAACGATGTCCGGTGTGTAACTCGAAGTACCCACACATCGACGTCCACCCGGTGTGCAACAAGTGCCTGTCGCCGGACCACGACGAGGCCAAGTGTATGGCCTGTTCAAGGTTCCGGTCCAAGAAAACACTCGAGCTCCTTCGAGCTGCGCGCCTGGAGGCCCAGCAATCTGCACCGGCGCCTACGGACATTTTCGATGCTGGGGAGGTCGAGGATGAAGATATCCAGGACATCTCAGAATCTAACCCCGCGTCGGAGGTCGAGGACGACTACGACGCCGAGGCCAAAGATTTCGGTGAAGTCGTCGAGGAGGTAGGGGACGACGACGGGGCCCTTGGGACCATGGAGGATAGCTCGGACGAAGAGCTTCCTCCAACTGACTCCGGGGCCGTTCAAATCAATAAGGCCCAGGTCGAGGGATCGCCTTTAGGCCTTACCCGAAACCTTGTTGTGAGTTCCTCGGCCCCGCCTGCTGGCCCGACCACGGACAATGGTACCGATTCACTCCCTGCGACACAGAAACCGAAAGTGAAATCTACGGTCTCGACGCCGGAGTTATCAAAACCGAAAGTGCGCATCGCATTGGTCGGATCGAAGACTTCGAAGGCCTCGGCGCCGAAGAAATCTAAGATGGCCGTCGAGCCGAAGAGCCACGTCAAGATGGCCGACCCGAAGGCTACTACGTCGAAGGCGAAGGTTAAGGGGTCGGTGGCGGCCGCATCAGCGCCGAAGACTGTCGACGCCGGCAAGGGTCGACTCGATCACAAGAAGACGGTCGACGGCCCCAAGAGGTCTCTTACCGACCCGAAGAAGCGGCCAGCCGACCCGAAGAGCCTCTCTGCCCCGCTTCCACACGACAAGGCCAAGGGAGCTGCGCCGAGTGCGTCGAATCCGAGGGCAACCTAGTCGGACTCCACTCCGAAACCGTCCGCTAAAGACTCTGTCGAACCGGCGCGTTCACAAAGAAGGTTACAGAGTCCCTACAGCGCATTAGGGACGGCGCCGCAGCGGTCGAGCCGAAGGACCCTCCGCCGGCCAAGCCTCTGGAGAAACCGGCGAAGGCGCCCACGCCAATCCTTTTTACCTTGCCGCCTAAGACTACGCCGAAGGCTTTCGCTGCTAAACCGGGGGCCGGCGTGCCCGAGAAGGTATCTTCGACGCCGAAGGCATCGTTGGTGGTCCTCGGCCCTCGGCCTCGACAACTTTCAGAGGAAGAGCGTCAAGAACATTTCATCGACACCGAAACGAGCAGGCTTTCCCTCCTGAAGAGGAAAATCACCCCGGAGCCCCAATTGGAGTCGTACAAGATCCCGCTCAAACGGAAGATGGACTCTGCTGGTACTCCAGCCTTGGTGGAGCTCATTTCACCACAGGCTCACGAACTCTCGCCCACTCACTCCAATGTAGACGCTGGTGAGGGCGACGACGAGGATGAATACAGCTATCCCGTCTACACAGACCCAGAGGATTTTACAGAACCCTGGTCTGCTGGTGGTGAGCCTGGGGACCCGCATTCTGGCCAGGACCCTCAGCTCTTCTCCTCGAAAACTTCCCCCACCGAGGACTCTGCGGCTTTCAATGCCCTCATTGAGCGGGCAGCGGCCAATCACAACGTCGAGCTGCATGCTGACCCTGTGGACGTCGACTTCCTCTTTGACACCTTTTCTGTCTCTGAAAAGACTGTAAAAACTCTGCCAATGCTGAAGGGTGTTTTAAAGCACGCTGCTGAGGTCTTCAAAGAACCCACCAGGGCGAGAGTCATCAACCCGAGGATCGACAAAAAGTACAAGGCGGCGCCCACAGATCCAACTTATATTAAGGGACAGTTGCCTCTGGACTCCCTGGTTGTCTCCAATGCCCGGAAGAGGGCCAACTCGCAGACTACGGGTGATGCTCCTCCCCCAGACAAAGAATCAAAAGTCTTTGAGGCTTCGGGGAAGAGGGTGGCAGCGCAGGCAGCCAACATATGGCGCATCTCTAACACGCAGGCGCTCCTGGCGCGTTATGACAGGGCACACTATGATACCCTAGAGACCCTTCTGCAACATCTACCCG
Source organism: Lissotriton vulgaris (assembly GCF_964263255.1). Taxonomy (NCBI): domain Eukaryota; kingdom Metazoa; phylum Chordata; class Amphibia; order Caudata; family Salamandridae; genus Lissotriton; species Lissotriton vulgaris. The sequence goes on from NW_028249106.1 coordinate 572,376, forward strand.
ATCAATATAAGGAAGGGGCTGAAATGTTAATACAGGAGGGGAAGCTGATCTCCAACGCTTCGATAAAGTGCGCTCTGGACGTGGCTGACACCGCCGCACGCGCAATTAACACTAGCGTTATGCTTCGTAGACATGCATGTCTACGGATATCTGGGTTCAAGCCGGACATTCAAACCACCATCTTGAACCAAACGGTCAACCCAGATCACCTGTTTGGCCCTGAGGTTGATACGACCCTTGAGAAGATAAAGGACACCGACACTGCAAAATCCATGGGTGCCTTGCAGTCCCAGCAGTTTCGGAGTGGGTCCTTTCGTCGCTCCAATGCTAGAGGCACCTCAAGGGGCCAACTTTCGCAGTCAGCGCAGTTCTACAAAAGCAACACCCAGACTACTTATGCCAACAAGGGTCGAGGTGGATACCGTGGCAACAAGGGCAGAGGACGTGGCAACAACAGCTCCAGGTCCTCTACCGCCAACAAACAGTGACGCATTGTCACTGCCCCCCGACCACACAACACCGGTCGGGGGAAGACTCCGGCAGTTCCTGCCCGTGTGGAAGTCCATCACCACGGACAGGTCGGTCAGAAAGCTTATCCAATTTGGTTATAGTCTGGAGCGCACATCCACTCCACCCAACATACCCCCAAGGCACCGTCCTATGTCCGGCGAGCACTTGCACTTATTGCAGCAGGAGGTCAGTCATGCAGCAAAAAGGGGCAATAGAGCTCATGCTCTTGCAGGAAAGAGGCTCAGGAGTTTACTCCCTGTACCTCCTGATTCCAAAGAAGGACGGATCCCTCAGGCCCATCCTGGATCTCAGGCCCCTCAACTTTTACATCCTATCAGAGCGTTTCCACATGCTAACACTGCAGCAAGTTCTCTCACTGCTTCAACAGGGGGACTTTCTGGCTACTCTGGATCTGAAGGATGCGTACTTCCACATTCCGCTACATCCTTCACACAGAAAATACCTCAGGTTCACCATCCAAAACCAGCACTACCAATTCAAGGTTTTGCCTTTCGGGGTCACCACGGCACCCAGGGTATTCACAAAGTGCCTGGTGACGGTAGCGGCGCATCTGAGACGTCAAAACATCCACGTTTACCCCTATCTGGACGACTGGCTCATTCAGGCGAAGTCGGCCCAGCAGTGCGCCGACCACGTGTCCCACACCATTCACCTCCTGCACGATCTGGGATTCTCACTGAATTACCCAAAATCCCATCTCCAGCCCGCCCACATACGGCAGTATCTGGGTGCGACCATAGACACTCTGGCGGCCACAGCCCAGCCAAATTCAGTGAGAGTCGGCAGCATTCAATCGCTGATCCAAAAGTTCAGACCTCAACACTCGCTTCCAGCAAGAGTGTTCATGCAGTTGATAGGCATGATGGCCTCCTGCATCTCCATTGTCCCGCACGCCAGACTACATATGCGTCCGCTTCAGGAGTGCTTAGCACGTCAATGGACTCGGGCTCACAACCAGTTGAAAGACCTAGTGTTGGTGAGCGGTCGGGCATACAACTCTCTGCATTGGTGGACTCCACGAAACCTTTGCAAGGGCCGACCGTTCCAGGAGCCTGTGCCAGAGATTATCCTGACCACGGACGCATCTCTCCAGGGATGGGGAGCGCATGTACTCCAATACACTGTGCAGGGACTGTGGACGCAGCAACAGGGGAAGATGCACATCAATATTCTGGAACTGATGGCGATCTTCATGGCACTGAAGGCTTTCAAAGTACATCTATGCAACAAGGTCGTGTTGATTCGGACAGACAACATGACGGCAATGTACTACATTCAAAAGCAGGGAGGCACACACTCTACGCAGCTGTCTCATCTGGCTCAGAGCATGTGGAAGTGGGCCATTCAGAGGAACATCTTCCTCATGGCAGAGCACCTCCCAGGCAAGGACAATCAGATGGCGGACCTGCTCAGCAGGCACAGCCACCAGATGCACGAGTGGGAGATACATCCATCAGTACTCCAGCCGTACTTCCAAAGGTGGGGTCATCCAGAGATAGACCTGTTCGCCACAAGGGAGAACGCAAAATGCCAAAGGTTCGCCGCCAGGTTCCCACACCCACAGTCGCAGGGCGATGCGATATGGATGAACTGGTCAGGCAAATTTGCGTACGCTTTTCCCCCAGCACCTCTGATACCGCTGGTGGCACGCAAGCTCAGGCAGCACTCGATGACTCTCATCCCAGTTGCTCCAACGTGGGTTCGCCAACCATGGTACACCACGTTTCTAGAACTGTCCGTGGTACCGCATCAAAGGCTACATCTCACACCCAGCCTTCTGACGCAGAGCCATGGCGACATTCAGCACCCAGATCCGCAACAGCTCAACCTGGCGATCTGGCTCCTGAAGTCCTAGAGTTTGGCTACCTAAACTTACCTCCCGACTGCATGGACATCATTCGGGAGGCGAGGAAGCCCACTACTAGAGCCTGCTATGCGGCAAAATGGAAGCGGCTTGTCATTTATTGTGCGAACCACAACATTAACCCGCTGAATGCTTCTATTCAGAACATCATCTGTTACCTTTTCCATCTGTACAAGTGTAATCTGGCCTATACTTCCATTCGCATTCATCTGTCTGCAATGGCCACTTATCTCCAAAATAGACAGCACCTTTCACTCTTCAAGGTGCCTGCCATCAAATCTTTTTTAGAAGGCCTCAAACGAGTCATTCCACCACGGACTCCACCAGCTCCTGAGTGGAACCTCAATGTGGTTCTTACCAGGCTGATGGATCCTCCCTTTGAACCACTGCATTCCTGCGAGATTCAGTTCTTGACATGGAAAGTGGCTTTCCTCGTAGCAATTACATCACTACGGAGGGTTAGTGAATTACAAGCCCTCACAATCCAAGAGCCATTTATCCAAATTCATTCCAACAGGGTAGTGCTCCGCACTAATCCTAAGTTTCTGCCCAAGGTTGTGTCTCAGTTCCACATCAACCAAACAATCAAATTACCTGTTTCCTTTCAAAATCCTGAATCATTGGCGGAGCGGATGCTCCATACCCTTGACGTTAAACGGGCCCTAATGTATTACATTGATAGGACCAAGGATTTTAGAAAAACTAAGCAACTCTTTGTCGCCTTTGCACCACACCACAAAGGTAACTCTATTTCCAAGGCTGGTATTGCTAGGTGGATCGTTAAATGTATCCAGATCTGCTATCTACAAGCTGAGAGTACTCTTACCATTCCACCAAGAGCCCACTCCACCAGAAAGTTGGGGGCCTCTATGGCATTCCTTGGAAACATTCCTTTAGAAGACATATGTAGAGCAGCCACATGGTCTACCACACACACATTTACTAAGCATTACTGTGTTGCTGTGCACTCCAAACAGCAGGCAGCTGTAGGGCAGGCTGTTCTCAAGACACTTTTTCAAACTGCTGCAGCTGGCACGGGCGGCCGCCGCTAATGGAGGGACTGCTATTTATTCTATGCACAGATATGAATTCAGCAGCCCACATGCCTCGAACCGAATATGCTACTTACCAGTATGCATCTGTTCTTGGCATGTAGGGCTGCTGACATTCATATCGCCTGCCCTCCTCCCCGGCGCCTGTAGCAGCTGCAGTATTCACATATGCTCATAGCATGGTCATCATTCACTGAGTTTCACTCCATCTTGGCCACAATGGCTAAAAACAATCTGGGGATGGAGTCGATGCCCATGCGCACTGTAGTCCAGGGGAGGAGCCACCTATCTCGTGATACTTCGAAGACTCTTCCAGGACAACAATGTGCAATCCTCCGGACCCAACACTAGGCGGCGATCTATGCACAGATATGAATGTCAGCAGCCCTACATGCCAAGAACAGATGCATACTGGTAAGTAGCATATTAGTTTCTTGCCTTCTGCTTCCCTGATTGTTTTTTCTTGCCTTCGGCTCCCCCAGTCCATTCATCCATCCCCCCCACTCCATCCATCCATCCATCCCCCCCACTCCATCCATCCATCCCCCCCCCACTCCATCTATCCATCCCCCCCACTCCATCCATCCATCCACTCCATCCATCCCCCCCCCACTCCATCCATCCCCCCCCCACTCCATCCATCCCCCCCACTCCATCCATCCCCCCCCACTCCATCCATCCATCCCCCCACTCCATCCATCCATCCCCCCACTCCATCCATCCCCCCACTCCATCCATCCCCCCACTCCATCCATCCCCCCACTCCATCCATCCCCCCACTCCATCCATTTATCCCCCCACTCCATCCATCCATCCCACTCCATCCATCTATCCTCCTACTCCATCCATCCATCCCCCACTCCATCCATCCCCCACTCATCCATCCATCCCCCCACTCATCCATCCATCCCCCACTCATCCATCCATCCCCCCACTCATCCATCCATCCCCCCACTCATCCATCCTTACCCCCACTCCATCCATCCTTCCCCCCACTCCATCCCACTCCATCCATCCATCCCCCCACTCCATCCATTTATCCCCCCACTCCATCCATTTATCCCCCCACTCCATCCATCCCACTCCATCCATCCATCCCCCCACTCCATCCATCCATCCCCCACTTCATCCATCCATCCCCCCACTCCATCCATCCCCCCCACTCATCCATCCATCCCCCCACTCATCCATCCATCCCCCCCACTCCATCCATCCATCCCCCCACTCATCCATCCCCCCACTCCATCCACCCCCCCACTCCATCCATCCATCCAATCCATCCACTCCATCCATCCATCCCCCCCACTCCATCCACCCATCCCCCCACTTCATCCATCCATCTATCCCACTCCATCCATCCCCTCACTCCATCCATCCATCCCACTCCATCCCACTCCATCCAGCCCACTCCATCCATCCATCCATCCATCCCCCCAGTCCATCCATCCATCCATCCCCCCACTCCATCCATCCATCCATCCCCCCACTCCATCCATCCATCCATCCCCCACTCCATCCCCCTACTCCATCCATCCATCCATCCCCCCACTCCATCCATCCATCCATCCCCCATCCCCGCACTCCATCCATCCATCCCACTCCATCCATCCATCCCACTCCATCCATCCATCCCCCTCTTCATCCATCCATCCCCACTCTATCCATCCATCCCCCACTCTATCCATCCATCCCCCACTCTATCCATCCATCCCACTCACTCTATCCATCCATCCATCCTTCCCCCACTCCATCCATCCATCCCACTCCAGCCATCCACCCCCCCCACTCCATCCATCCATCCATCCCCCCCACTCGATCCATCCATCCCCCCCACTCGATCCATCCATCCCCCCACTCGATCCATCCACCCCCCCACTCGATCCATCCACCCCCCCACTCGATCCATCCATCCCCCCACTCGATCCATCCATCCCCCCACTCGATCCATCCATCCCCCCACTCGATCCATCCATCCCCCCACTCGATCCATCCATCCCCCCACTCGATCCATCCATCCCCCCACTCGATCCATCCATCCCCCCACTCGATCCATCCATCCCCCACTCTCGATCCATCCATCCCCCCACTCGATCCATCCATCCCCCCACTCGATCCATCCATCCCCCCACTCGATCCATCCATCCCCCCACTCGATCCATCCATCCCCCCACTCGATCCATCCATCCCCCCACTCGATCCATCCATCCCCCCACTCGATCCATCCATCCCCCCACTCGATCCATCCATCCCCCCACTCGATCCATCCATCCCCCCACTCGATCCATCCATCCCCCACTCGATCCATCCATCCCCCCACTCGATCCATCCATCCCCCCACTCGATCCATCCCCCCACTCTATCCATCCCCCCACTCTATCCATCCCCCACTCTATCCATCCCCACTCCATCCATCCATCCCACTCCATCCATCCCCCACTCCATCCATCCCCCCACTCCATCCATCCCCCCACTCCATCCATCCCCCCACTCCATCCATCCCCCCACTCCATCTATCCATCCCCCACTCCATCTATCCATCCCCCACTCCATCTATCCATCCCCCACTCCATCTATCCATCCCCCACTCCATCTATCCATCCCCCACTCCATCTATCCATCCCCCACTCCATCCATCCCCCACTCCATCCATCCCCCACTCCATCCATCCATCCCCCACTCCATCCATCCATCCCCCACTCCATCCATCCATCCCCCACTCCATCCATCCATCCCCCCACTCCATCCATCCATCCCCCAACTCCATCCATCCATCCCCCACTCCATCCATCCCCCACTCCATCCATCCAGCCCACTCCATCCATCCATCCCCCACTCCATCCATCCCACTCCACCCATCCAGCCCACTCCACCCATCCAGCCATCCATCCATCCCCCACTCCATCCATCCCCCACTCCATCCATCCCACTCCATCCATCCATCCCCCCACTCCATCCATCCATCCCCCCACTCCATCCATCCATCCCCCCACTCCATCCACCCATCCATCCTCCCACTCCATCCATCCCCCCACTCCATCCATCCATCCCCCCACTCCATCCATCCATCCCCCTCACTCCATCCATCCCCCTCACTCCATCCATCCCCCTCACTCCATCCATCCCCCTCCATCCATCCATCCCCCCTCCATCCATCCATCCCCCCTCCATCCATCCCCCCGCCATCCCCCCACTCCATCCATCCATCCCCCCACTCCATCCATCCATCCATCCCCCCACTCCATCCATCCATCCATCCCCCCACTCCATCCATCCATCCATCCCCCCACTCCATCCATCCCCCCATCCATCCATCCCCCCACTCCATCCATCCATCCCCCCACTCCATCCATCCATCCATCCCCCCACTCCATCCATCCATCCCCCCACTCCATCCATCCATCCGCCTCACTCCAACCATCCCCCTCCATCCATCCCCCTCCATCCATCCCCCCTCCATCGATCCATCCCCTCTCCATCCATCCATCCCCCACTCCATCCATCCATCCCCCCACTCCATCCATTCATCCCCCCACTCCATCCATCCATCCCCCCACTCCATCCATCCATCCCCCCACTCCATCCATCCATCCCCCTCACTCCACCCATCCATCCATCCCCCCTCCATCCCTCCCCCTCCATCCATCCATCCCCCCTGTACCCATCCATCCACCCCTCCATCCATCCCCCAGTCCATCCATCCATTCATCCCCCACTCCATCCATCCATTCATCCCCCCACTCCATCCATCCATTCATCCCCCACTCCATCCATCCATCCCACTCCATTCATCCATCCCACTCCATTCATCCATCCCACTCCATTCATCCATCCCACTCCATTCATCCATCCCACTCCATTCATCCATCCCACTCCATTCATCCATCCCACTCCATTCATCCATCCCACTCCATCCATCCATCCCACTCCATCCATCCATCCCACTCCATCCATCCATCCCACCATCCATCCCCCACTCCATCCATCCATCCATCCCCCACTCCATCCATCCCCCCACTCCATCCATCCATCCATCCATCCCCCCACTCCATTCATCCATCCCCCACTCCATCCATCCCCCCACTCCATCCATCCATCCCACTCCATCCATCCATCCCACTCCATCCATCCATCCCACTCCATCCATCCATCCCACTCCATCCATCCATCCCACTCCATCCATCCATCCCACTCCATCCATCCATCCCACTCCATCCATCCATCCCACTCCATCCATCCATCCCACTCCATCCATTCATCCCACTCCATCCATTCATCCCACTCCATCCATTCATCCCACTCCATCCATTCATCCCACTCCATCCATTCATCCCACTCCATCCATCCATCCCACTCCATCCATCCATCCCACTCCATCCATCCATCCCACTCCATCCATCCATCCCACTCCATCCATCCATCCCACTTCATCCATCCATCCCACTCCATCCATCCCACTCCATCCATCCCACTCCATCCATGCCCCACTCCATCCATGCCCCACTCCATCCATCCCCCACTCCACCCATCCATCCATCCATCCCCCCACTCCATCCATCCCCCCACTCCATCCATCCATCCCCCCCACTCCATCCATCCATCCCCCCACTCCATCCACCCATCCCCCTCACTCCATCCATCCATCCCCCTACTCCATCCATCCACCCCCCTACTCCTTCCATCCATCCATCCCCCCTCCATCCATCCATCCCCCCTCCATCCATCCATCCCCCTCCATCCATCCCCCCTCCATCCATCCCCCCTCCATCCATCCCCCCTCCATCAATCCATCCCCCCTCCATCCATCCATCCCCCCTCCCTCCATCCATCCCCCCTCCCTCCATCCATCCCCCCTCCATCTATCCATCCCCCCTCCATCTATCCATCCCCCCTCCATCTATCCATCCCCCCTCCATCCATCCCCCCTCCATCCATCCATCCCCCCTCCATCCATCCATCCCCCCTCCATCCATCCATCCCCCCCCATCCCCCCACTCCATCCATCCCCCCACTCCATCCATCCCCCCACTCCATCCATCCCCCCACTCCATCCATCCCCCCACTCCATCCATCCCCCCCACTCCATCCATCCCCCCACTCCATCCATCCCCCCACTCCATCCATCCCCCCACTCCATCCATCCCCCCACTCCATCCATCCCCCCACTCCATCCATCCCCCCACTCCATCCATCCCCCCACTCCATCCATCCCCCACTCCATCCATCCCCCACTCCATCCATCCACCCACTCCATCCATCCACCCACTCCATCCATCCACCCACTCCATCCACCCACTCCATCCATCCACCCACTCCATCCATCCACCCACTCCATCCATCCACCCACTCCATCCATCCACCCACTCCATCCATCCACCCACTCCATCCATCCACCCACTCCATCCATCCATCCCACTTTATCCATCCATCCCCTCCACTCCATCCATCCATCCCCTCCACTCCATCCATCCCCCCACTCCATCCATCCATCCCCCACTCCATCCATCCATCCCCCCACTCCATCCATCCATCCCCCCACTCCATCCATCCATCCCCCCACTCCAATCTCCATCCCCCCACTCCATCCATCCATCCCCCCACTCCATCCATCCATCCCCCCACTCCATCCATCCATCCCCCCACTCCATCCATCCATCCACCCACTCCATCCATCCATCCCCCCACTCCATCCATCCATCCACCCACTCCATCCATCCATCCCACTTCATCCATCCATCCCCTCCACTCCCTCCATCCCTCCATCCCCTCCACTCCCTCCATCCCTCCATCCCCTCCACTCCCTCCATCCCTCCATCCCCTCCACTCCATCCATCCATCCCCTCCACTCCATCCATCCATCCCCTCCACTCCATCCATCCATCCCCCCACTCCATCCATCCATCCCCTCCACTCCATCCATCCATCCCCCCACTCCATCCATCCATCCCCCCACTCCATCCATCCATCCCCCCACTCCATCCATCCATCCCCCCACTCCATCCATCCATCCCCCACTCCATCCATCCATCCCCCCACTCCATCCATCCATCCATCCCCCACTCCATCCATCCATTCATCCCCCCACTCCATCCATCCATTCATCCCCCCACTCCATCCATCCCCTCACTCCATCCATCCCACTCCTTCCATTCATCCCACTCCATCCATTCATCCCACTCCATCCATCCATCCCACTCCATCCATCCCCCACTCCATCCATCCATCCCCCCCACTCCATCCATCCATCCCCCCACTCCATCCATCCCACTCCATCCATCCATCCCACTCCATCCATCCATCCCCCCACTCCATCCATCCCCCCACTCCATCCATCCATCCCCCCCCACTCCATCCATCCATCCCCCCCACTCCATCCATCCATCCCCCCCACTCCATCCATCCATCCCCCCCACTCCATCCATCCATCCCCCCACTCCATCCATCCCCCCCACTCCATCCATCCATCCCCCTACTCCATCCATCCATCCCCCTACTCCATCCATCCACCCCCCTACTCCTTCCATCCATCCCCCTCCATCCATCCATCCACCCTCCATCCACCCTCCATCCATCCCCCCACTCCATCCATCCCCCCACTCCATCCATCCCCCCACTCCATCCATCCCCCCACTCCATCCATCCATCCCACTCCATCCATCCATCCCACTCCATCCATCCATCCCCCCACTCCATCCATCCATCCCCCCACTCCATCCATCCATCCCCCCACTCCATCCATCCATCCATCCCCCCACTCCATCCATCCATCCATCCCCCCACTCCATCCATCCATCCATCCCCCCACTCCATCCATCCATCCATCCATCCCCCCACTCCATCCATCCATCCCCCCACTCCATCCATCCATCCCCCCACTCCATCCATCCATCCCCCCACTCCATCCATCCATCCCCCCACTCCATCCATCCATCCCCCCACTCCATCCATCCATCCCCCCACTCCATCCATCCATTTCCCCGACTCCATCCATCCCTCCCCCGCCCCACATTCCATCCCTACCCCGCCCCACACTCCATCCCTCCCCCGCCCCACACTCCATCCCTCCCCCGCCCCACACTCCATCCCCCCCCCCCCCGCCCCACACTTCATCCCTCCCAGCCCCACACTCCATCCCTCCCACACTCAATCCCTCCCCCACCCCACACTCCATCCCTCCCCCGGCCCATAGCATAACAAAACATAGCATAACAAAACATAGCATAACAAAACATAGCATAATAAAACATAGCATAATAAAACATAGCATAACAAAACATACCATAACAAAACATAGCATAACAAAACATAGCATAACAAAACATAGCATAACAAAACATAGCATAACAAAACATAGCATAACAAAACATAGTATAGCATTACAAAACACAGCATAGCATAGCAAAACAAATCAAAGCATAGGATAGCAAAACAAAACATAGGATAGCAAAACAAATCAAAGCATAGGATAGCAAAACAAAACATAGGATAGCAAAACAAAACATAGCATAGCATACATCATCACTCCGCACCACCACGGCATCACTCAGGGGCACCACAACATCACTATGCGCTACCACAGCATCACTGAACGCCACAGCATCACTCGTTCGCCATCACATCACTCAGCTCCACCACAGCATCAGTCTGTGCAACCATTCACCAACACCTGGTTAAAATATGTTCTCTCAATGTTTCAAGCTTTATAACAAATGTAACAAAAAGATGTTAATATTTCACTTGTGTTCTTGGATTTTCGTCACAATAAAATACACTGAACATAATCTTCACAAAAAGTTATTTACAAAACTTTAAGCTATTGCCGTTATAAATTACAATAACTTTTTAAGTATTAATTATTTATAAAAAATTAAAAACCATTGTTATTTGTATTATCAATACATGTAAGTCACGTAAATACAACACATTGCATTACAAATGCTATAGGTGTCACATTTGCGAAAGTTATAACTATTGGCATTGTAAATGACAAAGCTATTAATTTTGTTACTTTCAAAAACAAAACATGAATAAAAAAAATTCATTTACAATACCAATAGCTCAAACTTTCCTAATGCGAGACCTATTGCATTGCAAATGCTTGTTTAGAGAGGTTTTTGCACGGGAGGGATGTCCTGCTACTTTAATTTCGGATAATGGAGTACAATTGGTTTCTGCAGAAATGGAGAATTTCTTGAAGATTTGTTATGTTAAACATATTTGCACATCGCTTTATGAACCTCACGAGAACGGACAGGTTGAGCGCTTTAACCGAGTGTTAAAGGGTTTTGTTGCTGATGCAGTCAAGGAGAAAGGGGATTGGTTGAATGTCATTAGAGAAAAATGATGGATCACTCCGCACACTACCACGGAGGTTAGTCCTTTTAAACTTAAGGGAAGGGGCCCAGCTTCTGATATTTGTCCGTGGTGGTTTAAGGAAAAGTGTAGGAATGTAGGGGAGAACAAAGTTGATATTCAGTAAGTTGCCAATAGAGTTGTTTGTAAGCAGGACAAAGCTTCTTCGTGGTACAACAGCAGGTGGAAGACAAGAGAAAATGAGTTGGAAGTTGGTGATTGGGTCAGGATTCTGAAGCCGTGTCTGGTTGGTAAGGGCATGAGTAAGTATGGCAGACACATTCAAGTTAAAAAAGTGTTCAGGAATACTGTTGTCACCTAAGATGGTAAAGTTTGGAACTCTAGGAAAGTAGCTAAGTGTCCTATACAAAATACCAATCGATCCCAGGAAAACATAATATGTAATGATAAGTTTTGTCATGAACCAAAATATGATTCTGTTGCATCTAGAATCAAAAACAATGTACGGGTCAGAAATAGGCCCATTTCCTTGTGAGATTATGTGTAACCATTCATTTCCATTCCTTTCTTTTTTGTGTTCATTTGTAATGGAGGAGATGTGTTACATTTCTTATCCAGTGTTTTTACATTATTCATATGTACATTAGTGTGTTTCTTTAGGGCAAGAGTTTATGTTTCTGTATTAGTTCTTGATTCTAAACAGAGCTTTGCTAATGTAGCATTCTGTAATTGGAAGGCAGTTGTATCCTGCTGCTATCCTGACAGTAGCTATGCTGTGCTGATCTTCAATAAACCTTCTAAAACTTTTTAACTGAATTCTTACAGACACCCATTCTCAAACTGTATGTACTTGGCATATGGGGAGATGTGGAACTTCAGAGGGTTATTTGTTTGTATGTTGGGTTTAATTATGCTGGGGTTGACCTATATGTACCTCTATGTATTGTATTTTAATTGCATTTTTATAGTGCTTACTACCCCATACAAGGCGGCAAAGTGCTTTTTCAGCAAGTAGCACCCTACTCCGGAACTCATGAAGGATTGGTGGTGAATTAGTATAGTGAACATTTTAAAGTCATTTGAGTGGTGGATAGGGATTAGTGGTGAATTAGTATAGTGAAAATATTAAGGTCATTTGAGTGGTGGATATGTTAGTCAGTTATTGGGATTGAGAAGGATAGTGTAGGGATAGAGAAAGGAAAAAAGTTTGCATTTATGTACTGTTTAACATGTATTGAAAAAAGTATTTGAATGTTTCACAACAGAAGTAAAGATTTGTGTATTCATTAAATAAAGAAGTGAATATGTTTTGATAACTTAAATATGCATGGATCATTTTCTAATTCAGATAGGCTTTGAAGAAATACTGGTTAGACGATAATTCCTGTGATTACAAATAGGCAACTTTGTTCATCCCAAATGTGAGTGTCCACGCTGGATGCCTGTTAGAGGGGCAGCAGCAGGTGTCTTGTGCCTGACCTAACTGGTTTTGTAGTGACTCCCAATCCCAAACTGTATATACTAAACATATGGGGAGATGTGAACCTTCAGAGGCACCTAAGTTGTGGCCGATTGGGACTTATATTGCTAAAACGAAATGTGGCCCTGCAATTGGGGGCGGTAGACGCTCTGGCACTGGAAAAAATATATGGATTGGTGTATCTTGATGGAAAATATGATTATAAAATCAGATGATGTCCAGAAAAATGGGACAATCTGGACCCAGTGGAATTCATACAGAGGATATTAAATTTGGGACAGCATGGCAAACTGACTGTGGACGGGGGAGCCTTGTATTGAACTTTGAGATGAATTCAAAAAGAATATGCAGTGTTATCCAGTGTCTCTCAAAATAATGCAACAAATAAATGGTACTAGGCATTGTGTGCACAGATGTCCGTTTCACTTTGTTTAAAAAACAATACAATTATTTTCCAAAAAATAATAAGAATGTCTTGAAGGGGAGTTATCTTTTGCTTTGGTGCCACCTCCTTTATCTGCCCAACCTCGGGCAGATGTATTATGTCATTCAGAACCCTTCAGTGGAATGAATCCCTATAACTTAAAGCTAACTGTCTGTAATTCTATATTTAAACCCTCAACTAATAAATCACTGAGTGCTGAAACAGTTGTTCTGAAAGATTAATATTAAAGGAGAGCTATTATTTAACTTTCTAAACCATTTTTCCAAAGCTTGCCTTCAGTTGCCGTTGAATAAAGGGATAATTTACTGTTCTAATTCCTCTATTCCGGTATTGATTGTTTTGACTAGATGGAGAGCGGACGGCAGAAGAGAAGGAAATAGAAGATAAATCTCAATCAAAATCTATACGAGAGCGACGGAGACCCAGAGAGAAGCGGAGATCAACAGGGGTTTCCTATTGGACACAGGATGTAAGTTTGTGCATTTCTAATATTTGTGTCTTGGCGATGTTGCAAAGATTATTATAAAAAAAAGAAAAATGTTGATACTTTATATCCAAAAATAGAATTACACAAATACGATTTTCTGCCTAATATCTGACCTAGAACTAAGACCATATCTTTAGCTTTCTACAGGCATTAGATGGATGTGTGCTGTATAGGATTCCTTAGCACATATTTCAGCTCAATCAGGACTATTTATGTGAACTACACATTTTAGTCCACATAAAGGCAGTACTAAAAATGTTAAATAACACTTATTTTTTGTTCAGATCAGAACGCAGCTGCTTTTAGATACAACAGTAGAGAAGATGAAGCCTTTTGATTATAGCGATGTACAGTGGCTGTGGATTGTTCCATTGATTCAGTCAACAGTTTGATAATGCATATAGAATCACAAATGTTTCCTATGATTAGAAAGCCTCTACATTGCAGATAACGCAGCGGTTGTAGACGTAAATTGTTTGTTGCACAACCCTTCCCAATGGAAGTTACAATAATGGCCTACAAAGCACTAATATATATTTCTTAACACATTACAGCTTCATGCAAGGAGCTAGTCCAGAGGGTTGCACATCACACATAACCCTTCAAGTGTCCGAGATTTTCCATGGTCAGGCTCAGCGCGGTCTCTAAAGTCAGTGACTGCACAGGCTCTGCTTTTAGCCAGCAGATCTTCCCCACAAATTACTGAGGCTTTGGACTACACCCGATCCCTCAGGTTACAGGTCTACAGTCTTCTGTCACAGAGAGAAAACCTATCTTTCCATTAGAAAAGATCTTACAGGCTCATGTGTTTGAAAGCAGATCTGTGAAGCTAAGATGCCCGAACCTGTTGGTGTATGCACCACATAGACTTTAATTGAAATTCACAGACTGATAATATAACTGTGAACACCAACTGGAGTTTATCAGCAAGAGGAAAGACAATCCGATAACTGCAAACCCCCCAGATAAATGTACGAATATTTGTTGCTTTAAGTTGTAAAGTGTACTTTTACCCACAAGAGTATCCTTTCTTATTATGCACCACAATATTCTGGATAATCACTTGTTACCTTTCCTGAAGCTTTTTGTGAAGCTAGATGCACAGAATGCAAGCCACTGTTCCGAAAGTATGATCATAATGGTGGCATTTCAAAGTTTAGAACTGAGGAAGGTCGTATTGTGGAATTGTCACTAGTTGGTTCTCTTATTTTCTGGAGGTTATTTTTCATGTCCCTGCCACCATTTTGCACACATTACTTCTTGGTACTTTGTGGGGTTTCCCTTCATTGGTCCCAATAATTTTATAAATCTTCGACTCAATTGATTGGATTAAATGAATGCTCTGCTTTGACCTCTGCATATGACACCTTTGTAATAATCCCTCCTGAACAGTTGCTCAAGGCAGTCTGTCTAGCCTTGAAGATTGGCTTTTTGCGTTTCAAACATTGGTAAACAGCAATTTGGTTTAGCATAACAGATGTAAAACCAGGCTACTGCTCGGATGAAAAAATAAACGGGCCAAAACGTTGTTTTACTCTTATCACTGGGTCCTTATCCTATGACACTAGCAACAGTCAAATCCCTGCGTGTATTCCTAGATGGAGACCTCTTCCTGGATTCCTAATTTACCACAATGCCCTCCTCATGCTTTCATGTTTTATCTCCTAGCATGAGTCTTGCAATTTCTGCCAAGCTAATCACAAAACAAAGCAGGTTCGGCATACCGTATTGTAATAGTGCTCATCTTTGACTACCAGGGAATGCTCCGGGGAAGCTCCAGCAATTTCAGAACTGTGCAGCTATAGGTTAACAGGATTTTCTTTATTGTTAACCAGAATATAACATCAGCGTATCCTCAAAATACAACTATTTTCTTTTTTACATCCAATAAATTAAAATAATGTCAGAGATCACAGACAAACATCACCCAATACCGCTACAAATATTTGAGGACTTCTTTGATAGATGTCAGAGTGCCATCATGAAATATTGCGCAGAACAAAACACTGTAACAATACCTAGGATACCCGTCAAAATAAAAATAAAAAATCCCCAGAACACTGCCATATAAGTCTCATTGAGAAATGAAATACACCAAGGCTGTTAAAAACCATACTAAATTTAACACAGCATGGAGAACTGCCATTCATTAGTGTCATGTTTCTTCTTATTCAAGCCACATGCAGGGTATAACAATGAAGTCGGCACAATGCAAGCCAACGCTAGGGGCAGTTGAATAGCACTGTCTGTGTAGGGCTAAGGCAGGGATGAGATAGGATGATGTTTTGGGGTTGTAAGGTACTCTGGTGGGCCCACAGGGGCCCAGCACACATTCTGGCAGCACCATGGGCAATATTTGTGTGTACACATAATAGCGGCACATAAGTATGACAATGTGAGGCAACTGAATCTCTCTGGTTGTCCAAAACTGCAGAAAGTAACTTGCACTGCGTTGGTTGCCGGCATAGGAATGGTCCAGTTCCTTCTGCTCTAATGGGGAAACTGGTGGGAAAGAGAGTCAGAGGACTTTGGCAGTCTATGTTCGCATGTCAAACTTATTAAATTCATGTGTCACTATACTTTGTTGCCATGACATGCATCTGTCAGGGCAATGAAAACATTTTCCTATGGTGAGTCCTCCTAGGAAAGACCTCCATATCCAATCAGAAACAACCAATTTGTCACTAAATTTAGTGATGGACTGCTCATAATATGCACTCTGTGCCAAATTTGTCATCCAATCGGTAGATGTCAGAACAGTTGACTATCCCCAGTAATGTAAGCAATGGAAGGTATGCCACTGACCAACTGTGGTTTTGTACAATCATATTGGGCAAGTCTAACGTCTTGTGACTTCTAGTCTGGTATGTTTTTGGACGGATATCCAGGATTTCTCCCATACTGCTTGTCAGTGTATTTGGAGTGAAGGGTCAGCGCCACAGAAAAGGGAGAAAATCACAATTTTAGTGAGCAAATCTATGAGAGTTATAGGAGTGTGGTAGCCCTTCTCAATAGTTTCATGAGAGACCAGTACCAATTATGCAGTATATTCAAGTAGATTGAATGTTGATTTCTGTGCTACAGAAATGGCAGAGGATGCAAGAGGGAGATTGCTGTACTGTTCCTATGTAGAAGGGGGAAGGTTTTAGCTGGCATGACCAAAGGTGTTCGACTGGCACCTTGGGGCATCCATTGTGTTGGATGTATTTGCCTCACACACCCCGAAGGATGTCATGCTTCATCATCGGCGTTTGCTCCTCGTCGGGGAGGCGGTGCAATCCCCGACGGGCTCACCTCAAGAGGGGCTCTTTGGCGGAGATCTTTTATCCAACAGCCTTATGGTGAAGTGGGGGTGTGTGGGCAGGATGGTGTGTGATGATGGTATAGTTGCTAAAATGTAGCTAGGGGTACCGGAATTCACTTTATTCTGGGGGTCCCCTGGCTGCAATTAAAACGTGTGGCTAGCTTACTAGGTGTCAACAGATTAGGTTGAGTGACACTAGAGAAGACTAGAGATCAAAGTGGTCGACATGTTTCTCGCATAGGGTCAAGTTACCCGCGATTCATCAGGACCTTACAAAAAGTGAGGTGTCCGCTGATCAAGAGATCAATCTTCCTCCCTCCTCTTTGACAACTACAGAAATGGCAGCAATGTCCTCAGGGGTGCAGTCTTTCTGTAAGGTTATTTGCCAGTCAAGTCTTGTAGTGTTTTAAGTAGGTTGGAAAGCGTATTAAATAGGCCAGATACGGTCTTTTTGAATTTCTTCCATGTCCGAAGACATTTGAGGACTAGTGAAACAGTTGTACATCTGCATAGGGCTGAGATTACTCCTCAAGCAATGTGACCGCTACAGATATTACCAATTAAACATGACCCAATTGGGATTTGGATGTCCCCTACATGGCAAATGGGCATGCACCCCACCCGTTTGTGAAACTGATATTCTGACTTTTTATTTGGTCTAAACATCACGCTAATCTAGCATGTTCGTAGACGCCTTGTCCTGTCCCTGGTAGTATGACTTGCCTCATAATAGAACCATAATGGGCTTTGAACTGCTTCCATGCCCTGGATAAATCACATAGAGCAGTGGTGGCAGAGTAGTGACTTTTGTGTGTATCATGTGTTTGTTACTAGGACTCTCTGTGATGAGAGTTTGAGTATTCAGACCTGTGGGATCCATTTTGTATTTCAACTGGTTTAGTGTCACGAGATGGAGAGAGGTACAGCTTCCCCAGTCAATGAGTAATGGATGGCTGTAGAAACATGTCTCTAAGTTGGAGAAAGAGAGCTCTCAAAAGACTGGTTTCAAACCAGAGGGTTAGAACAATTCCCAAAATCCAAACTCCAAAGGAGGACGCTAGTAACATTATTTATTTGGTTTCAAGACAGAAAATCAAGGATAAGTGACTACAGGATGGTTCATCCAAGAACAAATGGATCACTTATTGTATGTATGAGACCATGTACCGCTGTACTGATTACAACTACTGTGCTGAACAGGATGGTTCATCCAAGAACAAATGGATCACTTATTGTATGTATGAGACCATGTACCGCTGTACTGATTACAACTACTGTGCTGAATAGGCATAGAGGGTATTGAGAAGGCCCATGACACTCAACCAAGTACCAGGCCACATTTGGAAGAGGGATTCAGATGTCCTAAAGCATACCATTCGGATATCATGACATTTGTGTTGCAAGCAGGTATCAGTTGGGGGGGTGGGGGCGGGGAGGAGTTTTCAGTCCTGAAATATACTTGCTGTGGTTAAGCTGAAGCTTCTCAAAGTAGAGGAGATTATCTCTGATGCCATTGGCACAGTCTTCACACTAGTGTGGGTGATATGGTGTACCTAATCGCCTGATTTGAGGTAGAAATCATTGGCACGTCTGCTTTGGATGATGTAGGGATGAGAGAGAAGTAGGGTGCTGTATCTTTCTTGGTTACTGATCTAATTTCCCCTGGTTTATTACCAAGACCAGAAGTCTACATGACTTTGCCAATGTCCGCTGTGTTGACCAGAGCACAGGCTGCATGTCAATATCAGGAAGAGACTAGGACTACCCCAGATTTACATTGTAGTGAGCGGATCAGGTCAAGATCTGATAAGGCACAGGTTGTGGTGCCCCTAAGTCCTGCTTCAGAGGTAGAAGAGTAGCAGACACCAGAAGTAGGCCATGTGCTACAGCCTGGGTCACTGGATGGGCTGCATGGTTTATTAGTTTCTGGTCAACCTACCTCAAAGAAATTTCAGCTACCCTTTTCCGACTGCAGAATGAAGCCTAGCAGAAAGTGAGCAAAGAATTGGTTGGAAGACATGATTATGGCTGGAAAGATGGACCGATGTACAGAAAGCATGTGAATGTTGAGTGAGAAGCTAGCAAGAGAATGGTAATTCCTCTAGTGCACCGGAATTTCCTGTTGCACCTGGCTCATAAAGTACACTTTGCAGAACACTAGAACATAAAATGTTCCAGCGTAGGTTGGATTCTTTGTTCTGCTGCCCCGGGATGTGCTGAGACAGAGAGAGGTTCAGTAGAACTTGTCTTACTTGCCAATTGAGTGGTAAGTCAGAGCTTAGACCAAGTCACGGTAAATGCCACTGCCAGAAGTAGGTTTTCCATTTGAGCAGGTGAGCATTGATATTCTTGGTGAATTTGTTTCCTCTTTAGAGTCAGGCAACAAATATATTTTTGTGCTGGATCATGCCACTAGATGTCTAGAGAAGCAGTACCTCTGAGGAGCATAACTGTGAAAGTACTATAAAGGGCATTCCTAGGGATTTTTTTCTGAAAGTAAATTTTTGAATAACATGATTTCGGACTGAGTAGCAAACTTTGCCACCACCTACATGGGAGATGTGTGGGAGTAAGTTGGTGTGACCTACCCCCTCTCCATGTTATACCACCCACTTACAACCTGCAGACCAGTAGGTTGGTGAAAAGGTTTAACAAGATCTATAAGAGCTCGAAGGGAACTCTGATGAAGAACCTCACAGGGAATTGGAAACAACTTCTGCCATGTTTCCAATTTGCCTGCAGAGATTTTCCACTGAAACTAGTTGGATTCAGTCCCTTCAAACTTCAGTTTGGGCATTCTGCACATAGCCCACTCACCTCGGTCAGAGTAGGTTGGGAAAGCACTTCAGAGTCACCCTAAACTGATGTAATGGACTGTGTGATTGGCCCTAGAAGGTTGATGGTGCAATTCTCTGGTTACAAGACTTTGGGCAAGCCAAGAGCTGATGAAGGAATGGTATAATCAGAAAGTGATGCTGACTGGGTACAAAGGGGTTTAGGTGGTGTTGATTCAGACTACTATTTGTCCAAGAGCTTTGGAAGATAAGTGGTGTGTTCCACACAAGGCAGTGCAAAAGGTGTCTAAAGTGAACTAGTTGGTGGACAAAGTTGCACATGGGAGCCAAAGAAGATATTCTGTGTGAACTTAGCTCTGAAGAGACTTTACAGTAAACATCGGGACAATGAACGAGGAAGTTCAGGGAGTGAGTGAACCACTTTCTGACCTATTGCACAGTGATGAGAATAATGGGTCTGTAGAAGGGCTAAACGGTGCCCCTGTACTGACTCCTGAGCATCATAGAGTGTGTAAAGAAGTGCTGGGATCATTTTCCAATGTCTATTCCCTGACTCTTTTTTTGACGTAGATGCAGAGGATAGCTTGCCATCCCTATTCATTGAAGAGCTTGCTTTACAGAATGCTAGAAAAAGTCCAGAAGTGCATCAAAGCTGATGTTGGTAAAAATGGACTTGGCACTAATTGACCTTTCCTGTAGTCCTTGGACCAAGCCGGTGGTATTGGTATTTAAGCAAAGATCAAACCTGCACATGTGTGTGCTTACTGGACCCTCAGTGAGATAACCAAGATGAATGCACACCAGATTCCTAGAGATGATGAGCTAGTGTATTGGTTTGTTGCTGCTCGCTTCTCGTGTACCTTTGATATGAGCATTGACTTATGGCAGATCACATTGGCTCCTATTGGCAAGGGCAAAATAGATTCCCATTTAAAAACACGCCTTTTGGGTTCACAAATGCCCCTGCCTCTTTTAAGTCCATACTGAACTTTGTTCTCGCATGGCTGGTAGAGTTCTGTACGGCCTACATGAATGTCATGGTCATCTTCAGCAATTTTTCAAAGGACCGCATGGGGCACCTACAACAGCAAGGAGTAAAACTGAACATCAAGACAAATGCAGGTGGGCCAGTCCTCTGTAGTCTATCTCGGGCATCAGTGCGCAGTTGGAAGATCTGCCTGTTGGGTGGTAAGATCCATTATGTGTTGGAGTGGGTGGTGGCTACCTCCAAGGCGTAAAGGAGAGCATTATTTGGTTTTACTGGATGCCATAGGAAGTTTGTGGCCAACTTGGGTCTATAATTGTGTCCTTAATGCTTGCATTCAAGAAGCAGCCTAAGAAAGTGATTTGACTGCTGTATGTCCTTTGAGGAAATGAATACAGCCCTGTGCAATACTTCTTTGTTGAAGACGCCTGACTGTGTCAGTCGTTCATTGTACAGACTGATGCCTTCCATAAGAAGGTTGAAGCTGTACTTATTCAACTCAATGACCAGGTT
Source organism: Lissotriton vulgaris (assembly GCF_964263255.1). NCBI lineage: Eukaryota > Metazoa > Chordata > Amphibia > Caudata > Salamandridae > Lissotriton > Lissotriton vulgaris. The sequence goes on from NW_028249106.1 coordinate 594,142, forward strand.
AGAGAGTGTCCAGTCATGTTTGTTTAGCAAAAGACTGCTTTTTAGGGAATAAAGCAGGGTGGCCATTGAAAAAATGCTTTGTTATAGTGTGGACCATCAGGAGGCTCCAACCGTACCTATTTGGTAACAAGTTTGCAGTCAGAACAGATCACAACGCTCAAGTGATTGAGGACAGTGAATTGTGAGAATCTCAATTGCTGAAATGGTCTCATTATAAGGTCTAGAGTTCACAATGGAACATGTGTTGAGAAGACTGTTTCTGTAGACGTTGAAGTTGGAAAACTGTGACCATGCTGAGGTGTTATGTTTTGCAGGTTTGGGCATTATCAGCTGGGAGTGAATCCTGGCGCTGAGCAGAGGTGTGAATCTAGCGAAACCTGGGGTCTAGTGCTACGACTAGAAAGCTTCTTGTGGAATTGAAGAGAAAAGGAGGCTCATATGTGCAGCGGTAGAACGGTCCGCACTTTAGGAGCGATCTAGGAGAAGGCTCAATTGCCGTATGCCGTTTTCTATATGAGTGAGATGCGTGCAAGTAGCAGTTTGGATGAGCGGATGTGTCCAGAAAGTGTGTGAAAGTAGATGCGATTGTTGAGGTATGCTAGTCCAGTATTATGTAGTTCCTTGAAAGTGCGGGTGAGGAGTCTGAATTGTGCTAGTTTGTGTAAGGGGAGCCAGTTGAGCTCCTTCAAGTGTGGTGTGAGTGTGGTGTGGGATGTTGGCCGCCATGTTCTGAATAGTCTGTAGCCGTCAGGTGAATTTATTGTTGATCCTAGCAAAGAGTGCCTTCTTGTAGTCCAGCTTGCATATGACAAGGCTGTCTGTGATGGTTTTCAAGGTGTTGATTGGGAGCCATTTGAAAATCTTCCTCAGCATGTTCATGGTATGGAAGCAAAAGGCAGTGACTGCATTGACTTGGGCGATGATTTCTAGCGTTTGCTGTTGATGACGATACAAGGGTTCTTGGCATTAGCAGTGGGGTAGGAGTCAGTCCTAGTTCTTTTGGCCACCTGATGTCACCATGAAGTGCTGTTCCTGAAGATCGTGATTTAGGACTTGTGTGTTAACTGCAGACAGTTGGTCTTCATCCAGTGGGTGATATCTGATAGAGACATCTATCGGCAGATTCCTAACCTTAGAATATCCAGGAGTCATGCTGGATCCAGAAAACATTTGATAGAGCAATACCCTTGTGTGCCGGTAGGTGACATCGGTCAACTTTGCATGTTGTCTTTGCGTCGTCCGCGCCAGAATTGACATCCGCATCACCTATACAAAAACACGCTTGGTGCACTGATGTCAGTTATTTTCTTTCCGCGACACCTAGTGCAGACCTGTGAACAGAACTACCCTCTGTCACTTTTTGGCAGGCTTTTTCTTGACATTTAGGCGAAAATCATTGGTCGTTGTCGAAGAAGACTTCTGGATTCCAACTGTGTGGTGCCTGCCATCGCTCCATGTCGGCGGCAGATCCACACTTAGTTTGTCATGGGTGCCTGGATAGTGACCATGACTCAGTCGGTTTTTGACTGGCGGGCCATGACTCCAGAGACTTGAGGTTGCGGTCCCTAAAGCTGCTTACAGCCTAGCGTTCAACTCCATGCCGTTTGCCCTGGAGGTCATGTTTCCTGTCGAGGGTCCGGTCCGGGCACCGCTCCGGGAGTGCTAAATCCTCGTCCTCCCACTCGAAGTAATCGAGTCGGTCAGCAAGAGGCATAAGAAGTACAAAAAGTCGAAGGGTCCCTCCACGTCTCCCCCGTTTGTCACATTACATGACGGAGTTATTGGCGCTCTAGGCCTCATTCTGCAGAACCTGCACCTGAGTCTGCTCCACGCTTCCATGCCTTTCCTGGAGCCAGAGGGACACCCGTCCAGTTTAAAGACCTCTATGATGCCATTTGCCTCATATTTGGGTGACCTGACCCTCCCGGCAAGCCTTCGGGTCCTGGAGACTTGAATGGGCTCTTAGAGTCTGGCCGCTCCAGTGCTGATGCCCCCAATGGATCCGGTGGTGGATCCAGTCATTTCCCTGCAACCTTCCCTGGCACTGGTCCCCATGCTGTGACTCCTGGCGCCAACCACATTCTCATCCCTGACAACCCAGAGCCGGATCAACGCAGATTCCGGTGCCAATGGCACCCTTGGGTCCTAGGTCGATTCTTGAGCCTTATTTTCAGGGGCTAAGAATGGGAGGGGTCGCTGGACCCTTTACAAGACCAGCCTGAACACGAAATGGACTGATATGAGGAACTGGGTGAGGCCAGTGGTCTGGATACAACTCCACAGATTCTGGCCTGCTTTCTCCCTCTATTGTGTCTATGGAGGAAAGAGCTTCATATGCTATGGTGGTGAGACGGGCAGCCGAGGTCCTGGACCTTCTGCTCCCTTTGGTGGAAATCAAGACAAACTTCTTGACAGAGGTCCTGCAGCCGGTGTCTCCTCCTCTGAACCCCTCCTGCCTTTAAATGAAGCCTTGACTGATGTCCTCCTGGGAATTTGGGCGAAGTCCAGCTTGGGGGCCCTTGTGAATAGGAATTTTGCCCACAGTTGTCGCCCTGCATTAGGCGACCCGAAATTCCTCACCAACCATCCTACCACCGAGAGTTTGGTGGTCCAGGCCTCTATCTCACAGGGTGTTTCCAATTGCACCCCCAGACATGGAATCCAACAGTCTGGATAGTGGGGGCAAGAAGATTTTTTCTTCCGGTAGCCTTTCATTGCAGTCGATGAACACTGCATGCCTATTGGTGCTTTGCCAACTCCTTGTGGGAAACAGTTGTGCAAGTGCTGAAACAGGTTTCAGAGGAGGCCCTGCCTATTCCCTACCAAGTGGTATCGGACTGGAGAGATGCAGCAAAGTTCACCATTCGTTGTGCGCTTGACACCACGGATTCGCTGGGCAGAATAATGTCATTGATTGTGGCTGGTTGATGCCACGCCTGGCTGAGAACTTCTGGCTTTTTGGGATGTCCAGGCTTTCCTTAAGGACATGCCCTTTATCGGCACCCATCTCTTCAGAGACCAGGCAGACATTGCCCTGATGCGCTTTAATGACTTGTGGGCCCTAGCCTTTTCAGTGCCCACACATCCCCCATCTCGAAAGTTGACACTTAGTGCAATTTCTCGAACAATTCAATGGTATCCTATGGGGAAAACAATATTGCAGTTAACAGGTAAGTATCACACTTACAGTTCTAGTCTTTGGGACCAAAAGCCAGCAAGGGACAAGGGTCAGGTGAGTGCTGAAACTGCACCACCAACGGCACAGTGGTGACCGGCTGAAGAGGTCAAAATTGGAGTTTGGCCTAAAGTGTTTCAATGGAGAGTGGTTGTGCTTCAAGCCACACTGCTTGCAGGTAAGTATATCGGTTGCAAAGGCCAAGCTTTGGGGGTTACGTTAAGCACAGGGGGAGGGGGGAACCACAAAGCTGCACTAAACATACACCACCAGCAGCGGCCAGGTGCAGGGTGCAATTTCATCGTCAGACGGCCAGTGATCTTCATTGAGTATTCTGTTGTAAAAAAACAGGCTGCAGGTGTGGCACCGGAGGTTGCTGAAGGGAGATTAACACAAAGCAAGAAGGGTGTTCCTACAGTGGCCGTATCATTCAATAATGTGTGTACATCTCTAAGTAATCACAAAGGGCAGTGACAGAAGAAGATAAAGTGCAAACAAAGTTCATTCAGAAAAATATTTATTTGTTCTTTTTTTATTTTTTCTAGATATAAATTCATATAAATATTATTGTTGATCAAAAAAAACCTTTTTGAATTAATAGGTAATACATAGATTAATTGAAAAAATTCATAAAGAGCACAAAACAGTCATAAAAACAGCAGCAAATTAGCAGGTCCCCTGAAAGGCAATCATACACAGCAGCTCACTCACGTGCTAACAATCATTCTACATTCACACCACATACAAAGATGGAGAAGGAACTGGATTCCAAATAGCAAGATGACTATGCTAATGTGATCCAAGGGCACCAGAGTGTAATTGTTGGCCCTTGTAGCGGGTCAGACAAAATAACGAAGGGTAAGAAAAGAAGCAAAAAAAGTTCAGTAAAGCAAAAGGTCAAATCTGTTTAAGGAATAACAGTCTCTTAAGCGACTCAATACAGGTGGGAAGTACCAAGAGTAAATTCTCTAGACAGATGAGAACCAGCCAGGAATAACCACAACAGTGAAAATATTTCGAGACTAAAACAATGAGAATAATTCACAAAGTTAAAGATGCAAATCCCACGGTTGAAAAACCGCGAATATGTTAAACATGAGCAATGGGACCCCCTCAAATATGTAAATTATGGCCCTGGAACCGAGGGGAGCAAGAAAACACAAAGCAAGAAGGGTGTTCCTACAGTGGCCGTAGTATTCAATAATGTGTGTACATCTCTAAGTAATCACAAAGGGCAGTGACAGAAGAAGATAAAGTGCAAACAAAGTTCATTCAGAAAAATATTTATTTGTTCTTTTTTTATTTTTTCTAGATATAAATTCATATAAATATTATTGTTGATCAAAAAAAACCTTTTTGAATTAATAGGTAATACATAGATTAATTGAAAAAATTCATAAAGAGCACAAAACAGTAATAAAAACAGCAGCAAATTAGCAGGTCCCCTGAAAGGCAATCATACACAGCAGCTCACTCACGTGCTAACAATCATTCTACATTCACACCACATACAAAGATGGAGAAGGAACTGGATTCCAAATAGCAAGATGACTATGCTAATGTGATCCAAGGGCACCAGAGTGTAATTGTTGGCCCTTGTAGCGGGTCAGACAAAATAACGAAGGGTAAGAAAAGAAGCAAAAAAAGTTCAGTAAAGCAAAAGGTCAAATCTGTTTAAGGAATAACAGTCTCTTAAGCGACTCAATACAGGGGGGAAGTACCAAGAGTAAATTCTCTAGACAGATGAGAACCAGCCAGGAATAACCACAACAGTGAAAATATTTCGAGACTAAAACAATGAGAATAATTCACAAAGTTAAAGATGCAAATCCCACGGTTGAAAAACCGCGAATATGTTAAACATGAGCAATGGGACCCCCTCAAATATGTAAATTATGGCCCTGGAACCGAGGGGAGCAAGAAAACACAAAGCAAGAAGGGTGTTCCTACAGTGGCCGTATCATTCAATAATGTGTGTACATCTCTAAGTAATCACAAAGGGCAGTGACAGAAGAAGATAAAGTGCAAACAAAGTTCATTCAGAAAAATATTTATTTGTTCTTTTTTTATTTTTTCTAGATATAAATTCATATAAATATTATTGTTGATCAAAAAAAACCTTTTTGAATTAATAGGTAATACATAGATTAATTGAAAAAATTCATAAAGAGCACAAAACAGTCATAAAAACAGCAGCAAATTAGCAGGTCCCCTGAAAGGCAATCATACACAGCAGCTCACTCAACAACAGCAGAAGTAAGTAGAGATGTAGGGTGTCATAGGTGTACCGTCAGCCCAGCTCGCCAAGGCCCAGGGGCTTTGAGTGCAGATGTGCCTTTTGATGTCTGTCTGTCTTACCAGAGCCAGTCGCGGTCAGGGGGAGCCTCTAGATTCACGCTGTAGGTGCAGTTGTGGTGCTCGGGAGAGGTCAGCCAATGATGGATTAGAGGTCAGGATCTCTGGGGAGACTTCACTGGACAGCTGAGTCACGCAGATTTGGGCCATGGGCTTCTGGTGCAGAGTGGGCATGAGTCAGGGTTCCAGCTGAATCCAGAGCCATTGGATAAGATTTCTGATGAGCAGGTCTGCTGTCCACAGGAGATTGGAGTCCTTTTCGAAGGCAGCAGTCCTGTCAGGGTTTTCAGATGTAGCTGGCTGCAAGACGGGTAGCCTTGTGATTGCAA